>NC_134077.1:90193966-90793966 GCF_965140245.1 Athene noctua | reverse complement strand
TGCATTTCCCTATAAGGTGGAGTAATTAGGTATGATACCAAGTAATGAAGTTGGACAGTACAAATTAGAGACAGAAACCATGTCCTTTATGAATATGGGCTGTTCATGGTACTAGCTATTTACTTCCTTGATTAACCCTGTAAAACCACGTTGTTAAAAAAAAAAAAAAAGAAAGCAACCTGAAAACCTGAAACCGGAAGATTCTCTTTTTCTTCTCAAGAGCCCTGCACCAGACAGATGTGCTGTGGCGGCGTGCACTTCACCGCACATCCCGATTATTAATCACACTGGAAGGACTATTCCAGCTGCATTTGCGCGTGGTGCCCATTTCTCAGGTGCTGTCGCCTGGCTGGGATCCTCGAGCGGGGCCGCGCTCACGCGGGGCAGGGCAGGATCTGTCCTGTGCTATTTCACAGTGACGCTCCACAACGCCGCAATTAAATTGTGCTGTTGTCCCTCTCTGAATACAAAGAGGCAAGGTGGAGTTCATATTTTTCTTCATTTTGGTGTTTTTTTACTGCTGTTTTTGTATTTTGCCCTTTTTTAAATGCTAAACTCTAGGGCTTTAAAACATGCTCTAGTGTTTTGTGAAGGTAGGCTCTAGGGTCATTTGCTCTCCTTATTTTGGCCCATAGTCTTAGGATAAACAAAACGCTCTTTTAAATCATGTGAGTTGTGTGGTGAGTACTGCTAAACATCCATTTCAGATGCATTTTGCAATTTCAGTTATTCCTCTGCTGTTTCAGAGAATGCCATGGGCAAGAATTTAACTCTGAAAGTATGTAAAAAAAAAAAAAAAATCACAATTTATCAGATTCTTTAAACTGATCTTGCCATTTGCTTGGGCTCTCAGAAAATAACCTGCTCTTAATTAACGAAGACGTAGTATCTCTTGGTGACGTCCACGCCATGCAGGCAGCCTTTTCGTCAGCGAGGCTGTGCGAGGTACCTCTTCTCGGAGCTCTTCTGTGCCTGACTCTTCCTAGACCGCTCAGACTTTGGCTAGACTTGGGAGATCTTGGCTAGTGTGTAAGATTGGCATTATCTCCAAATCAGACCAGAGTGTTTAGGAGAGTGACTGGCTTTTGCTGTCACTTTTCTGGGTGAGATGCAAACAGGGAAGAAGGTGTCCGTGCAGTTCAGAGTGAGAAATTATCACTTTTTCCTGCCCCTGGCCTGCTCCCGCTGGTGAATTTGGAACTGGGGAGGTGTCACTGGGTCTCTGCCCGGACAGGGCATTTCCCCCCAGCCGATCCCAGCACCATCTTGTCCCGTCTACGTAACCTGCTAGAGATAAGGGATGAAACGTTTGTCTGGGCAGAAAGTCCTCTTTTGTGTTAAGGGGAGTATTATATCCGTGCTCTGCATTAGCATTTCTGGAAAGATGCCATTGGACTGGGAACTAATTGTTTTGCAGAGTAGGTAGGTACACACGTAGTGCTACTGTCAACAAAACATAACCCTCCTAGGTGGATGCATTGATTATATGAAAAATGTTTTTACCACTCCCTGGAGCCTATTTATAACCCAAACTGTTTCAAACCTGCCAACAGTATTTTAATTATCGAAGATATTCTAGTGTATTCAAACAATGCATAATGCTAATGGTAATTATCTCACATTTATATAATGTCTAACAGCCAAACGCCTCCCAAAGACCTCCACGAACTTTCAGGTGTCACGTGCAGCGAGTAGAAAGTCCTTTACTTGTGTGGTGAAACCCAGCACTTACCTGCAATTAGTCCAAGTTTGGGAAACACAGTGCAAAAGAACAAGCTCTCCGTTCGTTCTCGGAGAGGGAGCGATAAGGAGGGTGAGTGAGGTCCGGGTGGTCCCCAGGCTCCTCTCACAAAGGTGCTGGATGCTCCGGGCAGTGTCAGCCGTCCCGGTGGCCCCGTCCCTGCCCGGGTCCCTCCCCAGCGGCACACCCTGCGGGCCTTGCTCCTTCATCCCAGCACATCGCCGGGGCTGATCTCAGGTCCTCGGGACAAACGGAGACGTGCGGATGGGGCGGGGGTCTGGCTGCACCAGGTAACCAGGTCCTGACCTTGGGGCCAAACCCCTCCGGAGCCCCACCACCATCTCCACGCCGTTTCACCCCTTGCCATGCGGCCGGCGCCGTGCGGCAGGGCACGTCACCTGCCGGCTCCTTCCCTGCGGATTCCCCTTGCAGGGGGAGATCCCCTCCTCGTCCTCCTGTTTCTCGGGATGTGGATGGACACGGGCGAGCCACCCCTCCGGGCGGGATCCAGGGCGGGAGGTGGCTGTGCCAGCCTTCTCCTTTGAGTGGCTCCTCTTCCTCAACGTATTCACTCCCCGAAAATCCAGAGCTGCACTCCGTCATAGAAATGCTGCTGGTGAAACGTGGGTCAGCTGCTCCGTATTTAAATACGATGAGGTCTCATTATACACCTGATCTCTGGGTGTATAAACAATGCACAAACCGTACCGGCATCGCCAAGAACATTTTCCAGGTCATGCCACGTCTTGGATCATTTCACTCCCTTTCATCACCCCCTTTAGACCAAAACTGCATAAAGCTTTAACTTCAATGCCAAATTGTGAATAACATTAGTTTAACCTGAAATTTAAAGCCAGCGTTTCTGTGCTCCAGAGACAGGGTCTCCCCGGCCTTTTGCTACCATGCAGCTAGCAACCAGAATTTTAATTTTATAAGCTATGGTTGACTAAACCCAGCACTAGGTCTATTAGATACTATTTGATTTAGAATAGTAAAAAAAAAAAAAAAAAAAGATTTAAAGATACACTGCTTTCATCTGTTCCTTTGTATTTTTTCACACCTCTGTGCACATGCTTAGACTTTCCATTCAGAGGACAGGTTCAGAGTTTTTTTCCCATGTGGAATAAACTGATCGTTGCACTTTACGACAGCCAGCATTGTCTACTCTTGATTTAGACTTTGGCTAAACAGGCAAATATGAAGCTGTTGTTGCCTAAACTGCTGAATTCTAAAATTTAGATGCAAGTTTCCAGGATGAGTTGCTAACGTCAAATGCCTGCTCAGTGTAAGCAGTTTGTTACAGAGTGATCTAGGCTAAAAAAACATTTCTGTGTGTCGGTCCCCCAGTTTGAGAGATCTGTCTTAGAGCAGCCTGTTTTTTCTGGATACACAGCATTTTCTGCAAAATCCAGCTCTGCTGAAGGATGATCTCAAATCATTAGTCCTTTGTGAAAACTCTTGTCCGCCGTGCATCCCCCACGTTACCGCTGCCCAGCACGTGTCTGGGGCAACGCTGGTGCCTACAGCAGTGGGGTCTGCACAGGTCGCCTCTGATCCTTGCCGACAAAAACCTTGATGCAGACTCTACCAGGGAGGGTCTGAGGGATGATATTTGCCTGCAGACTGCTTGGAAAGGAAGCCACTGCACCGCTGGCGAAAATCTTGCTGTTAAGGATGCATTTGAATTCTGCTCCTCAAAACAATCTTGGCAGCAAGATTCTATTTTTAAAACATTTCCTCCTTCTGTCTAGTGTGGTGTTGCCATCTGGAGAAGAAATCTGATATTTACTGTTGTTCTTGGAGTTCCACCTCCTGGAGTCCTGGGAATACTGCAGACCTCAGCTTTCAGTGCATAAAAGATACATTTCTAGCACTGACAGGTGAAGGAAAAGTAGGAAACCACTGTGAATCTGCAAAAAGCAAATTGAAACAAGCCCCTGTATTGCAAGAGTCTTTTCGGACTGCCAGTCCAAACATTACTCAAACTTGTCTCATGGCTTTTCAGCCATGGGCAGTCACTTATGACTTCTGCTAAAAGTCTCTGCCAAAGGGGAGAGAGAGAGAGAAAAACGTGCCTTGGACCTCAGGCTTCTGTCACCCTGATGAGCTTCAGAGACGAAGTGGAACTGTGGTGCGGGGAGCGACCGGGGACGTCCCGTCTCAGCACGGTGCCAGTCCTGCCGGTGTTCCGCGGGTTGCTGGGCCAGCTGCCGGCAGCGGGATGAGGTGCGGGATGAGGGTCCCCCCTTCCCGCTGCGGGCACGGCCCGGGGTGGAGCTGAGCAAGACTTGCAGGTGCCGCGGGAAGGGGTGAAGCGCAGGGGCGGTGACTGGGCAGAGCAGATCTGACCCGGGCTGGCCGTGCCTGCAGCATCGGGGGTGCCGACCCTCCCCGCTCCTCCTGCTTCCAGACCACGAACCAGAGGGTTCTCAGGGGGTGAGGTGAAAGCGGGGCGAGCGACGATGTGACTGTTAGCCTTTGTCCCGCCCTCAGATGACGTGTGGAATCGTTGGCAGTAAATTTCGCGGGGGGTTGGCTGCGGTGGAAGGCTGGTCAGGGCTTCTCTAGCAACATGCGTCTGGCTTGTAACCTCCCCTCAAGGAGTCCTCACCGTGTCAGCACCCACATCTGTGCAAGGGACAGAACGAGACACTCCTCTGTAGGTCTCATCCCCGCGATACCTACTTACCCTCCGACTTCTCTCTCCTCTTTGACAGGTATTCAGGAATCTCCAGTACCAAATGGCCATTCTCTCCCGGGCAGAGATTTTCTTCGGAAACAGATGCGAGGAGACCTTTTCACCCAGCAGCAGCTAGAAGTGTTGGATCGAGTCTTCGAGAGGCAACATTATTCCGACATCTTCACAACAACCGAGCCCATCAAACCAGAGCAGGTACTATTGCAAATGTTCAGTGTTTTCCTGGCGCTCTTTCTGCTGGCAGAGATCTGCTTGGTGGACATCACCAAACAGAGTCTCAGTAGAAAAACGTGGAGAAACGTGTTGTATCAAGCTCTTCAGCCAAGTGTGGTTAGACATAAGAGACTGAGTATTGAAAAATGAAGGAAAACACTTGTTGTGTAAACACTAGCAAGTGTTTGTGTATGAAATCAGACCTGATCTGGGCCAGTTACGTCAAATGAGTCCTTAAAGAGCGCCACGGTTTCTGATGCTTTTGTTAGATCAAAAGCAGGCTGTGCAGGTAATAAGGAGAAGACCTACAAAACTCAACGCCCAGTTTCGGTTCATCGTTAGCATGATTGTGCACACAAATTAGATTTTTGCATCCAGAAATGGCTTATTAGGCATGTAATTGGCCATTTGCTGAGAGAAACACCCAATTAGTATGTGGAGGTAAATTAGTTGCACCTACAGATTAGCAGCATGTTTGAGAAGGACTTGGCACTAATTTTTTGGGAAAGTTCCATTTTTGCAGGCACGGTGCAGAAGCACGTGTAAAAACTGATGAGCTGTGTCTCTCTTTGTTCTTCTTCTTCCTGGGCAACAGCCTTTAATTTAGCTGCCGAGGGAGGTGGAAATGCATATATTGCTGTCAGCACCAATATCTGTCTAGCTTGCTCCTTAATAATGTATTTGACCATTAATCTGCAGTGTTCTTAATATTAGACCTGATTTTTGGCAAGGTGGATGGACTCTGAAGCTGCAGATAAACACTGATTTCCCCTAGAGGAGTCTACACATTTGAGGGCCACTGGAGATTACCTCATGGCAGCCTCCTCCGTCGTGGCTCTGGTTTAAGGAATACATACCGGTATAAATTTTTTGAGAAATTACTTATGGTGGAAGTCATATGGTAGAGTAGAAATTTCTCATGCCTTTAAGATCACATCGTTTGTTATTTCAGTCATAGAGCCATTTGTTTTTCACCAGCTTCTGCTGGTTTTATGGTTTCCCTGGTTTGTGTTTGCTGAGGAACTCTGCAGATCTGAACTCAAGCTGGAAAAATATGGGGAAGATGATGAGGTCGATGTGATTTTTTGAAAAACTCACTAGGAAAGCCAAGCAGGCGGTGTCTGCGGGAGGTGAAATGGCCTCCACGTACCACTAGATGGTGGTTATCCCATCTGAGCACGGGTGGTCCGGGAGAGGACAGGCACTGCGCCCACTCCCATGGCCAGCCTTTGCGGTGTTGGTCACCTGGAAGTTGTGTGGTGTCAGATCTGTCCCTGCAAAAACTTTTATACGCCAAGAAAGTCGTTAGGAATTGGACAGTGATGGAAGGGGGTCGTTTATTCGTTTCTGTGTTCTGGAGTCTCTGAGTCATGCAGAAACGTAGCTCAAGGGAGACAGTCCAGCAGTGAGTGAATGTTTATCCAGAGACAAACTTCTACTGGTTTAACAGGAAGAATCGAGTGAGGATGTTGCTGAAGTGTTACCCGGATTGTCAAATATGGGATATTTGGCTGTCGGTGGGGGCAGATGGGTCAGAATGCGACCAGAACGGCTGTGCAGCCAGATTATTAAGGTTGGAGATATGCTGTTACTAACTTGGTTAACAGGTATTCTCTGCGTGCTCTGGGAAGTCAGGTGCTGAGAAACGGGATATTACAGTGTACAAAAGGTGTTTAGCAGAACTGCCTCGCCTAGGCATTTTAATGTTTAATTACAAACGGAGTGTGTAGTTGTTTGCTTTCATGTAGGTCGGTGCTTTGTCGTTTTCTTTTGGAAGGCTGCGCCATGGTTAAGGGCTCGTGGCTGCTTGGGGTCGGCTTCTGCTTTTTGGTGGCATGTAAAGTGTCACTTTCAACATGAACACGTGTGGTCTGTGTGATAAGCTCCGGCTCACCAGGATGCGCTATGAGCTCCACTCCTTACCGAAGTGTCTTGTTTTATCTCCTTGGTGAGTCAAGGAAAGCCGTGATGATACTTAACCAAGCAGAGAAGCTGTCTGGGTCAATTAGCAAGGCCAAAGAAATCAATGAGAGAGAAAACACTGAGAACATCAATGATGTGACTTGGAAAACGAGAGTTGTCCCTGCAATTGATTGTTGTAGTAAACCAAGACCTGCCTCTGGCATCTGTCTGTGCAGGGTGCTGCTGAGCCCAGAAGTGGTGCTTTAGGAGCTAAAAGTCAGCAGTGGATGTGATTTCTCTCCAGGAAAATAAGGAAAAGATGCTTTTCCCCAAAGAGGTGGGATTTGGGGAAAGTCTAGTAGTAGCTGCTTACCTATTTTATTAGAAACTTGGTCCAGTAGCAGCCAGCCGAGTGTCATTGATTTTACTTGGGCACAAAAACTTGTTGATGACCCTGTGCTGTTCATCTGAGGAGCGCTCCAGGAATTTTACTGGAAGAATTGCTCTTCTCCAGACAAGGAAGTTACTTTTTCTCCCTATTTTGTGGGTCCTCTCTCTATCTTCCTCCTCACTCATCTGCTGGGAACAGTCCCTTGGCCGTGACGAGTTGTGGTGTGGGGGGACAGGTCCCTCCTACACAGCAGAACATTTGTAGCCTCATTGTGCTCAGTCCCCAGCTGAAGGCTGGCTCCTGCTGCCCAGAGTCCTCCTGATTTATTTTCTGGATAAAATTTGGGCCTGCCTGGTGGAAAGTGTACATCAGCCCTCCCATAGACTGACATGTTGATGGGCTGTGTGGGAGCGCTGGCTGACGGCTGCCAAACCCTTTGCTTTGGGTGCTTCCGATCTATTTCCTTTACTTTTCCATCTTTAACATTTCCCTCGGTTCACCTGTATAAAATGGAGACTTGTGAGTTATTTCTCACCTCAAAACATGTTGTGCCCTTGACACGCATCAGCTGAGTTTTCACATCTGCTGTAAGCTGTGCTCTATAGAGAGACCCACAGGGAATGAACACTCGTCTTGGGGACGGGCTCATACAATGCTGAGAGAGGACAACCACTGGACGACGACAGGGAAATAAAATACCAGGCAGGTCTTTGTTCAGGAGCAGCGCCCACTGCATGCGCGGGTGAGGCCGGGATCCCGCTGTGGGGCCGTATCATGAAAGACCCCGCCAGGCTGTGTGCGGGGGGGCAGTGTTAAGGCATCTCCTGTGACGTGCCTTGTTTCGTCTCCCGGAGCCCGGCGGTGCAGCTGTGCCTGCGTCGGGGTGTGCTCCACAGCAAGGGGGGGATACCCCACGTGCGGAGTGTGAGGGACATTCGACAGCATCCGGAAGCCTGAGGCTGAGGGCTGGCTGCGCAGACGGGCGAGTAACCGAGGCATAAAGTCAGCACTCTGGAAGCACCCTGGCCCGCCTTCCCCCAGCAGAACCCTGCTATAAACTTGAATTCTTCTGTAAAACGAACGCCTTTCCCTCACGTTTCTGCCCTTTTGTGCTCATTTTTTTTGCAAACAGCCCGTGATCGATTTGCACTAGCTGCACATCGTTCACGGAAAACTGATTTCACGTGTTTCTGGGCGCAGCTTTGGAAAGGCACGCAGCGGGGTGCTCGCAACACCCATCTCGGGCCGCGGCTCTGCTCACGGCTGCTCCCCCACGCTTCTTCCAGCGGCTGAGACAAAGCCCACAGCTTGCACGTCACACACCCCTCAGGTCGTGGAGAAGGAAAGCCTTCGCACCGTCTGCCTCCTGGACCGGCAGCGGGTCCCGCTCTCCTCCCTGTGCCGCTCGAGCTGTGTGGGGACAGGCCCTGCTGCTGCTGGCTGCCTTGGCTCCGCGACGCTGACCCCTGCCCGCCCGCGAGGCTGCGTGTGGGCTCCGTTACAACCTGGACTGGGAGGCCAGAGAGTCCTAAAAGTTCTGTGATCCCCTCAGGTTAAATTAAGGTGAAATGACACCAAACAATGGGTTAAAATGTTTTACTTGTGGTAGGAACAGCTTACCTTTGGAAAAGGATCATAAGCGATGTGGTCTCTTATAAATCTTAAGAAAGGAAGCGAAAAGAGAGAAAGAGCTAAAGAATCCGGATCCCCACCCCAGTTTCCAGCGTTGTCTCAGGTCCGGTGATCTTGGGTGCGGGGTGAAGACCCAGCAATGTTTCCTGTCGCCTTTTAAGTTAATTTGTCCATCTGATTTGCATACTGGACGAGGAGAGGCAGGTATCCCATGAGCTCATTTCCACGACAGACAGGGAGTAGGTGAAGCGGGGGTTCTGCGCATGCATTGAGGGGAATGGGGTGCACCCACCCCCTCGCTGGCAGTTGTGCTCGCCCTCCCACCTTTACTTCTCCCCCAGTTTCTGTAGAATTTTGCTGACTGCTTCTTGGGCAATTGTCCATCTCCTGGAACCTTCTGGGGCAGGATGCTCCCCTCTTATCAATCCTTTATCACCTTTTCATGAAGTCGTTAGCGAGGCCTGGATCCTGTCAGGCTTACACAATTGAGCTGGTAATTAGCAGTCCTTGTGCTGGAGGAGAAACAGTTGGATGGGCTACAGTTCCCCTCTGTGAGACTATGGAGTCAAACTCTAAGGGGTTTGGCGATACAGCCGCAAGGGAGCGGCGACATGCATCCTTCCGTACACTCTGTGCCTCCTTGGGCAGTGTTCCTTGGGCTCCTCACAAAGGCCACGGCTTGTGCTTGAGGTTTTCTGTCTCGATGAATATTTGAGCAGTAATGCCTTCAGTTCCTTACAGGCTCCCCTCGGAGCAAAGCTGAACTGACAAAGGAGCGTCTCCCGCCCGCCTGCCCGGGAGTTGTGCTGTGCAACTGCGCCCGTGGCAGACCAACGGACCCCAGCCCGGACCCTGACGCAGGCAAACTCCCACCCTCCTGGTCACTGCGCCCGCAATTCAGGTTTTTCCCAGCACTGGCACTCATCCCGTGCCCTCCCCTCACTGGCCGAGTGGTGTGATTTTCCCCTGGGAGGAACTGGAGGTGCTGGCTGTGCTCAGCAACCCCCTGTGTGGCTGTGAGGACATTGTCCTCCGGCGGGTTCCCGTGATCCCGACCAGAAGGATGGAGGGGCTCTCTCCAGCTCCCTGGGGAAGCCGTCCTGCACTGGCCGAGCCCATGGCATCAGTTGTTGACAATTTGCCAGGCGGACCATGGACAGGAGATGTGCCAGGGGATCAAGAGCCCCGAAACAACCTGGGGGGGCCTCAGGCACGGGAGGCGGGATGGGTGCAGGAGAGCCCCATCGAAGCGGCCGGGTGACAAGCCTGGGGCTGGCAGAATGATGTGCTTTTGGTGGCCGTGAGAGTGGGATTAATGCCTCCACAGGGGAAAACTGCAGGGTGAAGGATATACAGCAGGATCTGCTCGACAGGAGAGGCAGTGCATTAATTTCCTCAGAATAAAGAAGAGAATTATCTATGCTGGATTTCTGTCCACAACAGAAATGGATTCTCTTGTATTTTCAGCTTCACACATGGGTCCAATCGAATACTCATTGAAGCCAAGAGGAATATTTCTATTGACTTCAATAGACTTTAGATCAGGGCCATAATGAGGCATAACATGATGTGACCAGATTCAACACTATGTAGGTCACCGACTTAGAAGAGAACTGCTTGCTGCTAATAGCAGATAATTCCCAGGCCCTTGCTGATGTTTTCCCATTGCTTTTAGCTAGAACTAAACTGAGTATCTGTCCTCGTGCTCATTTCTGGATAAAATGTAGATATTCTGGGCTTAGGCAGAAACCAGGCAAACATATACTAATATATGTATTCATGACAGGCAGCAGGGATAAGTCTGGAGCTGGAGATAGGCACAGGCAGATGAAATCTGGATAACTAACGAGCCTGAAAAAATTACTAATAAATTGAAAAAAGTTGGAAAAATTGCACCAAGTTAAAACCTGATTGCCCCCTGTTTCAGGGTTGTGATGAAGAAGTTCTCTGAACTGACCAAGGGAAGGGCATAAATCCTTTTGAAAATCTTCAGGTTTTACTTTTATCTGGGCAGATAATTGACATCTTTGAAAGGCAAAAGTTTGTTTTTTACTGTGTGGAGTTGTATTGTATGGTGTGTTTGCAGGAATGTCCCTCCTGAGAGTGCGGGGGTTTACGGTCCTCCTTGCAATGGTGGGGTTTGATCTTTGGAAGTAACAGGGAAAAGTCAGAAACGCGTCAAACCGATGGAAGAAGAGCCAGGAAAAGGCAGTTAACGCCAGAAAGCGTCACCTGTGTTCCAGTTTGCGTGCTGGTGCCCGTGCTGGCGGGGCACAGCCAAGGGATGCTGCATGCCCACATGCCCACCCCCATTTTGCAGCACTGGGAGCCCCTCGGCCACAGAAACGGGGGGGGGCGGGGGGCGTGCTGGCAGCGCGGAGAGGAGCAGCCAGCAAGGACAGTTCTGTGGTTTTACAGCTGCTCCTCTCCCAGCTGAAACCTCCTCTGATCCAATCTGTGGCTTTATTGGTGGGAGGGGAAAAAAAACAACTCTAAAATCCAGCCTAAGAGAGCACATCAGGAGAGGAAAAACCTTCCCATATTTACTCTCGGTAGACTATTAAACAACACCAGGCTATTAATTTGGCTTTTGAGTCTTCACTAAAGCCCATAAAAGCGCACAGTTGTCAAATGGAGTTCATTTTAATTTCCTTTCAATCACAGTAAATTATTCAGGTGATAAATCAGCTGGGGCAGCCTCCTGGCTGTAATAGAAACCCTAATTCCTGGCTAATTATCCAGCCCATTGCTGCCAGCAGATCAATACCCTTACCGAATGGAAAGGGCGCGGGGTCTGGGCGGGCAGGGTGGTGGTGGGGGACAGTGGGAGGCATGGACGCCTGTGACCCCTGCCCCGGGCTGGGGGTTAAGCTGTGCAGAGCTCCCTCCGTCTCCACCGTCCCCTCCCGGGCAGCAGCGTGGGCTGGGGCAGCTGCAGCCCGGCGGGACACACATGCTGGTGTAGGAGATGGAGCCTGCTGGAGGCTGGGGGGATTTGGGGGCTCGCCCCGCTCCAGGGTGACCCTGCTGTGCTCCCGCCACTGGCCAGGACCCCGCGCTGGCCCTTTGTCACGGTTGCTCTGTCAGTTCCCCCAGTGTGGGACTTTGCTGCTGCTCCTCAAGATAATCTGGGATGGGGTGTAGGAACGGGGTGCGTGCACCCAGGGGTGTGCTGCGGGGCTGCTCGCTCCTGGCGCTGCCGGTCGCTGCTGGTGGTGGTTGGCACAGGCAGGGATGGGCAGAGGGTCCTCTGAGGGAGTCACAGGCTGCTCAGAAGGATGTCTTGGGGTGGTGATATTTTTCTTGCCCAGCCTTTCAATAATGGTTAAGTTTAAAGAGGTGTAGAAAAGGACTGGAGAGGGCCAGTGCTCGCCGTAGCACAGGGCGTTTCACTGGGAAGGAACAGCAGCTCTCTGGAGACGACAGTCGCGCTTACCCCCATCTCCCTGCGTGAGGTGGTGGTTTGGGAGCCGCTCTGCGCTCAGAGCCTTCCCGGCCCTGACACGATGCTGTGGCCCCCGGTTCAGGAGGAGCCACCAGCCCCTGGTTGCTCTGCAGGGGTGTTGGGTAGAGCTCCTCCATCTGCCAGGACCCCCCGTGCGCTCCGGGGAGCTCAGGACTCTGAGCTGACCTTGGCTTCTGGAGAACGAGCCTTCAGCGCAAGAGGCTTTGGGTGGGATCCCTGTTCCTGTTCACTGTCACCGTCACCCTGACTGTCGCTTACTCACATCACGGTGGTGCTGGCAGGGCCCAGCGGGCAGCACGGGGATAAGAGCTTTGGCTCTGCTCTGTTTTCAGCTCGAGAAGGAGACAAGAAACCTGCCATGGCGTTTCTTCCTGCTGAAAATCAGCTTTTATGCACAGCAAGCCTTTTCTTTTAGAACAGCATCAGGCAGCACGGCTCCTTGGGCCTACGCCTCCCATTCGCATCCTTGCTGCTCTGCCTGCCCTTACAGGCATTTTATTTTGTGCACGAGCTTCCGAAGGCTGCGCAAAATTCCCCGCTTGTGCCACCTTGCAGTGACACGTCGTGTTGGTGACGATCAGAGCAGGCCATGTGGCATGACACCTGGCAGTCTGTGTGGCAGCAGGGCTGTGGTGGCGGGGGCTTTTTGGGGGAAGTAGCGTGATGGGAACCGCGTGTGCTGCTGACGTCTCTCTGCATCAACATCGTCTCTGCACAGAGCACCCTGCAGCTTGTGAGGACACCCGGGGGTGTGTGTCAGCAGGGGATGGAATTAAAACTTCGAGTAAGCAAAAGAGGTGTGGAGAAACCCGGGTGGGGTAACCCAAGCAGAGAGCTGGGGATGGCCCTGCCGGGACCTGAGCTCGATGCCCCTTCCCGTGGGTCCCTTCCTGCGGGTGCCTGCTTCCCCTCCTCCATCTGGAAGCAGTGGGCGGCCTTGGGGTCAGGATTTCTCCTGAAGAGTTTTCTGAGAGGTATTGGGGAGTGTTTCCAGGGGTCTGTGGTGCCCAGCATACAACGCCCCGGCAGCGCTGCCCTGCCGAGGAGCGTCTGCTGGCGGAGGATGGAGCCAGGGCTTCATCGCGCTGACCCGGCTGTGCCGGCAAAGCCTGGAGACACTTGTCACCCTGTACAGAAACCCACAGGCTGTTTCTTGTCCTTCTGGGTCTCTCTGTCTCAGCCAGGCTTCAGCGAGTCAGACCCTGAAGAAATGGACCAAAAAGTGAATAAAAAGAGCCACTGGGACATGCCTGCTTAGTCCCTCTCCTCTCAGCAGTGTGTGGCCAAATCAGCGCCACGAAGCTGAGCTGGGGGAAAGCAGCAGTGCAGGGGTGTCGGGGATTTCATACAATCCCAGACTCATCCGGGTTGGAAAAGCCCCTGAAGCTCCTCCAGCCCAACCATGACCCTCCCCCTGACCGTTCCCAACTCCCCCAGATCCCTCAGCGCTGGCTCAGCCCGACTCTTCAACCCCCCCAGGGATCCCGGGGACTCCCCCCTGCCCTGGGCAGCCCATTCCAACGCCCAACAGCCCCTTCTGCACAGAAATCCTTCCTCAGAGCCAGCCTGACCCTGCCCTGGGCAGCTTGAGGCCATTCCCTCGGGGCCTGGCGCTGGGGCCTTGGCTCCAGAGACTCATCCCCCCTCTCTGCCCCCTCCTGGCAGGGAGTTTAGAGCACCATTTCAGGGTGATGTAAAGGCCCGAGCTCTCCCCGTGCCTGTTGCTTTGTTGGGGAAGCCCCAGCGATGGCCTGGGTTTATGCTGATGCTGATTCCCTCCGAGTCTGCCACATGGGGCTTGCTGGGGCTCATCCCCTGCTCCTGTGGGACCACGTCTGGCTCTGGCAGGGCAGAGCGTGGCTGCGTTTCCTCCCCAGAGGAGTCCTTGTCACCTCCTCCCCTTGCCCCAGCAGGGAAGGGGAATCCCAAAGTACCGAGGCAGGCAATGCCTTCAGGAGTTGCAGTGCCTTCCTGGTTTTTAACACCGCCTTTTCTCCTCTTGACTACTCTCAGATGTGACCATAGGTGAAAATACAAATCCCCAATCCCCAAGCTAAAGGAAAGGCCAGCCTTGCTGTGTCTGGAGGTCCAACATCCCCTTTGTCCTCATCTCCTTCCTCCTCACTCTGTATGGATGCAGTGGGGGAGTTTCCCCCCCGGGTAGGCTCCCCAGGTTGTGCACAGGCTCATGCAGAGGGGCTGTTGGTGACACGTGGCCATCGCGGAGGAGCGCAGTGTGCTTTGCCCCCAAGGGTCGGGGGTTTGGAAACTGCAAGCTTGGCACCGTTTCTGTTGGGTAAGCAAGGGATGCTTTGCCAATCACCAAGTTTCATCTCAGCACTTTCTGCCAGCTTTACGCCCAGAGCTTAGTGACGACAATGGAACACAAAGTCCCGCAAAGGTGACAGGTGATCTCCCCCTGGAGACTTGCCACGGCTGCTGTAAGTGGGGTGCAGAGGTGGGAAATCTAAGAAAAGATTTCCCCTCTTGCTATCTTGCTAGAAATTTCCATATTTCCTTGTAATTTAGAGAGATAAACCAGTGTAGCAGGAACCCTTTTTGCAGGACGAGGCTGTGAGTCAAGACACACACCAGTATGGTTAACAGTCAAGCTCCAAAGTTTATTAGAAAAATAAGTCCTTATATATTCTTGTACGTTCTAAAAATAATGGCAAATCCCTGTGTGCTCTGGCGCATGCTCATTTCAAAAACTAGTTCCTCTCAGCACTTTTGACAAGGACTACTAACCGCGCACAGCCGGTAGATGAGTTTCTGCTTTGTTATTTTAAAGAATCCCTCCTTATCTGTTTCTTCCCTAACAAGCACAAATTCTTTTGCTTTTAGTAGTCGTTAATCTAGACGCTGTTAGTCTTCTAACACAAGTGCGTCATTAATTTAGACGTCGTTAATCCTCTAACCCAAATGCTGATGATACTTTTACGTTGTCAGTGACGCAGAAGGTTTGCGACCCGGCATATGCACCCACAAACCAGGTCTATCACATCAGAAAATCTTTAATAAAACCCCACAACTTTGTCTTCGATGGAGCCTTCCTTCCAGGGTTTCATGTCACCAGCAGACTGCTAATGGAAAAGTCCGTCATTCTAGAAAAAGTCACAGACAGCAGCCAGTCAGACTGTGGACTCTGCCCAAGAGCTGAAGGAGAGCAGTGATTTACTGGCCACCCGCCACATTTTCAGTATCACATCAAAGGGTAATATATGAGTAAGATGAATAGAATTATAACTGCTTATGTAGTCTTTGTCCCTTTGAACAATAACAGAGGAGTCGTCCATGCACTTTGCTGTGTGTGTGTATGTGATGCTCTGCTTGCATAGGAACACAGATCTGGAATTGTCCTGAAACTGCTTTTCTCTGTGGAAAAACGTCATGTAACAGCACTAGTTAGCCAAGATTATGTCATTACAAAATTCACTGACCTCCTTATGTCTGTGTTAGCCCTGCGAGAGAGAGAAAGACAAATCTGTGAGTAAACACACCTGCCCATTGACTTATTTAATGCCTGGCCTGCTGACATTATCACAGAATCACAGAATCAACTAGGTTGGAAAGGACCTTGAAGATCATTTAGTCCAAGCATTAACCCAGCACTGACAGTTCCATTATATTTGAGAGGAAGGGTTTGCTCCGACATTCGAAGAATGGAACGGGGCTTCTCTCCTCCATCACCAGTAAATGTTTGGATCCTGCAGCCTTGACTAGTTTCAAATACAATTTCCACCTTTTGGTTTGGAAATCACCGCTGTTTTACACTCATTCTGTAGGCTTTCTCTAAATCTGTCCATGGCTTTAATCAACAAAGGTGGTTCCTCGAAGTGTGCTCCCTACACGGATAGTGAATACCCGGAGATCTCGGTGTGCTCAAGCATCTTCAAAGGAGCCAAACTCTCCATGGCAGTGCCCAGTGGGAGTACAAGAGACAGGGCATGAGCGGGCGCCGGAGGGGCTCTGCAGGGTCCAAGGGATCGCTCCCTCTCCCCCGAGGCTGGTCAGGCAGGGCAGAGCTTGCCCTCAGAAGTCACGTCGTCTCCATCCGTAGTGGTTTTCAGGACCCAGCTGGATGGAGCCCTGAACAGCCCGTCCTGGCCCCGGAGCTGGCCCTGCCTTGAGGGACCTCTGGAACTTCCTTCCAACCTGGATTATCCTACAGCCTCGACGTTCAGCTACCGCCTGTTCGTTCCAGCTGCTGCGGTGTGACTTGGGGAAGCTTTCGTAGGGTTGTGAGGGAAAATGGGGAGAGCGTGGTTGGGGTGGGAGAGCAGCACCTCCTCACAGAGCGTGGAGGACGGGATGGAGAGCTGTCTGGGACGGAGCGCCCGGGACCTCAGCAGTGCGCTCAGTGCAGGTGCTGGTTTTTCAGAAGAATGCCGTGGTTCTGAGCTGCCATTTTTCTAGGAAGGGATTGAATGAAACAACCTGGAAGTGGTTGTATGATGACAAAAAGACGTTGTGGGGTAAGCCACTTCCAGAAAAGGGGGCTAGTTTCAAAATTATTCTCTGCTCATATGATTAGTGGCTGTTTAAAAATCTGGTGGCAGCAGAATTTGCTGAAATTAAAGAAATAATGAAACCTGAGAGGAAGGAAACCTCTACGCTAAGAGCGCAGCTTAACATGCAGGGGGATGGTTTCATCCCTGCTCCTCTCACCTTGAAAATGTAATCAAATAAGGGCAACTTCATTGTCAGGGGTTTCCTCCGCTCGTTCCCTGTGCTGCAGAAGTCCCCTCCAGGCTCAGAGCTGCCCTGAGGTCCGAGTCAGTCCAGACAAGTCACGTCCAAGGACATACTGGGAGGGCTGGGGGAGAACCCAGTGGGTGCCTTTCTGAAACTGGAGCTGCAGAGAGGGGCCAGGCAGGGGAACCACACTCGTCAGACACGGTGTTTGGCTAGGAGTGTCTGGCCAGTTATTGAGACCTGTCTAAATTAAAAGGCATGATTTTGTAACAGATAAAATTAAGTTACACGACGAATTGTCATCAGATTATCTGCCTGATGAGTGTTTTTCAAGCATTACCAAGTTGCGAGGCTTCGCAGCAGTGGGTGTTTGTGTTGAAAGCACACGTCCCTGGTTTTGTCCGGCAAACGGTTGCTCTCCAGTTCTTGTGACCGTAGAGAAAAGTTTGGAAACGTCACCCCAAATGCACTTTGGGCACTGGAAGCGGGGCAGCTGTCAGGGTGGGGAGATGCCGGGGTCACACCAGCAGTGGATTCCCTTCTGGTTGTCCGATGCCGTGTTCTCATTGTGGTGTTTTACTGCGTGCGCAGCGCCTGGGCGTCTCCAGACCAGCTGACGTTTTAGTGGCAAAACAACGTTTTTTATGACAGGAGTGTGCCTGGCTGGGCCTGTCTTTCCAACAGAGAGTGTTTTTATCAAAACTGAAATGTTTCACTGAAATCTGTAATCTTTGACGATTTTTCTGCCTAGAAGGTCCCTCGCTGGAGCCTTTCACGGCAGTGAGGAGGTGCAGACCCTCGAGCAGCAGCAGGCTGCGGGTCTCATCAGTCTCTCTGCCTGGAACAAGTTCCCTGTAGGTGCTCTGTAGGGACCCTATAGGCCCCACACTCATTGATCAGCCTGCCCCGGTTCTGCTTCATTGTCTATACCTGTGCGCAGACATTTCCAGTCTTTCTGGGTGTTTTGTCTGAAGCTGAGGGGTAGACGGGGTGCCGCAGTGCAGGAGCGGTGTCTGCGGGGGGGGTGACCCTGCCCTGCCCGCTCCCCGTGCCGACAGACCCTCCTCCTCTGCCGGCGCCTTGCCCGAAGCCTCCGGACCCGGACCTGCTGCCGGTTGCGTTGGGCTGTTGTTGTCTAATCAGCAAAGGGGAAAAAAGCTCGAAATTCACCCTGTGAGATTAGTGGGGTCCATGCCTGTTCATCCTGATGAGGAAAGCACCACGTCATTCCCCAGATTTTCCCTGGCCAAGCGTTTCCATTCACATGAAACGTGAAGGGGAAGGAGGGTCTCCGCACCCCTGTGCCCCCAACCCCCCCAGGAACATCTCGTTTGTGGCACAACTGACTCTGGTGAAGGGATCCAAGCTGGGGGAGTCGCAGTGACTTCTGTCAGTGCATGGGCTGTTCCCCACCGCGTTCGGTTCCTGCTGCCTCCCTAACCCCACACCCCCGAGGACTGTAACTTCATAAATTGTCCAAAAATGGTGTTTGTCCTTCTGGATTTTCCATAAACATGCTGTAATGAAAACTGGCTAGCAGTATTGTGACCCTTCCCAATCCAGTCTTGGGTACAGGTAAAGAAATGAAAAAAAACTTTGGAAAACTATGTTGGTTTATGTTTTTAATATTTTTTTTTACATGAGGTCAGTTCCGTGTTGGGGATTTGGTGGGGAATTCAACGTTGTAGGGAAAATTGCCACCCTGAAAATGGAAAACAGCAGACTCCTGACCCCAGTAGGGTCACCAGGCTCCCAGGGGCACCAAGAAGAAAAAGTAAAAATTTTTTTGGAAAACAAAGAATGTGTGTGTCCAGCTTTGAAAGTGGCCTGAAATTCAGAAGTTTATGGATCGATTCAGCTCTGTTCAGCATAGATTTTGCAACACGCCACAAAACACAGCAAACTCTCTGGCTTTTCTCTTTTGGCTTTCACCTGTGTAGAGAGTCGGTACACCCGGATTTTTGGCTACCTGAGAGTCTTGGCCCATGGCGGATGCTGCGTGTTTATTTTGCCATGGGGTACAGCTTTGAAACCAGTTTATTCTGCACAATACTTAATAGGATACAGAGAGCGTTATGAAAGGATTCTTGGGTGGCGTTTTTGAAATACCCTTCAGGTAGTTCACGGCAAGGCACTGCAGAAGTACAGATGTTGTTCTGGCCAAGTTGCACAAGGCTTGTCAAGTCTCCGGAGCTGTCGGTAGGGTGGATGGAAGATCTGGCAGTACCGATGCCAACTTCACGCCCATTCCCAGTGTGGTTTCATAATTCTGCTTCGTATTTCTCCGTAGGGAAGTTCTTGACCGTGCTGCTAGTTGTGTTTTTTCCCCTGTTCACCCGTGCCAGATGCCTCAGTGGAATCAGTAGAGCTGTAGAGGGTTGGGTGTGTGACGGTGAAACTTGCCAGTCCTGACAAAAGTGGAGGTGGGCTCCCCCTGCCAGAGTTCATCCAGTTGGGCCTGATGAGGCGGAAAAGTGGAAAAGTAGCGTTTACTTCCCTCGGGTTGGCCTTATTGTCATTGTCTGTGGAGGCTTTTGCTTAAAAACCAGAGGAGGAGAGTCTGCCGGCCTCCGGGCTCCTCTGCCCCAGCCGGGCCACTGGGGTTGCCATGGCCAGTGAAAATCTTGGTGGAAAAACACCTGCCAGCATCTGCAGGTCTTTGTTTTCTTCCCACCAGATGTTCCAGGAGAGGTCCAAGGCCTTCAGGGCCCTTGAGAGGTTCAAGGGGCGACCAGGTGGGGATTCGTTACACGTGCCCAGACACTGTGCACCCTCTTCAGACCTTGCCTTTATTTAGTCTGCTAGCTCTGGTTGAGAAATAATAATAATAACAATAGCAAAAGGGACGATTTCAGCGGAAGCGCCGGCTGTTTTCCGCGCCGCTGTTCCGTGGGGTTTTGTTGTTCACCACGGGCAGCCTCGCTGGAGCGTGCGTGTGCGTGTGTGTGTGCGCACGGGTGTGATTTACTGCCCTGTGCAATGCCACATGTCTTTAAAATTACAGTGCCCATTTCCTGCTGAAATAATTTCTACAAAGAGAGGCTCCTATTACAGCAAGAGGAGCGTGGACGTCATGATTTATTATTATTTATGGTCCCAGGGCCTTGTTTATGCACGATGGGTTAGGTGCTCAGGATAGAAATGCCATTATGCAAATGACATTGAATGTCCTTACTGAGCCTAAATAATTTTTGTGTTGGACGATTAAACCTCATCTGTTATTGATATGGGCTGCAGTCGGGCTATTAAAGAGTCCCAACAGTACTTACTCCCAGTAATGGGAAAATTGAGAGGAAGAGGCTAAACAATTGCCTCAAGTGTGCTGTGATTGTCTGGTAGGAGTGGAACATAACGAACCCCCTGAATGGAAATCGTGTTTACTACTTAGGGATAAATAAAAAGGGAGAACATGCAATAAATTACGCTTTCTGATGTGAATCGGTGCAGCAGAGAATTTGCGTACTTTCAATTTATTTATTTGAGGTTTTTTTTTTTTTTTTTGGGGGGGGGGTATGGGCGGGGGGGATGTAGGTGCTGGGAGCAGCGAGGAAGGATTCCGGCATCCCGTGCCCCGGCCGGGCGGCTGGGGAGAGCCGCCCTCCTCGGGAGCCACGCCGCCACTGCGCCGTCCGCTTTGACACAGCTGTGCGGTCACATTTTGATCAGTGTTGATAGCTTATGAATTCCAAAATTGACAAAATTTACAGAAAAATGAGGATAATCCATCTTCCTTAGCAGCCTGTCAGGAGCTGGCTATACTTCATAATCTTCAATTACAGATGCTATTTTCAGACATTTACATGCAGATATTAGAACAAAATGAAAATGAGAAACAAAGAGCGAATGGAAATGCAGCTATTTATATGTATAAAAGAAAAACAACAGGTAAATTCTAGGCATTTAGATTGGATTTGGGCGTCCCTTCGGAAAATTGGAGAATGGCTGCGTCCGCTTATGGATTGCACCGTGGAAATGTAAAACGTAGCATGTCATTTCCCACATGCAGATAATCTGAGGACTGGGTCAAAAACAGGTCAGTTATTCTGAAGTATGAGGGTAAATGTGTTCATGGCAGGGTGCACTAGCTAATTCCCACTATCTTCAGAGGAACCTCTGGGGACGTGCGCAATCCTAATTGGATTTGGGCTAAAACGGAGCACAGCTGTTAATTTTTTAAAAATACACACGTTTTGTGAAAGGGGGGTTCAGAAATACTCCATTTAAACAGAGGGAAAAATGTTTTGCTGCTGAAATCAAACTTCTGTGCCCTGTGAAACAGCAAAGAGCCCAATGTTGCCGAAAACAAAGGGAAACTGGGGTTGGCCCCCGTGAGCTGTGGTAGCAGCTTTTACTCCAAAGCAGAATTGGTTTCGGCAGCGGGAAGCACGGGGGATGTGATGTAAATTATGAAGTGGAGGGGTGGCTGGCGAGCAGCGGCGGCGGGGCGGTGATATATGGGTTTTCGGATGCCTTCCCTGTCCGGATCCAAGGTGGCTGGGGAGGAGGGTGTTCGGATGGATTTTCCATTCCCATAAAATTTCAGGCAGAGCAGCACCGGTGCCCGTGCAGCTGCGAGCGGCGCTGCATTTCTGAAAGCCTGGGGAGATTAATTAGAACTGCTTTGGATTAAGCTCTCCGAACCATATCTAATGTTACAAATTCCTTCCCTTTGTCAGGCTGAGGCGGGGGTTTCCGTGGACAGCCTGCCTGGTGCGAGCCAATTCTGCCTTTATTTATTAATTTTAAAGTATTAACGACACGATGGGTTGGAGGTCTTGGGTGTGAGGTCTGGCCTGCTGCTGCCCGGAGGGGCAAGCGGGGCGTTCGGCAGTTGTGACCTGGGGGACAGCGCCGAGCTTTTCGGAGGCCTGAGATGAACGCTTGGCTTAAAGCAGGAGCAGCGTTGTTTCTGGCAGCGAAGGCGCTCGGTGCACCGCGTCTGTCGGGAGGGAAGGAGGCAGGCCGAGTCCCCAGACCCCCCAGGCTGGCGCGTTGCTCGGGGGGTCCAAGCCCCGGTCGTGTTTCTGCTGCTGCTGCGTCCCGAGCGTGGCCGCGGGCCGGGGGCGGCCGTGCCGGCAGCGGAGGACACACGAGGCGCCGCTTCACGCCCGCCTGGCGTTTCGCAGGTGTGATCTGGAAAACCGAGCAGGTGCAAAAAGCAACACGTGCGAGTCCCGGCGGGTGCCAGCTGGCTCCTTCCGACGGCCGCTTGCGGACGCCCCTTCTCGGTCTTTGCTTGGTGCAGTCACTCCAGAGCAGTGGGGGTCTGTGCCCCGCAAAAAGGAGGGGGCAGGAGGGGGGTGCCTCAGGGACCTCCCTGAGTTTCCCACGCCGGCACCCCAGAACCAGGCTGTTTCAGGGAGCGCTCTTATTCCCACTTTGCCTGCCGCCTTGGGATAAAACGCCAGGTAAATCTCAAAGAGAAGAGTGCTGGGCCACAGGGTGGGTTTTCCTTTTGTTGGGTTACAGTCGGGGTGAAGCCGGCGATGGGCTGTCCCGCCGCTTCACTGTAGTGCAGCAGGAGACGGCAGAGCCTGCCGCCTGCCTCGGGGCATAAATTGTTTAAAAACGGTACCGAAACACTCCTGCACCCCTTTTCCCTCCATCCACTCACCACCTCCCCCGCCCTGGGGGATAATATTTAGAAATAAAGCTTTTTCAGTGAAGATGGATGTCAGCTTCTCCCCAGGCAGCATCCTTCCCCTGCACGCTCTGCGGCGAAGGCTGGCGGGGAAGGGCCGCGCAGACCCGGCTGCTGTGAGAGGGGGGTGTGCTGCTACCCCCCCTCTCCTCGCTGCCCCAGCCGCTCCCCCGCCAAGCACCCGCCTGCTGGGGGACCACCCCCAGCCCCTCGCCAGGCGCCTGGGTCCCGTCCGCCTGAGCCGAGCAGGATGGGGCAGGGGGAGCACGCGAGGGCCCGTCTTGCCCCTCTTTTTGGTTTGTCCTTCTCGGTCTCTCCTTTTATATTTTCCTCGTTTCACGTGTCTGTGTTTTCTCTCCTCCATGCTATGGCAGTGGTGCTCCATGCTGATGAGACAGTGCGTGGTACAACCGCAGGCAGTCATTTTTCAGGTAATTTCTAGGGTACTGAACACCCGACTCTTGCTTTTTCACCTACCAAGCAGCAGGTCAGGCTTCCCACTGCGCGGGGAGGGATGCCTGGCCGTGCCCGGACCCCCAGGCTGCTCCTTGCCGGTGGCCGTGCCAGCTTGCTGGTGGAGGAGACAAATCTGAGACCCCTCCTGCTGCCCACCCCGAGCAGCTGGTGGGGCTCCCGGGGAGGGTCGGCAGGAAGGTCTCCATGGGGCCATGGGGTGAGGGGCTGCTCCACGACCGCCGCCTCCCCCCAGGGTTTCCTCTCCTCTCCGGACGGGGTGTCTGGAAGGATGAGCTCTGCCCTGGGGGGAGCGGGTCCTGCCACCCCATGGCGTCAGCGAGGCTTGCTGCTTCTTCGAGGGGTGCTGCGGTCCCCCAGCCCCTCCACGGGGGCGAGGAGGGGTGCAGACAGCACCTGCTGGTTGGTTCGGGGGTGGAGGCTCTTCCGCTCTGCACCCCCAGGTCCCGGCTCTTTTGGGGCAAGAAGATGCCTTCTGCTGACCCTTGCCTCCCTGCACCTTGACTGCGGTGGCGGGTGGACATGGTGGGTCACTCCCTGCCAGGACAGCGTCAGGAGGTGGGGGGGTCGGTAGCCACCAGGGCTGGCCCTCAGCCCGGGCTCGCTCCTCCCGGGTGCCGGTAGCCCTGGTGGTGGTCGGGGCACGGTCAGTGCGGCCGCTGGTGGCTCCAAGGAGGGATGTGAGCACAGTTTTGCCATGGGACCAGGGAAGCAACTGGAAAATCCCTGATAATCCCACTGTTCTTAACTCTGAGAAAGGTTGCTGGGCCATCACAGAAGAGGTGCATCTCCTGTCTACGGGGACCAAAAGCAGGGGGGGACCTCAAATCTCCATTTCTGGCGTCTCTGTCTCCTGCAGCAGAGCCGCCCAGCTGCGGACTCTCCTCCTGTAAGGCTTCCAGGTCCCCCCAGTTTGCAGAATTGGCTCCATGGTTTGCAGCCGTGCTGCTGCAGGCCGGTGAGATGGGGAAGTGCTGCCCGCGGGCCGGCCGTGCTGCGGCCCCTCGCTCCATCTCCCCGCGGCGGGGTGATGCCGGTGAGCACAGGGTACCACTGTCCCGGCCCACGCCGGGGGTGCCGCACCCTGGTCGCTGCTTGATTCTGGCTCCGGAGCTGGTCAGTCCCGCCGAGCTCAAGGGCTTCGCTGGTGAGGTGCTTCCGGAGCGTTGCAGTTAAGAGGTGGGACCTGGCCCTGCTTCCTCCTGGGTCAGTCCCTCGCACCCCGGCGGGAGCCAAGCTGTGGTGTTTCGATATCGGCAGCCCCATGTTTCGGGTTTGCAGGCAGGGGCTCAGACTGGTCCCAGTTGGGTTTGTGTGAGGAGCAGCGGCCCCAGAAGCCGCCTGTGGCTGTGGGTTTGGACCTGCACCCCGTGTCCAGCCCCGCCTGTGATCCAGCCTCTGGCACAGCTGGATGCTCCCTCACAAACTCCAAGTGCCCAGACCTCGCTTCCTACGTGGGCAGCCACGTTTGCACCCTGCCCGTGGGGAGCAGTGGGTCAGTGTGCCACGGGAAGACACAGAGAGATTTTCTAGTGTGGATACGGTGTGGTCACGGCTTTATGTAGAGCAGTAGGGGTGAAATAAGATGCCCTTCCCCGGGGGGTGGTGTGCGTGCTTCTGCAGACATCAGAAATACCGAACGGCAGCGCACAAGCACAGTTTCTCCCTCTGCTGTGCTCCGGGCCGTCCCATGCCGCTCACGCATCACTGGCTGCCCGGGATGTCTCCGCAGGGCTGCGGCTGTGCTGTTGTTCCTCTGGTGTCTTGTTAAATCGGGGCTTTAGGGGAGCGAAAAAGCCCAGTGGTGCCCTGCACGTGCACGTACCCAGCGCAGGGGGGAGGTGGGGTTGAGGGTGTAGGACAGCGTGGGGTGGCGCGGGAAGGCTGAAAAATGCACCTTGGTAGGATGTGGAGTGGGAAGGAGCTTTGGGTGCGTTGGTAGGAGAAAGCCTGGGAGCTCCAAGGCGCAGAGGGGATGAAGGAGTGAGCCTGTGGTCTCTGAGGCAGCGGTGGTGGAAAAAAGGGGCTGGGTGTGTGACGGCAACGGAAATGCGAGGGTACAGCTGGTGTGGGAGGAGGAATAGCTGAAAGAGCTGAGGAATAGTTTAATTGTTCCTCGAGTTTAATGGAATTAAAGACAAGTTTAATGCAAGGGTTGGGGAGGAGTACAGGGGTCATTGCTGAGGAGCGTTTGGTCCGAAGGACCCTGCAGGCTGATCCGTGGGCCGGGTGAAGGGGCGGCTGGTCACTGGCAAAATGTATTTGACACACTCAGCTGAAAGAGGTTTGGATGGGAGATCCTGCAAGGTGATGGGTGTGATTGTGCCTCATGCAGATTGTATCCTCCGAAGAAACACGCATGTGCGCGCAGACCTGCTAACGGGGGTGTGTGTCCATGTAAATTAACTTCTGTCTGAGTGAGAACTGAGCGACAGAGGCACAAACAGGTGCATCTGACCCAAAGTGCTGAGCTCGTGGCAAATGCCCGACTGTGTGCTGGGTTCTTGGACGCTTCCGAGAAACTTGCAACAGGGAGAAAGATGTCTTTGCTCAGATCAGCTTTTGTTTCCTTAAAAAAAAAAAAAAAAGTTAACTCTTTGATTTGGTCACTCAAAAAAATGACAGAGTCCTGGGTTCCCCTGTTCCCCTTCGTTGCTTCAGCTCTGCACAGGTGCTGCCTTGACTTAGTCTATAGGAATACCGCGGGGTCAGCCTCGCAGTGCTTGTTCTTCAGGTTATCTGTTCCTGTTGCCATTCTTCACTTGCGTTCATCATCCTCCGGTTGTTACAGGCGTGATTGCGATGTCACCAATAAGGGATTGAAACTTAAAACGTAAATAGCAGCAGGGAAGAAAGAACTTTGAGAGGGAACGTCCCATTTTTGTGTGAATGATCCTGACAGTAAGAAATCATGGAAAAAAGCAAATGAAGATAAGCTTTCTGTGGTGTGCACGGAAGTCCTTCTGGATGTATGGATTGGCCTCACCTGCTATAGATTTCCATAGCTACGTGGACTTCTACAGGGTTATAGGGCAGAAACAACCTGATTTCTGAGGACCTGTGCTCATTTACCGTGGCTTCAGCTAATGAGATTAAAATTCCCATGAGATGAGAGAACATCCTTGCAACAGTCAGGTGATTTATTTTTAAATAATTTGGATTTAGGAACAGGTGGCTTCAAATCCATCCATGAAGCAAACACTTTTATTTTCCTCACTTTATTTCTTGTGAGATGATGAGGAAATGCATCATTCCCAAGGAAAGGGGGGAATGGGACACCCTGCTCCCACCTGCTCGTCAGTGCCCGTTTCTTCAGGTGCCACCAGTGAAATAAGGAGAGTTCAGGTTAACTGGCACAGCCATCTTTCTCTAACAAGCAAGAAACTTGCATTCAGCAGTCACAACCCCCAGTTTACAAAATTTCCTCTTTAAGGAAAGCCTTGTTACACATTGGTGAGTTTGGCTCCGGTTTTATAAAGAAAGCCCATTTTGATGTTCTCCGAGAGCACTGGTGATAAGCACAGACCTGCTTATTGAGCAGTTTGAATGTGTAAATGGGTATTGCCTTTAAAACTGACAGAAAAAATGATTTTTGAGTTCTGTATTGCATCTACTTTTTGTCATACAGGCAAAAGCACTAGACTAGTAAATTTACTATTGCTAAAATGCCTTTTTTTTTTTTTTCTAGGCAACTGAATACTCAGCCATGGCATCGTTAGCTGGTGGATTAGATGACATGAAGGCCAATATAACCAGCCCTACTTCTGCGGATTTGGGAGCGAGTGTTCCGGGGCCTCAGTCATACCCTATCGTCACAGGTAAGCAATTTTCCAGCGCTGATAAGTAGTGTGAAGGTGTGTGTGTGCCCATTGCAGGGTGATGTCCTTTACGGAGGAGCTGTGTCGGCTGAGGAGTCGTTTGCTCAGAAAGTCCCTTTTCAAGTGCGATTTTGTAGCAGCCCCGTTGGAAGTCAGCGCGCAGCTTGTGTAAATCAGTAGTGCTTGCTTGGAGCCAGCGGATGAAGCATCCATCCTCCTGTCCAGGAAGGGATGTGCCCCTCCACCCCAAAGCTGCACCCCGAGTACCGACGTGTGACCAAAAAGCAGAATGTTTGCCTCTGCTTTTGGGCTTTGTTGCTTGTTTTTTTGTAAAAACGCCTGGCATGTTTGGCTGGATGGGGTTTTTATGACAGTTCAGACTAGCCTGAATTTTGGATGCTTTTGATTCCTACAGCTGCTCGTGTTTTGTACAGTTTCTGGAATTGTAATTGTTGCACTGAGGCTGAGCATTTAAATGAAAAGCAAAAGTTGTTTGCTCAAGGAATGCAGCATCATCTGCATTTATCTAGCAGGCGTGCGGTGGGAGTTGAGGAACAGCTAGAATTTGGTAAATGCCTTGGTCCTCTCGTTGTTCGGGACTGACCACATTGCTTGAAAGGAGGTTTGCCTAAATGGTAAGAAAATGACAGAACTCTGTGCTGAAGGAATTGCGGGAGTCAGAAAAAAGGAATTTTAAAATTTAAGGCTTTGTGTTTCATCTGCATGTTACCTCTGTGTGTTACTTCTGTCCTTGTGTCTAACTGTGCAGATTTCATCACTGGATTTTCTCCATTTTGCCAAAGATTGGATTTACTTGTCTATTTTGTTGCTAAAAGGGAAGGAGGTACTGGTTTTGGGATAGTATTGCCCTATCTTGAAAGCACTACATTCTCATCTAGAAGGAGAGCAGTTTTGAAAACAAATGTTACAAAATTGTTTTAACCCAATATGGCATCAGTCTTTGGCTCTTATTGACAGAAGTTTAGGAGTATTCAAAAGAAATTAGAGAGTTAGAGGAACCGTCAGGAAATCCATGTTTACCTTGAAGTGTGGGAGGGGAGAGACTTCTTGAAACAACTGTCTGGTACTGGGCGGGTGGTTTGAGGGGTAGATTCAGAGGTAAGAAAAGTGTCTAAAGGTGGATGGAGGGACAGAAAGAGGGATTTCTGGCCATGTGTGGCTTATAACAGGTAGGGACGTAGAGCACAGAGAGATATATAATTACAGAATCATAGAATAGAAGGAATATAAAAGAAGGAACATGACCCATCATGTCTGGGGTTATAAGCAACACACACAGCCTATGGAAGTTAAAAAGAAATGCCTCCTAAAGCAATTTATTCTGTAATTGTTCGCTGCAGAGCTCCCTGCTTCTTTCTTCGCAGCCTGAGGTGCTGCTCCTTGCAGAAGGCCCAAGCTGCCTTGGCCCATCACGGGTGTCGCGTTGCCCTTTGTTCATCTTCCGGGGGTTTGTCTCTTGCTCATCCGAGTCCGTGACAAGCCCCGATGTCCCACCAGCGGTGTCTGTGCTCCACTGCCGCCCCTCGGACCGCGTCCGCGGGTGTTGGGGCATCACTGCCTGGGGCTCCCCCGCTGGGAGCACCCGCAGCCTGCGGGGTGGGAACTGATGGGAGCCGTGTCCGCAGGGGGAAGCAGAACAGCACAAAATTACTGAGCTGCGTTATCATGGTGCAGTGGGGAGGCAAGAAGACGATGGAGAAGCGGAGTGCTTGCTCGCTTCTTTCTTCTTCTCAGGAACTGACCACCCAACATCTGCACCTGGCCAAAATCAGGCTCAGCCAAGAGCTGTTGTTTGATTTGATACGTCAGCAGAGCTTGCTCTTCTACGCTGCTTTAAGCACTTCTCATGCTTCTTACGTTACCAGAGTTTGGTGAGCTGTCTGATCAGGTTTGTTAAAGCAAAACTGACTACAGGAGTGATGCTGAGGAGCTCGTGACAGATCTTGCGTGGGTTCTCTCTATAACATTACCTACACTTGAACAGAAGTTCCAAATGTTAAATTTACTAGTTCTCATCAAAAACGTGGAACAGGCTTTATGAGTAGCAAGCCTAGAAAAAATCTGCCATTGGTCTTAAATGTGACAGGGTGAGAGCTATAACAGAACACGTTTTACAAGGCAGTAGGTATTTATATCTTTAATTTGATATTGCTGTAGAGTTTTCTAACACCTGCATTCATAAAACTTAGATTTACACGAGCATATCAAAACCCTTTTAAAACCTATGCCTTCTGATATATTTTTGGAGAAGATTGTCTGACTGTTATCCTCCCTTTTCTTTTCCTAACACCCGTAGCAACTCCTTTGTGCTGCTCATGCCCAGAACCCCCTGGCACGATCTGGGCCCTATAGCTCTGGGCATATATGATACGGCGGAGCCACCCTCTCTGCCCTGAGGCTCTCCTGATGAGCTGAGGGGACATGCAGACTGTCAGGGGCAGAAAGATTCAAGCAGCAAGACACGCTGTGTAATGTGCAAGGCATGTAGGTTACGGCACGCTCGGCGGTGCGTTTCTCACCGTAGCTCTGGGCAGACTTCTCCATTTTCTCCCAAGAATTAACTCCCTCTTTCAGTCACACCTCTCTTCCTACCCGTTTCATTGGTGGAACAAGGGGTTTGGAAGAGGAGAGGCATTGATTGATCCTTTTTCACTTGTAACCAGGAGCTGCATATGGCTACTGGCTTTGCATCTGTAGTACGTATCACTGAATATTGTAAGGAACTGCGTAATGATGCACAGTGGTGGTTTTGAGCACAAGGTCCCACAAAATTTTGCTGACACATCATGTACTCTGCCTTCTGGGAACATCTTGGTCGTTTGTGGTCTGGCCCAAACTATGATAAAATTCAGTGACTTAGTGTTCCTAAGCTGGGGCCGGGGTGGGTGGTTGGTTTTAGGTGGTAGATAAGGCAGGTGACGCCTGGAAGGTTGGCTTTGTATCGGCCCTGCTTCGGTGGTCAGGTACAGGCTGACGAGAGAAGTTCTGCCAGAGCCAGGTCTTGGACCTTGGCCCCTTGTCTGGCAGGCAAGAGCCCGAGCCTCGCAGATCCATGATGGTGTTTCTTCTGTGAACTGCTCCTCCTTGGAAGAGAAATGGCCAACCCTTTGACTCCAGTCAAGACTCCGGTCTTTTCTTGAGATCCAGAAAGTTGGGTGGCTTTTAATTTCTTCACCCTTTTTTGAGTGTTTCCACTCTTCCTTGTTCCATACAGGCTGTCCTGTGATGTGTCCAAGCAAACCGAGAGCAGGAGGCTGAAAGCCTTGGGGGACAACTTGTTTTGGTCATGCTAGGTAGTGTGTTTTCAGCTGTAAAGTTGAGGGGTGGCTGGATAAAGGTGTCCAAAGTCTGTGCCTGGTGGAGCTAATGGGTCGAGAGGTTGACCTCGCTTCTGAGTTGACTTTCCAGATTATGAACACTTCTGTTACAGCTTCACTATCATGAAACCCAGAACTGCTTAAAACACCGGTAGCATCCCTAAGGGTCTGCTGGTGGGAAATGTTGTTTGTACCCGGAGCTCTTCTGGTGTGTGTGAAGCAGAGCTGTGAATGCGTGATTGCGCGATGTTTCAACAGAGCGTGGGGCTGTTGGTGGGCATGGGGCTGGAGGGCTGCGTTTGTGGGGATAAAGAACTTGAAATATGGATACAGGAGTTTGAGCCAAGAACGCTTACATCCTTTTGATAGCTGGTATCTGCTGTTCAAGCTTAATCAGTTTTTATGAGAAAGTCTGGAGACTTTCTGGGCTGCCATATGTGAAGAGACCTAAGTCTAGTTCATCTTGTCAGTCTTAAGTCTGTAAAACAGATTGTAAAAGAATTTAATGCAAATAAAGCTGAGAATCGAGGTCTTAAGTGAATTATGATCACAAGCCTTTCATTGTTCTTGTCACCAGGCTGTGGTGTGGGTGGCAGAGGAATGTTGAGGGTTGGGAGGCAAAAAATCCTCTGTGCAGATGTTGGTCGAAAATGTAAAATTTCTATTTCTTAGCAAGCTGGTAGACCAAAAAATTTGGGATATTTCTTGAGGATGAAACAATTGCTTAAACATTGTCATTCATGCCAGTACTTGCTGCTAGAATACCTCTGAGAAAAATATTCAGTGATAGTTCTGAGTGCCGCTTCATCCACCAGCTCTGCTGAGGTATGGACCACCAGCCACACCTCCGGTTAGAGAACCACTCAGTTTCTCTGCATTGTTTTTGTGCCACATTAAATACTAGGTTTAAAAAAACCCCTTCCCTCACTGTTTGCTGCCACAGTCCATAAGTGCTCTCCATTTACAAGCCAGTGACATGTGCCCAGCTCCTTACTGCTGCAGTCAGCAGTTTCCAAGCAGCCCGTGATTGTTACTAATTACCTGCAGATGCATTTTCCCCGCTCCAGTTTGCTGATTTCAGCGTGGTCGGTATCACTTTAGGAGGACAAAGTCGTGCTAAATTGACACTTGGCAGTGCGTGCCGTGCCGTGCCGAGCCGACCGACAGACCTGCAGCTCGCGTTGGCAGAGCCGGGGCGGCTGTTGGCCGACCCCGCAGCCGGGGAAGTTTGGCTGGAGGGGACCTGACCTGAGCTCTGCGCCGCTCCGTTCAGAGAAGCGTTGCAGAGCAAAGTGTTGGTGCGATTGTTTCTCTGGCAGATGTTGGAGTGGGGGAACCTGCTCTTCTCCCATCACAGGACGTCTCCATCACCCCTGACAGGACTGGTCGTGGTTTAGGCCCAGCTGGCCACAAAGCCCCACACGGCCACTTGCTCACTGCTCCCCATGGTGGGAAGGGGAGGAAAATCAGGAGAAAAATAAAAGTAAAAGCTCGTGGGTTGAGATAAGGGCAGCTTCATAGAACAACACAGGAGGAGAAAGAATCACCGAATCATCCGGGTTGGAAAAGCCCCTGAAGCTCCTCCAGCCCCACCATGACCCTCCCCCTGACCGTTCCCAACTCCCCCAGATCCCTCAGCGCTGGCTCAGCCCGACTCTTCAACCCCTCCAGGGATCCCGGGGACTCCCCCCTGCCCTGGGCAGCCCATTCCAACGCCCAACAGCCCCTTCTGCACAGAAATCCTTCCTCAGAGCCAGCCTGACCCTGCCCTGGGCAGCTTGAGGCCATAACAACAGTACTAGTGAAATGAATATATAAAGCGAGTGATGCACGGTGCAGTTGCCCACCACTCGGTACCACGTGCTCAGCCCCGCTCTGAACCGTCCATCCCAGAGTGTCTGCGCCTGCTCTTCTCCTGCGTGACCTTACGTGCTCCTTCGTGCGGTCGGCCTTGGAGACAATGGTCCGTAGACCCACATGCTTTGGCTTTCCTGCATGTTTTGGATGCACATCGAAAAGGCAAGAAGAAACAGAACAAAACCAGGAGCAGGGTTGGTTTGTCATCTGGAGGGATGGGGAAAGGGAGACGTTCCCAGTGACCCAGTTACCTGCTCTGAGCTCAGTCACCAGAGAAAACTGATCCCAGACTTCAGGCTGAACGGAATGTAGAGCCGATGGGGCAAATGTGTCTGGCTGAGCAGACCCCTCCACTCCTGGAGAGATCAGCTTGACCTTTTCCTTAGCGTGGACACACCCAGCACCTCGGGTATATCATGCCAGGTAGTTATTTCTTCATGAGTGGCACAGGTCTGTGGCTATTGCAGGCAGCATGGAGATGTTTAACCTTCCATATTCCTGCATATTTTGTTAAATTTTTGTAGTTAGGAAATGGCAATGCTAAAATGGGGTAAATGCACATTAAAAGATGATCCGTTCCTTGTGACTGCTCTGCTGTGTCATAGTCCTTAGCAGCCTCTCAGTGTCTTTTTCCCTAGGAGTGCTCAGTCTCACAGAAGTCTTTTTCCTGACTCTTCATCCTGTTTTGTTTACCCCATTGTGCCGTGGCTGCAGTTTATGAGACACTGTTTGCCAGGCTGTTGAATGGCAGATACTGTTGTTCACTTCTCAAGCTAGGCACGAGGTGGTGACACTGCATTTGGACTGGACACTTTGCCAAAAATGGATCATCCCTGAGCAGTTCGGTGTTTGCAGCCAGCGTGATACCGATGCCTTCAAACAGGGGGAAGAGCTGCTCCTCTAAAGTCCCAGGCTGATCTCTTGCCAGGGTTGAACACTGATGATATTTAGCATTTAGCTCAATGCAATCCGAAAGGACTTATCATTTTTTTAACAAGAAATCAAGTGGTGTGTAGTATGCAGATCACCTTCAGAAGAACGGCAGCAGATCCTTCTCAGCCTATGGGTGGAGGATTCATCAGAACAACCCCAGACACCGGCGTTTGGGTGAAGGAGTCTGGAGCCTTCCTCTCTCCACAGGCTGCAGCCTGGGCGTTGAGTTTGGACTAGACATCTACTTTTTGCATAACCCAAGTAAGAGGGTCTTACAACACACTTGGTCATGATGTCCCTGATCAAAGGGCGCTTTGAGCTTTGGTTTCCAGCTGACTCTGCATGCTCAGCAGGGGTGGTGGTGTGCCCTGCCAGAGCTGGGACAGGGCTGGGGACAGGGCGGCTCGCGGAGAGACCCGTCCCCCTGTGCATCAGTACTTGATGGAGGGCGAGCAAAGCAGAGGGAAGCAGACTCTTCTCAGTGGTGCCCAGTGACTGGGCAGGAGCCACAGGCACAAACTGAAACATCAGAAACTCCTCTTACTTGTGAGAAGAAACTGTTCTGCCCTGAGGGAGGTCACACGCTGGCACATCTTGCTCAGCAAGGCTCGGGAGTGTCTGTCCTTGGAGCTGTTCATAACCCAGCTTGACATGGCTCGAGGTGACCCTGTTCTGGGCAAGGAGTTGGACTCGATGGACTCCAGCGCTGCTTTCTAACCTCATCTGCTCCGTGTTTCTGTGGTAGGCACGGTGCTTCCAGGTTGCTGGGTAGGAGGTGTGTGTCGTTGTCTCTTTGGTGGGATTGTGCCCAGGGTGGCTCTAGGACAGTCTGCGCTCTGTGGAGCAGCCACCATGGTACCTCCTGAGGGCCTGCCTCTGCTGGGGTGTGCCTGAAAGTGGAGCAGGTGCACGAGGACGCTCCTCATCCCTTTATTTTGCTGTGTCTGTACATGGCTTTGGCTGGGATAGAGTTAATTTTCCTTCTTAGTAGCTGTAATAGTGCTGTGTTTATCATGGGACTCGGCATGAGAAGAATGCTGGTATCACGCTGATGTTTATGTTGTTGCTAAGACATCAAAGACTTTCCAACTCCCCGTGTCCTGCCCGTGTGCGGGTGCACACGAAGCTGGGGGGGCACGGCCAGAGCAGCGAGCCTGGACTGGCCGAGGGAACGTTCCATATCAGTAACGTCACGATCAGTGCGTAGAGGAGGGGTGGCCGGGAAGCGGGGGGTTCTCTCTCTTGCTTCTGGGATTTGGGATCTTGGCGTTTCGGGATCGCTGGCCGGGAACGGGCCAGGTATCAGTCAGCTGGTGGTGAGCAATTGCACTGTGCATTACTCGTTTGTATTCTCTATTATTGTTATTGTTTTATTTTATCGCAGTTACTAAACTGTTTTTTTCTCAACCCGTGAGTGTCCCTTCACCCCCCAATTCTGTCCCCCGTCTCTGGGGCAGGGGAGGGTGAGCGAGTGCCTGCGTGGTGTTGAGCTGCTGGCCAGGTTGAAATTATGACAAGATACCACAAAACATGACAGAAAAGATGGATGTTTTGCTTTCCCTTATTTTGTTTTGTTTCGTGGTTTGTTGCTGGTTTTGAGTTGTTTTTTTTTTTTCCTTTCTCCTTTTTTTCTATTCTTCCTCATCCCTGTCTCTCTACCCACCCAGCTAAGACACCAGATCTCAAAAGCTTTCCCTGGGATTCCTGACCAGACCGAAGCTCTCCGATGAGCGCTGGAAAGGATTGTCCCTCCGGGAATGGCTGGGAGGGTGTCGGGAGAAGAGGGGACACAGGGCTTGTCTAAGCAGCTTGGAATCTGGCCCATTACTTTTTTATGGCTTTGGAAAACAGGTATCTTAGGGGTACACCAGAGAAATCAAGAGTTTAGCCTTAGTCAGAAGCTGCAGGAGTGGTGTGTGGCGAAGTGAGCGTTTGATCCGTGAGGATGGGTGAGGTGGTCGCAGGCTGACCCTCCGGTGGGGTCCGGGAGGGCCCCCAAGGAAGCGCTGCCCATCTCTGCCCGTCCCTGCCCGTCTCTGCCCGTCCCTGCCTGTCTCTGCCCATCTCTGCCCATCTCTGCCCATCTCTGCCCGTCTCTGCCCGTCTCTGCCCATCTCTGCCCGTCTCTGCCCATCTCTGCCCGTCCCTGCCCGTCTCTGCCCATCTCTGCCCATCTCTGCCCGTCTCTGCCCATCTCTGCCCATCTCTGCCCATCTCTGCCCGTCTCTGCCCGTCTCTGCCCATCTCTGCCCGTCCCTGCCCGTCTCTGCCCATCTCTGCCCATCTCTGCCCGTCTCTGCCCGTCTCTGCCCATCTCTGCCCGTCCCTGCCCGTCTCTGCCCATCTCTGCCCATCTCTGCCCGTCTCTGCCCGTCTCTGCCCATCTCTGCCCGTCCCTGCCCGTCTCTGCCCATCTCTGCCCATCTCTGCCCATCTCTGCCCGTCCCTGCCCGTCTCTGCCCATCTCTGCCCATCTCTGCCCATCTCTGCCCGTCCCTGCCCATCTCTGCCCGTCTCTGCCGTGCCTCAGCTGGGTTCCGTGGGCTCGTCCTGCACCAGAGCCGAGCCTCCGCCTCTTCCCAAGCTTTGCCTTCTCTTTACTGTTGCCAAGCTGGAGGTGAACTGATAAAACAGTGCTCCTGTGCTCTCTGGAACTGGTGCTGAAAGGAGCCAGAAAGGGCTGTTCCCGCCTGGCCTAAGCCTGATCTGACCTGCCTTTAATGGACCCTTTTTGGTGACGATCCGAGACAGCCAAGTTCTTTTTGTGTCCAATAGAAATTTTTCTTAGGACCAAAAATAAAGCTCCTGATACATGCCTTTGAGGAGTGTGTAGTGAAACAGGACTTTTCATTCTTCCTTGCACACCTGGTGTTCATGGCGAAGACAACTGTTATTTTAGAGGTGCAAAAATGTGGTACAGGGTCAATATTTCATAAATGGGAAGTTGGAAAGTGCCTTAATAATGCTGAGAAATGCGTTGTGAAATCTGCTGTTGTTGATCCCTGGGGGGAAAAGGGGGATGTTTATTTTAATTTATATATTGCTGTAGTAAAAAAAAAAAAAAAACAACACAAAACCAACAAACCCCAAACAGAACCAAAATCATCTAGACAGTTCTGCAGTTGTAGTTTGTTTATTGTTGTGAATTTAGGTCCAAACCCAGATCTTGACAACTACAGTGAAAGAACCTGGTTCCATTAGGAAACGCTATTTGTCCCTTAAATGCATCTGCTACTTCACATTTTAAGAATGACATAGCAGTGGGCTCTTCACGGATTTCTCACCATTTCGGAGGTCGGTGGCCGGTCATCCCTCTAGCAAGATCTCCAGGTAGAAAGGAGAAAGCACCTGCAGAAGGTGACTTATCCCATTATATTTTTCACATAAATTTTTGGATATGAAGTTAGGGATCCTCATCAGAGGGTGCCTCTTTCTTTCCAAGGACTGTTGAGGATGCGAGGAGCACTCAGCTTAGGCCAGACCCGCGTGGCTGGGAGCCCCCGGAGAGGCAGGAGGGTTGCATGAAAGCCCTGAAGGGAATCGTTCTCCAGCTGATACTTGCTGAAGTATCTGTAAGCGACAGTTTTACAGCTGTGTTTTCACTAGCTGAGTGAAAGGCTTTCAATTATTTTGATTCCAAATTTTAAAATATTTGCAGATTTTGTGTGAAAAGTAGTTTCAAAGTGAATAATTTATACTTCCCATGCCAACGCTCTGAAATAAGAGTAATGTAACATCTTCACAATTCCTTCTTCCTTTTTCTTCAATTTTTTTTTTTTTTTTCCCCCACCCTGAAAATCAACATGGTTTTGAAGAAAGTAAAGAGAAGGTTTGCTTTTGTTGAAATTGCTTTTTCTCCTGGAAAAATGCCGTGTTTAATTTTTTGTTGGCTAATTGTAACAGCAACAATAAAAAGTCTTCTTCTGAGGCCATTATGTTTTGGTCATATAATCCGTCTCTACGTGGAAATGTTGATCAGTGTTTAAACATTATCACCAAATTATACTTTAATTTCTGTGGGACTGTTTTGAAGTGCAAATCGTTGTTGGTGGATGGCTGGTTTCTAGTGCAGCGTAATGCTAGATTTACAGCTTAGTCTCTACGTTTAATAGATAAAAGTGCAGATGCATTTTCCAATAATCTATTCGTCACTCCCAATAGGGCCTGTCATGTTAAAGACTTGAAAAAAGGCCACATAAACTCCCGTGGAAAGGCAGCCAATCTGAAAAACAAAAGTGTCATTTTTAATGACAGGACAGAGTCTAACTGAAACACTGTTGAATTTTTCCATTTTTATGAATTCTTATCTTGCCATTAAAAAAGAACAAGCGCATTTCAGAAAGCAAACGAGGCCACTTGTACCCCACTAAGACCCAGGCTATTAACTGCGTCTTTTGATGATGTACAGCCTGACTCTGCTGGGAGTTTGGCTGTGGATTTAAATGTTGAATTTAACTATGGTAAACATGTTTTGGTGCAAAGCATGTATAATAACAATTTGCATTTACATAGCATCTTTTACTTAAGGATTTTGCAATCTCTAATTAATTAAATCTGTTTCCCCCTGCCCCCAATACCGCTGTGGTATGGATAATAAATACAATTTTAAATCGAGCAGCCATGGTGGGAGGATTAAGACAAGAGGGTTCTGGTGCCCCCGCACTGGTCCTGATTGCGGCGGGGCTGGGGTTTGTTCTGCAAACACGCTGAGCAGCCCCAGCTGGTTCTCACCCTGATCCGAAACGCCCTGGAAAAAAACAGGGCACCAAACCAGCTCTGCACAAGATGGTGGGAAATGCTCTCCCAGCTCCACCCGCAACATCTCCCACTGGTGTCTGGGTCCTGGGGTGCATGAAAAGGGGGATTTTAACCCTAGAGTCAAGACTTTGGACCCTAGAAATGAAGCTGTGAGACCTCAAATGAGGGTTTGGACCCTACAGGTGAGGATTTGTACCTATAAATGAGGGCTTAGAGCTTAAAAATGAGAGTTTGGACCCTAAAAATGAGGGCTTGGAGCATAAAAACAGGGGTTTGTGCTCTAAAAATGAGGGGTTGGAGCATGAAAATGAGGGTCTGTACCCTAAAAATGGGGGCTTGGAACATAAAAATGAGGTCTTGTAACATGAAAAGGAGGCTTTCAACCCTAGAATTAAAGCTTCGGACCCTAAAATTGAAGCTTTGAGACCTCAAATGGGAGTTTGGACCCTACAAGTGAGGGTTTGTACATTAAAAATGAGGGCTTGAGGCATAAAAATGAGGGTGCTCAGAGCGCGGCCACCTTGCTGTGTTAGGGATCAACGACCAATTCAGTCCACAGACGGTATTTTTTTGCTGCCAGAGAAATGCTGTAAATCTGTTGTAAATCTCCAAATTGGAAATAAATAAATAAAATAAAAAAAAAAAAAAAAAAAAAAAAAAGGAAAACACTCCAGTTAGCATAAATGCTTCCTAAATTGCTTTTTTTGGCCTGCGACAGTAGCAAAACATCTGAGAGTGCCTGTGCAAGCCACCAGAATGATATTTCCAGGTGGGTAGAGGCACATGTTGGCATCTGTGTATGTGTACGGCACAAAAATAAAGTCTGGGGTCAGTCTGAGCCAGGCTACAGATCCCAGCTCTAGGACGAGGTAGTTGCTTTGATGGCAGCGGTTGAAGACGCCTCCAAACTTGCGATGCCACCGATGATAGGCGGCCTTAGTTGGCCAAATATGAGTTATTTCTCACCTGATACCTGACCAGTTGGGAGATTCTGTGTATTTACACAGGGGGCAGTGGGTTGTCAGGCCGGCGGTTTGGGAAGTGAGTGGAGGGGGTGGTAAAACAGAGACAATTTGAGGGGTTTGTGCACCGCTGGGCGATGGAGAGCATGCCACGAGTATGTATATCTATGTCCCTATAGTACGTGATTGCCATTAACGTTTTGTCATACACGTGGCCATTTTCTGAGTCTGAATGGGTCTGATGTGATTTGGCAGCTTTGATATTCTTATGCCCCCAAATGCTTATTTGTAGTCATTAATCACCCACCACAATCTGGAAGTGACACATTATTACTTAAAAGTTCTTTTGCACCCTGGAAACGTCTTGAAAGAAGTTTATGTCACTTATGAACCCGGGTTGCAAACCCCAAAATGAGCACAAGGACCTGACTAAAAAATTCCATTTCAGTGAATATTGAACCAAGTTCCCAGAGAAACCAGCACATCTAATTTCATTCCTTTAATTCCTTCCTGCTTGCTGCCTGCCATCAGCTCGCACTGTCATACCATCATTTGGAAATGGGAACATGCCCATGCCTTTTTTTTTTTTTTTTTTTTTTTTTTTTAAATCTGGGAGCAACTTAGGAGGAGTTGGACAGGAAAAGCTGTGGAGTGTCGAGAGGGCTGGCTGGGCTCCGGGAGGCCTCGGTGAGGAGCCAGGACCGGCTCTGGGCTGGTGTGAGCTCTGGCTGCTCCATGACGGATGGCTCCTCGCTGCTCCCAATCTGACAAAAGTGCCCATGGCCAAGCCAGGGGAGAGAAGGCCAAAGGATCCAGATGATTTAATGGTGTTGCAGCATGTTTTAGAAGAAGAGGGAACATCTGTAACAGAATAGGAAGGCTATTGCTTATTTTCCCTATTCTCTGAAAGAGCTTTTCCTGTAGTTCTGGCCCTGGAAAAAAACTGTGTTATCAATTAATAGAGATTTTATAAACCCATTTGGGGATTTTTTGTAATGGACCATTGTTTCTTTATGACTTCATATTACATCAGGACAAAAATATGTGAATTTCGGGGTTTTGATGTCATTTCTCATAAAAATGTTGAACTGTAATGAAAAAATTTTTTTAAAAAAAAGGACATGCAAAAACCAAAATGCAGTGGAAAAAATAAAATGTCAGTGGTGTTTCCTCAAAATACGAATTGCCTGGTTTTTAGTGGCTTGATGAAACTGGCACATCCACCAACAGTGAGGAGCATCGCTTGTGGAAATCCCGGGAGAACCAGCGGGGACAAGGGCTGCCTGTGCTGCCACGGACTTGACACCTGACTTGGGATTTTCATAGTTGTGGCTGAAAAGTGAATTCAGTGAGGGCATAAAAGGAGTATCAGGGTCCCACTGGAGTTTTCCTTCTTTTCATCGTACATCCTTTGTGACCATCTAAATTCCTTGAGCCCAGCCCTGTGAGGACACTGTAACTTTTTTTGAGTGCTCACTCCTAAAAAATTGGGCTTGTTCCTCAGCAATATCGCTCTGAAGAGGGGATGTATATGGGTTATCCCCTCCCCAGCAGGTTTCGTTTCTGGCAGCCGTGTGTCCAGACCCGGTGCCCTCCCCAGAGACGAGCATCCTCTGTGGGAAGGCTGGTCCTGGACCGCCGGGGCTTGAGGATCGGCAGGAGGGTGGAGGGTTTGGAAGAGCACGGTCGAAGCCAGAAGATGCTGCTGCAGCTGCAATAATTGAAAATTCCGTAAGAGGAGCGGGATGTTGGGGAATGCCGATAAGACTCCCTTTGTCAGCAAATCTGGGTTTTGGTGCTAAACAGACGGCATGCCTTTGCTCCTTCTGTCCGTTAATATGGTAGTAAAGATGGAATATGGATGCAGATGGTTCCCAGGCACTGATGTGGTCTTGAATAGGTCTAGGAGCTGCTCACTGCTGAGCAGAATCGTGTCCTGTGCTGCCGGACCTGCCTGCACAGGCAGAGCCAAACGTGTCCTGGTTCAGCCCGGTCCCGCGCTGGCACAGAGACAGCCGAGCGGGCGGGGTAGGCACTGGGTCAGAAATAAACGTGGCCTGATCTTGCCAAGCCAGGGCTTCCCCTAGCCTAGCTGGGTGGCAGAACTATGTCTGGACCCAGCAACCGAGGGGCAGCTGTTGTAAAAACAAGGGAGCCCTGTCAGTAATCTGTGCGATGGGCACACGCGGGATGCGTACACCGCGGTGCAGAGCTGTGAGGATGCGCCAGGCTGCGGGGGCACAGCAGGTCTCACGGAGGGGCGAGGGAGTGTGATCCGCACCTCAGGGCCAGGCGCACCCTTGTCCATTGTGTGAGGGTTTGTTGCTGCTTCATGGGCTCGGGGACGTTCTGCCACAGGCTGCTTTGTGCAGCTCAGTGCTCAGGAGATGAATTTTGTCCGTGCTCTGTCCAGGGTGTTCACCAGCTGCAAATCTCATCAGCCCAGGTTTTAATGGGAGAAGCTCTTAAGTTCTTAAGGTATTGATGGGCCTTTCTGTGGGTGAAGTAGCTCTGTGATGCTCCTTGGGTGTGTTATGGACAGTGGCTTATAGAATCACCAAATCATCCAGGTTGGAAAAGCCCTTGCAGCTCCTCCAGCCCCACCATGACCCTCCCCCTGACCGTTCCCAACTCCCCCAGATCCCTCAGCGCTGGCTCAGCCCGACTCTTCAACCCCTCCAGGGATCCCGGGGACTCCCCCCCTGCCCTGGGCAGCCCATTCCAACGCCCAACAGCCCCTTCTGCACAGAAATCCTTCCTCAGAGCCAGCCTGACCCTGCCCTGGGCAGCTTGAGGCCATTCCCTCGGGGCCTGGCGCTGGGGCCTTGGCTCCAGAGACTCATCCCCCCTCTCTGCCCCCTCCTGGCAGGGAGTTGCAGAGGGCCAGGAGGTCTCCCCTCAGCCTCCTCTGCTCCAGACTGAACCCCCCCAGTTCCCCCAGCCGCTCCCCAGCAGACCTGTGCTCCAGACCCTGCCCCAGCTCCGTTGCCCTTCTCTGGACACTTTGGTATGGAAGCAGTGGACTCGCCGGTGCCTTTGAGCCTGGTGTGGGCTCAGTAGAACCTCAGGCTGTTGAGGTGGTGGTGGCTGAGGAGCAGGAGGTGTCCCTGTGAGCCCTAACACCGATGCCTGCGCTGTCGCTCCGCTGCCCTCCAACCCCAGTCTGCTGCTGGGCTCATCGGCTGACCCTCATCTTCCCTTTGCCTCCGGCTCCTGGAAACGGACCCCCCAGCCATTCAGCCCCCTCAGCAGCTTGGCGCCCCGTGCTTGGCCCCTTGGCCCCATGCAAAGCCGATGCTCCGCTGCCAGACGTCACGGCAGAGCTCTGGGGGGCTGAGCACCATCCCCTCACCCTGGAGAGGGGGGATGCCCGATGAACCTGCAGCCCCCGTGACGTGGCCTTTCCTCCGGCCCGACCCGGGCTGGCACCTCGGCAGCGCGAAGGCGTCGTAGGCAGCGGGGCCCAGCAGTGCCCCGGTGGAGGGACGCAGGGCCGGAGGCCGCATGGCATTTGGTCCCCTCAGCCACAGTCTGTCCTCCCCCCGCACCCCTCGGGGCGGCAGGGACACCCCGCAGCTTTGCGGAGAGCAGGGCAGCTCTGCCCCCGTCATCAAGCGTGCTGTCCTGAAGGGACTCTGCTCTGACCTTTGTAATCATTCCTGTCCAATCTTTCTTCATGTTTTCTTTTAATTATTTTTCCTTTTCTTCTCTCCCTCTCTTTTTTTTCCCCCCCTAAAACTCCACCACTCCTCTCCAGTGTATTAAGGATGTGAGTGAAATTGATGGCTGGAATGTCTCAAGTCTTTATGATGATGAATGACTTTCACTGCCAAAGCTTTTATTGTCTGTGATTTGGGAAGAAGGGGAACTGATTTATCGTGGCCGACTGTCATGCCATTTAATACAGTTATAAATCCTGACGCCATGACGGACACCGTGGGCTGGGGACCTCCTCTGGCCACTCTCCCGCCCCGCTTTTGTCTCCCCGGTCGCCATCCCCGTCTGTGCTCCTTGGAGGGCGCGGGCAGGGGGACGTTTGAACGGGGAGCTGCCACGCAGGGGGTGACGGCCGAGGGTCAGGCAAGCCTGGTGGGGCTGCAGGGGGGGAATCTCCATCCCCGTTTGGGAGCAAAATCCCATCAGCTGCTTTCAATGTGGAAGAGCCCCCAAGCCCCAGACTACCCGCTTTTCCCGTGCTTCGTGCTATATGGGAGTCGCAGTTCCACGTCTAGTTCTGTCCAGAACTCACTGGAGGACACTTTCCATAAAGTAATCTATACGTTTATTATTTTTCGAACTATCTGGTGCATCACTTGAGCTACAGATCTGGCTACGTTATGGGAGATGCTATCTGCCCACCAGGCAGCTGGGAAAGAGATGGGACTTCGAAATACTTGGTCCTTCTGCTTCACAGGGCAGATGAAAAAATGCAATTTTGTCTTAAAGTGATTTCAAACGAGGTGTTTCAGGTTCTTTCAGCTGAAGAGAATAAAATATTTCAAGCTTGACAATAAAAAATACTTTGATGGAAAAATGCTGAAACCCAAGTATGTCAACATTTCCACAGCTTCACCTTTTTCCATCACAGAATCCAGGTAAAATGCCTGATTTCAGCTTTTCATCTTATTCCAGGATAAAAATAGCGTTATTGAAATATTAGAAAAATCACACGTGGGTTGTTGATCTGGACTTTGCTGAGCCCTAATTAAGATGTTAAAATCTAGAGTGTAAATATTTTTCCTGTGAGGAGCAGAAAACTGCTGATGACATTAGCAATGATCCCTAGATTGGAAATGTCTCCATCTCAGATTAATTCCAGATGCAGATCATAAATATTGATTCATGCGGGATGGAAGATTTCAGCATGCGTTTAACATCTCTGCAGAACAGACCGGTGGAAGCTGTTGGTTGCTTTTTTTTCCCCCCTCTGAGCTTCTCTGGCAAGCTCAAGGAGTGATCGCCCATCCGCTCCCCTCTCCCCAGTCCCGCATGTGCCGGGGGGCTGCGGGGTCGTGCCCCCCGTGTCGGTGCTGGGGGGGCTCCAGGCTGGGGCGATGTGACCCGCCGGCGCATCCTTCGGGGTTTCAAGGGTTTCAAGGCTCTGCCTTGGGCTTGGCACAGAGGCGGGTTTGCCTCGGCTCCTGGGCTGCTCCTCCCGCTCTCACCGCTCCCCAAAGCCCTCTGGATGTCACTGCTGTCCTTTGCAAGCATCTGGAATCCCACCCTCCTCTTTCACCCCATCCCCTGGCTCAAAGCCCCTTCCCCACCCGGCGCGGGGTCTCGGCAGGGACCCGCGTCTCGGGGTCCGGCCCGCACGGGCTCGCCTGGCCCCTGGGACCCTCGGCAGCCCCCCGTGCTCAGCCCTCGGACTGGGCTGCCGGGCTGGGAGGAGGAGGGCGAGGAGGAGGATGGTCCCCAGCCCGCGGCTCCTCGCCCGACCCCGGCGATGCTCCGGCGCGGCGCCCGCACCTCGGGGCCATTCTGGGCAAGTGGCCGCCAAGGTGATGTCAGAGCCGGTGTCGCCGCGGCGCGGGGACCCGCGGGCCGAGCTGCTGCTCTGACCTGTCTGCGGGCAGCGGGGTCTGTCCGCCGGGCTCGGGGGTGGGTCGCGGTGGTCGGGGCCTGAGGAAGAATGCTCTCCCTTGGCAGCAGCTCCTCCATCCGGGTCTGGACTGGAGGACGGGGGTGTGTGAGACCACCCCCCTCCGCAGGGCTGGCTCCGAGATGTGTGTTAACTGCCGAACATTTGCTAAATGTGTGGGATTCTCATCTCTTGAAGGGGGAGAAGTTGGAGGCCAGCCACCTCTCCCCACACGTAGCCATTAGTTTTCAGGAACATCTGTGGCTGCACAGTAAAACACTACCAAGGCTCTTGTTTTCATCCTGTAGCTCCTAGCTGATATTTTTTTTTTTCTTTTTTTTTCTTTTTTCTTTTTTTTTTTTTTTTCTTGTAGCTCCAGTGTCTGGAGTCCTGTAACAGTGAGAGGAGTTTGTAATTCTTCACAAACTGATAACAGCTTTCTAGTCCTCTTGGTTGAGAGGAGAGTTTGGATAATAGCTTCTGGGTGCATGCAAAAATTCAAGCACTGGAAGAGAAACAAAAGGAAAAAAATATTTGATGTAAACATTTTGTGTAACTTGACTGCTCTCATGATTTTTGCCGTGTACTGGACAGCTACCTCTGCACGTGCAGGGATCCCTCGGACCACGAACTTTTCAAGCTGCCGATCCTCTTGGTCATCTTGCAGCTTTCCAGCAGCACAGTGATTACTGTAGAGACAGTCTCACAGAGCCTGCTGTGCTGCTCTTATTAGAAGTATTGCTGTGCTGCAGAAAGGAAACAACAATAAAGGGAATATGTTGCTTCTGCATGCGTTAAGAGCACTGATCAAACCACATGAGATCCCATTTCAGACATAATGTGCATTGGAGGGCAAAATTAGATTGAGAAGTAAATGGAGCCTAAAATTTCCATAGCTTTATTCGTCAGAAAGCTGTTTCATTGCGTGGTTTAATTCTCCTAGTTCTTTCATTCATTGCGTGTAGCGTGCTGGCTGGAGTACATTTTAGAAATAATGGGATGAAAAAACCCCATCTTTAATTTGGCAGTGGTTGCGAGGTGTGTAAGGGCCGTTCAGACCTGAGATGCGAGGGGATATGAAATGCAGAAGCATGTTGCACAGCAGCAGAAAAACAGTCAGACTGACACTTCCTGCATTTTAACAGCATTTTGTTTTGGGAGGGTGTTTTGTTTTGTTTTTGTTTTGGGTTTTTTTTTGCTTTTGGTTTTAGCTTCTTTTGCATTTATCTAAATTCTGATTTATTTGAAGTTGGTTTTATTATTTCTATTTTAAAGTTTCATTGCATTGCTGCTTGTAAAAATGGCTTCACGATGAACTGCACTCGTCCGAAAAATATTTTCTAGGCTAAGATCTGCCATGGTGGTAAGCCCATTATTTTTCTGTGAGATTTCTTTTCGCTCCCCTTTTAACATGTCTGTTTGACAGGAGGAGGCTAACTGGTCTCACAGATAAGGAGACACATGGGGGTTTTTGCCTTTGAAGGCAACACTTGATGTCATTTCCAAACTAACGCAGATTGCTGAGCAGAGCACTTGATGTGCAGTGAATCCCTCTTGAAGCAGTGAAAACTGCAGGTCGGTATAATTGGCACCAGTGGTCTGAGCGGAGCTGGAGGAGAAGCCAGTGCACGCTCTGTCCCGTGTACACCTCCGTGTGTCCGTGCTTCTAGGATGCATTTCCCTTGCCAGTGTTCCTTCCAGAGCCCGCGGAAGCCGGCTTGGCTTCCCTCATGCTGCTTCATCAGTTCCCACGTGCTAATTGTCTGCAACGTTGCCTCTTCCCCTCGGATTCCGAGCTGTGGAAGCGCCAGTGGGGAGACGTGCCCAATCCAGGCTGTGACCAGTGAAGTCTCGGTCCCCTCCTTGCTGTCCCCCGGGTCAGAGGGACTCCACTTCTCACCTTTACCCTTCGTCTCCATATAAAGAGAAGGTGTGGCCAGACCCAAAATTTGTTTGAATATCTCCATCCGTTTTAGTGATAAGTATGCGGTGGCCTCATCTTCATGATCTCATTTTGCCCACCAGCAGGCCCTGTCCTGTTGGGGCCAGGACAAGCCACTTTCCTCTGCTCCTGAAACTGGGGTCCGGGGAGATGCTCCTCCTCCAGGCTGGTGGAGGGACCGAGCGCGGGATCAGGAGCCAGTGGGGACTCACCCGAGCTTGGGCTGCCAGGTCCTTGTGCCCCCGTAGCCCTTTTTGGGGTCCCCATCTCAGGCTGAGCACACGCAGGGTCCAGCCCCCCTTGGCTGTGGCAGAGCCCAGCGGACCCTGGGGCTGCTGGCATGCGCCGAGCTGAACTCAAAGCTGATTCTGAGGGAAAGGGTTTTCCTGCCCTTTGAAAATATTCAAGATTTTGAATTTTTTCAGGTCTATTTTGTATTAAAAAAAAGACGCCAGATTGAGGGAGAGTTTGGCAAGTGAAAGTAGTAATCAAGGTAAAAACAGCTTAGAGCAGTGTGCACCTCTTGTTTTTATCTGGACCACTTTTTGTATCTGTCCACATTTTACATAGCAAGGTCATTCCAAACTTGAAAATGGGATTTATTTTTATTTTTTTTTTTTAAAGGAAATTCAAGTGTTCTAACATCCACAGAGCTTTCCCCATGAGCTTTTGGAGTTAAAATGCCCAGAGGAACAGCCTTGCTGCTTGCATAAACTCCAGGTTCCCACAGTTCAACTTTTTTGGGGCACTTCTGTCTCTTAATGAAAAGGTTTCATTAAAAAAGGTCTTGTCTGGCTCTGGCAGAAAGGTGGGATGTCTCCGTGGTCTGCTGCATCCTCCTTGCCAGAGGATGCCCCAGCGCCTGCCCGGTCCTGAGCTGCACAGCTTGCTTTGCTTCCCTCTTCTTTTTTCTTCCCCTGATTTTATTTAGAGCTGATGACGTTGAATCAGGAGCCCTGGCAGCCTGGCTAGAGCCAGCTGTGGGTTTCAGTGAGGGGCAAACATGCACACCCAGGGTTGATGAAGCGGGGACAGGCGAGACACCCCAGTGGCACCCCCGACCTGGAGATCATGGCTTGGCGACCTGAGGATGCTGTGTGCTCGCCCCGTGCTGCTGAGCCCCCTTTTTCCACACAGGACACGCTTTTCCCACCCATCACCATGTTCGAGCGAGCGCCGGGTGCGGTGGTGAGCCCAGCTGCGGACGGGGCTTGCCAGCGCCTGCCTCTTCATCCCCTCCTGTGGGAGTGACTGTGCTCCTCGGGAACAGATGCGTTCACAGGTTTGAAGCACGCGGGGGCCATGCTCGAAGTCCCAGGAGTTACCACGTGGGCTGTGCCAGCAGCCTGCAGCCTGCCCCGAGGACCGTGTCCTGCGCCGGCTGGTGTCCTGGCTGCTTGTGCCCCGCTGCTCCTCTGCTGCCCTCCAGGCAGGTGTAGGAGGGGAAGGACCCCACAGAAGGGATGTGGTGGATGTGCTGATAAAATGCTTCTGCGTGTCCTCCCACAAGGTCTCTTCCTTCTGACACTCACCACCGCCTGCCCTCCGTTACTCTTGGTCACCCCTTGATAGATGAAGTGCCAGCGAAGGATAGTTGTCCTCTCCGGAGTCGGTGGTGTCGTGTACCTGGAGCGTGGTGGGACCCTCTCCATCTGTCTGCCACGCTTCCCCACGCATCCCCACGCATCCCCAAACCCCCCTGCACTCACAGATGGACACCTGCGGCCCACCCGTGCTGTCCCCGCACTGCCAGCGTGCCCTCTAGCCCCACGCTGAGCTGGACGAAGAGAAGGCTTGCCAGGCATGAAGGTTTCACTCGCTGGGACCAGGGAAGGGTTGAGTTATGCTGATGGTTCAATGGACATGGTGCATGGTCGGCCACCCAAGAATTAGGGCAGGGGTGGGATCTTGCAGAGACATTGTCCACCTAGGGCATCTTTTCTTAGTCTCCACACAGATGTCCCCTCCACTACCTCATGTGTGTGTGTTAAATGAGGGGTCAACCCGGGGACTGTAACCTTGCACGTGTTACAGGAGGGGAAAGAGACCCGGGTAGACCTAGGTCTAAAGACCTTGACCTTCAAGGTGAGAAAGAGACCCAGCTTGAAGGTCAAGGTGGATGACAGTGCAGCTCAGCTCAAGTCTGCAAACAAAGCCTTCTCATACTAAAAACAACCCTAAAAATACGTGAAAAACTGGGTTGTTGGGTTGTTCACAGGGTGCAAGATGTGCACAGCTGCAAGAAAGAAAGGACGGGAGTTTTATGCAGCAGCAGCCAAAAGAGATTGTCCAGAGAGACGAGGGTGAGGGCAGAACACTCTGCAGCTCCAGGACTCTTGCTTAAAAATTGCAGAGAAACCGGACCGGAGTATTTGTCTGTACTTCCCCACTGCATTTTTGCTCTACCAGAAAGTACCGTTCTTCCTTCCTATTTCTTTTCCCTGCCTCTTTCTTTCAAAAGTGCGGCCGTGTCAATGGAAAGAGAAGCAGAGACACCTGCTATGAAGGGCAGCTCTGGACTCCTCCAGGCATCTGCCGCTGCCTTGCAGATGAGGAGAAAAATAGACCCACATCTGCAACCCCTGTTTCAGCGCAGTGTGCTTAATCTGAATTTTATGGCTCTGATGGCAGATTGCGGTGCCGCTGTCACAAGCCCTTGCAGCCCCAGTCACGGTGGACACTGCGCATTTCAATACCTCCTCCACTAATCTTTCCCCCACTGCTCCCATTCCCTGGCTGCTAATTTCACGCAGACACTTAAACATGATGGATAATTGTGTTCTGCTTATCAATGTTTAATTTAAGGGCTGTTCCATCTGACCTGGATGCCCTCTGCAAGAGCTATGCCTCATTATTGATTTCATGGTCACACCTGTGACATTACCTGCTTTGTAGGAAGTAGACTTTGACATTCCTGTGAGGCTTTGGCAGCCAGAGCTAATTGTCAGAAGAATAATCGAGTCAGCAAAATCATTACAGGTGATCTGTGTGTTACCACTGTTTTATCTGCCTCTAATTAGGTGCAGGAGAGGTAACTCATCGCAGTAAGCATGCCGCACTAGGTTTGATGTCCACAAATACAGCTAGATGAGCACAGGAGGGAAGTTATTCATTAACGGCGGCGTTTCGGTGTGTCGGGGTCCAGCGGCGTAGCGGGGTGAGATGCGGCGGCGCGGGCGCTGCGTTGGCGGGATGCAGAGTCCGCGCCGCCTCCGGGCAGGGCCACGCGCTGAGCCACGCACGCCCGAGGCAGCAGCGACGGAGGTGCCGTGCTGCCGTGGTGCCAAGCGTGGGGCGGTGCTCCGTACACGATACAAACAGATTTTTTGTAAGTTGTGCTCATCTCTGGTTTGAGGTGCTCCACTGCCCCGTGCTGCTGCCCCAGGCAGACTCTGTGTGTGACACACGTGTCTGGGGGGCAGGGGGAGCAGGAACCAGGTGATGGAGCTTGTCAGGTCCTTCTTCTGCCGACGGGGTTGTGTGTTTGGCCTAAACATTTTCGTTAGGATAATGACTGAAGTAAGGGGGTTAGCGTTATTAAAATCTCCACTGGGCGAGGGAAGAGCTTTTCTAAGTGGGAGCTGGATTTTTCAGAAGAGAAGTCAGTTCTGGTAACAGGTTTGACTTCAAATAGGCTGGAAGTTTGTGTTTACTTCCCAGAGATGAAGTGGCTCCCAAAATCGCTCTCTGCCGATTACTTGGTTTTTTCTCTGGTGTTAAGCAAGTGCATCCCTACTGTGAGGCATCACTCCCTCACTCTGGGGTAGCCACGTCGGGAAGGATGCTGAGGCCCCTCGATAGAGCGAGCAATGCATTCTGTGTCCTGGGGGCATCAGGACAGTCTCTGGGGGTCCCAGTGGCCGAGCGGCACGGGGGCAGGTCCCTTCCTCTGCTAACGATGTTTGTGGGCGCTTGGCAAAGGTGATGCCATGTGCCAGGGCCAGAAGCTGGCCCTCAGGGGCAGGAGATCCTGTGGGATCTTGGAGACGGCGTGAGGTCTTTCCAGAGGGAGCACAACCGAGAGACGAGGCCCGTCCATCCGCCTCAGACACCTTTTGGAGGGGGTTTGCCCGTTGTGTCAGCGCGGTGCCAGGGCCGTTGTGCAGCACCCCTGCACCAAGGCGGCATCGGGGGCTGCCAGGCGAGGGGCTGCAGACCCGCAGAGCGAGTGGGACGGCGCGGGCAGCCCCTGCCCAGCTCCCTGCACAGTCCTGCGGGCAGGTCGTCCCTTCATCTCCCCTTTGCTTAGCGTCAATCAACCTGCGTTTTTAACTGGTTTCTTTAGCGACACCAAGAGTTGGGTGAGGCATCAGCCTCTGCATGCGGCCAGGGAGGAGGTCCCTACTTTGGGCAGGGGTAGAGGGGGTGTGGGTGTGTGAGATGGACCCTGGGGAGATGCTGGTCTCTACTGGGGGATGCTGGGCTACCTTTGGTGGCCGTTTCAGACAGGCTCACGCCTTGCAGTGATGCCTCGATGAGGCTGAGCGGGCATGGGGACCTGCCGGCCCCGCTGGCTGGCTTCCCGACACTGACAGCCTGTTGGTGTTGAACCTTTGTCTCCGAAGGGGTGGCGTTACCCCACGAACCCAACGCCTGATCGGTGACCACGCTCCTGAGCCGACGGCAGCTTCGCCTCTGCCCTAAGCGTGGAGCGGGGTGTTTGACTCGGAGGGGAGAATCACTGTCCCCTCTCTTGCTGGGGATGGTTCTGAGGCAGCAGCAAAGGGGCTCTATAAGCCCCCTCCCCACCACCTGAACCCCCCGCATTTTCTAATGTATCCTTTGCAGTAATTAATTACCTCTCCAGTGGGTTCATTTCTTTCATACCGTTACTGGCAATCAGTTAGATAAAGGGAAAAAACACGTTGGTGCCCTGTGGTATTGAAAGTGAAGGGTTTTCACACTGTCAGGGTAATGAATTCTGCAAGGGTTTGAAGCACCTGAGCTTGGGGAAGTCCTCGTGTCATGTGTCTGGGAGTGACAACCCCCAGTGGTTAATTACTGCCATGGATGAGAGCTGAGCTGATAGCAAAATGAGTTAATTTCATTAGTAGTTAAATTTGAAGTTAATTGGATTCACGTTTACACACAGTAGTATACAAAGACATACTTGCAAATGCTCTTTGCCGCCTTTTTATTTATTTTTTTTTTTAAAAAGTAGGCGAACTGAAGAATGCTTCTAAGCTGCTCCCTCATTTTTTGTCACCATGGTTTGGAGACAGGAGAGCCCTTTCCTGCCCCGTGCTGCTCTTTGCCCCAGCCAGCCCCGGGCAGCTTGTCCTGCAGCGGGGACATTTGCTGGTGCCTGAGCACCACTCGCCACGTCTGCTCGGTGGGGTGTTGCTGACCTCTCCTGCAGCTGGTTGCAAAATAGTTTCTTTTACTTATTTGCACTTTTTTGGGGGGAAAAGATAATTTGCTTTCAGCGCGAGCACGCTGCCAGCTCCCGGTGAATGGAGGGACCGGCATTTATTGCGTATCTTCTGTGTGCATAGTCCAGCCCTCCGACACGCGCCTGCGCCCTCCGGTCCCGCAGTGCCTGTTGGCATTGTTATTGCTCGGCATCATCATAGCCTGTTTTCTGGAGTAGTGCGGGACAATTTCTGGCAGGGACATGCCTAAGAATGGAAATCACGTGCAACTTTTCATTCCTGTAGCGAGCTCACGATGGCTGTGCGTGTGCAGGGACGTCTGTAACAGAGGAATTTGCTCTGCTGCCCCCAGTGCCGGCTCCCCTGTCCCCTGGGGTACCTCTGCTCTCCGACTGCGTGGTCCCCAGCCCCTCTCCAGACAGGTCTAGCTGGCACGTTGTCGGGTGTTTCCAGTTGGATCCTTGCAGGGTTTTGGTGCCGGTGCTGTGTAGAGTGCTTCGGCCACTCGGGTGCCCGGGGCAGCCCTGGCTCGGTGGCAGGGACAGCTGTGAGCCCGTGGTGCCGTGCCCATGCCGTTGCCATCCGACGTCACACCATCATGAGTCGGTGCTGATAACCGCTCGCTGCTACCTGCCGGCCCGTCCCTCCTTGCTGCAGCACGCCTGGGTGGGAAGAGGGTTTGAAATGTTACGTCGCTGACTGTGCGGCAGCACCTTCAGTCCCTCAGACCAACAGCAGCTCGCCAAAGGAGTGGTGCTGCTCTTTTCTCCATTGGAAGGGCTGAGGGAAATCAGCTTGTCTGCAGCACTGCTTAAAACCGAAAATGAGCTCCTTACCTCCGTCTCCGGGATGGGGTTTTTTCCAGTCAGCCTCAGGTCTCTTCTGCTCTGCACCTTTGCTTTTCACAGCGAGGTTATTTGCTGTGCCTGTGTGATGCTGTGGCAAGGACTGTGGAGTGCAGGTATTCCCATACTCCCCCTTTTTGTCCAAACACCACTCCTGGTGTTACTACAATTTTTATCCTGTCTCCATCAACCTACTTCAAACCAGTCCCTGGCTTAGTCGGTGTCCTGGTGAACGGTGCACTTCTCTCTCTGGCCTGTAGAAAAGCAAGGCAGTGGGTGCCTGGAGTCACCAGCCTCACACCGCACTCATGCAGTGGCAGCGCCTCTCCTCAACATCACACCTGGCTGCTGGATGCTCTCCTGAGCCTCCAGGATATTTGTTGTCTCCAGCTGAAGGTGCCAAATCCTCACCCCCCAGCCTGGGCCTGGGGTGTCCCGGGTGCTGCTGAAGGCAAAGGGATGGAGATTCTCTCTGCTGCTGTGGTGGGAAGCATCTGTGTCAAGGTCACTGTTGGAGGAGACGGCACTCGATTGGGACCCAGCTGTGATGGGGAAAAGGACTCTGCCAGTCTCGCTGCATCCTGCTCGGAGCACGTGGATCCATCCCACCTTCAGTAACACAAGCACGGTGCATGGTGTGTGTTGAACACAACCTGCCTCGCACACGTCCTCTAGACCCTCTCCCCTAAGACATTTCTCCTCTGGGGTCTGGATGAGCAAGACTCAGCAAGGTATTTGGGGACCTGAAGATTCAGGCAGTGGCCTCACAGAGTTGGCACAAGTCGTTCTTGGAGATCCTGCTGGGCTCTGCTCCAGTTGAGCTTCTCCGTAGGCTGGAGCTGGCCCCTGAGCCGCTCCGTCCTGCACGACACCCGCCCGCACGCAAGGAGCGAGGCAGCTCCGTCTGCAGCTGCTTGTGCCCCATCTCTGACGTTTAGCATCTAAAACAACCTTAACAAAGCCCAGACCAGAGGCATTTAGGAGTAAGTGTGTCTTGAAGGGCCTTAGTCTCTATGTCTCTGTGCCCCACTGCTAAAACGTTGATGTTTGTTTCTTCTTGGCAGCTTTGCCTATGTGAGTAGGATGGGACCACCTTGGGGTGGAGGCTGCTTCTGATCCTCCCTGTGTGCCTGGATTATTAGTATTTCTCTGAAATCATTTATTTCAGTGCAATTGAAGCTTGCCAACATTGGAAAATCTCGTAGAGATGGGGATGCCCCAGTCTTTCTTTGGGGGAAGCACGCTGGGTGCAACTGGGGGGATGAGGTGGGATTGCAGCACCTGCAGCTGTGGCCTTGGTCACCTTTTCTTGATCTGGTCCCTACCTGAGGCCTGGCTGCAGTGACTCTGCCATAAAGTTTTGTCAGGAGGTGCCAGAATGTTTAATGTGGAAATCAGATGTGATGGAAACCAGACCAGGCCTGTAGTACAGACCGTGAGTGGTGGTGTCTGGATGGCGGAGGAGCGGAGATCCTGCTTTTCTTGGTATTTCCAGTGGTGGCTCCATTGCTCAGTGCCCTTGACAATGATCCTAACCGTGCTGGGTGTGACCGTGGCTTTGGAGAAAATTAAAAATATTCCAGTATATTGAAAAAAATGTAGGTTTGGGTTGTTGGGGGTTTTTTTAATCGCTATTGGAAAGTGGGGAGTGGTCAGTGTGGAAGAGGTTGGGAGGGGAGCTGGCAGACCTGGGCACCTTTAGGAGATGAGACTTTGGGCCGTTCGGCGGTGAGGGCACACTGCCGAGGAAGGGAGGAGCGGTGGTGTCCCCTCTTGGGCCTAGGGAAGGCGCCTGGGGGGTGTCACCAGCGCGGGGGTCAGGCTGTGAGATGCTCTTCTGCAACAGGGACGCCCTTAGTCAAGGGCCGGCGCTCTCTGCCAGCGCTGGGGTGAACTTTGCTTCTGCAACCAAATTTACGTAGATCGCAGATGCTTTTGCCTTCCCCAGGCTGTAGAGATGACATAATCGGAGTTTAATGTTGTGCGGGTGAGGAGAAAGCAGGGCAGTGACGAGGGGAAAACATTTTAATCTGAAAGAGCCATTTTCTACCTGCATTGAATAATTAGAATTCATGATGCCCTTCCATAAGGGATCTGGCTTTCCCCTAGAACTGGAGAGCAAATTAATCAACTGTTTTGAACCTTCAATTCTTTCAGGATGTGGATGCACCATAAATATTCTGTAGGAAGGGCCTGAGAGGAACGGCGCGCAGCCCAATTTGTGGATGCAGAGCGCTGAGGAAAGTGGGGCACGTGCTGAGAGATCGCTGCAGCGATGCCCGCGTGCCAGCGCTGCCGGAGCCTTCCGGCGCCGACCCCTCCATTGCTGGGGGCCGTGGGGGAAGCGGCCTTCATGGCCGTGACCCGGGGGGTGAGCAGCAATTGGCAATAACTTGGCGTTCCCGTCTCTCATCTCATCAGATGAAGTCTCATTTCTTTGATGGTAATGAAAAAAGAAAGATTTTAAAATTTTAGTTTTAGACCCGTTAAAAATGAAATCGTGGCTCAAAATCTCTGCCAACCAAAAAACTTTCAGAGTGGGTTTGGCTCATGGGAAAACATTTAGTTTCAACCTCTCCAAGCTATAGAGACTTGAAAAAAACACTGTCATAAGACCAAATGCCTACGGAAAACAATTTAAACATGAGAATCTGTGTGTTTCTTCTTGTCAGTGGCACTAAAATTGACAAAGTCACGTAACTTTTCTCGTTGACCTGACATGCCACGTTTTGATGAAGGAACCTGCGCTCACAGTGCTTTTTGCCAGTTAATGTGCTGGTTTGGGCCAGCAGCTGTGGGGATCCCCTTGCCTGGCCGGGGCGGTGGCTCGCGCAGAGCAGCACTGCTGGCGGTCCCAGGATAGATGCTGCGAGGCGCCTGAGTGCTCTTTGAAGGCAACTTTACCCCAGGATAATGATCTGTCTGAGGATCTGGACTGGGCTCCAGGATCCCCTCTGGGATGAGGGATAGATCCTCCTTGGCGGGGTGACAGGAGCCTCCCTTCCTCCTGCTGGGCCACCTCCACCTACAGGAAACCTGGAGAGGGACTTTTTACGAGGGTGTGTAGTGATAGCACAAGGAGCAATGGTCTCAAACTGACAGACACTAACGGTTTAGATGAGATCTGAGGCAGAAATCGTTCCCTGTGAGGGGGTGAGGCCCTGGCACAGGCTGCCCAGAGCAGCTGTGGCTGCCCCCTCCCTGGAAGGGTTCAAGGCCAGGTTGGACGGGGCTTTGGGCAACCTGGGCTGGTGGAAGGTGGCCCTGCCCCTGCAGGAGGTGTAGGAAGTAGATGATCTTTAAGGTCACTCCCAACCCAAACCGTTCTGCATTTCCATGATTCTATGATTTCCCCGGAATCCTGCGGCTGCCCCAGGATCCGTGTGTGGGATGTCAGGTCTGCAGCGCTCTGCGAGCTGCGCTGCCTGCACCTCCCGCCTTGGCTCCGTGGGCAGTGACGTGTCCTGGGCAGCGCTGGCAGCTGTGTCCGGGAAGGAGGTGAAGAGGGGGCACCCTGTCCCCCTGGTCCGGGGGCAGAGGGAGATGGGGGACACCCACAGCCTGCTTTCTGCAGGGTTATTTCCATGGAAGACCTGTAGGTACTCGAACAAATATAAATATTTCTGCACTCTAAGTAAGCAGCACTACGTGAGGCTGTGGCTGCAAACCTGACCCTTCTTCTGGCACCATGGCAAACTGTATTTGAAACTGTCTTCACATCTCAGTGTCTTGTGTTTGTCTTTTTTTTTAAACTGTCTTTAATAAGAGATACAAACCATGTCCCGCGTTGTATTTAGATCTCTGCAAACTGTCAGCCCATGCACTGTGATTTTCTGGAGAGTTTTCTGGAAAAAGTGTCATTAAGATCAGTGTTGTTTCACATTTCGCTGTTTCTGACTTTGCAAATCGGAGCTTTGGAGGAAACTGGGAATAGGGGCGAGCAGCTGGAGTTCAGGCTCTTCCCCTTCCTGTCTCACACTTCGTCAGAGCTTTGTGGCAGCTTATACAGAAAGCAAAACTGTGCCTCCCCTCCCTGCCAGGCTGGAAATCCCATGCTGGCCCTCGCAGAGCAGTGATGACAAATGCATGGCTGTGTTCTGGGCGCTCGGGGAGATGTAAAACCGTGTCCGCTCGTCGCGATGCTCACGCGGTGATTTGTTGGTTTGATTCCTCAGGTCGCGAGCTGGCAAGCACAACCCTCCCAGGATACCCCCCGCACGTCCCTCCGGCCGGACAGGGCAGCTACTCCGCTCCAGCGCTGACAGGAATGGTGCCTGGTGAGTCTTCAAAATGGTGGGGGGGAAACGTGGGGAAAAAAAAAAAAAAATGAAAGGAAAGGAAAAAAGCGTTTCAGGAGGAGAGCGTGGTTGCTCTGCGCCGAGGCAGAAGCCACAGCGCTGGAGGGGAAGGGGAGGTGTGGAGCGGTCCGGCTGGAGGACGGGCAGGCTCCTCGGCGCGGGGGTCGTGCAGCCCATAGACTGCCGGAGCGAACGGTTTGCACTGGGGTGCTGAAAGAGCCCCCAGCGTCCCTTCTGTGGAGCCTGGGGGTCGCTCCATTTTGGGCCTTGCCAGGCTCTTCCCGTTTGACACAGACTCTGCTCGAACCCGCCTGTTTTCTCCGAACGCTCCGCGTCCCTCCGTGCTGTCCCCATGGTGAGGTCACCGGCCGTTGGGCAACATTCCTCTGTGCAAAACTGTGCCCAGACTCCTGGGGGGACACTAAGTCATCCTCAGGACACTGTATTTCTGTAATTTCCTTCCCCTTTTGGAGCCTCGTGGTGAGAAATGCCAGGTGGCATGAGCTGGCCGGTGGCCAGCGCTCATCTGCGTGGCCAGTGCAGCCAGTGTGCCGGAGCCCGGGGTGCACAGGGCAGGGGGGTCAGGTGCTCATGTCATTGGTGCCTCCCACCGTCGCTGTTGGCTACGGGTCTGCGGGTGACCCACGGTGGGACGGTGACGTCGGGGTGCTGGCAGCGAGCGGTGCTGGAGGTCAGATGCTGCTGGAATTCAACATTTATTTCAGCTTGAAAGAGCTGCTGGGATTTGTCCCCAAGCTCTGCCTCCTTTGGTCTGGATGTGACAGAGGCTGTGAGGGAAAGTGGTGTTCTGAGGCCCAAATACATGTTAAACGTCATAAATTTGGCCACTGAGTATCATATGAGTTGAAAAGTGGTGATAATTTGGGGATTCTCTTTCTTTCCCCTACTGCTTTTCAAGCCCTTCAGGTGATTTGAGACAGTTGTTTGGAGTCAGCAAGGTCAGAGGGTTACTGAGGAAAATCCTCCAAAGTGGGATTTCCTCTGTAATCACATGGCTCCGTGATGTGGGGATTCAGAAAAGCAAAACCCTCGTAGTAGGAAAGTGGGAGCTGGCGACAGTGATTTGATGTCCACTCTCTTTCGAGGTTAGTCTTTGTTACCAGCCTTGATTATGTTCTGCAAATTGGGTTCTAGCAGATCACTCAGGAGTTAAGGGAAAATCATCCACTTTATGGGTGTATTAGAGTTAGGAACTGTCTGTGGAAATCGGATCAGAGGTTGTGTGGAAACCAACTTTTACCTGTAAAATGTAACCTCAGGAAGAGCTGCTGAGAGAGCAGCAGATGCGGTCTGTGAGATGTGAGAACAAAAAGCGGGCACCTGGAAGCAAGCCTTGCTGGCAAAGAGCGTGAGGTCTGCTCTGTGTTTCACACCGTTTCGTGGACACACAGACGCCGTTGTGGGTCCGTTTCTTCTGTCCTCAGCCCGGCCTGCCTGACCGCGGTGGCACGGCCGGCTGCTCACTTGGGGTGAGGCTCTGAACTCGCATCATCTCCGTAGACGACGGCCAGCTCTAACCGCGCCCCAGAGCCCGGGCGGCGGCAGGCTGGGTTGGTCGTGTCCGTGTGTGAGGGGCAGACGGACTCTCCCGCCCCGTCCCTCCTGGGATGGTTCTTCACCGGTGCCGTGAGCTGCCCCCTCGCTCCTGGCGCATCCTGCTGCTGGGAGCGAGCATTGGAAAGCCCGGGTGCGTTGGACGTGTCATTCCTGGTGACGATGGAGGTTGAGAGGCTTTTGGAAACCTTGTGGGAATCTGCTGCCTTCTTTCAGGCACCTTTCACTGAAAATCCAGCTGTGAGCACCAGTTCCTTCCCCAGCTAAGGGGAAAACTTGCTCTTCCTTCTTTTTTTTGGGATTTACCAGCTGCCAGGGTGGGATGGCAAAACTGCAGGACGTGGGGCTGGGCAGTGCTCAGCCAGGGGAGGTGCGGTGAGGGTTCGGTGATGTAGAGTCGTCTGAGCTGATTTTCCCGGGTAATAGATTTTATTTTTAACTACACATAGGCTTGTGTGACCCATTATATTGAATAACTGCACTGTTCCTCTCACTGGTTCCTTTAATAACAACCTTCTGCTCCAGCTAGTGTGAAGGTCAGCTGCAATTCCTGTAGGTTCTCCTTCTCATTTAAGTGAGAATTTGCTAACTAGCATCCAAAATACCTTCTCAATCCTTCTTTGAGTCCTGTCCTTTGCAGGACCAGTTCCAGCCTTGCTGGGGAAGGCACCGCCATCCTCAAGGGGCTGACTCTGAGGCAGGTGCCAGATCCAGCCTGGTGCTGTTGGCACATCCCCCCTCATTCCGAAACGTCCGGATCGCTGTGCCGAGGGCGCACGTTTGTTGTACCAGGACTCAGGGATTCATTTCACGACCTGCCGCTGCCTTGTTGTAGTTTTCAGAGCCCCTGCTAGAAATGTGCTTCCTTGATAAGATTTTTATTCGTTAGCCATGAATTTCTGCTTGTAATTAAGCAATTGTGTGAGCTAAGTGCTTAGAGACGTGTGAGAAATATACACACGGTAAGACATAGGCGGTGTTTTGTTCCATGCTTGTTGCTGCCGCCATCGCTTGTGCCGCTGGGGAAACCCCCTCGACCGCATTTGTCCCGCGCGTGCCGGGGGCCCGTCGCGCGCTGGTGGGGGCAGGGAGACCGTCCAGCGCCTGGGCATCGCCACGCTCTGTGGATTTGGCATCTTGCTCCGAGCTTGTCTCTTCTCCAGCTCTCCTGCTGTTCATCTGAACAGGAGAGGCTTCTTCCCCCACCAGCCCCGGGCCCTTCCCCGCTTCTCCACAGGAATCTGTCCCCGCGGCGTCTCCGTGCCTGGCACAAGCGCCTGATCTGCGCTCTCAGATCTCCTCCCCTGCTTCCATGAAGAAGCAGCCACGCGCGTAGCAATGGGGAGTTCCCTTTTTTATGTGGCTTGTGAATGTCTGCTGTGGCCCAGATAATAAATTAATCAAATACTTTTCTCTAAAGGAACCGACCAAGTAAATATGTGGCTTTGATGACAGACCAGAGCTTTACAAACGGAGAGCTGGCATCACTTGAGGCTCCTGTAAACGCCTTCCCTCTGCAGGTCACTGGGCCCATAGCTTGTCCCGCCTTTTGGTGGCTGTCACCCTGTCAAGGTGACCAGAGAGGAGCTCTCCGGGAGCCACCGCCATTCCAACAGGCCGCAAACAAAATTAGAACACAATGGGAAAATAAGTGGTTGGGTGGTCAAGCTGGGAGGTGGTGGTTAATGCCAGGAGGTGGTTAGTGCCAGGTGGTGGTTAGTGCCAGGCTCTCGCTGGATGCTGGTTGCACAGCCAAGGTTCTGTCCTCGTTGGCATCTCCATCCACAGCCAGGAACGAGCACACCTCGTCAGGTTTTCAGGCGATGCCAAACCAAGCAGAGCTGTCAGTATGCTCCAGAGTAGGGCTGTCACGTGGAGGCTCCTAGACAGGCTGGGGCAGGAGTGTGAAATCCAACAAGAGCAAATGTAAAATCCTGCAGCATTTTTGCCACAAAATGGGCTGAGGACCAGCTGGCTGCTGGAGGGACCGCAGGGAGCTGGGCACCACCCTGCAGCGTGCGCTGGCAGCGAGGGCGGCCGGCAGCAACCTGGCCAGGAGCTGGGGGGAAGGGGTTACCCCCCTCGCTGGGCACTCACAGACTCACAGTGGGGATGTTCTCCGGAGAGCGGGTCGGTGCCGCCGTGCAGCCACCCACCTGAACAACCAGGGACAGACACTGAGTTTATCCAGGCCTGGGCACTCGGGGGGCTTCTCCACAAATCAAGCACCCAACAGCAGGTTTTCATGCTCCTTTTATACACAAAAATCAGAGGTTAGTGCTTTTCCAAACACACCTGTTAGACACTGATTGGTTAGTGACTAACGTACAGTTATAACAAGTTACCTAATGCTGCTACCGCTGTGCCTGCTCAGGGGAAGGGACTTCACCCGGGCAAGGGGCTTCTTGACCCCTGGGTGTGGGTTTTAGTATTACAGTGAGGGTAGTTCACTGTCAGGCCACTCAACAGTCCCTTTCACTGCCAAGTCAATTAATCGAACAGTCCCTGTGCCGGGTTGCCAAGGAACTCTTCCTCAACACAACCCCAGACATTCTCTTTACAGCCCAGGACGTTCTGCTTATTTTCTGTGGTTTGGAGATCAAAGTCCATCCTTGATGAACTTCTTATCACTAAACAGGGTCATCTTGACCAGGCTTCAAAGTCCTGCTCGACCAAGCTTCATAACCTCATGATTGTCCCCATATGTGCAGTAACTAGAACTACCAGTGCAGTTATTAACCATGTCTGCTAGCAGATGAGCAGTGTACCACATGAGCAATGGTGCAGTTTTGGGGCCCCAACACCAAGAGACAACGGACATAAGTTGAAACAAGCAAGACACAAACTAGGTATGATGAAAAGCTTCAAATTTTCCTCCGTGAGGAGGGTCCAGTGGTGAAAGAGGTTGCTCAGAGAGGCTGTGCAGGTCCCATCCTTGAGGGTTTTCAGGGCCAGGCTGAATGAAGCCCTGAGCATCCTGGTCTGCCCTCACTGCTGATCCTGCTGTGAGCAAGGTCTGGAGAACGTCCCGAAGTCTCTTCCAACCTGAAATGCCCTATCATCCTCTGACTCAATGTTTTGATTATGACACAGCTGAAAATGTGCTGCAGAGTCAGGAATTTGTACGTTTCTGCCTGATCCTTTGAGCAGAGATGGAGTCAACGAGCTGTTAACAGGAGGAGAACAGGTCCCTCTCTGGAAAGCGGTGATGCCCGCAGTCCCCAGGGCCGCACAGATGGGACAGCTCTGCCCCAGACCCCAATCACCAGTAATTGACTGAGCCGTGAATCCCCCTTGGAGGCTGGAGGGAGCTTCCCTGTCACAGGACTGTGCCTAATGTCTGCACAGGGACTGGGAGAAATCACCCTCCGTGTTCCTCCTCCCACCCGTGACCGTGGTCTCACCCTCTGCAGTCCCGGCGGTGCCCCCGGCTCAGCACCCCCCGGCCCCGTGCTCCCTGCCCGGCTCGCCTTCTCCTCTGGGAGTCTGAGGGTGAAATGGGGAAGGTGGGTGAGCCCGCATAAAGTTGGTGACTCTTCCTGGACGTGTTGGGAGCAGTCAAGAGAGCGAGAGCATTGTGTGTCGTCTGTCGTGGGAAGGCACGGGGTCCTGGGAGCAGCCACCGCCTGCCCACGGCCGGGGCAGGGGGTGCAGCAGCTGCCCGAGCAGCTCGCCCGAAAGTGGACGCTGCTCTTTAATCCTCATTGCCTAGTGTCTTATGCCTCGAAGCATGAGAGTTTATATCTCTTGCAAATGTTTGTTTTGTCTAGTGTAGCTCTCTGTATGTTCTCATTATCTATTTAGAGGTTCAATCCACTGTTGATTCCTGCTAGATTCGTGGTCTCAGCACCACCTCGGGGCACAGGATCCCACAGGTTAATGAGATACCATATGCAGAAATTATCTCCAATAATTTGGTATCATTGTTATTATTTGTTCACACTGTGCTTGTGCCCCTGATGTGCCATCGCTTTAGAAACACAGAGCAGTGTTTTTCCAGCAAGCCTTCCCTTTTGTCTCCTGGGAAGAGCAGGCAGGAGCAAACTGAATCTTCTCTACCCCATCCTGTAGTTGCAGCCTGGAGCTTAGTGCCACCCGGTTTTGCTCATCCCTTTCCAAAGAGGAGTCCCAGGGACGTTTGGCTCTTCTGATGGAGGCGGCGCTGTCTTTTGCTCCCAACTTTTGCTCTCGTTGCTCCCTCTCCTGCCTCACCTCTGCAGACTGGGCTTTAGGAGTGCAGCGGCAGCAAGCAGGGAGCACATGACTGGGAAATGCAGTCTTTGCAGGGATTTTACTCCGTGACCTGTGTGGGTGACCCAAGGGTTTTTTTGAGGTGGATTGTCTGAAAGGGAGCGCAGCTGCTGGAGCGATGGTCCGCTGGTCACGGATAGCACACCGTTATCCTATTTCCCTCTCCTCGGTGGGGCTGGACCTTCTCTCCAGCACCGTCTGGGCTCTGGTCGGGGCTGGTGTGGTGATGGGGACCGGTGCTGCTCGCCTGGGGTGTTGTCTTGGTCCTCTGTTGCTCCACAAACCATCACCCTATTTCCAGCAGTGGGTCAGGTCTCTCCGCAGATCACTACTCATGCCCGTGGGACCGGTCCCGAGGCGTGTCTGAGGGTCTGCGTCCTCCCGCCTGTGGGGAGGATGGTGGCCATCGGCAAGGGGACGGCGGGGAAGGCATGAAGAGCAGTGTCAGAGCTGCAGCAAGGGATCTGCCTTCACAAATGTCTTGGGGCAACGCCAGGTTGTGCCTGCTCTGAGGACCGCCGTGCCGGGAGCTGTTGTGCTCAAGTAGCTGTGGTCGTTCACTTAAATACTGACTCCAGCTCTCGGGTCAGAAGCGCTGGGACAGCAGCCCCTGTAACCCCTGAACCCCAGTTTCTGTTTCCCCCCCTCTTCCCGTCCCAGGGGATGGACCCACCAACCCCTCTCCCCTCCCCAGGACTGTCATTCCCCCTGTCCCCTCCTCTCCTGGCAGGCCCCGCGCGCCGGGTGACAGGAAAGGGTAGACTGTCCGGAATAGTGATGCTGAAAATATAGTCATTAATGGGACTCTCGAAACCCAGATGTCCTTTCTGAACACCGGTAATTTGTTTTTAATGAAAAACCATGCAGTGACCCTGAACAAATGAATTTCCTTTATATGAAGTCTATGTGCAATTACCCGACTAAAGGGACCTGAAAACAGTGACATTCAAAACTGGGCTTTGAAAAGAAAAGCGTAAAAAAATAGCAACGGTGTCATTAGCAATCTTTTATCTAGGAGAAGGTGTTAGTTCTAACGTGCAAAGCAGAAGGAGGGGGTGTTGGGAAGCAAAACACGTGGTTTTTGAACGTGTTTTTTCCTTGGGGCTAGCAGGTATTCACGTGGCGGAGAAGCGAGATGGTGTGACCTCTCCCTGCTGGGGCTGCTTCTCCCACCTGAGCCTGCAAGGGACGGCACCCCCCTTCAACCCACACCCACCCCTCCCGCAGCGAGGGGGCAGGGGAGCCCGGTGTTGTGGGGGGTCAGGAGGCAGCAGTTGGTGTGTCAGACCTCCGGAATAAAGGCTGTAGGAGTTGGTGGGGTTTGGTCCCCTCTGTCGCGCTGAAGACTTTGTTCGGGGTTATTTCTTGTTATTTGTTATGGCTCTGCCACAGTTTTGGGACAGTGTTTTGTCACGTCCTGACACGCAGCAGTAGAGATTTGAAAACGAGGCGGCTGGGAGGTAAAATGCTTAAAGTCGGGGTCGGAGAAAGCAAACTGCAGTGCGTGGGGTGACAGAGGGCACGGGTGGCACAGCCTCAACCGGGTCCGCGGCTGCTGTTCAGCGTAAAGCAGGTACTGCCTGGTTACACGGACAGAGACGCTGCTGTGGCCTGTGAAGGTGAAAGGAGGGTCAGGCCTTGGTGCTAGAAGGACCTAGAGCAGTGGGGGAATACGCCTTCACATTTCTTTGGTGAAGTGGAAAGTTTGCCAGTTACCTCCTTGGAGCCTGGAGGTGACTCCCAAGGCCATTTGCCATCTGCTCCACCTGCCCCGTGCTGCTGTCCTGGCGGGGATGTGTATCTCTGCTTGGATTATGGGCGCTCTGACCTTTTTCTGTGCCCGTATTGCCACTTTTTGCAGGTCGTGTGGCTCAAACCCAAGCCGTCACCCAGCACGCCCCAAAAACGCCTTCACCCCCCGCCAGCGCACACGGGCACCGCTGGCTTCCACCACCACAGCCAGCAGATCTGCTGCCAAAGGACAGAAGTATTGACATTTGGCGTTCTCTGGTTAAGCAAATTCACTGTTTTCTTGCAAGTCTAGGGATGCTACACAAAGGTGCCTCCCCACCCTTCTGTAATCTCAGAAGACAAATCCCGGAGAAGTTTCATCACATGTGATGGAGCAAGTGATGTGCCTTCGCAAATATCTTGGGGCGATACCAGATTGCAAATCAACTGGCAAATGATTCCCTTAATTAATAACAAAGCAGTTAGGTAAATGGTATGCGTTTATCCGCTGCTCGTGTACATTTTGAATAAGGGTCTGCCAGCACCTTGGAAGCCTGGAGAAACATTTCAGTGTTCATCTCTCAGGAATGTAATTACTGCGCTTGCACAGAATGTAGATAAAATTTATATTGTTTTCAATATGATGTTGTCAGATGTTATTTCATTAAATTGATTTAGAAATTATGCCAGAGAGGGCAAGAAGGTGACGTGTTGGGAAGGCAGCAGCCTCTGGCTCTGCTGTTCCCAAACCCACCTCCCTCTCGCAGGCCTGATCCTCAGCTGGGGTCAGTTAGCCCCGACCCACACCCGCCGAGGCTCTCTGTGGCGTTACACCAGCCGAGGATGCGGCCCCAGCGTTCCGGTACGCTCTGCGGGCTCCCTCCGCTCCGGCCCTCATTTCTGCCTCCTCCCGTCGAGGTGAGATGCTGTGCATATCTAAACACAAGTAAGCAAGGCGAAGTGTGTATAAACAAAGGGGTCCGTATTTGGGAGTGAGGAGGAGGAGAGAAAACATATTGTATTGCTCCACTCTTTGGAAATTTCTATGCATTTGTAATAACAAAATTACCATAATTTGCTCGTTAACGCAGCTAGATCAGTCAAGCATTGTTCCAAACACGCAGAGGCTGCTTCTCGCTCTAGGTCTGCCAGTGAGTTAAGCACGGTGGAAATTAGCATGCAAATAGCCCTAATTCGGCCGAGCTGTCAGATCCGCATTCAGCCGCTTGTTCCCTTTGAAATCCCTGACAGGAACGCTCAGGCAAGCCCACCCTCAAGTAGATCCAGCCAGAAGAGGTACCAAGGGGGCACCTCCTGAGTGACAGTTTGGCTACCTTCAGTCAAATCAATCCGTCGCGTCAGCGGCAGCGGCGCACGGCGATGCCGGGGGGCTGCGGCGGGGAGGGGAGACAGCTTCCAGCCAGACCTCGACGCCGAAACCATCCCACTCCCACCCGGGGTGGTGCCGGGGGTTTGGGGGTCTGGCAGCCGAGAGATGCCGCCCGTGGGACAGGGGAGCGCGCTGTTCGGATGTTGGTTTTCAAGTTAAGCCGCTATTCGCGGCAAAAAAGTGCGGCAGTTGGGGGGTTTTAGCGCTGAGGGGTGGAAACTGGGCTCTGCGGTTGTTTCTTCTGGAGGCTCCTGGCGTGGCCGTGGTTACGGAGCTCGCGGAGCATCGCTGCTGCTGCGGGTGACACGAAGCGGGCGGCATCAGAGGGATGCTGCCTGTGGATGGCGGGGAGCTGGTGGGACGGGGCTTCGTCCCGTGTCCCCCTGGGGAGCTGCGGGACCCTCCCGGCTCCTCTTTCCACCCAGCACATGCCGAGATGCCCGTGAGGAGACACTGGCAGCAGCTAAACCGGGGGCTGTTCCCTCCTGATTGTTCATTCAGGGTTGCAAGCCTGACTGCTGCCCACCTTCAAGTAACACCGGTGATTATAAAAGCGGCAGCCAAAATTTAAAAGACCCTTTTGTTGCTGTTCAGGTTGGGGTTTTTTTATGTTACTCAACATTATTTTGCCCCTGGCAAGCCAGTTGTTTTGAGCCCCGTTGTGCTGACAGATACAAACAAACCTGAGCCTCTGCCCCAAAATACCCAGAGACAGAAATTTAAAGATGAGCTGCGAGTAGATGAAACGTGTTAAAAGCTTGCCCTCTGCTCGTTAGTCGTGTTACCCCGTAAGGACCTGGCAGCTGCCCGTCGTGGGGCTGGTTGCCAGAGCTCGCCCTACGCAGGGTCCGTTTGCCCTCGCTGAAGCAGCTCCCAGGGTTTCCTCTGGGCACCGAAGTCATCCCCTCTGCTTGGGGATCCTCCGTCTCCTCCAGAAAGGCAGGAACATCTTTACAAAGGGTTTCCCAATGGATTGTTGTCTGCCCGGCCCTGGAAACCAGCGGTGACAGCGATGCACCGCTGACGTGCCGTCGGTGAGAACTCAGCGTCCAGGGGGGAGGCACGCTGCTCTTGCCCTCCACGGCTCCCCCTCTGTTTGCTCGTTTTTGTCATTATTGACAGCTGCCCGTCAGCGGAAACGCAGTAAGAAGAGTTAACTGTAATTAGAAAGCCACAAGGTCTGAATTAGTTCTGATTTGGGGGAGCTGTGGGTTGGTGAAGCGCAGAGCACCAAAAATCCAGTTAAAGTGCGGGGGGTCCTGAGCCGCGCGCGCGCGGCTCAGGACCCCCCGCACTTTAACTGGATTTTTCGTGGGAAAACGAGGCTGGGACTGACCCGGACTGCTCGCGATAACGTTTCTCAGACCGGAGTAATAACAAGCCCTGTCAGAGCACACCAAAAAACCGCTTTACAATTTCTGAGCGTTCAAGCGTTTTTGCGCTGGTGTCTCCTTGTGTCGCGTCAGCGCCCGGAAGTTTAAAAAACTTTCGGGGTAACGAAAGCGTGGTGGTTGTGAACAACAACCTGCTCGAGCTTGGAGAGTGGCGGCGTACCCGGCAGCTGTTTCCTGACAAACTGTTCGACACAACCAAGTGCTGAGATCCCCAAAGCCAGCGTGACGTGGCCACTGTAATTCCTGCCGCCCCGCGGGGAGGGTCACCCCCACCGAAGGCAGCAGCAGGGGAAGCAGATTCTCTCCGATTCCCATCACATCAAGCTCCACGGCCCAACTGGTGGGTGCTTCGTGGCTCTTGGGGTGCTGGGGGGGACGCGGTTTCTTTTCCCCCGGGGCGTCAGACCCTGGGTAGCCCATCTGGTACCCGCGCTGAGCACCCCGTGGCACGGCGGCTTCTCCTGCGTCACCCCAAGCCTGTTTTTCTGCATACACTGAAATTTGTCTGGCTCTGGGCGACAGCCTGAGGGGTTCCCTATCTGCACGGCTTCGTGGCGTGAGGAAGCACTTCCTAAATTGTCCTGTGATGAACTGGATGTCTCCTGCTTCCAGCCTCCGTGTGCCCAGGGGAACGCTGGAGGCCAGGTCCCGCACCCAGGCACCCTGTCACCCCGCCTGCGCTGCTGCAGGGTGACCTGTGCATAGATTTGAGGTTTGCAGCCGTTCTCCTGCAAAGCATTATTTATTAATTCAGCCCTTTTTATCACTCACCGGACTCGTTTTCTGAGCCTGTAGGCTTGATTTCTGTGCGATGATTGCTGGAGGGAGTTTGCTTCCAGTCAGGATTGCTTGGACATAGAACGTCTGCGCTGTGGTAAACTCCCAACACTCAGAACTGATGTCTAGGGCTCAGGCTGAAATTAATTGTTTTGAGAACTAAGTATTCTCTTTCCAGGAGTTTGCTTTCCAGAGCAAAAATGCCACAACATTGGAATAGATTGCAGCGCAGTACAATACGATGTAATATGATCAGTGCAAAAGAAACAAAACACGGTAACGGAAAGAGAACCAAATTAAGTTAAAACTTCTAAGAAAAATTAAATGCCTTCATAAAAATGAAGAAAGGTGCTTCAAGGTCTGCCCCATTTCCACAGCAGAACTTTCCTCTGAAAAACACGTTTTAAAGCAGAAGCTGCCAAACTGCAGTAAGCTGTGTTTGTGTGGAAAACGTGTGTGCACTGCGTGGGGCAGGGGGGAAGAGCCCGAGGCCGCGTCTGCCGCGGTCCCAGCTCACGGGCGGGCTGGCTGTGCCGGCGGAAGAGGGACAGCCGGGGTGGGGAGGTGAGAAGTCTCCAGAAGGAAAGATGCATTTGGTCATTGTAGCAGCAAATACAGTGTTGGGGCACTCTGATGGCAAATAAATCACCCGCCAGCTGTGGCTGCAGTAGATCTGGGATCAGGCTCTGCGCTAGCTGTGGAGTGAGCTGGGAAATTTAGATGTAACCCCCTTAATTCCTGCATAAAAAGACTAATGGCAGCACTCTGGTCCTGACTCAGTGTCCGTTCAGCAGCAGATGCGCTAAATCCTCAGTCTCTAGCAGCAGCAAAGGTTGCTTTGACACACAGACGCATTGTCACAGAATAAATAACTTCCAAGCATACATGGATGTTTTACTGACGTGGAGAAGGTGTGTGTGGGCTCCACGATGGGATAAGCAGCGCCCGGGCAGGAGGCAGGCTGCTTGAAGTGTCAGTGAGAGGCACTGGGCACGGGACGGCGATGCTGCCCCATCTTCTCTTCCTCCTACCACGAAGGAGCCGCCTCAGCCCAGGCGGCCTAGTCTCGAATCTTGCACATTTACTGAAGTCAGGAAACGTAATGCCAGCCCTGGGCGAGGAGCCTGGTCCCGGAGAGGTGTGCCCCGAGCTGCTGGGATGTGTGGGGAGCCGTGGGTGTCCCCCCGCCGGGATGGGTCCTCGAGATGCCCCGTCCGTCATCCCTCCCCCAGCACGTGCTCTCTTCCTTGGCACAATTTTGGCTGATTCAGCTGGATCAGGCCAGGCTGAGCAGCTGCAGACGTTACTTGGAAATGGCTTTGGCTAAGGAATGTTTGCCAGCAGAGCGTCCATCCTGCCGGAGGGCCAAGCTGCCGCGCTCCCGGAGATTGACCTGAGATGGGCTGACATGTTTTTTCTCTGCATTAAAAGGATGACTATAACGTGGATGTGGTGTAAAACCAAAGCAGTGCTGTGAAAATCAAGTGAGAAATTATCTGTCTTCTGTCACTCAGGCATTCATTTGCATTGTGTTTGGTGTCAGAAAGAAAAGCTGACATCTCTGCTGGGGCCGTGCCTCTGTATTTCAGAGCTCACACAAGCTCCCCGCGATGACAGAAGGAACCGGAGGGGGAAGGCAGACCCTGCTGACGCGCTGAAGCCCCGGTCCAGGGGTGGCTGAAGCCTGGAGTCCAGCTGAAAACCTGATCTTGCAGGCAGAAGGGCCGGGACGCTGAGGTTTTGAGTGGCTCAGCCAGGAGCAGGGGTTTACACGAGGACAAGAGACTTTTCTGTCCGTCGAAGGGCAGGACCTGGCGTCACCCAGCAGAGCCTGGTCCCGGTGTGGTTGGACACGGTGACCAAGGACAGGGACACCGGGATGCCCGAGGAGATGCTGGTGCGGGAGGATGCTCCCTCAGCTGTGCAGACGCTTTCCTGGCCCCGTTCACACCTGCATGTGCAGATAATTGAAGACAACTTCCATGTCAGCAGCTTTATCAAGCTACCAAAACGCTTAATTTCCAGACTTCACAATTTCCACACCACAGTTATGTTATTACGGCTCGTAACATTATATCTACTTCTGCTACTAGCTAAATTACTTGTGTAATTCCTGGAAATAACTACACATTACATTATCATTATGCAGGCTGAAATTATAAAAAAGGCTAAAGTCAGGAAGAAGCGTGGAGTGGAATATTTTCATCTCAACCAAACGCATTTCCATTACACAGTTTGGAGGATTTCATCCCACAAGATGCTCTGTGGTGCATTTTACACCCATCTGGGATGAAACCGTATCGCAAAGCTTGATATTTTCTGCGAGGCAGAAGTTCTGCTTTTCCTCCTGCCCGCTCTGCCTGGTCGCTCGGTCTGGAGCGGTGCCGAGGCTGTGGCGCGGGTCCTGGGCTGGGCGTCGCCGGCGATGCAGCTTCTCGCTGCGGGGTCCGACGGGGCGCTGGCGGCTGGCGGAGAGGGCGGACGACTCTGCGGGGGGGGACAGGGAAGGGGCAGATTCCTCACCGCCATTAATTGCAGTGCCATCTTCTATGCAGATGAGTTGGGCAGTTGTCCTCCCGGTACGGGGAGATAAATCTCCCCTAATGCAGTTCCAATATGGTTGCTCTGTGGCACCACCTACCTTTGTTGTATTAAAGTTAAATACCTTTGTGTACAAAAGTTTAAAGTGCATAGCTAAAACCTATGTGCTTGCAGTAATTGCGGATGTAAATCTTTTTGTCATCCTGCAAAGACTAGGTGAGGTATTTCATAAATATGTCAGAAGCAGCATTAAAATTTTATGGCAGGCAGCACGGGTCGAGAATAGTACAGTGACTTCACAGCAAGGTACGTCCACCTTAACCCACAACTCATTAGTCATTGATGGGATTTCTGTGCCTTGTAGCTTCTTGGAAATGAGGTAGTGTTACAAAAATCTGCATGTTACTGTTTTCTTAAAATATGACAACCTACTCAGAACCATTAAAAATAAAAGTGTACATCTTTGAGCAGGTACTAGTTAATATAAAGATAAAATAAGGGGGAAAGACTGTCCAATCTGTACGATCATAAAATTATTTACAACCTTCATTAGAAGTTAATTGGCAGTCTTGATGGGACTGGGAACTTCGGAGGGACGTTGTCTGACTGTGACCAAGTGCCTTCCAGCCGCAACTGCAATAGACTTCATCTTGGCTGACGTGCAGGAAAAATTAGCCAGTGCGGGGGCTAATGCGAGTTTAGTTTCAAAATCAGACGTGTGAAAGTTCGGGTGATGGTTGCACCTCGAGTGTTCGTCAAAGGGTTAATCAATGACTACAGGACGTCACAGACAGGAGTGGGGTGACCCCGTGGAGTGTAAGGGTACGGGTGGACGGGTCATAGGTGATAGCAACCGATCCACTGGATTCTTACGGCGGGTTTACCCCTGGATTTACCCCTGGATTTACCCCTTTTTCCTTACACGTGTAAAGTGTGCGTGTGCCTTGGGGATCCCTGTCAGAGTCCGTCCATCCGTCCCTCCGCGTGGGCTGTGGTTCTGCATGGGCACCCGTGGTGCTCCCGGGAGGAACCTGCTGCCGACGGCGCGATGCCCAGCACCCCGGGAAGACGCTGCCCGAGGCCGCTGGAGGCGGCAGGTCCCTGCGGATCGGTGTGCGGTGCCCGGCTGCCAGCGGAGCAGACCCCCACCCCTGCTCCAAGATGCTGGGTTTTGCCCCAAGCCTGGTTTTGCCCCAGGATGGGTTTTGCCCCAGGATGGGTTTTGCCCCCAGCATCACTTCAGCCGTGCAGGAGGGTTGCTGTGACAGTGTCTGAAGGGTGTAGGAAGCATTTTGGGGTCCCAGAGGTTGTTCCTCCCACTTCCAGGAGAGAAGGGAGCTTTAACAAACAAAAAGTGCTTCACTGTTTGTTCAGGTTTGTTCCAGGGGGGTGTTGCAGGTGCTCAGCCGAGAGCTGCGTACCCTGCTGGCCATGGTAATTAGCAGTTAGTGCCACATTTCTTCCAACGAGCAGCACAGACGCTGTCTAATTAATTGGATGGCATTAACAGCACTACCCGGGATCTGCGAGCGCCTCTGCGCTCGTGCTCGGCTGGACTCTTGCAGTACGTCGCCGCGCTGGGGGCTCTGTCTGGGCTGGAGCCGGATGAAATTTTTGACATAGTTTTATCGTATTGTGTTTAAAAAACACTGGTAGGGGGTTTGGTGCTCTAAGAACTCGCTGTTTGTCAGGGTTTTTTTCGTTTAAAATCAAGAGGTGGATGTTTTGTTCGGCGTAAGTAAAGTCTTACTTGAAAATCATTTGTGAGGGCTGTTCTTTTGCTGAACTCCATCACTTCTGATTCCATCCTCAAAAAAAAAAAAAGGGAGGGGGGGAATACTAACTGTAGAGAAAGCTTGTCTCTAAATTGTCCATTATTAATGGAAATGAATAAATTATTTATTTATTAAATTAAATTTTCCATTTATTAATGCTTTATTCCCTTCTTTCCTGTGGGAATAGATAAATTGCTGGATATTACAAGCATCCACAGGCTGGGAGCAGCTTCCCATTTTGTTGCAGAGCATCTCGGGTGTTTTTGAAAAGCAGATTCCTTTTTACAAAACTGCTCATTGAAGAGGTTTTTTGCAGTCCCGTCAGGGAAAACGTTTCTCTTTCAGTCAAACTCCTTCCAGCCACTGCGGGCCAGGTGGGAATCACGGCTGGGGGGCAGGAGGGTGGCATCAACACCTGAAACGGGTGTGTGCCCCCCGGCCCGGGCTGACGATCCCTTCCAGAAGGATCTCTCTGCCGCAGCCATCGCCCTCGCCTGTCGGACCCGGAATTCACCCTGGCGTGGTTTCCAATATTCCAATCTTGACATTTCCCAAGCCCGCTCTGCAAAGGCTGGCCTATGAATCCTGCATGCTTGTCCTGGGGTTTTTAGCTGGTTATCACCCTGGGTATTTTCACTGAGATAAATTGGGTAGAGCACGGTGGCCTTTTGCTATATATGGTGTATTTTCCTGCTCGGCTTCCTCCCAGGGGGAAGAAATACACGTTTTGTTTCAGTAGCACTGTACTTTGGTGATTTTTCCCCTTTTTGTGCTCCTGGTTTTTGTGGCACGTGGGCTGCATGGTCCAGAGCAGGCAGATTAACAGCCCAGGGTGCTCGGTCCGAGGAGCAGAAGGCAGAATTACCAATGACCTTCCTGCTGTGGGGCTCCTGGGGGAAAAAAGAGAGGGACCAGGAGAAGACCTGGCGGTCAATCCGTGGCGTGCCCTGGATTTCTAGTCCCCCAGCTTAAATGCAGTTGATATTTATGGATTAGAGCAGTATAAAACACTCATCTGTTGTTTGCTAATAAACGTTAAAAGTCCAAGGTTCAGTCAAAAAACCCCGCAACAATACAAATTACTTTGGATGTCACTTAAGAGATACAGTTTGTTTTCCAGTTGAGATTTTTGGAATTTTTTTTTTTTTGGACTCACTGAACTCAATTTGAAAACTTATCACCCCTCTGAATTTAAATGATAAAATGATTTGTTTGGAAAACATCTGATTTTTTTAAAAATAAATTAAAATCCAGGGCTCTTTTTAACGGAAAGATTTAGTCAAGATTGTTGTACGTTTGCAAAAGTATGTGAGTGATGTGAAACTACTTTTTTGAGTGAAAGCAAGTTTTAACTGGAAGGTGTTTCCCAGCTCCCACACACACAAAGAAAACTTCTAAGGGAGCGAGTTTTGTGAGTCACGGAGGTTGCAGCTTTCCAGGCAGGGCCGCAGACCTCTGTCTCTCTCGCCCTGAGCCACTGCAGTGGCTGATACTGAGGGGAAACTACGCCGTTGTTCCTCTGCGGAGAAGCCAGGCCACTGTCCTCCTTCTCCGAGGTCTCCCACAGCTGTTTCCCACTGGCTGCGGGGGATGCTGCCCAGGTCACGGTGAAGCGATCTCTCGGGCGGTGCTGAGGAGCAGTGAGAAGCGACTTCTCCCACTGCCCTTTGGTTTTGGTCCCCTCCGAAACCCTGGGTGACGCCTGGCCCCTGGGTGACGCCTGGCCCCGTTGCACGTGTCATGTCATGGATTCGAGGCCGCGTTTGAACAGCCGCTATCTCGCGGCGCTGGCTGCTGATGCGCAGCTGCCCGGGTCTGTCCGGGCGTCTCGGTGCCGACTTCAGCCCTGCTGACCATGCAGTCAAGCATATCTTGGCTACCAGGGTAATGATTGGTATTGGAATTCGCTGAAGGAATTTATGATCCATGTGATTACTTCCACAAAAGAAAATGATAGAAAACAAATAAAAGCCATGTGAATGTTAATTTTTTAGAAGTTGCGGTAAGGTCCTCTGCCACAGGGGAAAGAGAGATGCACCTGCAGCCCCCGGCAGGAGGTCAGGCTGGAGGGGGAGAGCAGGAGCCCAACCTAGGGACAAGTACAGCAAATGGGCCTTAAACTTACCCAGGACCCAAATGAGGAACGGGAAGGGTGTTGCTGTTGCTGGCCAGATTCTGGTTTTTGTCCCACGACCTTCTGTACTTGTCCCTTACACAGCTGCATTTATTAAACACTCCTGGTTAAATTTCTCCTGGTTTGGTTTAATTTTCTGCCTAATGAAAGGGCTGAATAAGACACTGTCCTACACCGGGAGCTTGGACAGAAAAACAACCCCACTCATGGGGACTGGTGGAGAAAACCAGGGGCTGGGATGAGGGGCAGGAGGGATGCACAGCTGCGGGGTTGTGGCTGCTCTCCCTGCTGGGAGAGCTGTGGTGCGGTGGTCGCCGGGAGGAAGGCACGTTGTATCACCTGCACGTTGTATCACCTGCACGTTGTGTTACCACAGCCGTCATTCGGATACAACTGTTCACCTCCACGGTCCTGACGGCTTCTTCCCATCCCAAATGCATGTGCAAAAACCTGGTATCTGAGAAACGTGGTGAAAAGTGTCCAAACACGTGTCTGCCTTCACATAGTTGGCTCTGGTTGAGCTGTACTGAAACTGGAACTTCTGAGTCATGGAGTCTTCTGAGACTCTGGGGACCAGAGCATTGTGTTCAGCTTGGAGTTCAACTTCTTGAGTATTTGTTCAAATTTTGTTTTTCAGTCCAGAGGTACCACCAGCTGTGTAACAGGCATGTTCTGTGTGGACTGGGCTGCTGGTTTCTGCTGGTGTTTCCCGCAAGCTCCTGCCCCAAGTCCAGCACAGAGGTGCCGGCATCCTCCCCCGTCCCCTCCAGGGCCAGTTCTCTAAAGCCATGGCACTGGAAAGACACTGTGAGACCTCTTCCTTCATCTCTCGGTTCTTGAGATTTTTAAGCTCACTCTTTTCAGTTTCGCTGCACATCATGAAGGAAACTTGCAGGAATTTACCTTGAAACCAAGCAGACTGATAAACAGGAGTTGATAATCCCTGGAGAAAACGCTGCGGAATGGGTGACGTAGTTTTGGCTGCAGCAAAGGGTCCGTTCGCCACGGGGCTCCCTCCACGGGGCTCCCACCCTCTCAGGGTGTAGAGCATCCCCCAGGGCTTGCCACTGCCTTGTAGCAGCAGCGTTCCTGGGGATTGTTCTTCCCTCTCCTCCTGCACCTCTGCCTCCAGCGGTGACGGAAGGGTCCGACCCCTTTTGGGCTTCAGCCACGTGAAGCGTCGTGGCAGCGCGGGGTCAGGTCTGCAGCGAGAGGTCAGCAGAAGCCCTTGGTTTGGCGTCGTTGTGTCTCAGCGATGTGGGAACTATTAAGGAGGGGGTTTACCATTTTGCGTGAGCGGGTCCAATTGCCGCCCCTGCCTCGCGGCGCGGGCAGACACCCTGCACGTGTGTGCAACACGCCGCACGTGTGCGCGTCCCCCGGTAGCTGATTCGTTGCGTTTTTGAAGGGGGCGAGGGCTGGCCGCGGAGCGGTGCTGTCAAGAAGTGTAGCTGATGGACCTCGGAATATCTGGTGGAAATCACGAGGCGTTCATGCAACGTTCATTCATCTAGCTTAGTTTCACTTACGGCTGGACCATTTGTCTGCCCAAGTGCTGTGATGGTAGCAGCGGGGCTTGAGACTTTCTCAATTTCCCACTTCTCTATTTCCCCTCCCCTCTCCCGTATTGCTTTTTTCTCATTTTCCTTCCTGCCCCTCTTCTCTCTCTCTCTTTTTTTTTTTTTTTTTTTTTTTTCCCTGCAAGGCTGATGGATATGCAGAGTATGTTAAGAAGCAAGCAATACTGTCACCGAGCTGATGGTGCTCAGTGACTCCTCGAGCTCCTGGCTGGTCTGTACTGCAGGAGCTTGACACCCTGACCACTGAGGCATAAAAAACAGAGAATTGGAAGCCTCAGCCTGACAGGCACCGGAGCATCCCCCAGAGAGGGTCCACGATGTGTGTCTGTGTGTGAGTGCGGGGAGGAGGGCAGTGGGGATGGTGGGGGAGGAGAGCAAGGCAGGAGAGGATGAAACAATGAAATGTCAGCCCGTTCCCACCCGCAGCCCTGCCGCAGCGCTGACGAGCGCTTGGGAAGCGCTGCCGCCTGCTCAGCAGTGCGCACAGCATCTGCGTGGGATGGACCGCGGGAGGACGGGAGAGAGGAGCAGCGGGCGTGATGGGCAGGGAGGGAGAGCGGTGGGACAGCTGAAAATGAGGGGTTGTCCCGTCCTGGGGTGGGTACGCGTGGCCTCCCTTGGGGGCAGCTCTCGCCGTGGGCTTCGTCGGAAGCCTGTGGTGGTGCTGGCACATGGAGCAGGGGTCGGGCTCTTCCACACGCCCTGTGCGACCAGCCCGCAGCGGGGATCGGGTCCGTCCTGCTGCCCTGTCCACCCTGTCCCTCCGCCTGAGCACGGCGCAGCTCCAGGGGAGGACGTGGCAGCGAGACCTGCTCCCGTCGGCTCTCGTGTGCCGTGTTGTGTTTTGAGCAGCTAAAACGGGGCTCAGCCTCTGCGTTTCTCACTGCCCTGTGGAAAGGAAGAAATGAAACCGCTGGGGAAGGTGGTGAGCGAGAAGAGGCCCCCATGGGATGAAGGGATTCGTGTGCGGCGCAGGCTGGGCCCTGGCTGTGAGCCTGCAGGGGCTGGGAGGGATCTCACCCATGAAGTTACCAGCCAGTTTGCTGCTGTGGTGGGGTGACCCTGACTGGATGACAGGTCCCACTGAAGCTGCTCTATCACTCCCCTCCACAGCTGGACAGGGGAAAGAAAAGATAACTGATGACTCATGGGTCGAGATAAGGATGGTTTGATAAAGCAAAACCAAGGGTCACGTGCAAAAGAAAAGGGAAACAGAAGATTTATTCTCTACTTCCCATCAGCAGGCAATATCCAGCCATTTCCTGGGCTTCAGGACGAGCAGCAGTTGGTCTGGAACACAAACATAAATAACGAGTGTCCCCCTTCTCCTCCTTTCCCCCGGCTTTTATTGCTGAGCAGGTGCCATACGGTCTGGAATAGCCCTTTGGTCAGCCTGGGTCGGTTCCTCGCTGTGTCACATCCCAGGATCTTTCCCACCCCCAGCCCACTGGTGTGTGTGGGGGATGTTGGAGAGAGCCTTGGTGCTGCGCCAGCGCTGCCCAGCAGCAGCCAAAACACTGCTGGGTTATCAGCACCTTTCTAGCTGCGCAGCTCTGAGGGCTGCTGTGGGGAAAATTAACTCCATCCTAGCCAGGCCCAGTACAGCTGCCCATGTGCTTTGGGCAAACACCACTAGGGCAGAGCTGGGTCCGAGGTGTGCTGGAAGCCAAGGGGCTTTGGGAGCAGGGAGGGCTCTGGCTGAGCATCGCCCTCAGGTCAGGAGGCAGAAGGGACCAGGGAGGAGCTGCTGTGTCCTGCATGAGGCAGCTTGCTCCCTGGTTGGTGGAGGGCAATGAGGACACTGTTGCCATTCCCTGTGGCACCTCAGGTGGCTCCTGACGTCTTTTCTGGCCTGTCCATCTTCACCATGGCTCATTCTTTGAGAGAGAGAGGTCTGACAGAGGTAACCTTGAGGTACTGAAGTCATCTATCGTCCATAAGGACAAGGAGCAGAGAGGGGATGTAGATACAACGTACTTCGCTAGGAAGAAAGGTTTGGAAACAGCTCCATTTCCCATGGCTCATGCTGAACTGATGCTAATCCTTAGAGGCAGTGAGGGAAACCTGCTCGGAGGTTGTGAAGAAACGTGGTTGATGCAGCAGGATGCTGAGCGTACAGGCGCTCGCTGCTGCTGGCGTCGGGCTCCTCTCATCGCCCTGCCAGTGGGGCAGAGAGCGGGTCGAGGCGGGGGGGTGCAGCCTCCTGGGTCTGAAGGGCGGTGGGGAGCAGGGAGGGGGTGTTAGCAGAGACCCCCTAGAGCGGAGCAGTGGTGGGTGGCTCTTGCTGTCAGCACATTTACCAGCATCCTTCGGTGCAGGCTGAGGGGCAGCTCATTTTCACTGAAGCAGCATCATGTGAGACCAAGCTACCCCGGTCCTGACCCTGTGTTTCAGAGGTAACCCATATTATAGCAGTGACCCACCCGTGCCACTTCTATACCGGCGGAAAATACGTTTGCAGGTGGAGCTGGAGACGTGGCATCAGGGGGTTTCTCTCCGCTCGGGGAAAAGAAGCCCTGAGGACGGTCGGGGGCTACAACAGCGCTGGGGGCCGGAGTGGGTGAAGGTCACGGCGAGCACTTTCTGCTGCAGCCTTACAGCCCTCTCCTCTTGACATAGGAATCCTACTTTTTCTCCTGCCCTGCTATGTTGTCCGTGAATATATTTGTGTATGGGAGAGGGAGAAGAAGAGGAGGAAGCAAGAGAGGAGGAGAGTGGGAAACTGTCATTTGCGGAAGATTTCCTCATAAATCAGCAGCGTTGTTGGTATTTGCATGGTGGTGGATCCGGGTGCCCTGCCCAGGGTCGGAGCCCCACGGTGCAAGGCTCTGTCCTGAAGAGCTCGCAGCTGAAGTATGAAACAGGAGGTGACATGTGAAGAGAACAAACAGATGGGGAGAGCGGGAGCTGGCAAGGAGATAAATAGCAATAACTCTTTGAGCCATTTTGGTGCCTTTGTCTGGAGGGTTTCAAAGCCATCTGAAACTGGTGCAGGCATCCCTCTCCTTGGGTCGCAGTGATAGACGGATGTCTGGGACCTAAGGCCATACTCTCCTGGAGAGCCTGGAAGGGTACCCTGTATCTAGAAGATCAGCTGGTTCATCTTCCAGAGCGCCTGTCTGAGCATCCCTGTCCTTGTGTTGTGTTTCTCGCTGTGAGTGGTGTAGGGCCGGGGCTGGCTCGGTTGGTGCATCCCAGACTCTCCATCCCTCCCTGCTGTCTTGTCCTGCAGCGTGGGCTGCCTGAGGAAATTCCCCCAGCTCAGCAGGCCTGGGCTGCAGCACAAAAAGGACGTATAAAAGATGGCTGCACCCATTTATGTAATAACTCACCCACCTGTGTGGCCCTTCCTCAAAGAAAGCGGCACTAAGGCCGTCACTGGAGCACAGCACCCACTGAACTCCTTCCACCCGCAACGGTAGCTGTGGCCTCAAATCAAATGATCTCTTGTTTTGTCTGTTTCTCTTTAACTTAGGGAGCGAGTTTTCTGGGAGCCCATACAGCCACCCACAATACTCAACGTACAACGACTCCTGGAGGTTTCCCAACCCTGGACTCCTCGGTAAGTTGCCGTCCCCGCCTGGGGGGCTCGGTGCAAGCTCTGCCTCGTTTGCAGCCCGGCAGCGATGGGGCACAGCGGGTCCCGGCACAGTCCTGAGTTCCCGTGCTTGACCCCTGTGCAGGACTGCAGGTCTCCATCAGGTTACGCAGATGCTCTTGGTTACCTTCGTCGGCAAGAAGCCCCCACCCAAACCTCTTCTCTTCCCATTTCTGCCCCATAACATCCTTCCAGGGACAGGGGGTGTTGTCTGAAGGCAAAACCCCCATTTTTTGAGGAGTCCTGTTCAGACAAAACTTGAGTTGCTGAGTTGTGTACGGCTGAATGTGAGTCCTGCTGCTCCCCAGGCTGTTGTTTCTTGCTCGTACAAGCACTTTGCATTTCTCCCCGACCCCGCATTGTGTTTGCTCCCCAGTTGTGTGTTTGCACAATCCATCCCTCCTTGCCAGGGACCGCAGTGCCCGGCAGCCACCGACGCTGGCATGGTCCCTGCAAGCGGGGGGGGGGGGGGGGGGGGGGGCAGGAGCCCCGTGGTTCCTGCAGGATCATGGCCCTCATGTGAAGGATAAACATAATCCATTTTACACCACTGTCAAAAGCTGGCCCACTTTGACCTTATATACATGTAGCATGCAGTAATTAGAATTTTTCCCTGCATAATTTGCATGGATGAGGTAAGTAAAATACCAATTAATTGTCATCTCTCAACACAGGAGTAGCATGCCTTAGAGATTTCCAGATTTATGGATGACAGGGCTGTTATATGTGACCTCCAGCAGCGAAATAATTCTGAATTTTTGTCATACTTTTTTCATCCAGTTTCTTTGTTTTAAGTAATTGAGTCCCCATGTAATTGAGCCACCCAGGCTGTATTCATCATGGTTCTTGTCCTTAAACAAATCCTTGGGGAGCAATAGACAGCCTCTGCCTCTCATGCCATGGTGCTGGTATAATGCTGCTATTTGCCGTGCCACATTTAAGGGTTTGTTAGCGCTTCCATCATAAATCAGCGGACAGATCTCCAGCTAATATGGATGGGCATAGCTGCACAAAGCCAGGGGAGTCCCTGCGCTTAAACCCGCAGTTTCCATGGCCACAGCCAGCAGCGCCTGCGGGATTTTGGCTTGGCCATGTGGGGAAGAGGCTTTAGCCAGGGGGAAGAGCACACGCCACGCTTTCTTCCTTTCCAATTTTGCAACTCCTTTGGAAAAGGGAGAGCCACTTCAGCAATGCTCCGCTGCATGGACAGGCCTAGGAAGCCAAGTTTTGGGTGGCTTTTAAAATTCTGCTGGCAAACCGGTCGAGAAACTAGCATAACGTTACAAATGAATGAAATCCCGGCCCAAATCCTGCCCTTCCCAGTGGAGAGAGGGCTTTCAGCAAGGCTCGGGGGCCGCACACCGCGCTCCCCGCTCCGGGTGCACACCTCGAGGGGAGGACACGTGCACCGGAGCCATCCCGAAGCTCTGTGCTTGCCCCACCGGGATGGGCCGTGCCCTCCAACCCCGTCAGCAGCGGGTTGTGCCCGCGCCCGGCTCAGCTCCTCGCTGGAGGTGACGGGCTTGTGTAAGCGCTGAGCACGCGGGGCGCGTCTGCGATGGGGGGAGACTTGAAACCAGAGGCTGGTCAGGAGCCACCCGCTTGCTGCCAGAACAACTCTTACCTGTGCCATTCCCTTTTCCCCTGTTCTTCCTCTTTTCTTGTTCCCTTTACGGATGACACATTTTGGGGTCAAATTCCGCCTCATCTTCAGCCATGTGGGAGGCACGGCGCTTGAGCAGAGCTGAAGGGAAGGCGTGCTCCCCGCAGCAAGGCTCGTGTCTCGGGCTGGCGAGCATTTCTGCAGCAGTATTTACTCAGCAGCACGCTGTGACCATGGGTTTAAATGAGGCAAGGGCAAAAAGATTTGGATGCTACCATTTTCCTCCAGAAACTACAGCTGTATTGAAATTGAAATGTTTCATGGTACAATGACAACAATGCTGGCGGGTTTTGCTGGTGGGAGCTGTTAAAATGTGTAATCTTGGCTTCCTTGATTTTATCCTCCGTGAAATACTGTGTTTCGATATTTGCAAAGTCTTACGTTTCAGTAAACACAGACTCAGTTGCTGCACAGGTAACGTTATATTGCCATGAGTGTGCAGCGGCACGCTGATTCGGCAGTTTTGATGCATCAAAAAGAAAAAGAAATGGGAAATGTTGTGCAGCGAGTCCTAAGGATGTACTTGCCATTGCAGCTCAGCCGGGTCACAAAACTGGGAGTGCTGGTGATTCCTGGAGGGGGAAATCCGCTTGTCTGACCAGTGATAGTTTTAAAACACCCGTTCTGCTCTGTTCCTGTCATTGCTGGAGGAATTGCCGAGCTGTCGGGGAGCTGGTGCAGCCTGTAGCCCCTGCGCCGCTCGAGTGCCCTGTGGGCACCACGTCAGAGCCGGGCAGTGAGCTCTCATGAGCTGAACCTCGGGATTCCCTTTCATTTCAAGCCTCTCTGTTAGAAAAGCACCCAAAGCAAAATGGTGGTTGGTTTGGAAAGGCATTAGAAGTCGACATGGTACCACGCAGGGCACGGCGACGGTCCGTGGCCCAGCCCCGGGTTGCCTGTGCCCAGCACTGCTTGCCCGTGCACACAGTGCTGGGGCCCAGGGCAGCGAGCTGCTGCTCCGAGGGACAGCGCAAGGTCCAGGCACAGGCGTGGGACCGCGCGGCGTGTCTCCGTGTTCAGCTGTAGGCTGCGGGTCGGACACATCTCTTCTGCCCTGCAGGGATCACGCTTATCCACAGCTCTGCCTTAGTCCCTGGAAGCCTGATCCCGCGCTCCCTCCACCCTAGGTGCCTGCTAACCCCACCGGTAATTCAGGGCAAGTAGGAATCTGCGGCAGAGCCTTAAAATCCTGCTCCCAGTCTCTTCGCACACCCAGAAGGCTCCGTGTGATGAGCCTGAGCACCCGCAGTGGAGAGGAGGTTAATTTAAACTATATCCAAGATGCTTCCACTCTTCTCAGGAGTATACGTGAGTGTGTTTAGTAATTCTCTCCTGAGAGCAAGCTCTGGCAGTATCAGCCTCAAAGCAGAAACCTTGACAAAATTAATCAGGACTGGTACATGGACTGACACAGTTTGTTTTACTAAGTCCCGCTCCCTTCACCAAGCTGGAAGTGTAATACTGTAAGCACTTAACAGCGCCCATGTTCAATTAATTCCCTGTGCTGGCAAGGAAGAATTGCACCGCAGCAATCACGCCAGGCTGCGACCTGTGAAAGAGGAGCTGAAAGGAGAGATGCTCTGATTCGCAAGTGGCAGGAAGAAAGGATACTTGGGTTGAAAAGTGATTTTTTTGGGGGGAGAAAAGAGAATAGGAACAGAGAGATAAGAGCGGTGTCTCTTTGCTGCGTGACGTGGCTCAGTCCCACCCTGACCATGGCCGGGGTGAGGACAGACCCTGAATTTCCAGAGGGATTTGCTGGGAAGGGGACACAAAGCCTGGCAGCTCACGTGGCCTCCGGCTCAGTGCCTGAAGCCAGTGTTCCTATCCCAAAGCCAGAAGAGGAGATGCAGAAACAGGCGTCTTTTTCCTCTTTTTTTTTTTTTAGATTTTTTTTCTGCCCACTGTGCTGTGAGTGACCTGCAAGTGGTGCACTGCAGGGACGCACGTGGAAGCACGCACAAGCGCACGGGAAGCGAGCACATGCACGCCCAGGGCACGCGCGCACGCTAAGAGCGGATAGCAGCAACGCGGTCTAATGAAGAAAAACGATTCAATTTCGTGCTGGCTTGTTGCAGTAACTTTACCATTTTTGCTCGCCACGTTCGTCTTGGTGCTGCTCGTGGCGGGTTGGGTTTGACACGGGGTCCCCGCTCCCACCCCGGACGTGGTCCCTGCACGCTGGCTGCGAGGGTTTGATGGCATCGTGCAAGGGCAGGGCTTGGAGCCGGTCAATTAGGATTAGATTCAATTCTTCTGTGGGTTTCTGTGAAAAGATTAGAGAACAAGTAGGCACCAGAAATGACTGTGTCAAGAAATAAATTGATGGTAGTATGAATTAGAAAGGAAAAATGATGGAAGGACAGACAAGTCTGCTCTGGATGGGGGCATGGTGACAGGGAGGAAGAGTGAATGCTTTGTGATGTGATGTTTTCATTTTTCACTTTAAATACAAGCCTTTTTGATACCACTGCTGAAAGGTGAACTGGAAAAATCAAACTTGAGAGAAGTGTAAGGCCTTTGGAAAGCATGAGAGAAATATTGGGCTTTGGTAGCTGCACTGAGTCAGAACAACAGCGGAGGAGAGGGGAGGGGAAAAGTGAAGGCCCTGACCCCAAAAAGACCCCCTTTACCCCAAAAGCTTGGGAAGCACTGCATCCAGCTGTGTTGGGACTCACATGGGTCAGGATGAAATTGTTCGGTGCCGCGGGATCGCTTCCCCGGATTTCCCACCCCTGTGCCCGAGCTGAGCTGCCACGGCCGGTGCCGGTGCCGGCAGACGCCCGGGTGTCTGTGATGGCGGGGGGCTGGGCACCACCAGCCCCTGCTCCCCCTTGACCTCCTGGTGCTGCGGTGGGTGAGGGCACCGGAGCAGTTCCACCCAGCTCTTCGCGGGCCTGCGAGCTGTTCCACCCCGAGCTGCGGCCTGTCCCACCACGGGAGATGGTCCCCCGGGGCTCCCAGGCAGCAGGAGTGGCCGTGAGGGGACAAGGACTGACAACTGAGCACCCCTGAGAGCGCGGACCCCAGTTCACCGGCTGCAGAGAACATCCCCAGAGCCCCAGCTAGACAGGGGCATGCACATCTCGAAGGCGGGTGGGCTGTCCCCTTTGCCTCTCCTCGTTCAGGACTGCCTCATTTGGCCAAGGAAGGCTTCCACGTTCTTAAGGGCTTGAGTTCGGCTGGGGTACACAATACACAGCGGTTTATTTTAGGCGACGCATGAGTACGGTGTTCGCCGTCCATGTGAAGCTTTCCAGTATTCTCCTTGAAATACAGTTCCTGAGGCTGGGGCTTGTCAACCTGATGTCGGTTGTCTGGAAGAGGAGTCTCCATCCAGCCCGGGATCGCGGCTGTGGTGCCCTCAGCAGACAGCAGAAGGCTGTCAGCTCTGCACTGTGCGAGTGTAGATGGGATGATGGCCCTTGAAGGGATCTGCTTTGCCTCCATTATTATGGCTTTAAATCCTTACCTTTTAGTTAATAAACCTAGGTGAGATGGGCTCCTGCCTAAAAGTTGTCAAATACTTAGCCTGGCCAGTGATTCCATGGACTGTCTTGAATTACTCTCGTGTATGGTAAGACTGCCCTTCTCAACAAGGGGGACACAGTCCCGAAGCTTGATTTACCTCCTTCAAACCCAGCCCTTAGCGGGGGATTTGCATGATATTTAAGTTGGGATGTTGGGGGTGCTGAGGATGGTGCTGAGGACAACGCAGAGCCCCACCCTGTACAGGCTCCCGCGCTGGCTCCGCGCTCTCTGACGCAGATGCCACGTTCCCGTTGCCAAACCCCATCATTTCTGACCCACGGGGGCTGCAGCAGCAGAGTGTCGCCTGCTTTGGTAGGACTCCGATTATGAGAAAAGTTTCTTCTTTCTGCACTGAGCAGCGGCACCGTGGTATTGCTGGTACCGTGCAATAGCAGATGTTGGCTGAGCTCTTGTTTTTTGGGCGCGTTGGGTTGTACTCCCTTGGAATGAGCTGCCGATGAAGCCTGAGCTGTTCCTGACGTGATGCTCAGGACACCAGCAGCCTAGAAGAAACGGGTGGGCTTGCGTGTGGATGGATCCTGGTGGGTCCACGACAGGGAGGTAGTGGGGAAGAGCCCATCCTCTCAGGAGGTGTTTCAGTTGGTGGGGCTGTCTCCTCGGGGTGTCAGGCAGCACAGCTTTTGTCACCAGCCCTGGAGAGCACTCCAGGCCACTTACCGCGGACAGTTTGGGAAGAAGGGGAAGAAACCCTGTGTGCTGCAGTTACGCCACCATCTTGAGTCAATGGTTAATGGTTAATGACCGTGGGCTTCCTCTTAGGGGCTGGCAGTGGGATTCTCACTCTGTGGTCAGGCTTTTGAGCCCGCAGCCCTCAAGTAATCACTCAACTCTTTCTGTAGAGCAAAGCCTTCAGCTGGAGGCTGTGGAAGAGGTGGGGAGGCCGGGAGGTTCTCCAGCCTCCCGCGTGGAGGCCCCTTGGCTCAGCGGAGAGCTGGGAGCCATCAGCCCGGCCGCGCCGTCCCGTCCAGAGGGTGTGCCGGGGCCGTGGTGGTGGAACAGCCATCAGACCCTGGCCGTGAAGACCCTCGACCGTGCCTGCCAGGCTGCTGTCCGAAGTGGGGTGGAGGCAGGGAGTTCAGGATGGCCGGTGGCTCTTGGGTGGAGTCACTCGTGAAACCAGACCCTACAGCCCAGCTTGCTCCAGAGCAGTTCCTCGCGTTGGCTCTTTGCTGCTTGTCCAGACCTGCCCGGGGTTCAGACGCATCTGTGCGAGCCGAGCCCTCCCAAGGGGTTTCTTCCACACTGGGGTGCCTTACATCTCCTGCAGCTGAAACTGATGGTGGGCTTGGAGGCCCAACTGGAAATGCCTTGAAAATTTTTTCCCTGACTCTTTTCTGGTTTCATTGCTGGCGCACGTGGAAGGTTTTTGATAGCTGGTGCTGTCTGGACAGATTGTTATCTCACCAGGGACATCCGAAGTCAAAGCAAAAGGTCCAGGTTCCATGTGATTCGTAGCTGGTCAGAGCACAAAATCACCACCAATATTTTTCAGGCCTTTTATTGGTAAAGGAGTGTTTCAGCATTCACCAATCTGTGACGCTTTAGGCCTGGCCCACATAGTTCATTCAGATGTGTAGTGCGGGTATTCAATGACAAAATACAGAATAAATTTGATCACTTTGAGGCTTAAGTGTCCCTTTCAACAGCTGTGATATGGAGCATCAGACACTTCATTAGATGAGGCATTATTCACTGGAGGTGGTTGTAAAAAACTTTCTGAGTTCAAGTTCCTTACCAAGTCAAAGTCACCAGTATTTTCTAGAGACGGTTTCTCTGCTCAATGAATGTGTTGGACGCCGAAGGACTCTCCCCAGCCACGCAGAGGCTGTCGCAGTGGGGTGATCCTAAAGACCTGGTTGCACAAACCTGACGTTTCTTTATGGAGATCCAAGGTCACTGCCAGAGCTAAGCAAAATCCAGGCGGTTATTCCCTGATAGAAGTAGTTTCAGAAAAGGAGGAACTACTGTGGAGTCCAGTGAAGTATGTGGAATGCTTTGGGGTTCAACCTTCTCCTCTTCCCAAATGGAGGGGAAAAATAAATCAGAGAAGTTGGAGTGTGGTAGCATGTTACAGCTGGAGCTGGTTTTGGGTGAAGTAAATGAAAGTAATGTTTTGAGCGGAGGAAGGGAACTGGGTAGCTACAGCGGGCAGAAACGCAAAGCGGTGGCAGCACCGTTCTCATGCAGAATGCATGAATGTGATTTTTATTCTAATTACCTGGCCTTTATTGCTGCAAGCCGGAGCTCGGGCCGGAGAGCTGACTGCCACCCGTGTCGGCACGTGCTGCAAGCTGGCACCTTTCCACCTTTGTCTTCCTCACGGTCGGCTCTTCCCTTGCAGGCTCCCCGTACTACTACAGCGCTGCAGCCCGCGGGGCAGCCCCGCCGGCGGCTGCCGCCGCCTACGACCGCCACTGACCCGGAGCGCGGGGCGCGGGCACCGCCGGCACGCACCGCTGGGACATCCGCCATGGGCGCCTCGCCGCCACCGTGCCGGCCGTGCTGCACGGGAAGGAGAACGTACCTAGTAGGAACCTGCTGATTGAAATTTTGCTCTTTAAAACTTGGTGTGAAGCGATTGTTGTTGTGTTCTTAAATCTGGTCGTGTTGGCTGGGTCTCAAATCAAACAAAGAAGCGGGAGGACGCGATTCTCCCGACGCTCTGTGTGATCAAAAACGCGCAGTAGCTTCACATCTTTTGCAGCCGTCTGGCTACTGCTTTAATCGCCTGTGGGTGCCACGGCTGTATCTGGGGATAAGGAAGAGGTGTGAGCAGCCCCCCCCGGGGCAGCTTCCTCTTGCTGCACACTGAAACAGGCTGTGAGACTCAAGGCAATTTTTTTTTGTTTGTTTTTTTGTTGGTTTTTTTTTTTTGGTTGTTTTTTTTTGGTGGCAAAGATAAAAATCAGTCTGCTCAATTTTACACAAGCACCACTGTAAATACTTGCTTGTTTGTATTACTATAAGAGTGGCTTAAGCATAAGCAGCAACATTGTACAAATATGAACTCGAAACGCATCCGAAAATGTGTTTTGAAACTGGTGCACTGATTCAAAGAATTCAGTAAGCTTTAAGCAACTTTGAACCAGGTTAACACTCATTGTGGCTGTATTTCAGGCTGCTGTTATTTCTGTATAGAGCATCCTGTCTGACAGTTGTATGCGATCATGCTGTGTGCTGGTATCAAACACATGGGCAACTGAAAGACATGGGCCATTTTGTGACATTTTACTGCTTAATATTAATTTATGTTCATTTGGCATCATAATGAGCACTGAAACAAGTTCTCTGGTTTCAAGTTAGGCAGCACCCAAGAAGGAATTCCTGAATAATCGTTGACACTTTATGTACATCTCAATCGGTTGTGTGCTAAACCCCAATTATGACCACCCTGAGAGGAAGGGCGAGAAATACCACGGTAATGATTTTTGTTAAACGGACGTACGGAGCGGTACGGAGTGGAGGCGGCCACACGTGCTTCCAGAGGCAAACTGGGGGGAAGGTGCTCCTTGAGCAAAGGCGTTTCAATTTCAAGCCGCCGTAGTCCAGACGTGCACTGGGGGGGAATTTTGCCGCTTAGTTCCACGTTTCTTCCCTCCTGCTCTGAGAGGGAGCACTAACAGTGACATGTCCTTCGACGTGTGGCTTCCTGGGGCTAATGAAGAGCGGGGCAAGCGACAGCAATCTCTGCCACTTCAGGGAGCCAGGAGAAATGCTGACTTCTCCCTGCAGCCCCAGGCTGGGGGGCAGCCAACCTCAGCCACATAGGGATGTCGGGATGACCCCATCCCCTCCTCCTGAGGGCAGTGGGGAAGCTTCCTGGCCCTGCTGCGGTGAAGATGTGGCTGTAGGCTTTCTCCCGACCTGACCATCCTCACCGTCCCAGAGGAGCACAGGCAGCGCAGAAGGGTCCTGCTGGCGCTTGCCTGTGCGTGTCCCAAGGCTGAAGAAGGGTTGTTGGTGTTGAACCTGAGACGCATTCCTGCAGATGAACATTCGAGTACAAATACTTGCTTCCAGCTGTACAGGCATTTCTCTGAAATGGCAGTTCCTAGGTTAACACTCTTCTCTCTCCTCCCTCTTCACCTCATGGCTTGTGCTTGTGCTGCGTGTCTCAGTGCCTGTCCTCAGTGGCCACTGACCCGTTGAGAAGCTCCCTCTTCAGCTCCAGTGGCATCTATGGAAATGGAAATGCAGCCATCACTTCCAAGTTTCCAGGGAAGATGTGTTTAGATCCTCAAAAGCCACGAGGCACCCGTGGCTCAGTGATATTTCAGCGGGATGTTCATGGAGCCCATCAAGGAGCTTGGTCAGAGTCCTTCAAAGTGTGTCTCTAACCCAGAAGGAAGCTTTGTGACAAACTTATTAGTGAGAAAAGTCCTGCTTTTCATCTTTCAGCAATTAATAGCTGATACACACCCGTTTTTAACTGAAGACAAATAATAGCATGGATGATTTACAGAGGGAATCTTCTGAAGCATTTCTTTGTGTCGTCCCTTCCTGAGCACCCCCTGATTGCTTGCACCCTGGTGACAAGGCTGAAAAGGGCGTTTCTGTCCCTGGATGCTGGTTGTGTGGGGACTCCACGGGAGCCCCTGGCCGAGGGGTCTGCACCCTGAGCACACACACCTTCTGTGAGCTCAGGAAGGGATGAGGCCATCCAGTGCCTTGGCTGAGGAGAAAACAAAGGAGGGTTTGACCGCAGGCGGCGAGGGTACAGGTGATGGCTGCGGGGCAGAGGTGGGCTGAGCTACAGTAGCTACGGAGACACCACCTGCTTGGTGACCAGGGCGGGTTAAAATGAGTGTCTCTGTCTGCCCAGTGAGGGAGCAGCAGGTCCTGTCACCACTCTGCGTACTGCCCTGCAGACACGTGTCTTTTCCTTGTTCCCTCGGCGGCATGGCTCCTGTGATGTTCGCAATTCGAGTAACGCTGAGCAGACCAAACACGAGACATCGGCAGATCTGAGCACGCCCAGGCCAGTGGCGCTTGCAGTTGGTCTGGGGACTTAGGAAAGGCACCGTGGGTGTGTTTCCCCCCCAGAAGGATGCACAGGTGCCGCTGGGTGAAGTGACCTGAAGTGCTCAGGCCTGACTTTCATCAGGACACCCCAAGGGTGGTCCTTGGCCAGAGCCACCTTTCCGGGCACGGTGGTGGGCTCCATCCCTCTGGCCAGGCGTGCAGGGCAGCGTACAGGTCCCGGTGGGAGCCACGAAGGGGAGACCCCAAACTCCTACCCTTCACACACCTGCGCCTGGTCCCAGAACACGGCAGCCGTGGCTCGCTCGTATCTGCCGGGACCGCTCCCCAGAAGAAAGGCCAGTAAGAGCTGGGCCACTGAGCGTGCACACCATACTTCTGGAAAAGACACTTCTGGACAGTACTTTCTGGTTTTGAGAATATTTCACCTGGGGTTTACAAACTGCTTTCTCAGGAGGTCTGGACTTTCCGTCTGTAGCCTTCTTCACAGGAATCCTCCTCCTCGAGGAGCATCTTTGAAAGGTGCCGCTGGCAGGACGTGGTCCTCTGGGGATGATGGAGAGTCACCTGCTGCCGCCCCCTCCTCTGCAGCCTCTCCATTTCATGGTGGGTCACTGGGTGAGGTGGACGCTGGAAGCAAATGACCCATTGGAGCTGCAAGGCGGGGAGAGAGCAAGACCAGCACGGAGGCTGGAGGTGCCCTGCCTACCCTGGGCTCAGGCGGGACGCCCCGTAGCGCAGTGTATCATTACTAGACCCTTGCGGAAGTCAGCCCCATAAAGTGCCTTTAGGCAGTTTCAGCACTAAACTCTGTAACAGGCTTGGCTAGAGGGAGGGTTCTCCAGTCGCATGTCCTCCAGCAATAAATTCATCAAGCACAGGCTGAGAAGTGAGATCGGAGAGATGGAGAGGGAAAACGTTGCTGTAAAACTAAGTCAATGGAAGCCATGAGCCAGGGCTACATGAACTGACTTGTTGAGGAAACCCTCAGTCAAACGCTGCGAGAGTGTGACTGTAAAGAAGACATAAAACGCTGTGGGCGTTGAGTTTGCTTAGCATCTGAGTCCGAAGGCTCAATTACGGAGGCATAATTGTTAGGCAGCTCCTCTGACTGCAGAGCCCACGGACCGGAGCTGCAGACTGAAAGCTCTGTTTGCTCACTGTTGAATCAGAAAAATGCTCCAGGCTCCGGGAGCACGAGGCCAGAGGGTGCGTGTTGATTCAGAGCCGCAGAGATGTCCCAGCAGTGGTCTGACCCGCACCGGGACCGCTTAGGAAGGAGACAGCGAAGGAAGAAACAGCGCCAGGAAAACAAAATGAAAAAAAGAAAAGGAAAAAGAGGAAAAAGAAATAAGCTGAGAGGTGTTTTTTGGAAGAAAGCTTGTCTGACCGGGGAGGGATGGTCCGTGGAGCTCCCAGCAGTGGGTGCTGGGGCACCCGTCACCCCAACTCGGCTCCCCGTGGCCGAGTCCTCTTGGTGCACTGGGTGCTGGCGGCGGCTCGCTGTTGATAAACGCTCTGCTGTGCCCGGTCTTTACTGATGGCGTTGTCTTCCTTGTCTTATTTTCTTTGATTTACCTATTCTACACATCCTTCAGCGTGGAGGAGAGAGGAAGCCATGTTGCGGTGTCGCGTTTTTCCAAACCACGAGTTCCCACGGCTTCAAAGAGCCGTGGCCCGAGGTGGAGTTCACTCGTGTGGCTGCCGCCGGCAGCTCCGCGTCTGCGACCGAGTGTCCTCCCAGTGCCGAGCTCCTTCCTGCACGCGTGTGCCCACGCGTGTGCACCAGGACACGGGAGGTAGCACGGCATTACGCTGACCCAGTCTGTGACTCTGTCCCAGCAAATGTTGGGAAAACCTGATTTTTCTTCTGGATTCACTGAGAAAATGACGTTAGAGGGCCAACGGCTCTTGGGTAACGTGCCCTGCAGCTCTCGCCGAGCCCTGGTTGGGCAGATCAGGCAGAGCCGGGTGGGGCGGTTGGCACCGGGGCGGTGCAGGGCAGCGGTGGCGCCAGGCGGGGGATGCCAGCCGGGGAGCCCCCTTGTGTCCCTCAGACCGAAACCCACTCCTGCCACAGGCAGCGTGAGAAACAGAAAGATCCGGAAGGATCTGAACCAGTTAGAGTCGCTTTTGTGGCGGAACTCATGAGACTTGACGTGCGAACAGCGAGTGAAACGCACGTCCGAGGGGTGCCTGGTGCCAGGGTCGCTCGCTCTGGCACCGTGGCGATGTCCTGCGAGGGGGGCCCAGGGCAGGAGACAGACCGGAGGGGCTTTGCAGGACAGTGCTGTGGTGCGGGGATTGTCCTGCACACGCGTGTGTACGTGTAGGCACGCTCGGGTGGACCCGAGTCCTGCAATAGCCCCGGCCACCGCCCGGCCAGACCCCTGCGCCTGGGGTCTCCTGCTCGGCGGGAAAATGTCCAGTGGGCATTCAGACCTGCCTTCTGCTTCGCTCAGCCTCGTGTGGGAAGAAACCTTGTCCTGGTTTTTCACTTTCTAGTGGCCTTTGTACATTCTGAAATTACAGAAACTCATTTCATTGCAAATGGAATTCCTTTCCAAGAAAAAAAAAAAAGAACAGGCTTTTTTTTTCTTAGAGACAAACTACTTTGTATTAGGGACTTCTAGCATCAAAGAAATACATATCTATTGTATCCACCAAAGTCTGCAATGCCTGCATTGAAGCTTACTTCTTAAAAAAGAGAGGAAAAAGAAAAGAGAGGGAGTGAAAGAAAATCCTCCTCCCCTTGAAAAAATACATACAAACAAAAAAAAAAAACTTACAAAAAGAAAAAAAACTCGTAAAAATAACTGTTGAATTGCCTTTGAAAGTAGGGGATAACATCTGTTGCAAAACAGATGAAAAAATGCTTCTTAAAATGTGTATGTTTTGTATTCTTTTTTTCTAGTAGGAAAAGAACAGACTTGAAATCTTGGTGTTTTTTCCTTAGTGCTGTGTGTTGCTTTTGTGTGTTATAATATTTGAATGTAATTACAGCAGTGCCAATTTGCCAAAGATGTCGAACATTATTTTGGGGGTTTTGTTTTGGGTTTTGTTTTGGGAAGCAAAAAGGGAGGTGGGCTGGGGAGCAGGGGTGCTAAGGCATGGGTCAAAAGGGAGGGGCCGTTTGAAGGGGGTTTTTTTCATTTATTTGGTTTTTTCAATTCTTTTTCTTGTCAATACTGAAATTTGTGATTTTATTCTAAGTTAAATGGTTGACTGCAACACTTTTTATTTTTAGATTAGTTGAAGAAACATGCAATAAGATTGGCGTAGTTCAATATCTGTGTGTCTTTTCATGAGAGTGACTGTTACTTGTGGACATTTGGTTTTATGTAACCTTTATGTGAGATAATTATTTGTAAATATTTACCATAATTTTATTGGTTCCTAAAATAAAAGTAATTTTTTTAAGTTCAAAAAGCCTGCTTTCATTCTTGTTTTCACCTTGTGTCCTGTAGCCCTTGGAAAAAAAGAAAAAACAGGTGGTTGCATCTGAAATGGGATTTGGGGTCCCTGGTGAGGAGGCGCCGGGCACCGCTCACCCATCCCACATCACCGCCCGGCTGCACCGGCGGGCCCGGCGGGGTCTTTCACCCTCCGGCAGAGCCCGAGTCACCGCGCACGCGGCCGGGTTCAAGTTGGTGAGGGGCGTCCAGGTCCTCAGACGTCCTCGTCCTGCAGGCGGGTTGGTGTCCTGATGAGGCAGAGAAACCTCTAAGCCAGCCCCGACACCAGCCGCGACAGCTCGCCGGGGACTGGTGTCACGTGCTGTTTAGGACGTCTAAAGAGCGGCTCTTGGTCTCTGAAGACCACGATGGTTTTGCTGAGGCTCCCCCTGCTTCGGAGCCGGTCTCTGCTGTCCTGTCCCGCCACCGAGCCCCTCCGCCGCGGGAGGGGGGTCCTCTGGCTGTGCGGGCAGAAGGGAAGGGGACTCCTGGGCATGGGGATTTTCACCCCAGCTGCCTTCTGTTCCAAGGAAAAATCTCCTGTCCACTGTGATACAGATGGGAAGAGCCCAAACTTCTGCCTGTGTCACCCTGGCCACCAGCAGAGGCAGGGAGGCACTGGGGAGCAGGCGAGTTCTCCTTCCCCCTGCCCCGGGGTCCATCCCAGTCCTGAGACGCACGTACCCCCGTCCCTGTGCCACTAGCTGCAGGATTAATGTCACTGCAGCTACCATAAAAAGCCCTCTTATTAGAGCTATAGCTAATGACTGATTAATTATTTATTCTCAATGAGCTACAGATAAATGCATCTACATTTGGATGCACGGGCATACGTGGGGGTTTATTTGTGGTGGTACTGGTGTTTCTCCAGGCTCACCTTTGTCTCCATCTGCCATCTCATGGCAGCAGCTCTGGGCTCCTCCAGGTGCTCACACGTACTTGGGACTTCTGTCTGCTCTGCGTGGCCAGAGACAAACCCTTGGGTAGCCTTGAGTTCCGAACAGTTTTCTTGGATCATCATCACACGTGTCCCGCTAGTGCCGGCCAGAGCTGCCGCAGTGCCCCAAACACCCAAGCGATGGGTTTGTGAAATGGCGGTGAGGGAACACCACTGGGTTTGACGTAAGCATGGGTTCCGACTGAGCTCCTGTATTCTCTGTCTTAATTTTAACAGTATTCTAGCGACCGACGTATTGCAAGTTTTAATTAACATTAAACAAATAATGGTGAAGGTGTCCAGAACTTCTGTCCTCACCCTTTCTGTATGTCTAGTGTTTTACTAATGGTGTTTGTGCCAGATCTGGCTGGGATGGAGTTAATTTCCTTCATGGCACCCAGCATGGTGCTGTGATCTGGTTTTGTGGCTAAGCCAGTGTTGATAACAGGCCCATGTTGAGCTCTCACTGAGCAGGCCTGCACAGCATCGAGGCGCTCTCTGCTCTCGGAGAACAGGCTCGGGGTGCACAAGGGGTGGTGGAGGACACGGCCGGGACAGCTGACCCCAGCTGACCCCAGGGACATCCGTACCACACAGCACCGTGCTCAGCAATAAAACTGGGGGAGCGAGGTTTTCCAAAGCAGCTGTTGTTCGTGGACTCACTGGGCGCCATCAGTCCACTTCGGGAGATGGTGAGCATCTCCCCTTGCATCACTTGGCTTTGGTTTTGTTTTTCCCTCATCCTTCACTTCGTAAATTGTCTTTATCTCAATCTGTGCATTTGCTCACTGTTGCTCTTCCTATTCTCTCCTCCATCCTACTAGTGGGGGAGTGAGCAAGTGGCCGGGTAGATGCTGAGCTGCTGGCTGTGTCAAACTCACCACAGCGGTGTACTCCTTACAATAACGTTAACATCACCTCTGGCAGTTAACATCCTCCAGGGAGCTCCGGAGAATGGAAGCAATACCATTTTATTTCTGTGCCTCATTACCATACATTTCAGTCTTAAACCTGAGAAACACAACTCACTTAACTTTCCACAATTCAGCAGGTAATTGTAGATAAATAAAATCAGTCTAATCACAGACAATAGGCAGAAAGAGGCAGAATTTAGTCAACCAAGAGCTTGCATCCAGTATTTGCTCGACCCCCCGCAGGCTCCACCCTTGGGAGCAGCCTGCGCCCCCCGCTCCAGCAGCACCACCCGGGCGTGATTTCATGCAGTACTATTTCAGAGTGCAGTGGGTGTTCTTGCACTTGAGCCTGCAGCGTCATGGAGAGAACTTGAGAAGAACGAGTGCTCAAAAATTAGTTTTCTGTAATTGCCGGGTTCATCCAGCAGGTCTTGTCCACATGCCGTTCAGCTGATGGTGACCCCCCCAGGGGAGGCAGGAGAGGCCTCAGCCCCTGAAGCCCACCACATCCACACGGACGGCTCACCTCCAGGCAGCGAGACCCCAGAGGTGGGTCTGATGCTCAGAGACCACCCTCATCAGCCGTCCTACAGTAGGGTGTGTCCAAGCGCAGCTCCCGGCACTTGATGAAGAGGGCAGAGGGATGGATGAACCCAACCACCTCCCCCTTCCCGATGCACGGGCAGCCCTCAGGGGAGATTGGCCACACTGCAGCAAAGGGACTGTGCAGGACAACTGTCAGGTGGTGACACCAGGAGCCGTGTTGTGGCTGTCGTCTCCTTGCAGCGAGGTGCTGGTGGCAGGGATCGCCGTTCCTGGGTGCGTTTTTTATACTTTCTGTACTTCTGCTGTCTTTCAGCCATTCTAGGTTAAGACAGGAGCAAACCGTCTGTCCTGCAGCAGGCAGGGAGTGCCCGTTCCTCATTAAGCCCTCCCACGTCTGGATGTGAAATGCCACGTCAGCCTGCTGGCAGCAAAACAGTGGGATTAGACCTGACAAAACTGTGGCGAGAGGCGCAGGATCTTCCTGTCTCTCCAGGCGTGAGGCCCCATACTGCTTCATTCAGTGAGAATGCCCTTCAAGGATGCAAATACGGGTTTTGCTCAAGTCTCCGTACAAATGGCCATTGTTTAAGATGCCTGGGAATTGTCATTTAAACTTTTAATGAATAGGAAATTAAGACCCTTGGTTAAGCAAAGGAACGTCTCTGTATTGAAATAGATTTTGCAGACAAGGGCAATGTGCATCCCGTCCAGGACGGTCAGGAGCAATGATGGCGGGTACACAGGAGCTGGTACAAGGAGATCAAAGTGGCAGCCCCTTTGCCAGGATTCCTGCAGTGGGCCATGATGGCCGTGAGCAGGAACATCTGGAAATAATGTCACAGACAGCTGGTGAGATCTTCCGGTTTCTGCCTCAGGAATCCATGACCTATTTTCGTTCTCAAAAAAAAAAAAAAAAAAAACAAACCACCACAAAAACTCAGCCCAAAGACTTGAAATGCCCTAGGGAGAAAAGAAAGTTCTTTGTCTGTGTATGCGCTGTCTTGGAGCCGTTAGGAAGCGTTCTTTAGGGCAGCAATGGAAACAGTGGGGCTACTGACCATACCCAAACAGTGAATTGAAGAGTGTTTCAGCAGCCATCCAGCTGGATGGTCGCCTGTCTCCCTGCAGACGTGGTGATTCTCACTCCTTCACCCCTCCAAAGGCTCTGCTGGACAAGCTTTGAGTACACCTGAAACTGGATGCTATGCCCTGGCTTCAAACTGAGCGGTAGGTGTAGAAAGTGTAACGGAAACCGCAGAGCCAAAGCTTGTCACCATATGCACGAGAAATGGGCCCACCCACAGCAAAACAGGAAAAGTTTGGCAGGCTGCAGCAACATCAAACTCAAATAAAGGCGAGGAGTTATAAAAATGAATTAGCAATGGCTCATTTTGCAGAAGCAGCAAAAGAATATGAAGAAATGAATCCACCAGAGAACTTCCAACAGGTGTAAACTCCTGCATCACGCTGCGTAATCTCACCTGTGTGTGCGTGACAAAACCAACGCAGCTACTTGGAAAAGGCGAGAGCCCTGAGAAAGGGCTTGGGGGAAACTGGTCTTTCAGCATGATTTTCTTGGATGGAAAGGTCTTCAAATCTGGGCTGTTTACACAATGCTTCTAGCCACAAAAGTAGAGGCGCTGTCAGTGTAGGACCACAGAGGATTTTTAGAGTGGACCCTTCCCTCCTCCCAAGGCTGCACCCTCTCACCATCACGCACTGCAACGCCGGTACAGAGTGAGAACCCCCTACGTCCCCTGCCTCCACCCTCTGGGTTTGAACTCCCTCAGTGGAGAAACCCCCCACTGGGTCAAATAGGGTTGAGAGAAGATGAAAAGCTTTTCCCACAGAACATTTGTAGGGTGTCCACCATGTTAGAGCATGGTAAGGGAATGATGGTAAAACCCTTGAAAATAAAGCAGCAGAAAATACTCCAGGTTGAGTCAACGGGACCTTAGCTGGCAGAAGATACCAGAAAGCTGAGAGAGGCCAAAAGAAGGTTTTGCCAAAACTGGGCAGGAGGAGGGTGGCTGCTCCAAGAATCACCCACCACGGAGTCAATCTGGGACAAGAGGCACCACAGCTTGGGTGAAGACCAGTTGGATTCTGGTACCACGAATGGAGTTCGCACACACGAGCCTCCTCTCTGGCCATGGCCCCAGATTCTGTACCTGGCTGTGGAGGTGTCGTGGTTTGAGCCCAGAGGGAAGATGACCACCATGCAGCTGCTTTCTTACCCATTCCCCCTCAGGAATGGGAAGCAGAAAATAAAACATGCTCGGAAATCGAGGGCAGAAAGGGATGACTCACCCGTTATGGTCCCAAGCAACAGACAGGCTCATTAGGGGAAGAAAAAGAACAATTTAATTCAAACACCACCACCACCACCACTTAACAGACAGAGCAGGACAGGGAGAGCGTTACCAGGTCGTGAAAACACCTTCCCACCCCTCCCCTCTTCCCCAGCTCAGCTCTGCTCCCCATTTCCTCCGTCCCCGCAGGGGGGCAGGGGATGGGGTTGTGGTCAGTCCCACTGCTCCTTCCTCCTCGGGGGAGGACTCCTCACACTCTCCCCTGCTCCAGCGTGGGCTCCCTCCCGCAGCAGACAGCCCTCCATGGACTCCTCTGACACGAGTCCTTCCCAGGGGCTGCCGCTCCTCCCGAACTGCTCCGGTGCGGGGCCCTGCCCAGGCTGCAGGAGGGCATCTGCCCCCCCGGTGCCCTCCATGGGCGCAGGCACAGCCTGCTCTCGCCCCACGGGCTGGGGGGGCTCTGCTCTGGCACAGCTCCCCCTGCTTCTCCCACTGCCCTCGGGGTTTGCAGAGGCGTCTCCCTCACAGCTCCTGCTCTTCCTCCCAGGTTCCCCGTCTGAAATACGTTATCCCAGAGGCGCGGCCGCCCATCGGCTCGGCCTCGCCCAGAGGCGGCTCTGACTCGGGGCCGGGGGAGCTTCCAGAAGCTTCTCTCAGGGGTAGCCCTGTCCCCCGCTACCAAAACCCACCACACGCACAAACCCAGCACAGGCGACCCCACCAAGAGCTAAGCCCCCACCCAGCCACTTGCTCATGACTTCTGCCGTGGGATGGAGGAAGGAATCAGAAGGGAAAAGGTAAGAAAAACACAACTGTGAGTTGTGATGAGAGTTTATTGAAAGAAGCAAAGCTACGTGCACAAATAAATCAAAATAGCAAGCTCATGCCCCACTCACCATCATCAGGCAGACGTCTAGCCACTCCTGGATGCACACTCGTGTTTGGGAGGATCAGTGCCATAACCCTGAACATCCCCCTTCTGTCCCCACGATGTTATTGCTGACCACGATGTCATGTGCCGTGGAATGCCCCCTCGGTCAGCCGGAGTCGGGCTGAGAGGGGTGCTCCAGCCAGCCCTGTCATCTGCTCTCCCTGTTAAGTCTCTGCCACCTCACAACGCTGGGAAAGTCACACCTAACAGGAGACGGCTAAACTCTGGCTCTTATTTCTGTTAAACCCGTTGTAAACAGTCTCTGATTACACTTTAAAATAATGGTCCATTATGGCAACAATGCTTAATTAGAGTGGAACTGACAAATGGAGTCATCATGATTAATGTTACTATAATGAATACATCTGTAATTTGGTATAACGCATAGAAATGTCTGGCTTCCCAGGAAACTCTCAGATACAGAGGGTGTCTTTTATATTCATAGGGATATAATAATTCCTCTGAAGGGATCTCATCGTAATTTAGCACGAATTAATGTCCATTTATCACACTTTGTTACCCAGTGCAGCAATTTATCTAAATCCTATATATGCAATGTAGACTTTTGTCTAAGAATACCTGATAATGGGGAAATCCTTTGAAGAAATACATTTATCGTAGATCATTAATGCTCAGTGTGCTAAGTGGCCTTTAAATTAAACTCAGTTAAATAAACTCTTCTTTAACATACCAATGTCACTTTTTCATTAACAAACACATTAAGGCCTTTTCCATTTACATACAGCTGATGCGAGCACACGATAGTGAAACACTCAATTACCAAACCAAAATGTAATTCAGAGTGTCTGCACGGTAAGGCAAGGCGAGAGAGGCAGGGGTTTGGCACACCAACCTCGTGTCTGAAGATAACTGCACACTGGCCCTGTAGGGGCTTGTGGCAGCTTGGTCCATGTAGCCCCGCTCCAGGGTTTGCCAGAAAGGTTGTTTCTTGTAGAAGGCCAATAGGAAAACACCCACAGAAGAGTTTGCAGACTGTCCTGGGGTCACACCATGTTCTCTATGGGCAGAAATTGGACCCTGGGCTGGCAGAACTGCAGTGTCTGTCATGGGGGTTGGAGTAGCTGCAGAGGCTTGACACTGAGGTTGGAGTAGCCACCGTGCCTGTTGCAAGGTTTGGAGTAGCCGTGGTGTGCCTGCTGTGGGAGCTGGTGTCTGCCGTGTCTTGACATTGGGGTTGGAGCAGCCCCAGTTTCTGTCATGGAGGTTGTAGTAACTCCAGTGTGGTTGACAGAGGTTGGAGTAGATGTAGTGCTGGTCACGGGAGTTGGAGTAGCCACGGTGCCAGTTGAAGAGTTTTGAGTAGACACAATGCCTGTCGCAAGAGTTGGAGTAGCCACAGTGCATTGACACTGGATTTGGCATAGCTGTGGTGCCTGACGTGGGAGCTGGAGAAGACACAGTGAAGGTAACAGAATTGGAGTAACTGCTGTGCTGGTTGCTGGGGTTGGAGTAGCTGCAGTGCAGGCCACAGGGAATTGAGATAGCCACAACACCTGCCACAGGGGTTGGAATAGTTGCGGTCCCTTGACACCAGGGTTGGAGGAGTCTGCCATGGTGGAAGAAGTAGCCAGAGCATTGTGGTTGGAGTAGCTGCAGTACCTTGAGACTGAGGTTGGACTAGCGGCAGTGACTGTCGAGGGCGTTGGGGTAGCCGCAGTCCCTGTCACAGGAGTTGGAGTAGCTGTGGTACCTTGAGACCAGGGTTGGAGTAGTCCTGATGACTCTTGTGGTGGTTGGAGTAGCCTCGGTGCTTTGACACAGGGTGGATGTAGCCCCGGCGCCTGTCACACAGGTTGGACTAGCCCTGGTAGCTTGACACTAGGGTGGGAGCAGCCCCGGTGTCGGTCATGGGGGTGGGAGTGAGTGTACCTGGTACGTGCTGGGGCCGGGGGGGGGGTGGTTAGAGTAGCCAAAGTGTTGGTCACAGGGGTTGGGAGTAACCCTGGTGCCAGTCACCGGGGTGGAAGTAGCTCCCATGCCTTGACAGTGGGGTCTGGAGTAGTCCCTGGTGCCATTTGCAGGGATGGGAGTAGCCCTGGCACCTTGACACCAGGGTTGGAGTAGCACTGGTGCTTGTTGTGGCTGGGGATTGGAGTAGCCACAGTGCTGGCTGAGGGGTTTGGAGTAGCCTTGGTGCCTGTTGTGGGTGGGGTTTGGAATAGCCGCAGTGTTGGACTGCTGGTGTTGGAGTAGCGATAATGCCAGTCATGTGTGTTGGAGTAGCCCTGGTGTCTGTTGTTGAGATTGGAGTAACTGCGGTCCCTGTCCGGGGGCTGGAGTGGCCCCGATGCCTGTTGTCAGCTGGAGTGGCTGCAGTGCCAGTTGCTGGGCTTGGAGTAGACCTGGTGCATGTTGCAGTGGTTGGAGTAGCTGCAGTGATTTGATACTGGGGTTGGAGTAGCCCTGGTGCCTGTCACAGAGGTTGTGATAACTGGGATGCAGGTCACAGGGGATGGAGTAGCTGTATTGCCTGTCAAGGAATTTGGAGTAGCCCTGATGCTCTGATGGTTGGAGTAGCCATAGTGCCTTGAGACTGGGCTTGGAGAAGTGCAGTACCTGTTGTGGAGAGTTGGAGTAGCTATGGTGTCTGTTGTTGGGTTTGGAGTAGTCGCAGTGCCTTGATGCCAGGGTTGTAGCTCCAGTGCCTGACACAGTTGCTGGAGTAGCCTCAGAACCTGTTACCATGGTTGGGGTACTTGAAGGGGTTGGAGTAGTCATCATGCCTGTTGTAGGGGTAGAAGGAGTAGCAGTGCCTGCTGCCGGGACTGCAGTACCTGAAGGGGCTGTTTTGGGGGCTGCAGCTGTCACAGTGCCTCTCATAGTGGTTGGGAGTAGCCCTAGTGCCAGTCACCAGGGTTGGAGTAGCTATAGTTCATGTTGCCAGGGTTGGAGTTGGAGTAGCTGTAGTTCACATCACCAGGGTTGGAGTAGCTGTAGTTCGCATGGCCAGGGTTAGAGTAGCTGTAGTTCGTGTTGCTGGGGTTGGAGTAGCTGTAGTTCACATTGCTGGGGTTGGAGTAGCTGTAGTTCACATCACCAGCGTTAGAGTAGCTGTAGTTCGCATGGCCAGGGTTAGAGTAGCTGTAGTTCGTGTTGCTGGGGTTGGAGTAGCTGTAGTTCACATCACCAGGGTTGGAGTAGCTGTAGTTCGCATGGCCAGGGTTAGAGTAGCTGTAGTTCGTGTTGCTGGGGTTGGAGTAGCTGTAGTTCACATCACCAGGGTTGGAGTAGCTGTAGTTCATGTTGCTGGGGTTGGAGTAGCTGTAGTTCACATCACCAGGGTTGGAGTAGCTGTAGTTCGTGTTGCTGGGGTTGGAGTAGCTGTAGTTCACATCACCAGGGTTTGAGTAGCTGTAGTTCGTGTTGCTGGGGTTGGAGTAGATGTAGTTCACATTGCCGGGGTTGGAGTTGGAGTAGCTGCAGTTCACATCACCAGGGTTAGAGTAGCTGTAGTTCACATTGCTGGGGTTGGAGAAGCTGTAGTTTGTGTTGTTGGGGTTGGAGTAGCTGTAACTTGTGTTGTCGGGGTTGGAGTAGCTGTAGCTCATGTCGCCAGGGTTGGAGTAGCTGTAGTTCACATCACCAGGGTTGGAGTAGCTGTAGTTCACGTTGCCGGGGTTGGAGTAGCTGTAGTTTGTGTTGTCGGGGTTGGAGTAGCTGCAGCTCATGTCGTCGGGGTTGGCGTAGCTGTAGCTCATGTCGCCAGGGTTGGAGTAGCTGTAGCTCGTGTCGTTGGGGTTGGAGTAGCTGTAGCTCGTGTCGCCAGGGTTGTAGCAGCTGTAGCTCGTGTCGTCGCGGTTGTAGTAGCTGTAGCTCGTGTTGCTGGGGTTGGAGTAGCTGTAGCTCGTGTCGTCGGGGTTGGAGTAGCTGTAGCTCATGTCGTCGGGGTTGGAGTAGCTGTAGCTTGTGTCGCCAGGGTTGGAGTAGCTGTAGCTCGTGTTGTTGGGGTTGGAGTAGCTGTAGCTCGTGTCGCCGGGGTTGGAGTAGCTGTAGCTCGTGTTGTCGGGGTTGGAGTAGCTGTAGCTCGTGTTGCTGGGGTTGAAGTAGCTGTAGCTCGTGTCGTCGGGGTTGGAGTAGCTGTAGCTCATGTCGTCGGGGTTGGAGTAGCTGTAGCTTGTGTCGCCAGGGTTGGAGTAGCTGTAGCTCGTGTTGTTGGGGTTGGAGTAGCTGTAGCTCGTGTCGCCGGGGTTGGAGTAGCTGTAGCTCGTGTCGCCGGGGTTGGAGTAGCTGTAGCTCGTGTTGTCGGGGTTGGAGTAGCTGTAGCTCGTGTTGTCGGGGTTGGAGTAGCTGTAGCTCGTGTTGCCAGGGTTGGAGTAGCTGTAGCTCGTGTCGTAGAGGTTGGAACCGTCGTTGAGTCTCTCAGGGGGACTGAAGAAGTAGTTGTCCCTGTTGCCAGGGCTGGAACAGCCGTAGGGACCCTCATGGCGACTGGAGGAGTCACGTTGCCAGTTGCAGAGGTCGAGGTAGCTGCGGTCATTGCTGGGGGGTTGGGGTGGCGAAGGCGTTGGTTGTGGGGTTTGAGCAACCACAGTTCTTGTCTTGTGTGTTAGAGTAATCAAATTACCTTCTGTGTGGCTTAGAGTAGCCACAGTGGCTGTCGCCAGGCTTAGAGTAGATGTAGTGCTGGTTGGGCTCATTTGAGTACTCATAGTAATTGTTGCTTGTTCTTGAGTAGCCACAGCGCTGGGTGTGGAGGTTGGAGTAGCCGTGGTGATGGATGTGGTGCTTGGAGTAGTTGCAGTGGCAGATGTGGGGACTGGAGTACCCAAAGGGCCTTGACACTGGGGTTAGAGTAGCCTCAGAGCCTGCTGCAGGGGTTGGAGTAGCCCCAGTGCCTTGGCACCAGACTGGGAGTAAAGCCAGTGCCAGTTGCCAGGGCTGGAGTAACAGTAGTGGTGGTCACAGGGGTGGGTGTAACTCCAGTACCTTGGCAGTGGGGTTGGAGTAGGCCTGGTACTGGTCATGGGAGTGGGAGTAGCTGAGGTACTTCGGCTCCAGGGTCGGAGTAGCCCCGGTGCCAGTAGCAGGGGTGGGAGTAAGCGTACCTGGTACGTGCTGCGGGAGTTGGAGTTGCTGGAGAGTCAGTCGCTCACTCACTGACGGTGGAGGAGGGAGAGAAACGGAGGTGTAAAAGTTAGGAAATGCGTGCGTGGAGATAAGAACAGTTTTATCATTTAAATAAAATAACATGCTACTACTACTGCTTATAGCTTGTAACGAAAAGGAAAATGACAGAAAGGGAAAGAAATAAATCCTGAGAAAAAGCTGCGATGCAGTTTGAAATCAGTCACTCACCAGCAACCGTCAGACGCCCAGCCTGGTCCCAGCCGCCTGGCCCCCCCGCCCGTTCCCCCCAGTTTATATACTGGGAATGACGCGCCGGGGTCTGAGACACCCATTTGGCCAGTTCAGGTCAGGTGTCACCTCCGCGTCCCTCCGCCGCCTCGTGGGAGCCGCTGCAGGCGCCTTGAGTTGGAATAAACACGGTTCTGCTGCCACCACGGCCTTGGCCTTATCAATATTTTTGCCGCGGCGTCCGCGCTCCGAGGGGGAACGCTAACTCTGTCCCGGCCGAGCCCTCCTCCTTCCTAACCCCCGCTAACCCCACCAACACGAAACTCTGAGCTTGTCCACCTGTGTGCAGTCGCTCGGAGCGTGGCACTGTGCGTGCAGCGGAGGCTGTCACACTGCACAGGGAAAATATGGGTAAAAATAACAATGCAACAACTAAAATCAGTTTTAACTGTTTTCCCTTAGATTTTCTGCTTGGCTGACTCCGCTTATGGCTCCTGCACGGGCCAGGTCATCAGTTTTTGCTGTTAATCAAAACTAGTAATTGTGTAAGTTACTCTGGCGCAAGATAATTCTTTACTGAATAGGATGACGACTCCCAGAAAATGCAAAGGAATTCTTTAATTATTATTTTTTTATATATATATAATTGATTTCAAGACTCCTACATGAGCGAACAAGGGCACCAGGAGGCGCTGGGTACCCAGGATCGGGACGGGTTTTCTCCTCAGGTCCCGGCGTGGCACACGCTGTCCTGACGCCGGGCTCTCACGGGCGATGCAGCCTCTCGGCTCTGCCTCTGCCCACGATCAGCAACACCCTGAAACCAGGGAAACGGGTGGGAAAACGGGTGGGAAAACAATGGCCTACCAACCCCCCGCGCTGCCGGAGTACCAGAGGCGCCTCCCAGCCCCGCGAGGGTAGCGGAGGTGCCTCGCACCCACCGCCGGTACCGGCGTGGCCTCGCAACCCACCGGTTTCTCCCGCAGCCGGTCTGTGGCCCGTGGCCACGCTCCTCTGGCGGACGGGCCGGCTGCCCTCTGATCTGTCGGGCGCGGGGCTCGTTCATCCCCTGGGCAGGATGGGATGAGGATGAGGATGGACACACCATCGGTGTGGCAGTGACGCCTTGGCTGCCCTCACACCCCTCCTGCAGCATCCGGCCCTGCGAGCTCCTCCAGGCCCATCGCCCCACAGTTTTTCCAGCTGGTGGGGAAGCATTTGCACGTTTGTGGGTTTTTCTGGTCCAGGTGGGGCAGAAAAGGGTCCTAAAGAGGAAAAGCCTGAGAGCCTGTGAAGAGGAAGAGAGGCCGGGGGCTGCGAGGAGAGGAGGACGGACCCTGCCATGGTTCAGCCGAGGAGAGACGAGACCAAGGTGGGACACGGGCACAGTCTGACTGCTGAAATTACTCCTTATCGTCCTGATTTGTGCTTAAAAACCTCCTGTTGTGGGCTTGGTCAGCCGCGCTCATCACACCGTAGCTTTGCAACATGCTTTGTCGAGGAAATGAACTTCAGGGGCTGATCACAAGGCAACCAGGATTTGACAAGGAACAGCGAAGAGTAAACTCCGGGGGAGCCTTGGGCAGGGTCAAACAAGACAAACCAAGACATTTTCTAGTAAGATCTGGGAATATTCAACACAAGATCCTACAAATTGCTGAAGGAAGGGGACAGTCTACCTCACTCTCAATACCAGGCCTGATTTAAATTTCATTATTAGCAGTGATTTTAATGTCTAACCAGAAAACTCTGATTTTTATTTTTTTTTTTTTTAATACTGCCAGTTAAGTACCACTGTATCCTGAAATCCTTTTGTTGTGTATCTACTGAGTTATGAAATGGACTTAAGTGGGTGAACTCTGGTGCAGCCTGCTCAGCAATGCATGAAGAAAAGAGTTGGAGGTGTAAAAAATGTCAAACAGCTTTCTTATATGCATTAAACTATTAATAAAGATAAAACGATCTTTACGTTTTCAGTTGATAGTGTCCCTTTTATGAAAGCAAGAAGCAGCGTAGATTCGCGATTTGCCAGTTTCACCGGTTTGTGTCATGACTGGGACCGCGTCGAGAATCTCACCCAGGGCAGACTGTAAGTCGGGAGCGAAGGTAGCAAAATGGAAAGGTTTCTGCTTTTTGAAGCCAGAGCGTTGCTCTGCGGGGGTTCCTCCCCGCTCCATGGCTGGCCCAGCGCACAGGACACGGGGTCCGGGGTGAGCAGAGGGGAAATTCCCAGAGCCAAAGCCAGGAGAAGCTTGTGGTGTTCCCAGGGCTGGGTTGCACAAACTCATTACACACGGAAGAGATTATTACAGGATATTCATACCCATTTCTCCCTTGTAATTAAGGTATCCTGAAGCGTCAGATGAATGGGAACCAGGAGGCCAGAACATGGGGTCTCAGGCCATCCCCAAGCCCCCAGCAGGTGACCTGATTTCTGTAAATCCGAGCACAAGGAATAACTCACGGACTAAAGTTTCATTAAGTCACACAATAACATCCAACACAAGCCCCGAAACAGAAGCCTAAACTTGGGAAAGTCTGAAGACCCAGCCCAGATGTCAGGCACAGACCAAACCCATCCCTGAAGAAAGTGCATCCCCCCTGACCTGGCTCTGCTCTTGAGGCAGCCGCACGTACCAGGGGGGTAGTAGGAACCCGGGGCTGGTCCACCGTGCCTGTCAGGGGCCCCGCCCCACAAGCCCAGGGGACACGGGGGCACAAAAGCCGTTGGGAACCCACATTAGGGACTCGGGGGAAGGGACGTCCCAGCCGGGGCCCTCCCAGGGAAGGTGGAGGGACGCAGGCGCAGCTGCGGGGCGGACGGAGCTGCCCGAGGGATGTGTATCTGTTCCTGGGGGGTGTAGGACATTCCGGCTGGGGGGCCTCTGTCCTGCTCAGCAGGAGGAGGAGAAGGATGAGGCCACTGGTGCTCTGGGTGTCCGTGTGTGTGTGCTCTGTGTCGGTGTCAATGGGAAGCTTTTTTGGGGAAAATGACTTGTTTTTCTTGGGGGTTTCTTTACCTCAGCCCACGCAGATACTGTGCCCTTTTTCCAGAGCTGCTAACAGCCAGCAAAACGTTCCAACAAGAGGTGGTGGCCTGCCCCACGCAGGCAAGCGCCCTCCCCTCTCCCGCTGAGCATCCTCCTGTCGTGGCACCAACGGCCGCGGCATGGGCACGACGCTCCGTTCTGCCTCTCTGCAGGGTTTACAGTGTTTAATCTTAAAATATTCATCTGCCGCTCTATTTTAGCAGACTCTGAGTTTCTCTCCCTCGTGCAGAAATTTTGGGGGTTTTGTTTGAAAGGCAGCGCTCCTCAGAGATGCCCAACCTAAATAGATATATTAAATACGCTTACACACAGGTGTAGGAACGTGCCCCTGGTGCGAGGCGAGGCAGCCGCTGTCCCCGCTCCTCAACGAGGAAAGGGCGACCCCGGGACTTGGCCACGTCCGCGAGGAACGTCCTCTGCGGAGTGAACACTTCACATCACGCTTTCCGTCTCCTACGCGAAGGCTGTAATCGCCACGTCCTGACGTGCCGCGCGGTGCTGACGGCTCTCTCTGCCTGCCCTACAGAACCGCAAATAATTACGGAGTTAAACATATTCACTTTTTCTAAACTTCAACTTATTAGCTAAATTAAATTAATTACAGAGTTAAAACAACAAGTGCTGTGGGTGCCGGTTGAGAGGTAGAAGTGGCCAAGTCGGTTTTCTAACCCGCCTCGTCCGTGCAGAAAAGTTGCAATAATTCAGCGTTTGTATCTGAAACAGTTCCACGGTTCCAGTGAGTTTTACTCTCCTGTACGTGCACCTCTTGCAGGTGAAAAGGGGCTGGGGCGGAACAAACCGCTGACACATTCAAAATCAAACTCCTCACAGGGCTGGGAAAAGGGTCGTCGACTGAACGTGTTAATCTTGGCCCTGAGCAGGGAGGCCTGACAGCCCGCCGGACAGAGGGCTGCTCCCGGGAACTTCTCCCACTGCAGAACACGGACGGCTTGTTTTCAGACTATCAAATCCACTTAACAGGGAGGTGAAACACGCAATTAGTATCGTAGAAACGAGCTTCAGTTCATGATACATCTTAATTAGCTATGTAATTTTATTTATGTTCCATTTGTAAAGTCCAGTCTTGTAATTACTGCTTGAATGTTGAATGAAGGTTTTTTTTCTTTTTTTTTAGCCTTGAAGCATAAAGGGAAATGTTTGGCAAATGGTGAGGGAAGTTGCCTGAGATTATATGAGGTTTCAGCAGATAAACGGTCCTCCACTTCTCGAGTGGCTGTGGAGTATGTGTTGGCTTTCGGCCCTCAAATCTAACAGTCAAACAAACTGAAAACCATGACTAGTTCAAAGAGCCATTCTGGTGGGATCCGTTCACATTTCACCATTTCTGGTGGGAGCTACTCACATTTCATCTCACAGAAAAGAGAAGAAGACAGACACCAGCTTTTATTTGTCCTGCACTAGTCCTGCTTCCTGGGGGTCGGGATTACTGTTTGCAGAAAAATCTGTTTCCCCAGATGGGAAATCACTCTTGTTTATCCACAATTGTTTGGGAAGCACGGTGTTTGAAACAGTGTTGTTTGGCAAGGAAAAGTCTCCTTTCCACATGCATTTATTTCTCTAGCATTTTGCGGCTTACTCAGAATAATTATCCATTGCTGAGCACCTGGCAAATGAACCGCTCTGGCTGGAGAACCCTGGGGCAGATACCAAACCCTGGGGAAAATACGGTCCTTCAAAGTAGAGGGGGAAGGGTCATTCCTTCTGCCAGCACCCCTGGCAGATCACACCAAATCACTGATTCACAAGAACCCGAGGACGGTGATGGGCTCCCTACAATCCTGTCTCGGAGAAAAGCAAAGAAGCTGCGTAGGAACTGGGAAATGCAAGTCTGAGGGGTCATTGGCATTTGACAGGATAAAAAACTTCCTCAGAGTTGTTGACAGTTCATAGAGAACAGGTACATTATAATTCAGTAGCTTTTTTTTTAAAAAAAAAAAAAAGAGAAGTCACTGACAGGAGTCAGCGTGTTACCTTGGGGCTTATTCCCTGGCTTTGCAAGGCGTGCATCACGTTGCTGCTTTTATTCAGAGAGGCATTTCATTAGGCTGTAGAAAGTGCTTTCATTTAAAAGAGCTGTCTTGCAGAATTGGTAAGCATGTAAGGTCTTCTAAAACTACTCATGGTTACTTAATAGCTAATTAATAATTAGCTAATAGCTTGTAATTAATTACAATAAGGACAACAATTCCTAGTTCTCCTGCGATGCAGAAAGGTCCAGACTGGATGAGGGAAGTGACTTCAAAACCAGCCCCAAACCGTGAAGCCTCTGGTCAAATTCCTCAGTTCTCCACTTGACCTGCAAATGACCCTCCCTGGACTGCAGGCAGGTCCTGGAAATGCAGCAGAAAACTGCGGGGGAAGGGAGCTTCAAGAGGTTCAAACTTGTCAGGAAGGCGGTGGGGAGCAGGGTGACCCCCAGAAAAATAACTCCCATCCTGAGGTACTGGCTGGATATATGGTAGCAATGCTGACCTCTTCTCAGGGTGAAGTCCCTGTAACCAAGGCTTCCCGGGCATGCCTGGGTCCGCAGAATCCCAGAACCATCCAGGTTGGAAAAGCCCCTGAAGCTCCTCCAGCCCCACCATGACCCTCCCCCTGACCGTTCCCAGCTCCCCCAGATCCCTCAGCGCTGGCTCAGCCCGACTCTTCAACCCCCCCAGGGATCCCGGGGACTCCCCCCTGCCCTGGGCAGCCCATTCCAACGCCCAACAGCCCCTTCTGCACAGAAATCCTTCCTCAGAGCCAGCCTGACCCTGCCCTGGGCAGCTTGAGGCCATTCCCTCGGGGCCTGGCGCTGGGGCCTTGGCTCCAGAGACTCATCCCCCCTCTCTGCCCCCTCCTGGCAGGGAGTTGCAGAGGGCCAGGAGGTCTCCCCTCAGCCTCCTCTGCTCCAGACTGAACCCCCCCAGTTCCCCCAGCCGCTCCCCAGCAGACCTGTGCTCCAGACCCTGCCCCAGCTCCGTTGCCCTTCTCTGGCCACGCTCGAGTCATTCATCTCAGCCCAGGATCTTGATGGTTCCTAATAGACCGGACAGGAGAACTGTCCTCTGCTGCACCTTCCTGGAAAGAAGAGACCACCCCATGCACAGTGACAGCAGCGCCTTGGAGGGTCCATTTCACCCTCCTCCAAAATCACGGCCATCCCAGTGAAGGTGAACTCCGGAAGAGTCTGACTGTGAACCCAACTCGCCAAAGCTGCCTTATGACCAAAACAGTCCTGCAGAAAGCAGGAGACGGGTGATTCCTCCCCTGCTCCCCCTCCCCTGGCCTGCCCCAGGTGCCGCGGGTCCCCGTCAGTTATTCTCTTCCATGAGTTTAGTAATGAGAGGATGAAGCTGTCTCTGATGGCCCAGGCCGAGCAGAGAGACACCGGCTGCGCTGCTGGGGAAGCAGCTGAAGGGAGCAGCTCTCCATGGGAGGGCCAAGTGGGCCAGAGGGTGTTAAACCAACCTGTTCCCCCCTGCTGCCTGCAGTCGGGAGCCCCGAGCTCCGAGCACAGCCCGGGGCTGACCCATCCCAGCAGGACAGTCCTCAGGGATGTCCCTGCTACCGCACAGCTGAGATTTTCCAAGCTCAGACCGGGAGAGGAGCACCCATTAATCACTCCCGTCACCCCTTTCCCTCCCCCATTCGTCTCCTTCTGGCTTTTTCCCTGGAACAATTCCCCATCCCACTGACCCTGGATCTCCTGCAGAAACCCCTGCCGCACAGGAAGAGCTGGTCTCCTGCTGCACCCCCTGGAACTCCATGGGGTGGAATAGGACAGAGAAGAGGAGAAATCCTTGAGGGTCTTTTCAGAACCAGCGCAGGGGTGAAAGCCTGAGGCTCGAGCTGGAGTCGAGCCAGGACCTCTTTGTCCCTGCCGAGCCGGTGTGGGGACGGGAAGGTGGCTGGGTGCTGCGCTCCGGCTTGTTGCTGGTGAAAGAAAATCAGCTGCCTTTGAACTGATCTGCCACGAGACTTGACACAGACCTGTGAGCTGTTTTCATTAGGGGAAGACACCAGCTGCTGAGGCCCTCAGGAGAGCCGGGGAGCTGCAGAGGAGGGAGGGATAAATGAATTGTGTCACTTTGCAGTGGCTTGGAAAGGGATAACAACATATCACAAGCTGCACCTTGGAGATCCTCCTGTGCAAATAGGGGAAGAGGCGGGAGATAATAGAGCAAACCATGCTGATGCCGGTGATCACACCCAAAACCAGAGCTGCCAGCGTGTTTCTTGCAAGAGGGGCACCACCATAAATTGCAATCCCAGAGACAAACAGCACTCTCACCATCTCACTCTAGGAAATTCAGGCAACTTCCATTCAGGAAGGTTTCACTATTTTCCCATTACATGCTTCAATGTCTTCGAATGGATTAAAACATGGAAAATAATCTGAAAATTTTCCTTAATTTTAATGCTTCATCCTGCTCCAGTGTGGACAGGAATGCTGAAGACCCAGAGCAAAATTTCTAAATCCCACTCAGCTCTGTCAGGGAGCAGGAAGAAAATCCCAAGCCCATACTGGTAAAGTCTGCAGATACCACAGGTTAGTGGAGTGTCTGGCTTGGTAGATGACTTGGATCTGCACAGTGTGCTGGTTTTACTTGAACAACAGATCTTTCACATGATGAAATGTGAGGTCTGGCAGGAAGGAGTGTGGAAGGTTGTCAGATTTACAGGAAGGAGGCAGGTGTGTCTGGGAAGGGGTGACAGAGAAAAGGATGAGGCGAGGGTCAAAGGCACAAAACCCGCTGAACAGGAGCTCCCAGGGCTGAAAGATCAGGGAAGGACCAGGGAGTAGGGACAGGAGGACAGACAGAAGGGCTGTTCCTGAGTGCAGCACTCGTGGTACTGCAGCAAAGTAAAGCATCCCTGAGTCAGAAGAGATGTAGGCAAACCAGACATGGCTCAAGGGAAGTCTCCTAGAATAACTTGGGGCCTGGAAACCTTCCTTGTACCGAGAAACTGAAGAAGGAGCAACACTTTTTGTTGGTCCGAGGGTCAGTTAAAGAGTGACTTCACCTGCTTGGTCTACAGTTGGGAGCTCCGAGTACGAGGCTGCAATGTGACAGAGGAAATCTCCCACGCTGAGCAGAGAAAGTCAGAAGAGCAGCCCAGGGCTGGGTTGGATGAACACAGGATACAGCACGCACGTCTAAGTTGGGGGGATAACTGAGCAGCACTGGACCATTTTCCTTCGCAGTCAAATGGGTTTGTCACTGCTGACACTAGATGTAGTTTCAAAAGATGAACTTGGTGCTTGTCTTGGACTGCTGGGAAAGGTAGATGGTATCAAACCGTCTTATACAGGGAGCTGGGGCAGCTGAGGTGGTGTTCCCTTCTGCCCTCCCCACATCTGGCTCTACCCATTGGCCTTCAACAAGAGCGTAACGACCTGTGGAGGTCTGGGGGTGGAGGACATGCAGCATCACCCTTACTCCTGGGTCACAGTGGGGGAACACACTTTTCTCTGAGCATTGGAGACATCGTTCTGCTTTGAGTCCTGCAGTGCAGAAAACAATGTGCTGGGCAGAAGCCTTTCAATCGGGGGCTGGGGGGGAGGCAGTTAAACTTGCCACATTACCCCGCCACAACACTTCAGACGGCTTCCACCACAGGGGAAGGACCCACGCTGGGAAGGTCCCGGTCCAGAATCCATGGCAGTACCTGGCTGGAAGAGAGTGACCTCCAGCATCTCCTAGGGAGAGGGCTGGGTGTGCACAGACCTTGGACCCCTAGATACCTGCATAATTGCTTTAAACCTCTTTTTTTTAGGTCAGTAAATCCCTACCAACTATTTTGTAAAAAGGGGTGTACACAGGTGACAAACTGCTTACAATAGAAATAATGTGAATATTAAGTTAATCAAAGCACTCACATTGGAAGGGATTAAAAGAAGGGAGGGAAAAAAAAAGCCCAGCTCGTAACAAGCAATCCATGTCACTTTTTTTCCCTCCTGTGTACTCTTGCTCTGTCCCATTTGTCTAGCAGTAATCTACATTTCAAATGATTACATGGGAAGCTGAAGTGGTAGTGACAGGGATAAACGAAGCTTGTTAAACTAATAGCTGCACTAATGCCCAAATATGTGAACTTCCAGAGTCAGGCAGCATCCAAGGCTGCCGGAGCTGTCAGCCCCACTCCCCCTGGGCTCGTCCGCCAGCCGCTGCCACATGATGAATGGCCCTGTCGAGTAAATTCATCCGGGGCCCAATTAAATAGGCAGAAATGAACTAGAGCCGTCAACCAGGGAGAGAGAGAGGGAGAGGGAGCGAGAGAGGGAGGAAGAAAGAGAGAAGATTTAAAAAAAAAAAAAAAAACACACCAAAAACGGTGGGAGGAGGGGAGAAATATTCCTCACAAAGTCAAGGAAGCTCCGGCGCAGTGAAGTCATTCTGTCAGAAAATGGCCATTTAATGCTTTGCCGAGCCCACGACAGATAAGTCATCTGAGGAAGCTTTAGTGGAGTCCCAGGGCATTTCATTTATTAATTATCAGCTTCAAGCGGGGATTGCAGCCAGCCTCTCCCTCTTTCCCATCCCTTTTTCTGTGCCGAGCGCTGTCAGCCCCTTGCCTCCTCCCTGTCAGGCGGGACAGCAGGCGAGTTGGGCACACGGTGGCAGGGACGGTGGAGAGAAGGACTTGTGAGCTCTTTGTGCGTCCTCCTTCACCTTCCTCGGAAAAATCCTGGCCACGGTGCTTCTCCCCCCCCAGACCCCTCCTGTCCCTCTTCCTGCTGCTCCCCGAAGCCCCCAGCTCCCTGGTCCCCTCACAACAGCCTGACCTGCCCCACCGAGGCCCCTCCTGACCCCCACTCCCTGGCTGACGAGGGACGTTCCTGCAGAGTGCGTGCCCGTCGCAGGCAGGGCCGGGACCGGTGAAGGCAGGCAAGGTGACCCCTCCGCCTGTTGTCTCCGGTGGTCTCCAGCGCAGTCGGTGACAGCCAGCGGTGCCCACAGCCTGTGTCTATGCCGGACTGGGAGATGCTGCTGGAGGAGGACAGATCCCCTCCTCACCTTGTTTGCACTGCTTTGCCTGGACCAGGAATGTCAGCCAGCAGAAGTAAAATGCCAGCTGATGGGGGGGAAAAGAGGAGGACGAGGGGTGGCAGTCCCGGCAGCCAAGGCAAGGGAGCCCAGGGGCTCTTGGACTCCAGCAGAGAGAAAAGGAGGGTGCAGGTGGACCCAGTTATGAAGAAAAGGAATTGTCTGTGATTGACCAGCACAGAAGAACCAGAAATCATGTCATGGATGTCCATAAGACACTGCTGATCAGGGCTGATTTCTTCTCCTCTGTCCTTCTTACTGCCTGAGGCAGAAACGCTTCAGGAGAAAAGCTGTCTAAGGCAGGACTAACCACTCAGCCAGGCTCAGGCACATGCTGGCAGGGAATGGGCATCCCTGGTGGTTTTCCCACTGCCTTCTCCAAAGCCAGGGTTCCTCTCCTGCCCTCCACACAGATGTTGCCAGGCACATCTCAAGGATAAACCCAACATTGTTTTGGTGAAGCAGCCCCTTGCCCCAGCCCCAGCCCACACTGTGGTAATAGTTCTTGCTAAAGCGCCAGGTGGGTGGCAACCAAAGGCTTTTTCAGCACTGCTGTGCTCACATCACAGAGAACTTCCCCATCTGCCCTTTGGCCCCACTCTTACAATAATTTCTAAAAATGAGAGTAGTTATTTGTTTTTGGTCAGGGGACATGATGTGGTGTTCAGCCAAAGCACTGAAGTAACGCAAGAGCTCTCCCCCATCCCAGCAGAGTGACGGTTACCTAGCAAGAGGCTGGGAAAATGTGTCGCAGTTCATGGTGTCCATACACAGCAAGGTACGTGAAGGACGCACTGCCCTGGGGCTGGCGGTCCGCTCAGGCTGTGGTCTTGCTCGTGCTAGCCCTGGGTCCTGGTCCCTGGGGCTGTAGAGGTTGTGGCAGGGGCACAGCAGCTGTTCAGATGTGCAGAGAATCATGGCTCAGTGCTAAGCTTGGAACTGGCTCTGCTTCATTCGGCAGTTCCCTCTGTTGGGGGACAACCTCCATAGCACTGGGATTTCTGCTCACCCCTGTGAGGTCTCCCTTGTCCTGCAGACACAAGCCAAGGCCTTCAGCCAGCTATGGGGGGGCTGAAGCCTTCCCTCCCCTCCCCTCCCCTCCCCTCCCCTCCCCTCCCCTCCCCTCCCCTCCCCTCCCCTCCCCTCCCCTCCCCTCCCCTCCCCTCCCCTCCCCTCCCCTCCCCTCCCCTCCCCTCCCCTCCCCTTCCCTTCCCTTCCCTTCCCTTCCCTTCCCTTCCCTTCCCTTCCCTTCCCTTCCCTTCCCTTCCCTTCCCTTCCCTTCCCTTCCCTTCCCTTCCCTTCCCTTCCCTTCCCTTCCCTTCCCTCCTCCATGTCATTTCTGTTTGCCTTCCTGGCTACTGCAGCACATTTTTCCTCCCAGTTACACCAAGCAATGTGTGAGATCCTCCAAAGCAGAGGGTGGTATCGCTGGTAAATTACAAGTTCCTCCGGTTATCAGTGTATTCATTTATCTGACGGTTCTCAGTGCCTCGCAGACACCGCCAGAGTCGAGTCTATGGAATACAGAAATCCAGTTGCCCGTTTTGCTGCCTGCCATGGTACTGTATGTGCTCCAGGGCCTCGTGGAGGAAACAAACTGCTCTGACAGTTTATTCTTGCTTCTGGCTTTCTGCCTCTAACTCATAATGGCAAACCTTTGAACTTCATGGCCAGTTTTCTGAATGTTTTGTGAGAGATGTTGCCAAATATATCTTGAAATCCTACAGACATAGTACCAACTCATTATTCTTTCCACAGTTGTGTTGATGAGATTTCTCCATTCTTCAGAAATTCTGCACTGAAATTCCTCTGTGCTTCCTCATCATGTCTCCTATAGTCTATGTATTTGGCTTTTCAGCTTAGAATCACAGAATCACTGAGGTTGGAGAGGACCTTGAGACCATTGAGTCCAACAGTTAACCCAACACTGCCAAGCCCAGCACTAAAGCCCGTCCCTAAGTGCCACGTCTGCACGTCTCTTACACACCCCCAGGGCTGGTGACTCCACCACTCCCCTGGGCAGCCCGTTCCAACGCCTGACAGCCCTTCTGGGGAAGAAATTGTTCCTAATATCCCATCTGAACCTCCCCTGGGGAAACTTGAGGCCGTTTCCTCTCATCCCGTCACTTGTTACCTGGGAGAAGAGACTCATCCCCCCTCTCTGCCCCCTCCTGGCAGGGAGTTGCAGAGGGCCAGGAGGGCTCCCCTCAGCCTCCTCTTCTGCAGGTCTCCAGGAACACCCCCAGTTCCCTCAGCCGCTCCTCACGGAACTTGTGCTCCAGACCCTGCACCAGCTTCTTCTCTGGACACGCTCCAGCACCTCAGGTCTTGCAGTGAGGGGCCCAAAACTAAACCCAGTATTTGAGATGCAGCCTCACCAGTGCCGAGAGCAGGAGGACGATCCTATTGCTGACACAAGCCAGGACGCCACTGGCCTTCTTGGCCCCCTGGTCACGCTGCTGGCTCATGCTCAGCCAGCTCTTGACCAACACCCCCGGGTGCCTTCCCACCAGGCAGCTTTCCAGGTGCTCTGCCCCAAGCCTGTGGCGTTGTGTGGGGTTGTGGTGACCCAAGTGCAGGACCCAGCCCCGCACCTCATTGACCCTCATACAACGGGCCTCGTCCCATCGATCCAGCCTGTCCAGACCCCTCTGTAGAGCCTTCCCACCCTCAGGGTTGAAATGGCCGAGTCTTCCTGTGCCTAAGCTGTCCTGGTGTGTACTTCCCAGTGGCGTCCCTCACTAGGGGTCCCATCTGCTCTGCTGATGGAGCAGCCCCCGCTCAGCTACCGTGAGGTCCACCAGAAATGCCCGCGTGTCCTCCACACCGGGAACCCCCCTCTGCCTCACCGCCATGCTGGGTGTCCCACGGTGTGGTGATACATCAGTGACAGTGTAAAGTTTTGCTGTAGTGTCAGAGTTTGTTGCCAGAGCACTGTACTCCCTCAGCGGGGCACCACAGGATCATTCACTGCAGCACCCAGCGCCTGGGTCACAGCTAAAGGAATAATTAAAAGGGAAGCTCTTTTTGCACAGAAAATGTCAGGTTATTTTTTCACAGGGCAAAGATTTTTCTTATCAAAAATCTATTCACTAAAATGCTAATGATAGTCAGTGATTAGAAACTGCTGCTCAAGTTTTGAAAGTTCCCAGTGGGTTTCGTAGACACAGCGTGTAGCTTGTCAGTTCAGGAAATGCTTTCAACAAATCAAACTTCAGGGTATGCATTTTTTAAAAATTATTTCATTTCCTTAATGCTTCACTGTGCTAAAGCCAAGAGGGACTTTTGAGTTAAGTGACGAAGACCACATTATTAGTTGCAAAGTCAGTTCTGAGAGAAGTCTCTCATGGCAAAATGTTCTCAGATAGGCATAGAGGAACTGCTGGCAAATGTGTGTAATGCTTATCTTAATTAAACAGAATAATTGTTTTATTAAAATTAATTATGACCTTCGGAGCCCCAAGTTATTGGTTTCCAGTGAAACTGGGGCCCAGCTAAAAACACCACCCGACAGCTTCTCTCACGTAAGCCGTGTGCAGTGTGGACCATCACGTTTGCGTCCTGCGGCAGGACTCCTTGGCGCGGCACGGAACAGTCCGTTGAACAACGTTAACAGCTGAGCCGGAGAAGCTCTGCGTGCGCACACTCGGTCTCAGCGTGGCTGCCCCGCGGCACAGAGCCCTGCGAAGGGCTGGCCCCAGACTAGCCAGCCCGGCTTTATAAATCCAGCCTTCATGAGAAGACTGGTATGGCTGAGATGGTCCCCTTCGCTGCTCGCCAGAGAGAGGCAGAAAGCACCACCCGTATATTTAAATCTGCTCAGAGCACGGAGGGCGCAGAGCAGCGAGGTGCTGGGGGAGGTGAGAGGTGGTCAGCCCCTGAGGAGCAGGAGAACGTCCCCTGGGGGCACCACACGTCCCCACTCTGCACAGGGCTTCTTAGGGGGTGCTGGGCAGCTCTTGACAGAGCTCCAAGTATGGGAAGGAAGTAAGTGAACTGTTTTGACGCCTTTTAAGTTTCTCAAGTCTGCTCCAGCTCCTTCTCTGAATTAAGCAAGGGGGAGTGTTTAAAATCGCAGGATAAAAAAAAGTCAAGAGGCCACTCTGTTGATTAAGGAGGAACAAACCCAAGGTATTTTGTAAGAAATGGATTATATTGCTTATTAAGTGACCCATATTTTGTTCAAGTACAGGCTATTGTAGAAACACGACAGCGGGGAGGTGTGAGTCGAAGGCTTTCTTTGCCGTTGTAGAGCAGCAAGGAGCAGCTGGGTGATAAGAGCGTGCGTCTGGAGGTCTGTGTACCCACGTGCACCCGCACGCCTCGGCGGGTGAACCCACCCCACAGGCTGCAGGCGTCCAGCGCTCTCCGGGATTGCCCCGCCAGGCACGTCCTCACCCCAAAGCCCCAACCTCCGCCCTCCTGCTGGCCCCGATGGCCAGGTCCTTGTCCACCCGCAGGGCCCTGTCCCTCCCCGGCGCCCGTCCCCCTGCACGCCCCGACGACGTCCATCTCTCTTCCAGGGCAGACAAGCATTCCCCCGGTGCCAGGCTTTACACCGCACTGTAAACAGCTCGTCTGACGTCTGAGTGGGAGGACAATCCATCATTTTTAGTGTCTTGCCTGTCCCTGGGGGCGGGGGAGGAGAGGAGAAGCATCAGCACGAGACCCTTCCTGCACAGGCACTTTGACTGAATGGTTGATGGCCCTTAAAGAAAAGGAAAATAAATAAATAAAGCAATAGACTGAAAAGCCTCTCGCTGCCATCCTTACCCTGCAAGCGTCCTTATGAGATAAGATGCCTTCTGAAATTCGTAATCCTGGTTGAGTCCGAAAGAGACATCCGAAATGGGGAGGAAGGGGGGATGGCCCTCCACGGGCAGGGTGGAGGGGAGCTGCCCCTCCGCACCCCCGCAGAGCCGGATGGATGGATCCCGCCTGATCTGCCCGTCGCAGCATGGTCCCACCAACCCTGCGCGCACCATCGCTGGGGAAGCGGGAAAAACGTGGGATGGCGACACTTGAAACAAAACCAGAGGAAGAGAGGGACAGGCTGGCTACAGCCAGCGGTCGGTCTGATCCAGGATCCTCCAGTAACGGTCAGCAAGGGCTGTTCCAACACTGAACAGTTTTTTGGGTTAGCCAAAAGCCGTAGCTCTAAAACTGACTGTCTTTAGCTCAAACAAATTAAAAGATGCAACTTTACAGATCCAGTGAAAAATAACAACCATGCAAATTTTTTTTTTTTTCAAATATTAAAATGTTTAATGAAAATAATTTGGTTTTTGCAGAAAGACTGGTAAAATACTTTATCAGTAAGGCTTAAATGAATCTGCCATTCTGAAGTAAATATTTTATTATTATTATTATTTGATTCGGAGATTATAAAAGCTCTTTCAAAATTTAAAACTAAAACTAAAACAGAAAAAGTCAGGCAGGAATCTTTCTCTTTGCTTAGTTTCTCACAGGTGGAGAATTAGTTTTGCAGATCGTCCTGTAGCTTCTGGGCAATCCACTTGAAAACAAAGCCAAAGCCTAACATTCCATAAGGTTTAGGATACAGAACTTTCCTGCTTTGCTGGGGAAGCAGATCCACACGTAGGATCTGCTTCCATTAAAAGTGCTGAAAGAGGGAAGTGAACGGCTGTTTGTGAGTCTCGCCTGGGCTGAACTTCAACATAGCAGCATGCTTATTCCACTTCTAATCCCCGGGAAAAAGAACAACAGAGATCACCCAACCCAACAGCAAGGCACTGAGAAGAGCACCCTCATTGATCTGAGGAAGGATGGTGAAAATTGGGGCCAACAGACAGGTTTTCACCTCGTGTCCGGAGGCAGGTAACTGGGTGACAAGCTCAGCACAGCCAGAGCAGCAGAGGACGGTCCGTGCCTGCCATCTCAGTGCTCGCCAGCCCGCCGCTGTGCGCATCCCCAAAACTGTATTTTCCTCCGCAAGGTCCCCAGCACAGATCTTTTCCCTGTGCTGTCGAAACTGGCAAATTTAAGTAAATGCCAATAATTCCATTTCATCCCTAAATTTCTTTTGTCATCATCATTGAACTTGGCTTACTAATGATTTCTTAGAGTTTCAGCTTGAATGGGCACCCATAGATTTTCCTTCTTTTTGGGTTAATCCTGGAGTTATCATCAGGCGTGTTTCTGTCAGCTCTTAACCGTCCCTTTCTCTTGCCTGTGGCCAAGCCGCTGCATAAATCTGAGGATGCAGAAGGGATTAGGTGGGGAAGGGAAAGGGCTTTATATCAAGGCCACATCGTTGCATGCATTATGCTGCAGCACCGCAGCACTTCATCAAGTTCTAATTACGCCTGGTTGACAAATTCCTAGCCCTTTCAACTGGAGATAGAGTGTCTTTGACTGAGTCCATTAGGGCTCGTAATTTTTGATAGTTGAGTTTGCCAGTTGTCTGCTTATACTGATTTTTTTCCCCCTACTAAAACCAACTTTTATATAACTGCAAGTCTGGGTTCATTTACTTTATGTACAGGTCCCCTAAGAGGCAGAGAAGTGAATTATGTTCTCCCTCTTGGTCTCGTGCAGTTACTAAATTACATTTTTAGCACCTGAAATTAACAGCTAACTGGAGGTAGGCAAGGGAGAGAGTAAAGTTAATGAATTGACTAAATATGATAGCAGAGAAAAGCAAAGAGCTGTGTTTCTTCTACCTGTTTTTCCAAATTTTACCGAAGCAAGAAATCGGCAATTACACATCGGTCCTGGGGTGTCCATGAACCCAGCGAGCCCAAGCGCCCGCCGTGGCCTAGGGCAAGGGCTCTGGTCTGGGGAGGAGGAAGGTCTTGCAGCGTGATCACACGGCTGAAGGTCAAGCCTGGACTGGTTTTACTGGCAGCACTGGCAGCTCTAGTGCCGCTCGCCGGTGGGGTTTCCTCGGCACACACGAAGTCCGTGTACCCAGCCCACACAATTAATGAAGCTTTTTTCAGGAGATGTGCAAGACGGAAGCCAAACCAATCCGCGTGTCACTTCCCAGCAGCTACTTCTTTAGTGTTGGTTACGCGGAAAGAGAAGTCAACAAGCTAAATTAAAAACTCCCTCTCTCAGAGTTACAAGGCTTCATGCCCTCAATATTTTTTCTGGATGTCCAAAGTTCTCCCCATCTTCCCACCTGTGTTTGCATCATATGTTGTAACAGCATTTTGAAATATATAATTCCTAGCTGTAACTTTGCATGAAAAAGACCTTTAATTTTTACAGTTATAGGATTTCCTCTTGGATTGGTATCGTATGCCTAACGTCTCTGTGTAGCACCCTGGAGTTGTGATAACAAGACCCAAGTGAGATGCCCCATGAAAGGAACAGCAACACTATTTGAAGCAAACAGCCCCAAAACACCATGGAGCATCCTGCTGTGAGTCCAGGCTTGCTTAGCAGAGGACTAGGAATCAGCCGGATATCCTGAACTGGGCAAGTGGCTGCAGGAGACCAGCTCTTTAAAGGAGGAAATCTTGAAACAACAGAAGAAAACATGCAAATTTAATTGCCAAAGACACATTTCTTCTTTGAAGTGGGAGAAATGCTTTCTCGAGCAGCCCCTCACCAGCTCCTCTCCAGCAGTGGAGGTGGTGATCAGCATCATTAATGCAAAAAGGCTTCCCTGTTGGAGCACGGCAAGCTGCATAGTCGGGCAAAATCTGGAATTTCTGGTTTAAGGGAAACATGGGATTTTTAAACATGCCAGCCTCCCGACTCAGAGAGAAATCGAGTATTTCTAGAGGTGCCACGTGGAGCCATTGGTGCAGGAAAACTGGCGTTCCACACCTGTGGCATTTCATGGGGAAACTGAAGCTGTTTCAAATATTATTATTTTGTATTTCTTGATATCGCTTCACAACATCTCATGAGCTTACGTGGCAAGCACAAAAATAATAGAACTAGGGGGAACACCACCACCTCACACCCCCCCCCCCCCCCCCCCCCGAGAACCTCAGACTGCTCCTCTGGAATGTTTTAAAATGAAGATTCCAGAATTGAAAACATATTTTGGAAGTTTTTCCTGTGGAAATTTCTGAATTTCTGAAAATGATAGCATATGATAAAAGCTGTTTGTTTGGGTGAAATCAGTGTTTTCCAACAAAATGCACTGAAAAACGAAACAACAATACTGAGACAGGTTCTCATTAAAGCTAAGAGTTAATGAAGGTCTGAGCTCCTGGATGGAGAACCATCAATCAGCAGCATAAGGAACACCCTTAAAGCAGGGGGGTCTGTGACCACTGCGGACGACGGATTTCAGTAAAAATATTTACTTGGGTAAAATTGGGAAACTTCTGTTGTGGGAGACATCACGGGTCTTGGGAGAGAAGACTTGACTTGTGCACGGGCAAAGCAAAGCCTTGGACAGCATCCTCCCACCCTGTCCAGGCTCTTCTGAAGAAGAAGCCTGAAGGAACAGAAGATTGTCCTCACGTCCTCGAGCTTCCAGCTGGAAACACACACACCTCATTCCTTAAGGGTTTTGGGGGTTTTGGGGTGTGTTTTTTCCTCTGCAGGGAGAGCAATGCTGCTGTGGAGACCGGCCCCGTGCTGATGGCTGTGCCCCACGGAACTCATCCCTGTCCTGGGAGAAGACGTGGCTGTGTCACTCGAGATGGTTCCCGCTACACCTTGCCATGGCCACTGGTCCCGCTCTGACCATGGCACGTCCACACCCGTCCCTCACGTGAGGCTTTAACTTGCTGAGATGTACCTAGGTCCCCAAATTCCCATCCACCCGCATCCACTTCATTAAAAAAAAAAAAAGCAAAAACCTGAGCACACACAAGCTGCAATCCTTAAAATGGCTTTGGCCGAGCACTGCTGGTCACCCTACCTGTGCCGGGCAGCTTTGACACACACGTTTGAACGAAATGGGAACTGACAGTGTCGAGGTGCTGTAAGCGCTCGGCTACAAAGGATTCATGCAATTATCTTTTGTCGGATTTCATCTTGTCAGCCCTGCACGGCGCTAATCTCTTTAGAAACTCTGAAGATGAAAAACTGAGGAAAAAAAAAAAAAAAAAGGAAAAAAAAAAACCCTGCCGGTTAGAGCTGTCTCCGGTCACGACTGCATTATTTGGGGTAGGAGAAATGAAATCCGGGGAAACGGGCGGTCTCAGGAACAAGCACAGGGCTGGGAAATCGGGTGCAGTAAGGGCTGTCAGTGTCCACAGCTTCCTGGGTATGTCAGCGGGTGAAACCTCTCCAGCTGGGTGCCTGGCTCACCAAAACCAGCTCAGCCACCACCACCTGCAAGGTAGGGAGAGGGCACTTTGGTTCACTGCACGCACACCCGTTTGCTGGCTGCCCCTGGGAGGGGCTCGCTGGCTCCACACCAGAGTACAGTCATGGGGATGTGGCTGCTTGAACGACTCCAGGGCCAGACTCCATGAAAAAGTCTTGAAATTCTGCTATGAGTAGATTCCCCTGAAAACTATCAAGCCGGATGCACAGAGACATTGTCAGAGGCGTGTCCTGCAGTTCTGGAGGGAAATGTGTCTTCACACTTTTGCATAGTCTGCCGAAGTTTCAGAGCCAGATTAATTTGGTATTTCTTGTATGCAGTCATACTACTTTTGGAAAGAAAATTTATCTCTTGTGTTCATCGATTTTTAGCAAATTCATTCCATTTTCTATGCGTTTTTTTCTTCCAAGATTACAAAACTATTTATTTCAGCCGTTTCCAATTTTTATTTTTATTTTTTTCAGCAGGGTGCAAAAGGTTTGTTTCCTACTATGTCTCTAAAAACATTGTTTAGCTGATCTAATCAAAGTATTATTTTTCACTTCGGCAATAAAATTTTCACTCTTTGAAAAGGCAGCATTCCCTCGTTCAGCAGCCCTCTATTGCTCCTGTCCCAAGGATTCCTGCTGCGTGCAGGCGAAGGCAGGGACGGCGCCTTGCCGGCGGGAAGTCCCGTCTCTGCGGCCGTGAGCTGGGCGCTCGGCCGGGTCCCCGATGCTCAGCCGGGCTTGGACACAGCCCCGGCTCTGTGGGAATGAAGACACTGACATCTGTTGACTGGACACAATTTCTCCAGCCCGTTAACGGAGCAATTCGTGTAGCTGAAGCGATTAAGGCATGGGAATTGAAGCACAAAGGATTGCAGCTCTTATTTGTCATCAGGAAGGGCCTTATTAGGGAACACGCTTATGTTTCTGGTGCTCAGGTTGTGCTCACAAAGCCTATTAAAAGGACATTAATGAGCTGCTTGTAACTTGGAAAGATCTCTTGCTTTTGAATATTTAGGGTTACATTTTACTGGCAACAAAATTTATTTGGGAATTGCTCAATTAGATTAAAACCTTACTGTGCAGGGCTTTAAAAAACACTTTAAAATACCTTCTGTGTCAAAACATTTGCAGAATCTGAGGTTTTGTTGACTCTCCCGACCCTTGGACAATCCCACAGTCTGTGATGGAAGAAAACATCACATTTGCCTCCCACGAAGGCAGAGGCAGTTTCCAAAATCAAGAGCTGTAAAATGTCCTATAATTCAGCTTTATTCAGAAGCGGGGAAGCTGAAGTGAAGTGCTGAGCTGGAAAACAGCCTTAAGCCTGACTGCTTTTGGAGCTTTTCTGGAAAGGCTCTTCCTCCAGCCTTGCTGAGGCTGAAATCCACTGGCCAAGGTGGAAGGCTTGAACATCGGGGAGAGAGATTGGCTTGTGAGAGAGCCTTGGGTCACAGCCAACATCTTCTGGCCTTCGAGCATCAGAGCAGAGAGTTAAAGACAAAATCTGTTTGTCCTTCATGTCATTTGGTCTGAGCTCCTGCGGGCTCAGGGTCTCACCCCCAAGTCTCCCAAGTCAATGGGGATGGGCCTGGGACGTACGGTGGCCACAGCTTTGTGCCGGCGGGACAAGACACCTCACCTCTGACGGGGTATGCTGCAAAGCCAGCATTGACTTAAGATTTGAGGAAGTGACACTTCAGATCCCAAAAGGAAAAGTAAGAGGTTTAGAAAGAAAAAGACATTTGGAGAAAAGCCAGAGTAAGAGGAATTGGGAAAAGGGGCTGCTGTGGGCTCGGGAAGTCTGATCTTGCAGGTCTTCCTTAAGTCACGTCCTCTCTGACGTAAGGGACTGCATCTGCAGACACAGAACCAATCCTTTGATCAGAAAAAATGGAAGTTCTTTGATCTGACCCTTACTTCCAAGCTGACATCCCATCATTTTGTCTGCAGGTAGTAATGAGTGCGGTATAGAAAGCTATAAGACCCTTCGCTGGAAAATGGAGATTTAAAAAAGCAGCAATGACACGACCTTATTGTAATTAGAACTGAACAGTTCTGTTTCCATCACAAAGAGCTTCACCAAATGCTTTCATTTGTCTACGGTGTTTAAACCCAGAGATTTAATCAAAAAGTAGAGAAATATGTATTTGCCTTTACCAGCTCCTGCAAGACCTGACACATCTGTAGCCCTCGGAGAGTTAGTAAGTTCATCAAGGCACCCAGCTACCATCAAATTATCGCTGTTTAAGTAACTTTTTAGAAGCCAAAGGTTGGTATTGTAAAGAAAAGGAAAGATAGAGATTCATCTTACTTATTGTGACCTCCCTCAGGGTAGGTTTGAATTACACTCCAGGGGGGCCATGGAAATCTTTCATGTCTCTCGCTCCATTAGTTGGTACACTTAGTGAAGGCTGGGTAATAACCAGACATACTCTTCTCGTCATGAACAAGACATGGCTACAGGTTCGCTCTGGTAGTTTCTGCAATATTCCCTTCTCTGGGCAACCAGCATCACCCAGTTCAGTCCGTGCCGGTGCAGCCCCGAGGTCCAGCAGCCCCTGACGGGCTCCCAGTTCGCCCATCACTTCCAGCAGCGTAGAATGGAGGGACCTTCCTCTGGGAGTGCCCTTCTGTCACCTGCAAGGGCACAGCGGGGACATCCGTAACAGCCAGAAGGAGGAAGTGATAGATCGGAGAAGGGCGCTCAGGCAGCAGTTGTGGAGTCACTAAAAGACATTGCTTCCTTGCTCTTGCGATAAAGGGATTAGAAAACGCATTGCTCAAAGGGCATCGGCCACACCGGTGCTGCTTTTTGTGTTTTGCTTAAATCTGTATGTTAGTGTTTGGTTTGAAGTTGTACGTCCTATTATTATAGGGAAAATGAAAACAACAGTTTTCACTTAGAGGTTAAGGGAGAGTCTCTTTGTCCTGGCAGAAGATAATATTTCAGGAAGTAGAAGGCAAATCGAGAGAACCCAGTGAATTTATTTTCTTTCACAAAGCTCCGTGTACAGGCTGCCATGCCCCGGTGACGGCGTGGAGATTAGAAACAGGCGCTGGCAGCTGCTGCTGGATGTTTGGTTTGTCATCAGGGCAGAGATGGGCAGAAAGAGGGAGAAAAGCAGAAATCTGGCTGCTGGGACACTGACCCAGGCCAGACGGGAGGCATCTGCCCACAGCAGCAGGGCCAAGGGAGCCAGTTTGGCCTCAAATTTTGTTAATGTCTTTAATGTGTGGTCCTTGCCCCTCGTCACAGAGGCACCGGTGAGCATCAGCATCGGTCTGGCTGCTCTGCTGAATGAGTTGCACCTTGCTGGGGCACTGTGTTTTTAGGCAGCTGAGGACTGGTGAGGTAAAACCCCTTCCAAGTCTGCAACACCTCCAGCATTTGATTTATGTGTGAGCTTTTTTCTTTAAAGTCGTGAAAATGCCTGGGGTAAAGGACAGCACATGCTTGTGAAGCATCTTCACAGGGAAGCAAAGATTGCTTCTCTTAAACTTTGTCATTTCACCTAACTGTTGTGATGTTTAAACTATATGAACTCCTCAGACCAGAGTGGATCTGCTCTTGTAAGAACGACCTGCTCACCGAGTGTGGGGACGGCAGCGTCTGACCCTAAACCAGCAAAAAATTAAAGCAAGGATGAAGAAGATAAGTAAAGCCAAATAATTCAAGGAGAGCAATTTAAACTCATATTGGCAATAATAATGTGCACTGGTCCACATCTGATCTTCAGCTATTTCTAAATTACACAGAGATAATCAAAAAGAAAGAGGATCTGCTACACATTCATGTGCAGAACAAGACTCTGCAATTAGTAAGGCAAGGCCTGTGGTTGATCAATAGTGACCCTCCCTGGTAGCTCTGTGTTTTTTACAGAAAAAGGTCATTTCTGCTATCCCAGCTGTGGGGGAAGAGGACTTCCCCGAGATGAGAAAGGCTTTGTCCTGTCAGTGCTGGACGTTTCTGGATCCAGCTGGCAGGATTGTGCCCATGAGGATTCTTTTTTTTTTGAAGTTTCCACCTTACAGGCGCTGTGGTCAGCAGGACGTGGGCTTCAGGGGCCAGGTCTCCTGTCAGCTGCTTCTCAGGAGAATCGCAGTGTGGCTGAGGTTGGCAGGGACCTCCAGAGGTCATCTCGTCCAGCCCCTTGGTTCAACGCAGGGTTGCACAGGACTGTGTCCAGCCAGGTTTTGAGTATCTCCAAGGACAAAGGCTCCATGACCTCTCTGAGCAACCTGTTCCCAGTGTTTGACCACCCCCACAGTAAAAAGTTTTTTTCTTATGTTTAAATGAAATTTCTTTTCTTTCAGCTTCTGCCCGTGCTCTCTCATCTGTTCACTGGACACTGCTGAGAAACGCCTGGCTCTGACTTCTCTACTCCCCCCCCATCAGATACTGACACATGTCAGCAAGATCCCCCCTGAACCCCCCTTTCCCCAGGCTGGACAGTCCCAACTCCCTCAGGATCTCCTCATGTGCTCCAGTGCCTTCATTGTTTTGGTGGCCCTGCACTGGACATCCTCCAGTAAGGCTGTGTCTTTTTTACTGGGGAGCCCAGAGCTGTACCCAGCACTCCAGGCGTGTCTCACCAGTGCTGAGCAGAGCGCAGGACCGTCACCTCCCTTGGCCCGCTGGTGACACGTCTCCTAATGCAGACCAGGGACCATCAGCCTCCTCTGCCCTGGGGGCACGCTGCTGGCTCACGTTCAACTTCTGCCCACCAGAACGTCTGCGAAGTCTCTTTCCAGGCCGTCGGTGCCCAGCCTGCTCCTGGTGGTCGGGGTTATTCCTCTCCAGACAGTGGGATTCACGTTTCCTTTTGTTGAACTTCACGAGATACCTCCCTGTTCTCCAGCCTGTCCAGATCCCTCTAACGGGCAGCACATCCACCCGCTCCATCATCCCCCGCACTGATTTCTGTGTCACCTGGGAGCTTGCTGAGGATGGACTCTGCCCCATCATCCAGACCGTTAATGAAGATGTTAAATGACACTGGCCCTGGTATCGACCTGCGGGTTGCACCACTGGTCACTGGCCACCAGTTTGAATTCCTTCCAGTCATCACAGCCCCCTGGGCCTAGATGTTCAGGCAGCTCGCAGTCCACCTCACTGTCCTTTTATCCACTCAGTTTGTCTGACAGAGTGAGTATTTCAATTGAATACTGAATTTTTTAAAAAAATGAATATTTTATGTGAGACAAAGTTGAAAACCTCACTAAAGACAAACACCCATTTCTCTCCCTTTCTCCTCTGAGATAGCCTTTTCAGCATAAAAGCTATCAGGCATGACTTTCCCTTTGTAAATCGGTGTTGATTATGCCCAGTCACCACCTTCTTCATGTGTGTGGAAATGGCCTCCTGGATTATTTGCTCATCGCCTTCCCACAGATCACTGTGGGTTGCTGGGACTGTCTTACCCAGGATGTTCCTTCTTGCCCTTCTGGAAAATAGGAGGGACATTTGCTTTCTTCCAGTCCTCAGGAACCCCTTCAAAGATAATCAGGAGGGGCACTGCAAACCACATCAGCCTTATCTCTCACAGATGCATCCCAAAAGGATGGGCTCATGTGTGTATCTAGATTAACTATTCCCTAACCTGATCCCGCTCCACCAAGGATAAGTATACCCTGCCCTGGCTTTCCCACTGGCCTCATCACCTCATCACCCACCTCGAGAGAGCCCGGCTGCTCTCCCCTCCTTCCCTTCCCAGTTTACCCTTCCTACAGAGCCGTACCCCCCCCGAGCAGCACACCAGTCAGGTGAGCTATCCCACCGCCCTTCCGCGGTCCCAATGACATCGTAACTCTGCAGTGACACACAGACCCTTCACTCCTCCTGCTCGTGCCCCACGCAGCGTGTGTGTTTGTGTACAGGCATTTCAGAGAGGGACCCCCCCGTGTGCTGGTTTCCAAGAAAGGGTACGGGAGCTTTCCCCATAGCTCTGTCTGGTAGGGCCTTCTTCGTGTGGCTGCCCTTGTGCAGACCCTCTTCTGACCTGTTTCGTTGATTACAAGCTCCCTCCTGTGCCTTTTCTTTGCCATCCTGGTCTACCACTTCCTCACCTGGTTTTGGTGATCCTCTCCCCACCCTGTGGATCCTAGTTTAAAGCTCTCCGTACCAGACTGGCCAGCCTGTTGGCAAACATCCTCCTGCCATGCTTGGTCAGGTGGATCCCCTCTCTTCCAAGCAAGTCTCAGTCCTCTAAGAGCCTCTCATGGTCATAGACACCAAAACCCTATTGCCAACAGCAGCAGCATAACCAGTTGTTGACCTTCAAGTCCTTGTTGATCTTTAACCTGTTGACCTCCAGCCTTTGCCCCTCACTGACAGGATCAAGGAGAAGACCACCCTGGTCCCCACTGACCATCAGCCCAGAGCCACGCTGCCACCCTCGATACTTTCCAGGTCATCCTGGAAGTAACTCTGGTGCCCGTTCCATGTCTGGGCTGGAGCAGATGGACGGAGGACAAGAGCTGAGCTGCCCACAGAGATGAGCTGGGACAGGATTGCCCCCGAGGGTCTGAGGAGCAAATGCACACAGCAGTGAATCCAGGGGACTTCATAACAGCCTGCTCTGCAGCACCAGACCTGCACACTGCTGTGTCGGCAGGCTGCAGAGGGCTCATTCTGCAGTCCAAGCAACGTCTGAACGTTCTTAGAACTTTTTTTTTCTATTTAGAACCACAGGTAAGGGGCCTTTCTGAAAGTTTCAGGAGCCTGGATAGGAGCCGTCAACCAGAAAATGCAGTTGTTCCAGTATCAAAGTATATTACAGAGATGAAACATTATTAAAAAAAAAAAAAGCTTACAAAAAGAAAGAGAGGGTTGAACTGAATCAATTGGATTTATGTAATTCAAAGGAGGTAAAAATGATTTGTTTTCACTTCCAGTTTCATTCATGTTGCTCAGGTTTTCTTCTCTGTTAAGCCATTTATGATGCTGAATTGAAACTTTCTGATAGAATCGTAGAACAGTTTGGGTTGGAAGGGACCTTTAAAGGTCATCTAATGCAACCCCCCCGTGGTGAGCAGGGACATCTTCAACTAGATGCTATCGGACTTTTGCAGGGTTTAAAATGGATTTTCTTTTTTTTCCTGTCAAATTTGTAGCTTGTATTTCACTCTTTGGAAATAAAGGGTTTTTTTAAATCGCAGCAAACCAGAAATCCTCGTCCCAGTTTGCTCCACCACGCATTTCTCCGAGCTGCCAGAATCTCTCCCAGCACACGAAGACATCGGCACCGACAGGGAGTTTTTGATCATGAGTCCATGGGTCCATCCCAGGTTAGCAGCAGTGATGATAAACCCCGTTTACACCCCTGGGCTGAGGCTGCTCTTTTGGCTTTACAGCAACAAACATTGTAATGACTTGACTAGATCTGACGTGGCTCAGCTGTCAGCACCCACAGCGGGAGCGCGGGATGGATGCATAAATGTTTGCAGCAGAGAGGGAGCTTCACAGTGTAAATCAGTGTGGGCCTGCCCAGCTGTAAAATCCAGAGTACAGTGTACTGTGGTTGCAGGAAACACAAGGGGCTACAGTCAGTACAGAAAAAAAAAAAAAAAAAAAAAAAAATCCCCACAAAATACCGGAGAAAGCAAACGGTTAGTACGATGCTGGCAAAACCGGCTGAAAGCAACCCTGCAGCCTCGCCAGAGGTTTGACACTATCACTGTTGCTGCGAGCTCTGGGCAGCCACCCCAGGGAACCTCACTTTTCCTCCTCGAAAACCTTAATTTTGGTGTCCGCAGTGGAGGACGGGCGCTGGGTGTGAGCGCAGCCCCTCCAGCCAGCACGGGGGCTGGCAGGCGGCAGAAGGGACCAGGCAGCAGCGGTGCAGCCCCAACCTCTGAGCTGGGATAGAGTTTGAAGCCGAAGCTTTCAAACCCACAGCGGGAAGCCTTGCCGCTACATGAGGGTAATAAACTGGTGTGAACACGCGCAAGCCTCCGACACGGCCATGTGCACCGGCCGCGTCCGCTGCGAGCCCTCTGCTCCGCGCCCCGGTTCCGTCACATTAACTCATCCTTCTGTAGCCATGGCAACGCGTGCGAAAAACATGACGGTGGGTTCGGATCCGGTGCCCGCAGACCCCAGCACTGCCGAGCCTGGCCGCGGCGAGCGTGCTGCCCGGGGAGCGAAGAGATCATAAGGCCCCTTAATTTTGTTTGTTGGGAACCGCTCTGCCCGCAGACTGTCGGTTTGAGAAGTCTTGAAGAAAATTCCCAGAACCGAGAGGAAAGAAAAGGAAAAAATAAGGTAATGTCTTCAGCCAAACAGCAAGACTTGGGGTGAGCATCACACTGCTTCGTTGTCTGCAAGGAGGGGGCTGCGTGGCTGCCAGGTCTGCAGCTCGTAAGCATCCAACGCTTGCTTTTGTGGCCAGCAAAATCCCCGTCCCAGGGCAGGCACCCACGGCCACGGGTGTCCAGCAGCGCCGTCCCCTCCAGAGCCCGAGTGCGCAGGAGATTCCACGGGGCGACAGAGGCTCTGCAGGGAGCCGGCGGCAGAGGACAGAGAATGATCTGTCAGGAGACACGACTTAGAATTAGAAAGGCAACACTGGTGGTAGCAAGAGTGTGGGAAGGGGGGAGGGAGTGGAAGGAAAGCACAAAATCCATCAAACCCGTATTTGTCTCATTAAAAGTATTTTTAATTTATAATGTCCTGGAATGTAGTTGTCACCCAGCTGTGCAGCCATCACCATGTTGCCTCTCACTTTTTTTTTTCTCTCCCAGCTCCTCTCTCCCACTTCACTGGGACTGCCATCAATTTCTTCCCATCAGCAGCAGTTACAGTAAATGGATTCATCTGTGGGCAATGGGAGCTGAGAGACAAAGGTGACAATATAATTAAGGTTTTTAATTCTATGCCTGAACAGTTAAGTCCAGAACTCATGATAATTAACTGGCTGCAATGAAAGATCTTTAGTCGTTATTTTCCCTTTGTTTCATATAATTGTTCACTTTGGCCAGCTACATTTGTCCTTTAATCTGAATCCTTGCTCGACGATGCTCTGCCTTTCCATCTATTCCCTGGGACTGCAGGAGTTGTGTCAGCAGTGCAGGACCGGTGAACACCGACACTGGAGAACACCCCTGGCCACAGGCCACGGCCGCTGCCTCTTGCACACGCGCAGGGGAGGGAGCTCTGCCAGGGGAAGGGGGACACCTCTCTGGAGGAGCTGAGGAGCGACCGGATGGGGAAACAGCTGAGAAGGGAAGAGGGAAGGCTCCTGAGATCACAGCACCCAAAATAAAACAAGCAGGCGCTGCTTTCAACACTGTGGACCTGCACGTGCCTGGGATGTGGCCCTCAGCTGCTGTTGATGCTCGTGAAGTGTCAGAAAAGCATCTCACATTTTTTTTCCTTTAAAAAAGGAACAGAAGTGGTCCTTGCCTGGCTCTCCTGCTGACTATCTTTATGCTCTGCGTGCCATCACCTACATGACATCCGTAGCTGAGCCACTGCACTGAGTGAACAGAGCAGCCCCATCCGTGGTGATGCCATCAGAAGGCCATCCTTCCAGGCAAGGGGGCAAAACCTCTCCAAGAGCACCCCCATCGGACAGAAGAAGGAGGAAATGCCAAAAGATTGGGGTTTAGCAGTGGGTAATGAAGACACCTCGAGGCCTGCCCCCTCCCTGGTTACACCACCGAGCCCGAGCAGTGCAGAAAACCTTCATGCTTGTCTTTGACCTTGCACAACAGACCGCGACAGCTGCCAGCACACACCTGCTCACCTTCATCCAGCATAAATCAGCCCACAGGCCCACAGCACGGTCCTCCCAAAAGCGCGGGCACGCTCTTCAACACCATCACATTCAGTCTTGGGTTTTCAGCGTATGGGAGCTGCTCCTGTGGCACACCTCGCCTTTTCCTAGTGCCAAGCACTTGCCTTCCATCAAGACTTCCAGAAAAGTGTCCTGTGGGCTTCAGAGTTTTAGGTTTATTGGCTCAGTATTAGTCAAAGTATCTCACCATTTTTAGAGGTTTCGTGGTGACTTTTCCGTGATCCAAGGATCTAAAGAGCCATAAATTCAGTGAGTGTAAGCAAGACACCCTTTCTACTGAACCCGCATTTAGTCATAACTGAGAGGACTGTGATCAAGTGAAAACAAACGTGTTTGGTACAAAGGCAGGAGCAAGAAGCAGGAATCAGTGAGCAATAAGCTAACACATGCATCTGAAAAGTTTCAGCAGGAGAAAACAGCAGCAGCCTGGCGGAAAGTGAATCACTCCTTGTACTGCAAAAACGGTTACAAGAAGTACTGAGAGAATGTTATGCAACGCTAACTTTGACTTATCACATAACTTAGCACATAACACCAATAAGACCCTGCAGAGAGACTATTTTGGCAAGTAATTTGCCCTCTCTGACCTGCCTGTAATCCGTGATAGCACTCTCATTGCTTCAACGCTGAGTGGACTGGAAAAGAGACAGAAAAAAATGTCTTCTGAAAAAAAGAAAAAGAAAAGTCAGTCCTACAAAGGAAAAATCAAACACTGACAAGTCACATAATGAGTAAGTAGAAATGTTTCTGTCTACCTGCTCCTTTGTTATTCCTGGGTATGGCATTCCCCACCCACCCCCATGCACCGGTTCCTTTGATCAAGGATAAAATAAAACCGCAGAGCCGGTTTCAGAAGAGCTCTGTTTTGGCCACCTCCTCATCCTAGGGGCTGTGCAAAGTTTTTCCTGAAGTGCCAAAAGCATGTGCACAGCATTTTACACCAGCTGGAGGAAATCTGGCAAGCAAGGGAGGAGGCGGCACCCGGCGAGGGGTGTGGGGGGTGTGCTGATTTCACACAGGGCTCAGTCGTGTTATAAACCACTTCAGCCCCAGGCTGATGATGGAGAAGAGCTACATTGGAATAGCAGCCTCGTCTTCCATGAGAAGCATTTAAATCTGGTGAAGTAGCTACTGATTACCGCTGGCACCAGCGCCCTGCCAGCAGCTGGTCTGTGTCTGGTGCCTGGGGGCTCGCTTTGAACAAGCGGCAGGAAACTTGAGGAACTCCAGTTTTCCACTCCAAAATAACCCTTAAAATCTGTGTGCGTCAGTCTCAACATGCCAAAAATGCGATTTTCGGCCTCAGCTGCCTTCTCCATGCTCCCCGGTCGCGTTTTCAGGGCAGCGAGCATCTCCTGGGAAAGGGTGTGCTCTTGTTAAGAGCAATTTGGTTTGATTCGCAGGCTCAGCTCAGCTCTTGTTACAGATTTCACTTCAAATCAGTACAACTCGTCCTCCTAAGCTGGATGGCACATCTGCCTGGAGACCTTGAGCCCTTGCACTTATTCTGCCACACTGCAGGAGTGTAGAATGCACGCTGCACACTCTTTTTCTGGAGGAATTCCCTTAGTTTCGCTACTGTCCTTCTGCTCCCCTCCTTCCGTGCCGCCCGGGTCTGACTCTGCCGGGCGTCCCTCCGCACCCACTGCCCCGCCGGCCCTTGCAGGGCTGGGAACATTCCCAGACCAGTGTTTGGAAACCCTGCTGTCCAACAGACACGGCCGCTCACACACTCGCTCCCCAGTTTTCATCCCAAACGCTTACTTACACCGTCGATCTTTCCCGTCTCCTGGGCATGTTCTTGAAACCTGCGGCAGGAGCTCCTGTACACGTTCCTGTGCCCTTGAATCCATTAACTGTGGCAAAGTGATTAATTATTTTAGCCTCTTTTATGGCATCACTGTTAACTTACTGCACATTCATACTTCCAGTCATATAAATGATAGTCTTAAAATAAGGAGGACATGTGTTATTGAACTATTTATAATCGGAACTGTCTGGAGCAGAAAAAGATCCAAACGGGCATAAGAAAGCAACAAAAGTTAATGATTCAGAGATAAAATACTATATTTTAATCTACAGGGTGTGTGACAAATCCAAGAAATTAGAAGCTAAAAGGGTACACGACCAAGGCGAGAGCCTCAGGACACGTCTTTTGCTGCTGTAAAATGAGCACCGTCTCGGAAGGAGCATTGCTGCGGGTAAAACACACACGGAAAGGCGGAGGCTGGCCGTGACCACAGGGCTTATCCTTGCAGCAGCCTCCGGGGGGGACCAGGGGGTGGCTGAGGATGAAAACTGCACCTGCCCTCCAAACTGAGAAGGGGGGTGCCCGCGCAGGCGTCCCCCTCACCGTCCTCGGAGCCCCGGAGGGTGCAACACCACGGGGGGAGCACCGACAGCTCCGTGCGGCGGGGGTCTGCCTCGACCGGGGGCTTTCCTCCCTCAGGCAGGCAGCTTAACCCGGAGGGGGGCTACACTCAGTCTGTCTCCATCTGTCTGCGCTGAACTGTCGATCTTGACAGCAATTAAAATCGTGCATCCCAAAGAGACGTGATATCTGTGCACATTTCCACCGGCACATCTTCCAGCCACACGCTGTTACTGAACGCTCGTACTGCGGGCAAGGACACAGACCCCTTGGGTCTGTTCCCGGGGGTCTCCTGGAAATCCCCGTGTCCTCTCCTGACCTGGTCGTGGCCACGTCTGCTGCTCTCCACCAGTTACCCTGGGCGGGAGCCTCTCTGCCCCGCGGGCAGGCAGGGACACTTCAGGACTGGGGGCCACACGTGAGATCTCCCCCTCCTGCCGCCAGCCCATCCCCTTCCCACACCCCGAGAGTGGAACCGTCGGCACCCAGGGCATAGGGCGGCCTATGGGGGGGACAGGACACACGCACAATGGCACAGCGTAAAACTCAGGCAAAGTTGGGTGTGTTTAGAAAAGATGGCCCAGAGGTTTTCAGCCTATGATTCATTGAGCCTTATTCAGGTTATTTCCCTTTAGAAATGAGGGGGAAATGTGAGTGAGGCCTGAAAACTCTTGGGTTTAGGAACCTGAGTGGCTCTGAAGTGTTACGCTAAGAGCAGCGTACCTGCTTTTTTCAGTGATGAATTTCTACTGGAATTAAATCTTCCATTGACTTAACTAAAATGAATAGAGTAGAGTAGAATAGAATAGAATAGAATAGAATAGAATAGAATAGAATAGAATAGAATAGAATAGAGAATATAAGTAATAGTTCATCTGGAAGGGACCTACAACTATTGTCTAGTCCAACTGCCTGACCCCTGCAGGGCAGAACCTTCTTCCTCCTCACCATTTTCCCTTTCACTCTCCATTATATCTGCATGCAGAAACCTGGAGAGAAATCCGGAGTGAAATTTTTGGTGTGATTCAGAAGCAATCTTTTGCATATGTGTTAAAAGGAAAGCACTAGCTGTTGGCACCTTTCTGCAGACCAGCATTCCTTAGTGAGGTTGTTTTCTATTTATTTTAATTATATAGACAACTTGGCACGGCAGCCTCTGAGTTAATTTGGATGACACTACTGCAAGAGTTTGGGAGTCTTCCCATATATGAGTTATGAAATTCGACTGATTTTATGAGTGTATGAGCTGCTGGCTCATACATACAGAATCAGGCAGCAATGAAGAAGATGGGGTCTCAGGCCTCAGGAACTCGTCTGAGAACAGCCGTGGAGTGGCCAGATGTGGATGAAGATGAAGGTATCAGCCATGAGAGTTCTTCAAGGCATTTATACACAGCAAATATCTGCCCACTGCCTGCTCTGCTGAGCACAGGAGCAAAATTTTGCCAGTGGATGCTCTCTTGCAGCGCCCAGCCTGGTATCCTGATCTTCAAGAATCCTGAATATAAAGGAAAAGAGAAAGAAATGAAAGAAGTGAGAAAGAAATGGAGAAAGAAAGGGAAAAGGGGAGAAAGAAGAGAGAAAGACAGAAAGGAAGAGAGAAAGAGAGAGAAAGGGAGGAAGGGAGGAAGGAAGAAGAAAGAAAGAAAGAAAGAAAGAAAGAAAGAAAGAAAGAAAGAAAGAAAGAAAGAAAGAAAGAAAGAAAGAAAGAAAGAAAGAAAGAAAGAAAGAAAGAAAGAAAGAAAGAAAGAAAGAAAGAAAGAAAGAAAGAAAGAAAGAAAGAAAGAAAGAAAGAGAGAGAAAGAAAGAAAGAAAGAAAGAAAGAAAGAAAGAAAGAAAGAAAGAAAGAAAGAAAGAAAGAAAGAAAGAAAGAAAGAAAGAAAGAAAGAAAGAAAGAAAGAAAGAAAGAAAGAAAGAAAGAAAGAAAGAAAGAAAGAAAGAAAGAAAGAAAGAAGAAACCCATTTTATCTACATTTGATATATACAGTAGTGGAGATGACTTCGTCTCGTGTAGACTACCAAAGACAGTGACAGCATGGGAAGGAGTCTTTCCCCCGCGCTGTGTTGGGGAAGAGCTGAAGAAGCCAGCTCTGTCTGTAGCAGGAAACCAGCAGTTCTCCAGGCCGGAGGAAGAACGTGCTGAGCGCCAGGCCAGGACCAGGAGAACACGCTTCTCAGGGGCGCGGGCAGAACCCCCCGAAGCTGAGCACAGCGTCAGGGGTCGGTGCAGAGGAAGGGCAGAGGCAGGAGCCGGAGAGCAGAGCAGCAAACCCGTCCCTGGATGGAGCAGGGGCACAGTGTGGCAGGTGCAGGGGCAGCCCCTCCGCACAGGAGACTCCCGAAAGAGAAGGGGCTCCCAAATCTGAGCAGAGTGACCCCAGAACGGTGGCTCTACGGTGGTGAAGAGAGGTTTTGCACACAGGCTTTGCTCCGTTCCCACCAGGCAGCCTGCAGGGGCCCTGCCATCCCTGGGCCGCCCCGTCACTGGGTGAGCATGGTCATACTGGGGGGAACTGGCCCGGGCGCACCCCGGTGAGAAGGGGCTGACCTCTGCAGTTACGCCTCGCAGGAGAGAGAAACGGCACCTGGGCTCTGGTCTGGGCTGGGTCAGGGCATTCCACGAGCACTAATTAGTTGTTCTTCCCCGAGGAGTGGCTGCTTGGGACGTGAAGCGCGACGGGCTGGGGCAGCGCCTCGGCGTGCGGGACCCCGTTCCCGCTGGGGTTCCCGCAGCGCACAACCCCCCAAACAATGACAGCTGCTGCTCGAGAGCTTTCCCCTTCGTGAATTATCGATAAACAGATCATTTGTGTTGCACAGCACAGGGGCGCCAGAAGCCCTGGATCCTTTTCCAAGGAGATCCCGTGTGCGCTGACCGATGAGAGAAACCACGAGCCAAAAAGCTTAAAGAACAGTCCACTAAGGCTCTGTAATAAAAAATGCTTCGAATTTTTGCTCAAAATTTGTTTTGTTTTGTTCTGAAATCTTCTTTCCTTACAGAAAAGTGTTTGGAAAATGGTCATATCTGAAAGATTTTGTTTGGCTCAAAGCCAAGACACTTTCCTGCTTCTTGTTGTTGTTGGGGTTTTGTTTGGTTTGGTTTTGTCTTGGGTTTTTTGTTGTTGTTGTTTTGTTGTTTGTTTTTGTTTTTTTTTTTTTTTCCTGAGCCTTTCACAATGGAAAGCAGCTGAAAATAATGGAGACCTGCCTTCTCTTTCCATTTACTAAGGGTGTTTTGAGAGTCACTGGTGTGATCTTAAGGAAGGTTCAAGCTCCTGGCCCCAGCAGGTCAGGCTACAGAATCAGCAGGGCAAAAGGCACATGGGGCAACAGTCAGCACAGCCCGATCTTGGAGTTACTGCCTCAACATTATTTTGTCACTGCAGAGCGTCTGGCACTGAGTCCCAGCCCTCTCACCAGCCAGACTGCGCCTGGAATGATCCACAGGTCTTCTTGCCCACATAATGATAGAATTTTCAATGAAATTCAAACTGATTTTAAAATAGGCCCATTGCTCTTTTTGTACCCCTCTAGCACTCCAGTCCTGCTATCAGTCATTGAAGAGAATCTACAAAACCCCCAAATATTTAACACATCCTCAGTTTTCTGTTGGTTTCAGTACTATATAATTAACTTTTTCTAAGTAATGAATATAAAATTGACTTTGACCCTTCCTGCAAAATACTTTAACAAAGTGCAACAAGGATTCAGGTTAGTGATGGAGACTAGTTTTCCAGATCTCTACATAAGACATCTGCTGAAATGAGGTTTTATATCCCCGTGCCCTGCCGTGAGTTAGGGTTACATGCCTCTGTGCAACGCCCGAGCCGCGTGGCTTGGGACCCGCGACCATCTGCGTACCGCTGCAGAGAATGGAAGGGAAGGGATGCACAGGCTGCAAGCCTGGTCCCTCAGGAGAGACTTTGCCTTTTCTGACAGCAAATACCTTGGCTTGCGTCATGTCAGTGACCCGGCTGCAGGGGAGGGGTCCATGCAAGGGCTGGAAGAGACAGGGAGTCATGTAGAGTTGTTTTTTTCCTGATTATGCTTTTTCTACTTAATTTTCTGATGTATCAGAGTCCAGTGCAGTTCCACGTATATAAAGGAGTTGTAAAGGGAACTGGGGGTTATCACAGGGTGAGTATTTGCAAAACCAGAGACATTCAGACATGGATTGACTTGGCTCTGGCTGAGTGAAGAAAGCCTGAAGGATGTTGGTTTCGTGATGGGCCCCGGTTAAGTATTCCTCCTTTTTCTTTCTAAAAGTAATGGTTATGAGAGATCACCTGCAACTTAAAGCCGAAAAACGTCATTCTTCATTTCCTACACTCTCCCATGTCCCAGGGTAACCTCAGGCCTCTAGAGTCCTTCTATGTGAGGTCTGAAGGGCTCTGAGGTGAAGCTGAACAGCTCAGCCACCCTTACTTTCCCTCTGCACCAGGCTGCAGCAACCGTTGCAATCCCAGAATTTTGCAAATAAAATGCCCTGCCCAGGGTATATTTGGAGTTGGTCCTTCTGAATTCATTTGTTGAGACAAGGTGAAAAATTAACCACTGCCTGCTGCAGGGCAGCTTGAATCAACTCATGTTTTTCCCTTCCTCTGGTGACATGTCGATCAGCAACAAAATTGGGATTTTACAGCCTGTTCTTGCTGTTCCACGCTGTGTCCTGACCCCCACCACACCACTTGCACAGACAGCTGTAGGCAGCTGAAAGCCCGGAGAAACCTGAACTGTGCGGATATCCCGAATGCTCTGCTCTTGTCGCGACCCTTCCAGGGACTTCATCGCTTGTTGCACAACCGCTGGCCCCCGTGAGCCCCCTGAGAGCTGTCACCGCTCTCACCCATCGTCACTGAAGGGGTCCACCTGCTTCAGGGTGGATGTCTCAGACATACCGATGGCCAAGATGCGACAGGCACATCTCATCGCCACCTTGATTGCCTTTATCTCTGGATGCCACAAGGCTCCTAATGGATGATGTTTATCCCTGGAGATTTTGTGCACCAGTGCCTGCCCTTGGGTGGCAGCACTGCAGGGAACCTTATCGGCCACCATGTCCCCAGGCTGGTTTGTCTTTCCTTACTGGTCCTGTCCTTACAGCTGTCTCTGCTGGCAGGGGAAAACCACGACCTGGCTGAATGCCTCTCATGTCCCCAAGGGAAATGACAATATTTCCACTCTTCATTTGGACATATAAGGTGGAGATTTTCTCCATAATAGATGTCCACTTTTAGTCTCTGAAGCCTGAATTTCAGACAACGGAGGTAGCAATTTGATTTATCTCTGAATTTATAAACCCAGAAATCATATAAAACCAATTGGTTTCTTCCCATAAAATGTCACGTTTTCAAGCTGGCCACTGGACTCTTGGGTTCTGCCTTGTTTTGGCGTGCCAGAATCACTTTGTTCTACCTCCTGTTAAGGAAACATCTTGGAAAATTAGATTTATATGAAGCAGATTTGTAATTGGCCCTATCCTATCCTATCCTATCCTATCCTATCCTATCCTATCCTATCCTATCCTATCCTATCCCTCCTGGACTTTCAGCAACCTTTACTTCTCCATTTGTCTCTTTACACAGCACTGGAGACATATCCTTAGAAGGTTCTCACCCCACTTTTCCATAACAGCACTTAGGCTGAAGTTTTAAAACATCTCAACATGTATTTTCAGCAGCTGAGCAGTTCGGATTGGGTTTGCAAAGATGCTCAAGGGCCAGTATGTATAAAGACTGTTGTCAAGGCACTTCTGGAGACCCTCCTCATTTCAGGGTTTCTTTCCCACTCCAGCTGTTTAAAACACCAATGTTCCACCAAACTCAGTGTCCTGGAGGCCATTCAGTCAGGGGAGAGGCAGAGCACCTCCCCGGGGTGACACTGTGCCTCGAGGAGCTGGCTCAGACCAAACTCACCCGCGGGTGGTGTTCGTCTGATCTTCAGAATCTTGAGAGGGTGCCAAAGGCTTCGCCCTCTCTTTGACACCTGTGCCAACATTGACGGTGTGCACACCATGTGCTGGCAGAGATGCAAATTGTGCTAGACCAGGCACTCCTGATGCTTTCCCCATGGAAAATAAACCATCTCCTGCTCCGACACTTGCCGAGGACATCCCAACCAGGCAGCTCCTGCGCTCGTGTGCCAGACCCCACCGCACTCCTGACCAGCACGGAGATCTACGATGGCGGGACGTGAATCGGAGCAGCTCCTGAAAGGGTCCGGAGCGCTGATCCAGCGTGGGAAGCACACAGTCCCCGCCACTCTCAGACAGCCTTTTCCACCGCAATGCAATGCAGGCAGCCCACCACGCACCTTCGGCATTCCTCTGACAACTTAGGGAGAATTCAGCATCCTCCTTAGATCCCGCGATCCCGTCCCCCCTGAGGGGGCTGCTATGTCTGCCCCTAGACAGCTCTGAAAATATCCCAGGGAGCCTGAAGCCCACAGACCTGGATAACTGAGTTGCTCTGTAAATAAAAGGGGAAAGTTGGAATATTCTCTTTTTCTCTATGTCTGCTCTTCCCAGCAATGTACCCCTTGTGAATTACATATAAAAATCCTCTGAGTTATGTAAAAAGCCTGTAACTTTAGAGTTATGTAACACCTGAAAAGTGACATTACACTGCTCTACAGCAACATCACGCTGTGACTAAGTGACATTTGTTTAATTACCTTCTTCTGCCCCCAAGATAGCTGAACCACTTCAGGACATCATAAGGTTAAACATATCTGGATCTCTTACTTCGTGTCTTCACAATTAATGAAAAAGCATAATATTTTCCTCTCTCTTTTTTTTCCCCCGAACACCACTTAAACAAAACTGAAGTTCTGTTACACAGTCCTCAAATCCAGGTAGACAGTAAGAAACAAGTTGTACTTTATATGTACTACATGACATAACCAGTGGAAAATCAACTACTGGAGTAAAACTAATGACCGTTCTCCTACAGAAAATAATGCTGTGTGCAGATAGGCACTGCTAATTAGGGTCCTCCCAGGTCCCCCAAGGCAGCACAAGGTCTTACACATGTGGCAGCGTGGAGGGGGGTTTCCTCGCCAGGGAGGGTGGTGGCCACCGGCACTGCCGGCAGCAGCAGGGCTTGTGCTCGTGGCTCACCGTGAGGATGCTTGCCGCCGGGCTCCTGGAACACCAGCAGCTCCGCCACGAGGAGCTGGTGAAAGGAGTAAACGTAAGGCGAGGAGGAAGGAAGGAGTGAGGAAGGGGAGGGAAAGGAGCAAAAAAGACTCCCCACGTGCCAGAACCCCTCTGGCACTGGTGGGCTTGGCAGGCTGCTGGGCAAATCTCCCCGATGAGTCTGAGGTTCTCTTTTGGTGAAAACCTGGTGGGAAAACCCAGAAACAGTTCCTGTCAGTGGGGCTCTGGAGAGCCTGGCTGGTTGTTTTGCCCATTCTCACATCATGCCCGTTTCTCCCATAATCAGTTCATGGGGCTGTCAAACCTGACATCAAATGCGTGGAGATTCTCCAGGTCCCGACATTTTTATCTTTTCCTGCATGCCTAAAAATAGAATTGTATTAAATAAATGACCCCCAAAAAAGTAGAATGTAAAAACATGTTGTTTTCAGTTTGGCTTGGGGCAGGGTGGGTATTAGGGACAGTGGAGACATTTCTGATTGATCGGGGAATTAATTTTCAAAAAGACACAAACCCCAAAAAGCAAAGGAAGAATGCTAGGTGGAGTGGTGAGGAGTGTTTCTTGGACAACTCCATGTAGTCTTCTCCCTCCTGCCCCCCCTTTGGGAAAGATTTTGACAATGGAAAAATAAAAAAGAGGAAAGTGGTTGGATGGTGCCTGATGGAAGCTGATGAGCAATTAATGCCTAAGGGAAAAGACGCATCTGTGTCGTAAAACGTGTCCCTGAGTCTACAGGCATCCTCACCTCTGTACAGCAAAGTAACGTCCCCTTAATTGTCTTCAAACACGGGCGCCTTAATTAGACCAGAGGAACAACATGGGCAACAGAAAAGTACTAACTAGTATGTATGACTCAGAGGTGTTTAGGCTTTAAATATAAGCGCTCAAACCAGTGAAAGCAGCTCGTCCATGCTCGCTCACGCAGGGCTCTCTGCAGAGGGTGGGCACCAACGGGAACCCGGGAACATCGGTGGGGCAGGAGGCAGAAGCGGTTGGTACTGCCTGACTCACTCCTGGTAGGTCCATGCTCTCAGAAGCCTGGAATTATGAAAAAAGCACCCCTGGGCTTCTGCTGTAACGTACAGCATTTCTAGTTATCTCTACCATCCTCCAGAATTAATTTTTTCTTGACTTCAGCTGAACTGCCCATAAAGTCAGTCTGTCTGTACATCGAATTTTGCCATAGGGTTTGCTGTTGTCGTTTCATTTAGTTGGAAATACTGTTAATCTGATTCATATTACTGGTTTCCCAGATTTATATCACTACATTGGCCAAATGCGTTACTTGAACAGGTACTTGAACAACCAGCCTGTGCTAGCACGAGGTTCACCCTTGGATGTGAACACAGGGGATCGGAACAGAAACGCAGCCTAAGAAGTTGCTTTACATTCTTGTACAGGCCATGACAAGGTTGTATTAATTAGAAAATATAACCATCAGATGTAAATTGCGGGCAAACCATGTTCTTGTAGCCATCATAAGCCTTTGAAAAAGCACTCAGTGATGGTGCTTTCAAGAACAGTTCAAACAAAAATCTTTCTGGTGTGAGTGGAAATATTAGTCCCATCATATTAAAAATTGTCCCCTTGATCAAGAGATGGCACTGGCCACTAGAAGGAAAAAAGAGCAATACCTCTGCAAGTTCCTGTCAGATCCTCTAGCAGATGGAGAGAGTCATTAATCCTGTTTAAATCTGCGGGAGTCACATACACATACACACAGAAAATACAGCGACTTGTGTTTGTCCTTAAAGGACCAGGAAGAAAAACATTGGACATGAATCATTCACAAACAACAGACCAACTTCTGTGGGCAGGTATTGGGCTTCTGATCTTTTCAGGAAAATAACAAATTCACACATTCAATTTGTGATTATGGAACAGAAATTGTAAAAAATTATGCAGGTTCTGGATTTAATTTAATGAAAACTTTCTTTTTGTTCTAAGGAAAACAATTCTCTTTTTTCAAGCTGTGTAATTTTTTCTAGGCAGAGGTTTGTATTCTACATAATTTCCACCCCAGAATTATCTATTAGACCCAGTAAAATCATATACCTGATGTCCTGTCTACCCAGCCACAGCAATAAGAGTCCCTACTTAAATATTCAATAAAGGGCAACAGAGCAAGGCAGTTCCCGATTTTCAGGGTGTAACAGAAGAAGCCCAGGGTCACCCAAGCTGGCAGCGGGGTTAGAATCCAGGATTTTGGCACCCCCAGGTCACAGTCTCCGCGCAGCCCCCTCCTGCTGCCCAAGCACTTGCGGCTATTGCCCGTCTGGTCACGGATGCACGCCGTGAAATCGGAAAAGGGCAAAAGAAGTTTGAGACAGAGACGTTTGGGAAATAAGAGGGGAAAGTAAGAAACCGGGTCAGTTTGGGGTTTTTTTGTTTCAACCATGTTATTCCCTGGTTGGGGTTTGCTCTTTCCATTCACAGCCCACACCCTGTGCTCCCCCCTGCTCGGCGCCTGTCCCCCAGCCCTGCCTGTCCCCCAGCCCTGTCCCCCAGCCCTGTCCCCCAGCCCTGTCCCCCAGCCCTGCCTGTCCCCCAGCCCTGTCCCCCAGCCCTGTCCCCCAGCCCTGCCTGTCCCCCAGCCCTGTCCCCCAGCCCTGTCTGTCCCCCAGCCCTGTCCCCCAGCCCTGCCTGTGCTGCCGCTGGGCTGGAAGAAGCCAGGCCAGGGGCCAAGGGCTGCTCCAGCCTCCCCGCAGCGGGCAGGGCCCCTCTGCAGCCAGGGTGTCCCAGCAGGCAGGACAGGCAGGTGCGCCCAAGTCCTGCCTACCCAGGCACCGGCACTCAAAAGACAGGGATCATCATTCCTAAAACCCCGGCACGAGGGCAGTCTGCCTCTGCCAGAGCATCTCCCCACCGACTTCCAACCTAGCTGAGCAGTGGGGACCCTCCAGACCCCCACCCAGCGTCCTGGGCTTATTCAGGCATGAGGGACCAACTTCTGGTTCTTGCAGGGCTCCCTGTGTGATGGTTTGACTCTGGCTAAATGCCAGGTATCCACCAAGTCGCTCTATCACTCCCCCCCCTCTTTCCCCTTGTTTTCTCAACAGGGCAAAGAGGGTAAAGAAGATAAACCAACCCTTGTGGGTGAAACAAAACAGTTTTAACATAAGCAAAGCGAAGCAAAAGTCTGCGCGCGGAAGCAAAAGCAAACAGATTTATTCTCTACTTCCCATGAAGAGGTGATGTCGGGCCTTCTCAGGAAGCAGGGCTCCAATACGCGTAGTAGTTGCCTCGGAGGACCAAGGGTGACCCCACCCCCTTCTTCCTTTCTCCCAGCTTTATACTGAGCAGACGTCATATGGTATGGAATATCCCTTTGGTCGGTTTGGGTCAGCTGTCCTGGCTGTGTCCCCTCCCAAGATCTTGCCCACCCCGTCCCACTGGGGGAAATATCAGAAAGAGCCTTGGTGCTGTGTAAGCACTGCTCAGCAGCAGCCACAACACCAGGGTGCTGCCAACACCCTGCAGCTCCCAGCATAAACCACAGCACCATGGGGCTGCTGTAGGGGAAAACCGATTCCAGCTCAGCCAGACCCAATACACCCTGTCAGCTGTGCATGGAACGTGTCAGACCTCACTCGCAGCAGCAGGGCTGAGGTTGTCCCACGGCATGTGCAGAGAGCTGCCAGCGCAGCCATCCCCGCTCCTGACCACAACCCTCCCGTGCGGGTGGAAGGAGAAACCCACGGAGACACCATCATAAAAACCAGGGACTGGAGCCACAGAGGTAGAGCACACGGTAACGGGGAACAACCCCAAAGCTCAAATTGATGCGCTCTGCCTCCATGGGCCCCTTCAGGACAGCGTGGTAGGATGGAGAGGAGATGGGGGAGCAGATTTGCTGTCAATCTCTCTGAAGCTTTTCTCCTGGCAGAGGAACCAGAGACCCTGCGTGCCTCAGCGCTGCTCACACAGGGGCAGGGACCCATCCCTGCCTGCTCTGTGACGAAGGGTGCGAACTCAAGTAGATTTTTTCATCCCCCAGAATGAGGTGGATTTAGCCACTGCAGCCAGAAAAGCCCCAAAATGCACAAACCAAGTTCAGACACAAAGCACACCCAATCAGTGCTGCTCCCCTTCATCCCGCTGCCTCCTGCGCGGCTGCTGGTGGAGCCCGATTTCCCAGTGCCTCACCCCCAGCCGCACCCTGCAGCGCTCCCAACACCTCTCCCAACTCTGAGGACGCACAGGTCTTCACCCTTGTGTGACTAGCCACGCTTACTCGTGAGGGTCCCTCCTGGCTTGGCGTGCACGTGCACACAGTCAGGGCCGGGGAAGTTGAAAAGTCCTGGGGTTTTTAACAACAACTGAAAATATCCGTGTAGTATCAACATTCTTCCTATAGTCCCATACTGAATCCATACTACAGCCCTATTCCAGCTCCTCAGAAGAAAAATTAACTCTATTCCAGCCGAGAACAGGACAGTCGTTATCACTGTGATGGGAAGAAGATAAAAAGGGATTATGGAGACCAAGAAGGAAAGGATCTGAGGTAGCAGCCCTTGCAGCCACAAATACTTTAATATTTCATGCTTCAGCGTCTGTTTTGAAAGTCTCATAGTAATAAGAGTCTGGAAATACACATATACTTACATATATATATGTTCACACACATGTATTTTTACCCTCTAATGACTGTAATTAAGGTTATTCTTAGGGTTTGCAAACCTGAAGGGTTCTTATTTCAACTCAGACTGGTTCACCATCAGAGTCTTCCCAGTCTTCCTTGGGAAAACCATCCCAACGCTTGCACATTTCGACACCTGAACTGTGCAGACAGATTTAATCTGGCCTGGAAAGCCTGAGCAAAGCCAGAGGTTCCTCTTGCCCTCATGGAGGAGCGGTGCCATGGCCCCAGGACGTGGCTCTGGGCCGTTTCCACCCATCCTGGGTCTCCTCCCGGGCTCTGCTTCGGCCGGCAGCAGCGGATGAGCCCCGGGCTGGGCTTCCAGGCTCTGCTGCCTCATTTGCAGCGCTGTGGGATAAGGGGCATCTTGAACTCCTTGTGTTTTCTAGCCAGACAATGAGGTGGTGGGCTATCTGATTTTGTGAGAACGCTCTTTGTCATCTTCAAACAAAAGTCATAAACCTTCACCATTTCCATAAAGCAGAACCACTGCTTTCTGGCCGTCTCTGCTGAAGTAGTCATTACTGAAATCACAGTTTTCTACTAAGTTTAAGGAATCCTGGATACCTGAGCAGCTCTTCCTGGCTGCGTTGCACAAAAACGTCAGCAAAACAAAACGTGCTTATAGGATTAATTTCTTTGCAAAAAGCTTCAACAGACCCCAGGTGAGGCAATCCAGGTCACTGGCTCTGAAGACACTAACGCTATTTCAGACGTATTCATGAGCCCTGCCAGGCTGTTGCCGAGGTGAAAAGTCCCCAGAAAAATCACCAAAATGCCTCAGAGAGGTTAATTGCGCCTATACGAGGTCTCAGAGGGTGCGAGCGGGCTCTAGGCTGTACAGCAAAGTGGAGCCTTTCAGGGGAGGAGGGCTCCGAGCGTGGCTTTAGCCGTGTCCCCTCTCCTCAGGACGGGGACCCCCCAGCTCCCCATCCCCAGCCAGGGCGGCACTCGGGGGGCAGCGGCGGGGGGTGTCGCGGAGCTCCCTGGAGGGGCTGAGGCTGGAAGCTGCAGACCGGTCCCCTCCGACAGGTAACTGATTGGATTAAGAGTCCTGTCTGACAGCGTGTCTGCTCAGCCGCGCGGGCTCATCAACCTCCCCGTCCTGCCTGCTAATAAATCCGGCACCAGGGACCATTCCGCTTGATGATCTCTCCTTGGGGAGTTTTTAAGGCTTCGCTCTGCGAAAACTACTTGGAGTCTATTAAAATTGCAGCTCTGCTGTTGTCATGTCGTCCCGGAGAGTCACGGGAGGTGCCTGTCACCCAGGTGGAGGTAGCTATTGCATATTCAAGTGAAAAAATAGCCCCTGCCTTGGACAGACAGGCGTCCATGCCAGCAAACGGAGCGGAGGGAGCCCTGCTCACCCCCAGCCTGTCTTGTTAAGGGCTGGGCCTGGGGAAGGGGCACACAACGCCGTGTCGCGGGCGCCGAAAACACGTGCGATGCCTTTGCTGAGAGGATTAAGCAAAAAGCTAATTATCAACCCCAGTGGTCAGCCCGGCTCCGCCGTTGCTGTTGCTCAGATCCGCGTGCTGCCGGCCGGATTCCCGGCGCTGGCCCCGCTGCCGCTCCGTAATTCAACCGCGCCAGAGTTTGCGTTGCCCTGTGTGTGGGGCTTCTGCTCTAACGCCTCTGCTTGCAATCGCCTCGTAAAGGACACTGCCTGAATAAATTAGAAGACAGCAATTGTGGGATCTATAATATCTGTGCAGAAGATGTATAAGTAAATTGCAGTTTTAATTCTTTTCTGGGATTCAGCTTTGGAGAGCTACGGGGAGGCAGCCTGAGAAAGGCTGAATGCAGCAAGACAATGAAAAACCTTCCAGGTTGTTAAGCTGCTGTGGCTTTTGACTCGGCCACCACATGAAAGGACCATAAAAACCAATATCCTTTGTTGTTTAAGATAAAAAGTTAATGAATGCAGAATCACAGGCCAAGTTGCTGCAAAATATTACTGTGAGATTTTAGCTTTTGTTTTCACTGGGCAGCCTGCAGAGGCAAAGTCTGAATTCGTGTCAGGCTGGGGAGAACCTTCCAGCATCCTGGTGTCAGTGACACACCAGAAACATTCAGGCTGTTCAGCTGCCCGGCACGTTCATAATGCACTTGTAAATGACTCCGAAGGGATGAAATGCGTGTCTGATTAACCAGATTAGATTATATAAATACCAAAATAATTTAAAATGATGGACAAGCAGTCCTGGCGACTAGGGAGATCTGTTCTTCCCCGAGCAAAGATCCCTCCATTTCTTCCCCATACTGAGCCACCCTAACAGAAGTTGCCTCAAAAGCATGGTGGTGTCTGGAGATCTGGGTTTGTGCCTGGATGCTGCCCCTGTGCGTGAGCTCTCAGGCACAGACCCCGTTGCTTGAAGTTCCCTTGAAGGGAGGTTTGTACCTGGGGCTCTGGGAGGTGCTGAGCACTGGGTGGTGACCCATGAAGCGAGGAGAGTTTGGCTTTCTGTACACCTTGACACGCATCAGTTGTGCCTATAATAGCTAGGAGGAAATGAAAAAAGGGAAGAAATAGAGAATTTTCTGTATCTCCAGTGTTTCTCTCCACGCTATAGGCTTGGGACAGCCAGGTCTCTTGCACTAGTAGCCTGCTGCTGCTCTACTCTAGGTTTTTTCCTACCTGTTTCATTTCCAGCGGGTAGAAACCACAAGCCCTTTTATTTAGCAAGATGCCAGTAACAGCCCTGCACACCGCAATTTAACATCCTGTGGATGCCCATGACAGCCATTCTCTCCACAACAGAGGCATCTGCACTCCAGAGTGCTTGGCGAGCTGCGTGAAATCCCGCGTTCTCCTAGTTTACTACAGTGGCAGAGAGGAAAGTCCCAGAGAGCCTTAATGCGTTCGGGTTTTAGCAGTTCTGGAATAGCAACAGAGAACAAGTTTTCTGCTCAGCGCTTTACAATCTTGTTCTACAAGTATTTCAGATACTTAGAGTAGAAATCCAAAAGCCAAAGACTGACTGTCTGTCATTGCATTATTTCAAGTTTTGCTCAGTCCAGCTGGGAGTAGTGTGCCGGAGCAGCGCGGGTGTAAGGCAGAAGCGCAGCATGAATTTAAAATCCAGGTCCCTTTGCATGCTGGACCCTCTCATTGTCATGTTATTGTGACAGTTGTGACCACTAAGAGGAGATGCTCATCACTAGGGTTACTTCAACCTTAAAATTCAAAACCGTTGTATAATTTCGTAGGCATCCATATAGACAGTGCTACCAAGGTAAATGCCAAAGGGAAGAAAGCCAGATTCTTTCATTAATTCCCATGTGTCATTTTTTTCTCACTGATTGGCAGAAATGGAAAACACAATCATGGAAAATATCACACTTTGATTCAAAACCTTAACTGAGGTGTGGATCAGCTGGTCACAACTTGGGTACTGCCTGTTTTCCCCGTTTACTTTATGTTCAGTGTAAAACACATCAAAAAATGAATGTGGATTTCCATATCCTGGGGTATGGATCCTAGAAACGCACAGGAGCGGTGATGGAAGCTGTACGGTGTGATTTGGGAACTCAGCTGAGTACGCAAGCGCTGCTTGTAAAATGTGACTTGACTGAGGTGGTAAGTGAATCCTGGTCAGTGGAGTGGGGATGGGCAGCGGTGTATCGGCACGGGTACGGGAGCTAACGGCACCTTCCCTCCGAGACCGTGTCTCACCAAGTGTAAGAGCACAACAGCTTCAGCTGGCGAGCACCAGCGGCCATCGAAATGGTGGGATGTGAAAATTAATCACAATATTTAGAAGGCAGCATTCAGCTACTCAGTCACGGCCTTTTGATTTTGCATAGTTTCTGAGAAGAGTTAGAGTGACTACAAAATCAAACGTCTGCCCGACTGCAGTGCTGGCTGCAGCTGCACCGAGTGGTGTTTTGATAACTCCTCCAAGACAATTCTCTCTCAGAGATTTTTTGTTGTGCTCTTTGATGGCACTTGAATATATACCACCCCTCTTATCTAGTAGAAGATCAATCCAGTTAGTATTCCACACCCAGATCACCTCTGAATCTTGGTAAAAAAAGCAAAGCAAACTCCCAACGTCTTCTGTCACTTTCCGGTAAGAATTTGGCATTTGGGAATGGTAACCTGGCAGCAACTAAACCTGCACCAAAGACCGAGGTTTACTGATGGCCCAAGCTCCATTTTGGGATCAAAATACACATTAGTGTAACTGCCGACCAGGCGCTGGCAGTGCAAACTAATACAATGCCTAGGGGGTCATTACATAGCTGTCTGCTAGCAACCACTTTTAAGGACACTAATTCCTCTCACAAATTAGCATGGAGACAGAAACAACTTTAAGGCACTAGTGCCCCAGGCTTTACTGAAGCAAGTGACCCAGGAGTTAAAGGGTTTGTTTCCTACTACTGCTCCCCGGAGACATCCAGCCCCACATTCTTGGGAACAATTAAATGTAGAGCCAACATCAAGCACGGTCTGTGAACATAAACTCCACGTTGTGAGACTCTACTGCCGACTGTGAGGGATACATGGAAATGGGGTATTTTTTCTCTCTCTCCTTCCGTTGCAGCTGAAGGTGCCTTGGTGTGGCAGCCAGAAGCGGTCAGTGAAACACCCAACGGTGCAGGGAGAGCACAACGGGATTTCCAGGGTATTCTGGCACCTACGAACCGCAGCAGCTTTTCTGTTACGTCGCTTCCCACATGCAAAGGTGCTTCTTGTTACAGGTACCTCGTAGCACAGCCCCAGCAAACTGTGTGGACTGGAGAGGAGGAAGAGTAATCGGGCTGACTGCTGCCGGTCCCGTTCCTGCAGCCACTTATTCCTGCCAGATCAGCTGCGGGTAAGGGTGAGATCTGTCAGGGCTCACCTCTAATCACACGAGGCTGCGAGGCTGCTGGTGTGGTTCCTTATACAGATACAAGAAAACTCAACCCTATCCGTCCATTACTTCCATAAAAACTTGTCCTCCTCGCTGCGGTCTCCGGAATGATCAGATGGGTATCCTCAAGCTCTCAAAGCTCTGTGCGTGCCAGCAGCTAACGGAGGCACCAGTCGGTGCAGCAGCCTCTGGGCTCTGCTCTGGGAGCTCCTGGATCTCCTGGGGATGAGGTCCAGGATCTCGGGGCACTTCCTGAGAAACTCGAAGGTACCTGCTGCTGCCAGGCAAGGACGAGGTAAGAGCAGCAACAGCTTCTAAGAAACTGTCCTTGACCCAGGGTGCCTGGAGCCTGTGTTGCAGATGTCCTGGATTAGGGAGGGTCTGTCACCCTTCAGCTGGTGCTCAGGAGAGCCCCGTGTAAGAGCCAGACCCAGGGCACAGCTCTGAGGGGCCGGAGTTTGTACAGAGGAGTGTAAAGAAGGGGTCCTTAGCTGAATTCATACCAGCATAACCAGTTTCAGAGTGGTGGTGATGCGCCACAGGACAGTTTCCACAGCAGGTGCTGGCCAGGGCAGAGGCCCTGATGCAGGTGGAGCTTTGGCTGCTGGATGCAGCTCTCCACGTCCCAGGCTGCGGGGAGTGTCCTGGGCTCGCTCTGGGGCCAGGAGCAATGTCCCTCTGTCCTGTGGGAGCTGTGCCATCTTGGCATCAGAGGGAGATAGACAGCATCTGCTCCAAGACACAGCAGCTTGAAGATCCTGGTTCCCCACCTAAAATAGAGCAGCAGGCAGTGTCTACCCCACTGTCAAGGTAAGTGAAACCTCTGGATAAGGCAAAGGATGGGGGCTGGTGACTTCTGGCATCAAGATGAAGGCTCCTGCCCCACCTAACAGCATACAAGAACAAAATAACTTCACCACCCTCAGAACTGAAGAGCAGCCAGATGTGCCTTCAAGCAAAGGATCTGGGCCACCCAGCCCTAAACTGTGCGAGACCACCAGGAACTCAGTATTGGGCGAGTCCCTGCTGTGGGGGACAGAATCTGACCTCTCTATCATTTAGAGAGTTTTGCTGCTTGCCACGGGGCCTGGCTCTAAGATGTTGTGGAGAGATTGCCCAAGCTTGTCTGATCCTCGGGTTATTATCCTGTCATGTTCTTCCTTGTGGGCACCAGTGGTGCACCCTAGACAGTGTCAGAAATGATGAGACAGCTCGGGGGGAGGTAGTGAAGAGCATGGGGACCCAGGTGGTCATCTCCCCAGTCCTACCAGTGAGCGGAAAGGGTGTGAGAAGGGCACTAGTAGGGCAAGTCAGTGATTGGCTGCGGACCTTGTGCTGGTTTGGGTTCTGGGGTGTTATTTACTGGTCAGCATCTGTTGGGGAGAGATGGGATCCACCTCAGCAAGTGAGCAAAGGTGCCTTTGCCAGCAGGATGGCTGACCTGGTAAGGAGGGCTTGAAACTAGAAACGGTAGGGGAGGGAGAAAGATCCTGAAGGCAGGGAGGAGGTTGACTTGCAACCCTGGGCTTCAGGAGAACAGACCTTGATGTCTTCAGAGATCTGCCTGGAAGAGTCCTGTGGGATTAGGCCCTGGAGTGAAGAAAGAACTAAGAAAACTACTCCAAGAATCACCTTCTCCAAGCTCTTCAGTAGTCCACCCAACAAATAGGAAGAGGGACAAAAATCCCAGGAGGCCTGGGTGGATGAACAACGAGCTCCTACCCAAACCCAAACACAAAAAGGAAGTGTACAAAGGCTGGAACACAGGACAGGTAACCTGGGAGGAATATAGAAATGTTGTCTGAGCATCCAGGGATGACATTAGGAGAGCTACAACCCAAATGGAACAGAATCTGTCCAGGGATGTCAAAAACAACAAGAAGAACTTCCATTCGTGCATAGGGTAAAAAAGGCTGATGAGGGAAAACGTGGGCCCATTGCACGGTGAGATGGGGGACCTGGTTACACAGGACATGGAAGAGGATGAGGTATGGATGCGTTCATTGCCTCAGTTTTCAGTAGCAAGACCAGCCTCCAGAAATCCCAAGTCCCAGAGACCATAGGGAAAGGCTGAACCAAGGAAGATCTTCCCTTGGTGGAAGTGGATCAGGTCAGGGAATATTTAAGCAACTGGACATATTGTAAGTGCAGTATTGATTGGAGCTGGTGCTGAGGGACCTGGCAGATGTCACTGCAAGGCCATCTCAATAATCTTTGATCAATCACAGCGATGGGGAAAAGCGCCATGAACACTGAAGAGTGCAAACGCCACTCCTGCCTGCAAGAACCCAGGACCCAGGGAGCTCCAGGCTGGTCAGCATCACCCCCATCCCTGGGAAGGTGATGGAGCAGGTAACCTTGGAAACCGTTTGCAGGCACATTACAGGCAAAAAACCTCATTAGGAGTAGTCAGCATGGCTTCACCACGGAGAAGTCATACTTGACCAGTGTGATAAACCTCTGTGAAGAAGCGACTGGCCTGGTAGATGGTGGGACAGCCGTGGATAATGTTTACCTGGCCGTCAGTAAGGCCTTTGGCACTGCTTCCTTAAGATCCTCTTAGAAAAGCTTCTGACGCGTGAGCCGGATGAGCAGACAGTGAATTGGGTTGAAAATCGGCGGAATGGCGAGGCCCGGAGGATGGCAGTCAATGGCACAAAGTCTAGCTGGAATCCATTAGGTAGCAGTCTACCCCAGGCGTCAATACTGGATCCACTCCCGCCTCGTATCTTCATTAACGGTCTGGATGAGGGAGCAGAACGTGCCCTCCAGAGTCTGGGAGCAGGGGCTGGCCTGGCTCACGCTGCCGTCCAGAGGGACCTCAACAGGCTGGAGAAACGGACACACAGAAACCGCGGGGAGGCCAAGTTCAAAGTCACATACCTGGGGAGGAGCAACTCCAGGCACTTCCCTGACTGGAAATCCAGTGTCGGATCAGATTATGTGGATAAATAAACCCAGCTGGGGGTGGGGAAGGCTGGAAAAGGCACTTCTGGCCAGCAGGTTTCCAGCTCCAGCCTGGGGAGGTGGCATCTGAACGTGTCCAGGAGACACCGATGGGACAGGGACCAGGGCATGTTTCAAAGGCCTCACTACAGGGGAATAAGGTGCACAACCTTTCAACGGGAGGGGTGGAGGAAGACATTACCGTTTTGGATGACCCACAGCAAACCCAAACCATCTGCGGGCCCCCAGACTGGGGTGGGAGCAGGGTGTGGAGCCGTTATCCCCACAAACACCCCCTGGGAGCTCTGGCTCTGCGTGGCGGGGTCACCCGCCCCCCCCGAGGCAGCTCTGCCAGCCCGTCACACCCCACACGTGTGAGCACTGACAGTGACACTGTGTGTAACGTGTGAGCACCGACACTGACGCTGTGCGTAACGTGTGAGCGCCGACACCGACGCTGTGTGTAACGTGTGAGCACTGAGAGTGACACTGTGTGTAACCTGTGAGCACCGACACTGACGCTGTGTGTAACGTGTGAGCACTGAGAGTGACACTGTGTGTAACGTGTGAGCACCAACACTGACGCTGTGCGTAACGTGTGTGAGCACTGACAGTGACGCTGTGTCCTCAGCACACGTCACTTCACGAGTTTCTCATGTGTAGCAGATGTAATTCTGTTTATCGTTGTTAATCACTGAACACACACAAGCTTTAGGTGGAAACAGCCATTTCTGAAATAACGAAAATGAACTGTTTCTCCGGTGAGTACACACCAGCCACTGGACGGCAATCTGAGCAGCAGATGTAGATAAAACTACTGCTTTTTTTTGGTTGTTTTTGTTTTTTTTTTTTTTGTGAAGACCTCCACAGCAATGTGCCACAGCTTTTTTTTATTTTTTAATTTTTTTATTACCACAGAAGCACTTTCTGAAAAGCCTGAGGCGGGACGGGCGCCACAGCATCCATAACCTGCTCTCCTCTTCCTCGGAGCTGCGCTGTGGTGGGGGCTGACTGGGAACCGCTGCCCAGCCTGCGGGTCCGGTGCCGTGTCCCGGCGGGCGATGCCAGCGTACGCCGTTGGGAGCAGCGCCCTGGGCAGGGCTCACCTTGGGCTCCTTTCTTTCCGCGGCTGCCCGGAGCTGCAGGTCCCGTGCGATGCTCAGCAGCCACAAACAGCAGCACATCTGCTGCTTTGCGCCTCGTGTATCCTGGGCTCTGAAAGGAACAAAACCCTTCACGGCGGGCAGGTTTGCAAAATTTATCTCCAAAGCCAGTATTTTAGGGGAGGGGAAGAGGAGTTTTCATCTTTCGGCGCCGCTGTGTGCAGGTCCCAGGGAAGAAGCTTTTCACTGTGGTGGGCTGATGGTTTTGCTGAAAACGGACATTAATTTTTGCAAGTTGCAGCTTCCTTCAAACCAACTGGCATCTGTGGAATTTCAATAGAAGAGCGTGTAGTGTCCAAAAACAGGACACGAATGCCAGATGCCGTGGCTGAGTGCAGGGCGCCCTGCTAGACAGAAGCCTCAGAGGAAAGCAGAAACATCCCTCCATGCTCAGGCTGTCCAAAACAGTTGGGGCAGGAAAGAAAAGGTGTTTTAATCTCATACCATTTCTCTCCCTGGAGTATGAATTCTGGCATTAGAAGGAAACTTGAGTAGTACCAAGTGAACCTGAGACCCGGAGCGAGGAAGACCCTGACACTGCAGAGCTTTGGACCAGAGGCAGGGGAGAGCCAGCACCAGGCTGAGACATCAGAGAAAGGGGGACACACGGGTCACAAACACATCCGTGCATGCTTGGGCTGGCCTGCTCGTGGCCCAGGGTCCCTCTCCTGTGGGACTTATCCTGGCCAGGTGCTGCAGAGGCAGAACAAAGCGAGCAATTTCTGCTCTCGGCTACTGCAGTGAAGTGTTTTTCCTCTCTGCAGTTGGTAAGCCTGGGCTGGGGCAGGGGAGAGGAGAGGGAAAGGCTTGTAGAGGAAGGGGTTCCCCCGGTATGTGGGATCCCCTGTTGTCTTTGGAAACAGCTCGGTACTTGGTGTCGGACTGCAGTTTCCAGTCTTTAGCACTGAGGTTACACAGGCAGTTCAGGGCCCCGCTCACAGTCCTAGGAAAATAGTTTCCGAGACTTAAATCTGAAAAGGAATAAGCACAAGTGTTTCTACCCTTGCTATAACATTGATCAGGAAGAGATCTTAACCCCTTCTGCCTCCTCACCTATGCTGAGACTTCAGCAGTAGCTGGAACAAAGCTGATGGATTTTTCTTTGCAAAGTCCCTCAGGAATGGAGGAGCTCTCTCCCACGTCTCTTTGAGAGCACGAGTTCGTGGGTTTTTCCCAGGGAGAAAGCACTGAAAATCTGCTCCGTCAGTGCTGCTGGTGATGCAGATGGGTGCCCACGGACCTCGTGGCTGTCAGCTGGGCCTCACCCCGTTCCCCTCCATCCTCCCTCTTCTTGTAGGATGCTCGGGGCTCACCTCGGGACGGGGGCTGGCCAGGCACAGGAGATGCTCAGCAGGGCAGCCCCAAGGGGCTGCAACCTTTCTGCCCTCCTCCCAGATAAACCCTATTTAGTCTTTCCATGTCAGTCCCTGTTTTGTTGATTTTACACCCTAATCTGGTTGTTTTGGCCCAAATGGCTCTGGCACACCGTGACTCCCTTTCAGTCTCTTTCCCCAGAGGGGAGATCCCCTCACTGCCCTCGCCCGCTCCATCATGCCTGTGGGTTTCTCTGGTTTTACACATAAATCCCTCACATGACTAGAAACTGAACGCTGAAAAATTCAAATTAGAGGAGGGACACAAGCATGCAGGATAACGAGGACAATTAAGACTTGAATAAATTATTTGGGGCAGGGATCTGAATTTGCTGCTATCTTCAGATTAAAGCTGATGCCCTTCTGGAATTCACACTTCACTAAAAACAGGAGTTACTGATTTTAATAAAGGTAGAATCTGGGCTAGTTTAGCCCCTGACTGGACCAGACCAACCTTCCCCCCTTCCACCAAAGTCCAGTGTTTTCTTGCAGCATGGCCCAGTTTAACCTCGGGCGGAGGCTGGGAATTTGCCTGGGTGCCTTCACAATTTGACCCTCCTTCCAACGAGGTCAACGCCTCCTTTTAGATTTTAGCTGGGATGGGGATGGGGATGGTGGCCTCTCTCCAAAAACAAGTTCCCCAAGTGCCTTGCAGGGCGCTCAGCCATTTGTGCGCCCGTACCATAGTCCTCAGCGGGGAATCCACAAACTGTCCCCAAAATCTGCGGAGGTAGGCGTATGGCAGCTTGAGAAAGGAGCACATGGGAGAAAGTTATGGGACCCAGAACCAGGTATTTGTTATTTAACGTAATTATTTATGTTTTATAAATATGTATGATATTATAATATTAAATGCATATATTTATATCAATATTTATGTGTTAATATTTGTGTCTGTGTGTTTTCTAACACACACACAATACACATTCTCCTCTTGCTAATATTATTTAGATAATCAGTAGCCTGCACTGTTCTTGCTTCATACGACAAAATTTTCTAATACAGTCCCTGCTGTAAAAAAAATCCCAGAGGCCGGTGGTTCGTGCTGCCCTTCCCACCCGCACCCCATCCTCAACCTGCCTCAGGCAGAGATGAGCAGCCTCAGAGCAGCTCCCAGAGGGGCACCCCGGTGTCCTCCCGTCGGAGCTGGAACCAGCCCAGCCCTGTGCTACAGCCGGGAAAGAGGCTCCTCGGCGCTCAGACCCGACCCCGCGCTCTGGTCACCCACGGTGACAAATCCCGGTCCAGCCACAGCTCCGCCACGGCCCGAGCCTGACGGGGAAGGGCAGCCTGGGCGCGTGGGAGAGGTTTTGCGGTTGATGAGAGTTGCTGAGGTTCTTCCCCCGGTGATGGGAGAAGAGCAATCGCAGCGGACGGGGGACGTCAGGCAAAATGTTTCTGGGGGATAAACGCTGGGATTGCCTCAAACAGCCTCCCTCCGCCCGGAGCCTCTCTCTGTCCCTCTTCCCGAGCCACCTGCCCTCCCTGCCTGTCTCCGGACCCTCCCTCCTTACACCACCTCCTGCCCGAGAAGCGGGACGCGGGTCCCGAGCGCCCGAGGGTCGTGCCGAGGGTCCAGGACCGTCTGCCCCGCGGAGCCCCTGCCCGGTGGTCCAGCACAGACCCTCCGTGCCGGGAGGCTGCCGGCCCCCGGGGAGCTACCTACTGCCTGCAGGTCTGGCACTTTTATCATGCACACTAAGAGGAGACATAATCAATTCCCCAGTTGGCACTTTGCACTGAATACCCACTTTTTCAGTCTGATAGCAGGACTAAATTAGTTATTTAGCAATGAGACCCTAATTTAAAGTGAGCAACTGCCCTGACAAGGATCATTGTTCAAGGCCATCCCCCCTTTGCTTTCAGATGAGAGGCCCACCAATCCCTGGAAGGTGATAAATAGACAATTAGAAAATAGATATATTTTGTTAGTTCTACAAAGCTCCCTGGTGCTGTCAGGCTCACAATAAAGGGGGCTCCGGTAAATTGGTGGGCAATGAAAGCCAGCTGTACGGTCATCACTCCTACAGACACAAAGCCATATGTGGCCATTTACAGGACATCCCTGAGAATAGATGGAGCCAATAAGACCAGAGGGAACTAAAAATACTTGACAAAGTTGGCTGCTCTTCATTTAACAAGAATAAAATATCTAATGGAGTGTAATGGAAGCCATCAATCATGCCTGCGTAAAGCACAGCTTTAATACTCTACTTTTAACTATTAATGCAAGTTTTTATTCATCTGTAATAAGTCAGAAATGAGTATCTCCTGTGTGCAGCACGAGGATGTTGTACAAGGGCTAACAAATGGCGTGGGCCCAGCAGCTCCGCCGCACAGCAAATCCAGAGCTAAAATATGGGGGGAGAAGCAAACAAAGAGGACTGAAGGCGAGAGCAACCACCTCTTCGAAGATAATGAGAGATCTGAGAGCCCTGCCTAGGAAATATTCCATTTAGGCTTGCGAGCAAGCTGATGTTTCTTCTTTTTACTTATCAGGCTCTTTCTAGGCAAGGAGATCGGAGTAAGTGTCAGGGGAAGTCCTTCAATTATCTGCTTATTAGGGAAAAATATTTGAAGTGCTTCTCCTGGAGGCGAGAATCGGAAAGTCGGAAGCCCCCGTCACATCCCCAGTTCCACAAAGCGGGGCTGCAGGGCAGAGGTTCGCACTGGATTAACAGAGCTCAGCCCTGGGCCTGCGCGCAGCCACGCGGGCGCAGGGCGTGAGGTGGGGCCAGGTCACACGCAGCGCCGCCCGCGAGGCACCGGGGGCCCGCGCGCTGCTCCCCAGTAACCGCAGCCCCTCCAGGAGGCTCCTTCCAACGCAAGCGATCGGCCAGATCCCATCAAAACAAAACCAAAAAATTTTGCCGTGTGTTGCCCCTGCTGTAAGAGGACCGGTCGCTCCGCCTCCCGCCTGTGTGCAAAAGGCAGGCAGACAAAGCTGCTACCACACGTGGAAACCGGTATTTATTAACCGCGGAGCCATGGCCCCCTCACGAGATACAAACACGCATCAGCAGGTCAGGAACTCGCTGTATCCGCGAGTGTTCCGGCTCCCACCCCCATAAAGTCGGGGTCTCTGCCCGCGTTTAAAGGTGGCATATGCTGCAAGGTAACTGTCTGCTCTCGCTTGCCTATTTTTAGCTGCTTTCACAGGCCAAGAATTGTAATTTATTTTGCAGAACACCAAATGTCACATCCTATGAGTACTTTGTTGTACAAAATGGAATATAGTAGCTGGAGAAAAGTGACCTTCCATAATGGAAGTGTCCTATAGAACTAATAGAAAATGATAACCAATAGGTTTTACCAGATAATTATATCCCTCTTCTAGAACAGTTTTAAAAGCCAAGGACATCTCTCTCCATAACACTGTGCAGTTCAGGCTTGTTTGGTGTGGGCTTTTTTGAATTTTTTTTTCGCCCTTTCAATCCCGTTAGAACCAAATTCATTTAATCTCTGGACATGTCTAAGAAACTTCGCGCTGGTGTTGTGAGGGACTCAGAAGTACAACTTAACCCTTCAGCTCCGACCAACCAGCCCATCCTCTCTGCACGTGCCACAAGCTTACAAGAGCTACACAGTCTTCCAAATCTAGCTTAAATGATCTTAAACCTTTTATGTTTTATTTTCACGGGGATTGCTGAACGGGTAACAAGTACAGACTTCTTCATACATGGCGACAGCCACATGTGGACGCAGACTTTATACCTCCTCTACCGCTGTGGGGTGCCATCCCGAACTGAAGCCTCTTTGGTGAGGTCTTTATGGTCTTTTTTTTGAAAGGTGTTAGCAGCTGCACGTGGTAATGATATTGGTGGAAGCGCTCTCCTCCTGACACACCATTATCCATATCAGAGCGCACTAATAATTTATTCTCTGGGAAAGTACAAAACACTTTTAGGGAAAAAAACCCCACTGTTTAATACACGTCCACTGTTCAGTCCCACTACACCTTACTGAAATAGGAAACATGTCTTCGCGTTGGAGCAGAATGAGGACAGAAAAACGAGCACGCTCACGGCATCATGAAGAAACGGGCACTCTTGCTTTGACAAGCTTAGCCAGGGGATGGAAACAAATTTCCATCTAGACCTCACTGGAAATGTTTGTACAGTTTCCAAAGAAAGGCCAGAATCACAAAGTACAACAGGTGTCAACAGCCTCGTTTTTTCCATCGCAAACGTGTGCGTGTCCGGGAGCACAAAACATGGAGAGGCCCCTGGTTTCTGTCACAGATTTTAATTTTTTTCATGATACTTAGTAATACTTTGGTTTGGGGGAAAAAACATTGGTTTCATAGAACTACCAAGTATTGTACACATATTCTTTCTGTCAGCACTCTCAGTAACCCACAAGGTGCCTCATTCCTGTCTGAATCAAGGTTTTTCTGTTCCCTTAGAAATCCCAGTAGTGTTATTCCCTCTCTTGTAGAAAAAGGTAGAAGTTTCCCTAAATTGTTCTTTCTGTGAAAATCCAGGGCAGGCTCTCAGAATGCTGGAGGTTGGAAGGGACCCCTGGAGATCGCCCAGTCCAGCCGCCTGCTCCAGCAGGGTCACCCGGAGCTGGTGGCCAGGACTGTGAGCAGTTGGGTTTGGGGCATCTCCAAGGATGGAGACACCGCTGCCCCCTGGGCCACTTCTCCGTCGCCCTCACGGTGAAAAAAGTGTCTGCTGGTGCTCAGGAGGAACCGCCTGTGTTTCCACGAGGTGCTGTCTCTGGGCACCACTGAAGAGAGCCTGGCTCCCTCATCTTCATTCCTCCCATCACATATTTATAGATGTGGATCAGATCCCCCGGAGCCTTCTCTTCTCCAGGCTGAGCAGTCCCAGCTCTCTCAGCCTCTTCTTGCAGGAGAGATGCTCCAGCCCCTTCATCACCTCTGTGCATCTGGGAGGCCCAGAGCTGGACACAACACTCCAGATGTGCCTCACCCGCGCTGAGTGGAGGAAAGCTCACCTCCCTCGACCTTCTGGAGACTCTGCCCATGATGACACTTGCCTGCGTTGCTGGTGCCTGATCAGCTTGGTGGTCACCAGGACCTCCAGGGCTGTTTCTGCCATCTGCTTTCCAGCTGAGCACATACTGGTGCCTGGAGTTGTTCCTCCCTGGGGCAGCACTGGCCATTTCCCTTCGCTGACCTTCACGAGGTTCCCATTTGTCCAGCTTGTTGACATCTAGACAGAGTCAAAAAAAAAAAAAAAAAAATCTCTAGAGAAGGATTTAATAACTGGAATTTGTGTTTGTAACAGTCGGCGACACAGAGGTGGTCTTACCTGAGGTGGAACACTGTACGGACAGGACAAGACGTGTCAGTTTGCACACTCAGAAGAACACACGCAGAGCGGGTACGTGTATGGACTGTATAAGGTCACGGCCCCTCACTGGCCCGCGGTGGTTTATCCTCCGTGCGTGTGTGTGTTCTCGGTCCCGCCGGTGCCGACCAGCGGCCGAGCCGGCCCGGCTCCATGGGAAGGGGTTGGGCAGGGACGGGACGTGCTGGCGACGGGGGCCCAGGCTGGGAGGTGGAGGAGCGTCCGCCTGAGCAGCCGGGAAGTGGGGAAGGAACCAGAGCTCCTCTTCTGGCATGTGGGTGCCACCAGCTGGGTGGGAAACAGGCAGATTCTACATTTTTCTACCCTTCACACCCGGAGGGGTCCCAGATCTTTGTGTTTCTGGAGAAGGGGCCTCTCCCAAACGGACCTTGGCTGGGGTCTCCATCTGCACACCTGGGCTCAAATCCTCTCTGTGTGCGCCAGAACTAAAACCTGGGACCGTAACTGGTGCCAGGAAGTGTTAAGAACCAAACACTTGCCAACGTTAGGTTCACGGCTAGACTCGATGATCTTAGAGGTCTTTTCCAACCTAAATCCTACGATTCTGAGAAGGCTGGTCTTCCAGGAGCGGTACAAGAGATGCCCATACCAGCCCCTAGTGACCATCAAAGGAACAGAGAAATTGAAACAAAATAAAAGTTATGGTCCAGGAGAAGAGTTTGCAGAGGGCATGGGAGTTGCATTACTGTTTGGATCCTGTCACAGATACAGCTCCCAGAAGCAAGAGGCCACTGCAAACCATTTGCATGGAAAAAAACCTGCAGCTTCTGCCCTTCTGGTGGCTGTGGGATCTTGCAGTCCTGTATCCCAGGACCTGATCTCAGCCCCCAGGGCCGCCAGCCCGTTCCCCAGCGAGGCCGTGGGATGCCGCTGCCTGGCGCTGCGCCCTCGGTCTCGGGAGAAATCAGGAGCCGTGGGCTGCTGGGGGCTGTTAGAGACGAGCCAGCGGTGACGGACGCGCTCTCGGGAGCACCACGGCGCGGTGGAGGCTCTCGGAGGAGCAGGAGCTGCACAGGGTTGTCCCTTCTCCCCGCACCCCCCGCGGTCTCCCCAGGTGAAGTCTCCAGCCTGGAGCTTCCCCGGGTCGGGCTCAGCGGGATGAAGGGCACGGTGGAGGACGGGCACCTCACACCTCCGAGCCAGCGCAGCCTGACCAGCCAGGAAGGGACGGAGCACGCGGAGAAAATGATTCTTCTCTTGTTTGAAAATGCAAAAAAATCCATCGTCACTTCAAATGTGACAAAGTCCTGGCTGGCTCCTTTCGGCAGTGAGCTCAGCGATGAGATTAGTGAAGCTGCGTCCAAGCAATACCCAGATAGCTGGTTGCAGAAAATACAACATATTGCTCAGCATCCTTCGGGGGAAAGGTTTGGCGCACTGCTGTTAAATGGAGTTCTGCTAATTATTTACAAGGCATATCCTTAAAGATCTATTCTATGATTAAATTAACATAAAATGTATTAATACATGAAAATCACCAAACAGGATGTATTTGCAAGCGATTTTTTTTTTGTTTACATTTGATAGGACATAATGAGGCCATCTTGGTGCTAATTGTGTCTCTGCTAGAGACATGATTCAAGAGCACAGCCTACCATTGTTGAATGAAATTGCCCAGAAAAGTAATTGCTTTTCAGGATGAGCTTGTGCTCATTTATATGATTATGATTTGTTGATTAACCTTTTTTTCTTTCTTTCTGTTCTGTGCATAGTAAGCAGGATCTTTTCCTTTTGTAACTTTATCATTTTAATAAACCTTGGCATGCCAGCAGCAACCCAGAGATCATCGTGACCTGCCCATGACCACCTGAGCCCTACTTAATCAATTTAATTAATTTACCTTATACAATCCTTGATATCAAGTTTAATCAATTCCATTTGATACACCAAAAACTCACTGGCCACTCTTGTTATATTTTGGGGGGAAGGGGAGGGAGTGGGTTGTAAAAGCTTTTGAGTTTGTCGTTTTAAGAAGAAATTAGCTTTTTCTCTAAGACCGTTGGTAAGTGAAACAATATACTTGAAAAGCAGTTAAAATAACTTCTCTCAGCACAGAAAAAAAAAAAAAGAACTCTGTTGCAGTGCAGGTTTCCTTTAAGTATTAGGGTAGTTTGATTTTTTTTTTTTTTTAATTTTATTATTATTACATCACCCACCGTAGGTATATTGAAATGACTTCTCTCCTCCTGCTACTGTGTCAGCTCCTTTCTGAGAGAGATCTGTCTGGAAGTCAAGATGCGCATTTCTCTTCTGGTTGAACAAAACATCTCCCCTGACCCTGAAAACAAAGTCAAGAAGAATCATGTTCTGCTTCCACCCAGAACTATCTGTGGCGGCTCCTGGTTAGCTTTTCACGGGGAACCAGCAGATCAGGCACTTGTGAGCTGCACGGAAACGCCCGCCAAGGAGCGAGCGCTGGCACTGGAGGAGCCCAGTGACCCACAAGCCCTCTCCCGCTGCTCGCCACGTCGCTTGGCCACCCCCGTCCCACCAGAGCCCGAGCAACCGGCCTGTGGGCAACGTCCCCCGCGGGCAACGTCCCCCGTGCCGTCACCACCCCGGGCTCTGCGGGGACGGGTCTGAACTCAGGGGTCACGATCACGTGCTGGACCCCCATCCTGGTGCCAGCTCTTGGTGAAAGAGGGAAGTTATTTTATAGAAGTTATACTATAGCAACAGTCTTAGAGGAAGGCTAATTTCTTCTTAAAAAGGCAAAATCAACGCGCCTTGCACAGGCACCGTGTTGGCCCGAAGCGCCGTCGCTGCCGCCGGGGTCACCGACCCCTTCCCGAGCTCTGCCCCAGCATCTGCTCACCCACCGTGGCACCCCCTTTGCCTCCCCGCCCCGCGGGACCCCACCAGCATCACAACCCTTTGCCTCTGGGCAAGTGGAAAAGCAGGATCCTGCTCCCAGCTGCAGGGCACCCCCTTCCCCTCCCACCTTTCCTAAAACACCCGTCAGCCCCCGAGCAAGGGGGAAGCCCCCCAAACCCCCAAACCCCACGAGTCCCCTGAGGGGATGGGGGGTTCCACATCAGAGGTCGCCCATCTGACCCCCCCCACCAGGAGGGACCCCCCGATGCCCCGTCAGGCCCTTCTCAGTGCAGCATCCCTGCCCTTTCCCTCCGCTCCTGGCAATCACACGTCGTGGGACATTTTCTCTAAAATGGAGCATTTCTGCGTAGCGGCATCCTGTTTTTTGCTTTAGTTTTATTACATAGGTGTATACTGAACAGGATTTTATCTAAGCAGCCCAAATCCTAACGTTAAACCTCTTTTTTATAGCTAAAGTTAAACAAAACTGAAAACGTATTACTACACAATTAATTAAAAATGGATGAGTTTCTAACTGCTGAGCTTTTAATTAAAAGAAAACCCGTATTACCCTGAACATTTTCATTAGGAGGCTGTAAAGTACCACCACACAGCGATACTGAGAGAGTTTGGAAGATCCACCTGCGGATCTCCACGCTTCAAAATGAAGATGCTGCTGCCAACAGCAGGCAGCCACTTCGCTGTTCCCCATTTGGGAGCTTGGCTTTATCTGAGCTAAATTTCCCCTCGCTTGCACTCGCAGCCAACACATCCAGCAACTCGGTTTCATTTTCCCAGCTGGACTGTGAAGCCGAAGCCCTGGAAATGACTTCTGGAGCAAGGCTGGTTATTTTCCACTGCTTCCTCCTTTTCACAGACAGCTACAGGTTTTCACGAAAACCAGTTTTCTGGGGAGTTTCAAATTGCAAACGAATATTTAATTTTCATAATTGGTAACACCGTTTTGCAAGGCAAATCTCTCACCCTGAGACAAGATTTATTGCTTTTCCTCTGCTGCAGGGGCACCTTGACCTAATGATGCCGGCTTCTGCGCTTGCTCCTACACTCCTCCTCCGGCTCGTGAAACTCCTCAGAATTTCTGTGGTGTTTCCCGAGTCCCGTGAGCTCCCTGCCCTGCGCTGACAGGCACCTCCTCTGAGCCCGAACGCGGGGCATCCTCTCTCAGTCCAGACCTTTTTGGGGACACTCAGGTCCCACCCTGCAGGGAAAAGCCTGGTACAGGTTGAGAGGTCCCACACTGCCCTTCAGCTCACCACTTCCACTGATGTTCATTTCCCATGTGCACGAGCAAGCCCCCTCCTGCCCTGGGACAGACATCGCTGCTCACACGTGGTTTTACGAGCGTGGTGGCACATACCACAAAATAAGGCTGTAATACTTCCCAGTGTCAGCAGTGTGACACGGGAATTGCCTCCTCTAGGGAATCGTGGGGTAACCGGTTTTCTTTTTACAGCTTCTTGCAACCCGTAGTTGCTCCTTTGGATTGTGATGTCTTCTGGCGAACCTGAAGGTTCAACCTCACCTTTCTATTGCAGCCGTCTCTCTGAGACAGCAATTTCTCTTCCTACCAGCAGATAAAACTGAGATATTTTGCCCTAGAAAGGATGATCATTATCTCACTTTGTGTCTATCGTCTTCAAAAAGGTGGCAACTACTTCAGAAGACTCAAGCCGGGCACCAGGGGTGTGGGCAGGGGAGAAGGAGAGCCTGGGAAACTGAAACCCGTGAGAAGAGCAGAGGAACGGAGGGGACGTGGGGTGTAAGGGGTGTCCGGGGAAGGGAGTGCAAGAGCAGGATCCATGCGGAGGCTTTGGGTCGGGGTAAAGGAGATCAGAGCTTCCGCAGATGGAGAAGGTCAAAAACTTCTGGAAGAAAGGGAGGACTGCTGGAGCAGGCAGGAGGAGGAAGAAGGTCATAGAGGTGCGAAGGGTCTCAAGGCTGTGGGGCAGGACGTGTTTGAAAGGAAAAAAAAATGCATTTAGTGAAAAAATAGCGCTGAGGGGGGAGAAAGCAGAGTGTAGCCCCTCCAGTGCTGTGATCAGTGACGATACCCCAAACCCCGAGAGCTACTCCTGAGGACGGGGGTCTGCAGGGGTGTCTGTCTCAGGAGGACTTTGAACACCGGGGTGACGCCGTGTGAAGCTGGGCCTTCCCTCGGGGGTCTCCAGCTGGGGCGGGCGCCATCTCCCCGGGGCAGGAGCTGCCCCTCGGTTCTTCCTCCCGCCGGCCCCCTCCCCGGGGCTGCACAAATCGAATCACAACGCGAGTGATGCAAGAGACAAAGTACTCGGCTGCTTTCCGGGGTTGCTGGGTAAAGGTTTATTTTGTGCCACGATGACTCAGGGCAGTAGGAAGGGCTGAAGAAGAGCTGCTCATTAAAGCACGATTATTGCTCCTCTGCTGTGGAAACAACAATGAAATTTTCCCATTACTCTCAGTGAGACCCTTTTTTTCCTCCCCTTTCCTTCCACAAAAAGAAGTTCCTTGAATTAACGTCATGTCAAAATATAAACACACTTTATTTTCCCAACACTTGAAGAGGCTTATTGTTTCCACCATTTATATTTAACATTAAAGCTTAATCATGAAGTTGTTAACCATAAAAAACTATTAAATGAGTACAGAACATTAAAAAAATTACTAAGTATTTCAGAATGAGCACTTGAAAAGAAAATTTATGCATAGAAACAATGGAGAATTACAATTAAGAGCTCTAGGGATCTGAGAATGATTTGTCCAGCCATTACACAGTCATTTCAATTTAAATTAAAATTGTAACTATTTTCTAGTCTACTAAAAATATGTGGTGTCACATTAAGAGTTTTAATGGAGTTTTCTCTAGGGAATGCAGAAAAGCTAGTTAGTAGCACATAAATAACTATATATTGGAAACTGAATAAATTCTCTGCCAAAACCCTAATATGATAAAAACAAAAATGACGGTGGATTATTCTATTTTCTCTAACGAAGTGCAGCCCTCATATTAAACCAGAGAAGCAGTTCACAGGGTGTCTGAGTGTACGTGGTTTGGCCAGAGCTGACTGACAAAAATAAATAAATGTGTGCCTGATGTAATTTTTTTAATTGTCGAACCCCCGTGTGAATTACGCTGCGGACTTCACAAACTGTGACAGGGTCCTCTAACAGCTCAGCCCTCCCCCTTCTCCCAGAACACAGGCAATAAGGTGCTATGGTCTGTCCAATATCCCTGCCGTGGGGAAAATTAGCTTAGTCAAAGTGTTAACCACTGCAAAACATTTTTTTCAGAAACAGGGTTTGTTAGTGAGTCATTTTATTCAAGTCAACTTAAACACAAAGATCTGACAGAAAAAAAAGCACCCGTGCCCCGATCCAAAACCAGCTTTCCCATCACCAAGAGGGCTGGTGCAGCTCAGCAGGGACCCGAGATGTGGGAGCGGCACGCTGCTATGCTGGAAGCGAAGGCCAGGTTTAACAACAACCAGGACAGTGTGTTTTGTTTGCTTTGCTCACCAGAATTGTACCCGGATTTCAGAGAAACACGAAGAATCTGGAGCTCCCCCGTCCGACTCTCAGCGGTGCTCAGGGACGGGAGAAGTCCTGACCCTCGCCTGCACAGAGCGCGCTGCCCACCTCGCTCCTGTGCCCAAAGCGGAGAGGAATCCACCCAACTTCCCCCCACAGCTGTCAGCCCAAGCTCGGGACGGGGCCGTGAGGTGACTCTTCTCGTCCCACCGCAGACGGGGTCGTCCCTTCGCCCTCCCGAGGGAGGGATGCGCCCGGGGAGGGGTGGGAAAACCCCTCTCCGAACCCGTGGAGGTGTTCTGAGGTTGTGGAAAACATCTCCCAGGGGTTAAGCAGGTTTTTGGGACAGGACAGTGTAACGCAAAGCTGTGTTGAAGCTGGTTTACTGCGACAGCTCTCGAGCACCCGGAAATTAAAGCTGGAGGATCTGGCAGCTACTGACAAATGCATTATAATGAAGCAACTAAAATTTTGTTGTCTGTCCCTCCCAACGAAGGTTGGTGGCATTTAGACATTTGGTACGTTCTCCATATGGAATTCCTGCTTGTTTTTTCAACTCCCCACAATTTCATAAATTACAGATGTCAGAGCAGTAATTGTCTTAGTTAGCATTGACTTTAATTAAGTAAAACAAAGGGCAAGCAATTAAACTAATAGCCTAAACTCTGACCAAAACCGTGTCTGTGCGTTTTTATTTTGTTACATCTACACTGAATCTCACTCTATAGACTCAATAACTAGCTTAGCTTCAATACATAGACATATTTTGATTTTCCCTTCTCCTGAAAACTTAAGTGGTTTTGTCTGCTCAGATGACACAGATCTGCTTTAATCTTAACAGCGACCAGCTGCAGTTTCTCAGCCGGTTTCCTATTACCCTCACACTCAAACTCTCCATGAGCCTGCTCTGCCGCAAAACACCCTGCAGGTCAAGTTCTGGAGAGGCAGGGAGAAGAAAAACAATGAGAGGGTGATATTCTCGATGAAAAATATCTGCTGGGTTATAATTTTAAAGCAGGAGCCTTAAAAAGGGTCTTTACGTCAAGTTTTAAATGGAAAAATAATTTAAGCATGTGAACAGATGGGCCAGAGGTAATGCTTTGCTTTCTGCTCCTAAGAATAAAATCAACATGTGATACAGTTTTGTTAAAATATCAGAACTAGTCCAGTCCTTCTTTGGGAGCAGTTTTTCTAAATAACACAAAGCAGAACTGATCTGCGCTTCTGAAGGACGCTTCAAACCGCAACAGATAAGAAATATGACTATTCCGGGAAGGATAGGGATTATTCCATGAATTACAAACATAAGGGAGTCAAAGAGATGACAAGTGATCTGCTGAAGAGGGAAGAGCTTCCAGGGGGGTTTTCAAGCATTGGTCTGTGACTGCTCTTGTGAAATATCTTTATTCATGGCCTGGACACAATTTGTAGGTGGCATTACAGAAATTTGCTGATAGCACGATGTTAGAGAAGAACGATGGGGACCAGAAGGGAGGAACTGAGAACAGCTGCAGTGGAAAACATGAATATCCATAGCACAGAGCAGCAGGAACAGTAGTTCTGGCAGAAAGAGGAGAAAGAGCACTGCTACTGCATGGAGTCCATACAGGGACGTACAAGAACAGGGACCGTTTGATCCCTGCTTTCAGAGGAATCGAGATCAGTCGGGGAAGTACTGAACACCAGGAGGATGAAATGGGGAGCCAAGAGGAGGCCCCAAGAGCTTGGCTAATTCACAGCATGACAGAATCATCCGGGTTGGAAAAGCCCCTGAAGCTCCTCCAGCCCCACCATGACCCTCCCCCTGACCGTTCCCAACTGCCCCAGATCCCTCAGCGCTGGCTCAGCCCGACTCTTCAACCCCCCCAGGGATCCCGGGGACTCCCCCCTGCCCTGGGCAGCCCATTCCAACGCCCAACAGCCCCTTCTGCACAGAAATCCTTCCTCAGAGCCAGCCTGACCCTGCCCTGGGCAGCTTGAGGCCATTCCCTCGGGGCCTGGCGCTGGGGCCTTGGCTCCAGAGACTCATCCCCCCTCTCTGCCCCCTCCTGGCAGGGAGTTGCAGAGGGCCAGGAGGTCTCCCCTCAGCCTCCTCTGCTCCAGACTGAACCCCCCCAGTTCCCCCAGCCGCTCCCCAGCAGACCTGTGCTCCAGACCCTGCCCCAGCTCCGTTGCCCTTCTCTGGCCACGCTCGAGTCATTCAATGGCCTTTTTGGGGTGAGGGGCCCACAAAATCTCACAAAACACATGTCAGCATGTCGTGACTACTCATACACTTGGAGAAACGGTAGGGTCGTGGGGGGCTAAGACTTCAGCTCAGTGGCAACACCAGGAACACATTCACGTACCGTTGTTGTGGGTTAACCCCAGCCAGCAGCTCAGCCCCGAGCAGCCGCTCGCTCCCTCCCCCCTGGGGCAGGTGGGGGAGAGAATCAGGAGTGAGAAAACTGAGGTAAAGACAGTGTAATAAGTAATGGAAAAGCTGTGCAAGCAAAACCAGGAATTCACTCGCCACCTGCCGTGGGCAGGCAGGTGCTCACCCATCCCCAGGGCAGCAGGGCCCTGTCACGCAGAACAGTGACTCAGGGAGACAAACACCATTGCTCTGAACACCCCCCGCTCCTTCCCCCCCAGCCTTACATCCCAAGGTGGTGGCACACGGCAGGAACACCCCTCTGGCCAGCTGCGGTCCAGCTCCTTGTGCACCCCCACCCTGCTCACTGGCCTGGCAGCAAGAGAAGCTGACATGTCCTTGTCTCAGTGTAAACGCAGCTTAACAAGAACCAACCCACCTGTGCGTTATCAGTGTTATTCTCATCTTGAATCCACAACACAGCAGCGTGCCAGTCACTAGGTGGGACAAAAACTATCCCAGACAAAGCCAAGATAATAATGAACACAAACAAAGTTAAACTGAAGAGGTTCCTCACCAAGGGAAGGGTTAGGACAGTCTCCTGGGTGTAGCGCAGCAGCGGGCTCAGGACTGACCGATGACCTGCACGACTTTACACAACCCGGCTGCCTGCACGAGGTGTCTGGGTGCAGGGAAGCCAGACAACCCTCCCGGCCCGTGTTCCTCTGTGCAGAGGCTGCAGCCAGCTGGGCACACAACCCGTGCTCCTCCTTATCCACACAGCTCCTTTATTTATTAACCCTTGGGTTTCTCTGCCTCCGAGTTCCACCTGAGGTCAGCTGAAATAGACTTCCAGCAATCTCAGTGAAAAAAATTACTGATAGTGTAGCAGCAGCCTGGTTTCAAAAAAACCCACAAACGAATCTTGCTTCTTGCCCACTCTGATTCTATCACCAGCTGTCATTCATTCACAGCAAGGAATATTAGCAAAAAAAGTCAAGACAGTAGCCTATGAAGAGGAACCTTATTTCACACATCAGAGCTTATAAGACAACTTGAATCAATTATCTCCCAGTTGTTTTTAGCTTAAAAAGAAGGAAGGAACAAGACATCGTAATTACTGTTTGTCCTTTCACAACGTCAGTCTTGTCACCATGGGGAGGAGATAGTTACTCACACAGAATGTGCTTCTCAACAGCAGCAGTTCAGGTATGCCAGGATGCTTTTGTAGTCATTCCTGAAATTAAAACTCAAAATGCAAAAGCAAGTGAATGTTTCAATTCCTCAGCCCCTGGGCTTTGCAGTTGTGATTGGCAATATAAAACACACATCACACTAGCGATCAGCTCATCTGTTATCAATATGCCTCGTTCAGTCAGCCCTTCCATCTCCTACCCTTATTTCAATTCAGATCAAGTCCCAGGCAGAAGCCAAACTCTCGGGGAAAAGTTTGTATTCAGACAACAAGCGAAAAGCACCAGAGCTCGCAGAGTACCGCAGCGCTCCAGCGTCCACAGCTGACTTCCAGGTCGTGTTTAGGAGACTCAAATTTCAACATCCAAACCCCAAACAGGAGTCTCACCCTGCAGCCAGAGCCCGGTACAGACAGTATTTCAGTGCCGATGTGAAGCTTTAAGCCACAATTTGTTAAAACAATAGGTCAGGTATGTTTTTGTCAACACAAATCCTTCCTTCAGGTGCTGGTCACGTACCCCATGTCAGATCAGCGCTGCGACAGCATCTCCATTCACATTGTTCCGTACTAGCGGTAAAGGGATGTGCCTCCTCCAGCACAGCCCGGCCCTCTGACCCCCCCACGGGTCCCCTGCTCGCTGCACACCCACCCCACGGGCACCCCACGCTTGTGGGAACCCCCCAAGCCCAGACCCGGGGCCTCCGTCGAGCGCTGACGCACACCCCGCGCACACCCGGCCTGGGGAGGACACAGACACTCGCCCCCCCCGCAGCCAGCACCGGGCACTGGGCTGTGACCCCTGCGCAGGGCCTGGCCCCACCACAGCCTGGTCCCCCCAATCTCCAGCCTCGTCCGCTGCCAAGTCCCGGCTCAACACAGCTTCTCCAGAGCCCACCCACCACCAACAACCACCAGACTGGTTTGTTGTCTGTCTGATTTGCATCCCTCTGTCTTTTTTCTTCCCTCCCCCTTCTCCTGAGAAGCCATCTGACAAGGCCCTTGATCAGAAAACCTTTCCAACACAAACCCAACCACATTCCACATGCCTTTATCAATTAAAGGGAGTGACCAGCTCCGGTTCTGTTACTGCCTCTCACCCTCTGTCAGTGGGGTTTGGGTCATTCTGTTCGTGTTGATGTTCTCCCTCTTTCCTTGTTGCCCCCTTCTGCATCTGAAATGTTCTTGATCAGAAACCCTTCCAGGAGCAGTGGCTCTCTCCTTCCACATACACTTGCAAGCATTTTTACCTTTTCTTGACAATCACTAGAAGTTTCCCTATTCCTTTGCCTGTCTAAAGAGCCGCAAAGGGACAACTTGGCATTGGAAAAAAAAGACACTTCTCCCTTGGTCAATAACTGCTTTAACAAACAAATCTCTCCGGTTACTGCACTAAGGGTCACAGATTGGAAGCAGTTTTAATTAGCAGCCGTATCTCAGGCCTGTTGCTGGAAGTTTCCAACAACACTCAACTCTCCACCTACAAAACCCTTTGACAGATGAGCCTCAGGCTTTGGTTAAGGAGCAACAACCTGGGGTTTACACACAGCACAGGCCCCCCTTTCCTTCATGACCACTAAATAAAATCCACAGCACATTGTCAACTTGTCTAGGACATTTTTTCTGGGCACCTCCTTGGGAAAGGCTTCCACAAGCGTTCAGCCCATTGGGGCTGGTGCTGAAGCAAGGCTGAAGGTGTAAATAGTGCTGCAGGACAGACACGTGCCTTTCTCTAAGGGGACACCCCAACACCCCAGCCAGCTCTGGCGGGCACTTACCAGTTGTGCATATTTCCAGTTTTATTTCTGGTGCGTAAGTTCCGCACCCGGTCCTGTTAGAGGTGTCCCCGAGCTCCCTGCAGGCAGTGAGGGTTGCAGATGCCTCCTCCCTTCAGAGCAGTTCAAAGGTGCTGTTGCTCCTAACGCCCCGTGTGATGATCACTTAGCACGAGAGCATCAGACAGCACACACACGTGTTAAGCGTTACCGAGGCTCAGTAATGAGCTACAGCGATGTCTTATATGGGATCACAGTTTAAATCCTAGCACTCTTGACTTCACATTTATTGAAGACAGTCCTATTTTGTACCACATTGAGCATGTAGTGTAACTGGGAACCACAGCTGTGACTTAGTTAATGATCTCAATAAATCCTACTTAAGCAGAGACAAGAAGAGAATTATGCAAATGACTATTTCTGTACCAAATGTACTTGATAACTGAAGACATACCAAAATAAGCTTCAGCATACAAACACTAATACTTTTTTTAACCCGCCTACATGAAAAATATGCAAGAGGGCAAACAGCTTACAGAATTCCATTTCAGAAGAGCTGTAGTGGCAGAACATTTATTACAAACTTGTTATTAAAGGAGACACATGAAAACAAGGAAACAAGAGGCACATGTACAAAGAGGAGTGGTTAAAACTCCAAGAAAGTTGACAGATTTTTCAAATACAGCTGTGAATGTGACACAGAATTACTTTTCTGAACAGACCTCTCCAAAACGTGATGATTAAGGCCTCAGCACAACGCTGCTTTCTCAGCAGTGCATCAGCCAGTCACACCTGGCAGCTCGATAAGATGTCTTCCATCAGTCTCTTGTACACCCAGGCATCACCTTTAAGCCGCTGTCGCCGGATACCCACCACTTCAGATTTACCGAGCTGACACACTTCTAACTCAAACTCCACGGTTACTTTGCCAAAATTTGACCGTGTTTGACACTTCAGGGCATAACTGTACAAAACAAAGGAGAAACAGAATAGTCATTGAACTGTTTAATGTTTGTTTTGTGATGCAGTTTTGAATTAGTAAAAGCACTTCACAGAAATTATCCCACCGCTACCCAGAATACTGCAAAACAACCTGGAATTTAGCAAACTGAGAGCCTTGAATACTTTAGTCCCAGAGCACTATCATTATGCTCAAGTGCCAACATCCTACCCAGCCATAGGAACCACTGCTAGCCACAGACCCCTGTTCTCAGGGTGCAGAGCTGGAATGATGGAGATGGTACCACATTTCTCCTCGACAAGACACCACTGCCGAGAGGCTGGTTACAGCTCAGCTGGTGTGAAAAGCGGAAAAACTGAATGGAAGGTTTAAATCATTACAATGGGAGAAGGTACTTCTGTGCAACTCAGTATCCTTCCAGATTCTGAGCTCAGAAATGCAGAGGTTGAAGTGTAATCTGACATCCTACAATGCCCATCATTTAAATATTCAACAACTTTAGAAAATGTGTATTCATAAGTGAACACATTTCTTTTTGTGCGTTGGGAAATTAGGAAACAGACATTAAGGTTTGATCAGAACTGGGAACCAATCCTACTAACTGGACTAAGGTGCCAAAAGTAAATCCTACAAATTAAAAGCAAATCCTGTAAATTAAAATAATCTACACAAAGGTGTGTGTATTCTGAGAAGCTTTTAAAATATACTGATCTCCTTGGTTAAATGCTAATGTCTTAACTGCCAATAACGAGGGTTATTCCCTCATGATCTTCCAAAACTGCCCGATTTGGCCATGTGACTGTACCCTAACACACCTTTTGTGTTTACAGCTTCACAAGAGATGGACAAAATTCACATCAGCCTCTGAGAGCTACCTCACTGTTATTAGTTCATATTTGTCAAAGAGCTCTGTTTATTAGAGCTCACCTAACATTGTTCTGCATTGTGTGGACAAGTGTTACTGCACGCATTCACGTTGTGCTCTGCACACTTTCTATGCAGTTACTGTATTTTACAGTGTGGGGCTGAGAAAGTAAGTTTGAAAGCTTCACTTTAGCAAGGATTGGAGTACTGATTTTTAGACAAACACAAGTTGAAGTCATCATACTTTACACTTACCCCTTCTGAATGAATTCCACATGCTTCTTTGAAAGAACACTGATCAAGTCATCTAACACTTGGTCTGGATTCAGTAGCTTAGTGGTGGTAACATTACAGTGTTCCTAAAAGTAGTTATCTCATTAAAAAAAGTCATTAAAAAAACATCTTTCTCCTAAAACTGAATACACTACAAGAAGTCTTCATAAAGAAAGCTTTGGGACAGCCAACCATAGGGACAAATGCTTCAACTTCCCAATATTACCAGTAGTGGCAACAGGAACACTAAAGAACCGCTGGACAATTAATATCAAAGCATGTCCGAGCTATAATCCATCATAAAATGTGGAGTAGCAGTGACAGGCAGGGCAGCACAGGGGCTATTGGAGCTCTGGTGCAGACAGAGGCGGGTTCTGCAGAGGTCAGCAGCGCGTTGCCTAGCTGAGGCTGAGCACACCAGTGTCAGGAAGCAGGCATGGCTTTTCTAGGACCATGTTTGAAGAGGAGAGGTAACTTACTACTCCTAGGTTTACTGTTAAATGGGTTTTATATCTAATACTTCATATTGCAGACTTGTCCAATGAGCGACTTCTGGAGCAGCTTTCAGACACCCGTATGTAACAAGAGAAAGGTGTGTGCCAGCTGTGATATGCCACAAATGCTCTCTGAAGTCACAGAAACAGATGAGAGAAGACAAGGTCATAAAATAGCTGGAGCAATGAACATCCATCAAGGATGCGAAGTGAGAGTAGAAGACTGGCTCTTACAGCTCTTACTCGATTTAAAACGTATGCAACTCCCTGCTGTAACTGCTGCAACCCTGTGAAATAGAGTTCTACCTTCCCCTGATGTACCCCAGCATCCCTTGACATGTGTCAGTCATTTTGCATGTGCTACAGACAAGGGAAACTGCTGCAGAAGGATAAAAGCTTTTGGAGACAGAAGATCAAGGTTTTCTTTCTAATCACTGTGAATTATTTGCACAGTCTGGGCTCCTGTACAATAAGTCACTCGGGTTTGTGGCCCAACACACACCCTGAACTTGTACAACTGCACCTCGCCCCTGACCAGCACCTCTGGGAGCAGCTTCCAACTGGAATACAGCTGCTGGTCCCATTTACACGGACTGCAAAGCACAGAGTGGCGCTTTCACCGACAGGCAGCACTCCCTGCACAGAGGCTGCCCGAACGGTGGCAGCACCTGGAAGCTTCACCTCTATGGAGCTGTTTACACCCCAGTAACAGCCTTCCCCCCTTCACCAAAATCACATTTTTCAAACATTGTCTACACACTCAAGTGTAAACTACCCCTCGAATAACTTCTGAAGTCCATTAGTTGCTTTGGAGCAACAGACTGAACTCTGCTCAGTGCACTGGTCTTACACCAGTTCCATTTGACATGTATTCCACAAAGCTAATACCAACCTTATGAGTCAGCTTTGGTAGGTATAATTTATTAATGTAATTTTAATGCACTGAGGAACTAGTTTTTCTATGGCCACTTAAAAATAATCAGCCAGCTGGTTCAGGCGCAGTGACATCAAAACTTTAAAAATCAGAATTATGCTGACAGTGTCAGAAATTCTTCCATAAGGTGTAGCTGTTTAGGCTTTAAGTTTAACCTCACATTTTCTTGACATCTACAGACTACCTTGGAACAGACATAGCACAGCAATCTAATCCAGGAATGTTTTTTTTTAAGTGGGAGAGCTAGTAGTATCTCTATACATATTACATGATTAAAAGTTTTCACCTAGGGTTCCTTTAGAACCATCCTGCTTCCCTCACATCTGGTTTAGGTGGGATATAAAAAGCAATGGCCAAACTCCTCCCTTGATCTGTTGGTGACTTGCTTGCGCCCAGACTAAAATGACATCTCTTGGTGATAACTGGGACATCATCATATTGAGAGATGCCACAAGAGAAACTGCACTTCACTGCAGAACGCAGGCAAGTCAGATCACAGAAGTTTCCACAAGACCATTTCTAAAGGCATTAGATGTTTTCTATAATTACACTTCGTTTTCCCTGTAAGGTTTTTCCAACAGCCATACCTTAAGTTTCCTTGGGCAATATCTTGAGAACCGTTTCCTTTTATTCGGCGTAAGCATTGTGATCACTTTGTCTAGTCCTCTTTCAAGACCTCCAAATATTTTGGCTTTTCTTGTCTTTTGGATGCTATCCACATGGGCTACGTTGATATCTAACTCTGGTGAATGACACCTGTTACACAAACAAATGAATCAGTTATATTTCCTCAGTGTTTAGAAAATTCGTTAATTCAGGTATGAAATATTACCAGACCTGCCAGAATGAAGGAAACCGAAGCAAGTGCAGGGTATTATGAGAATTTCTGTTTGAAAGTTGGTTGAGATTTAAACCCAGCGATGTATATAGACACTGCAGCCCTCTGGGAAACTCAGGTAAGAAGGAACTTACATTATGGACCACAGGAATATATATTCATAAGATAACTGCGTTACATAGTTTTAAAACTTTTCTCAGCCTTCAGTATTTCCTAGTGAATACAGAAGGAGGCTTTAGACAGGTTTTTACCAAGAGAGAAGAAATCACAGTTTGCTGTTGTAACAAGGCTTCCTAGGCAGTACATGGATTAAGGTAGTCCTGATCTAAGTAAGGAGTGTACACAAATAACTGGACATTTACCTTGTTTCTGGAAGAATCTCAGCTGCTCTCAATTCATCTATGTTTGTTGGGTTTCTGCGTTTCTTAATTGGGGTAACTGTAGTGAACCGGCTCTCTGAAAGAAAGCATCCACGCCAAAGCAGGTATGTTTTTTGCATAAAGAATTTTCATTTCTTCAGCAAGGATTTCTCATGATTAACATTTCTAAAACCAGCCCCCTTTTCCATCTCATGTCCGTATCTTCAGAACGATAAAATAAGTTTTTAATATAACAACAATACTACCTCTACTCTGCAAAGAAAACTGCGACTGATTTCCCCGGGGCTCTACAAGTCAAGCCTTAGAGCGACCAATGCAGTTCAAGATCAGAAATTTGGAAAGAAAGAGGATTAGAATTGCTTTCTGGCTCTCATTTTGGTTCCAGAATAAAAACTGAGCAATTCAGTGTGTCAATAGTTGTGTTCTTCAACAAGCCATTTCCCTTAATACACACCACGTAACAGCCTACGAAGTTGTACTACCCACGCGCTGACGGGGTTCCACAGAGCACGGTTTTGATCATGCAGAAGCAAACACAGAGTGAAACAGTCAAATGAGTACTTATAATTAAACCCAGCTTCAGTGTACAAAGTTTCAGCTCTCGACATCATCCTCTGGGGCCAGGTGCAATTCTGATCTCAAGATTTCCAGTGGACACTTCCACTTTTCTGCTGTTAAGAAAGTAGTGATACTCCCTCTCCTGAACCAAAGATATTTCAGTGAAATAAAGAATTAGCTTTTGGTTGTTTAATCCTCAGATCTCACTGAAATGAGCTGAAATAAGCATTTTCCCATTTCAGAAGGAGTACCTGCTTTTTTTTTTAAATCTGTGCCAAACTTCACAAGTTACCACATCAGTCTCAAGGCAAAAATCAAACTTACATAAGCAATTGCTAGTCTTTGTAGTGCACTTCCTTAAACACTTTACTGAGGGTGTCATTGCACAGCAGCATGTTCAAGGTCCCTTGTAACTTGAACCAGCCTGCAAAGACTGTTTCTGAACAGTGTTCCTTAGCATCTGAACAGAAAAGTTTTCTATTGTAAGGAGCCCTCGGCATTTGAAGGACCGAGTTGGCATTTACAGTATCAACACCAAAACTTTTATGTTAATGGTTGAGGGGAATGATAATGTACATACAGGAGCCATCATTTTTCATCAGAACAGACTAGATAGGCTGAGGAGATAAATTTCTGGTAACTCAGAAAAGCTGACGTGGTTTAGACAGATTTCTGTGGTCTATCACGTGACTAAGATCTACACATTGGTAACAGAAGTATTTTCACTGCCACACTGGACCGTTACTGTGAAAACGCTGATACACTACCATGAGAAATCCAAAAGTTAGATTTCTCTTAGAAGCAATAAAAGCAGACTTGACTAAAAGTATACCTTTACTTTTGCTCAAGGTAGTTACAAATAGAAAATCAGTGTTGAGGAAATCCTGTTCTCAGCCTTCGGGGAAAAGTGGAACCAGATGCAAGTTTTAAGAACGCTAACACTTGTCTCCATGTCGGAGTGTGCCGAGAGGCATGCCCCTGTGATTCTGGAGGCAGCAACAGCTTCTGTAATTAACAGACAAGTGACATGCCCTGAGGCATGCCTGAACCTTGCAGCACCTTACCAGAGGTACCAGAACCACCAGGCTGGGGACTATGGTAAAAAAAGTTGTGTGTTCATATTGGATTTACAATAATTCCTAAGCAACGTATAGGTGCAAAGTTTTGATTCGTTACATACCTCTGGAGGCAGGTGCCTGAGAGGGTTTGGTTTGTTCTTCACTCTCAACCCGACTCCTCACAAAAGGAGTCTTTGGAGTGGGAAGCGCAAAGGGCATTTCATTTCTTAAAGCTGACGCTGTATCAACATTCTCTTTGTTTTCATGCTTCTTTGATGCCACTTTTCTTGTCACTGGAGTTGACAGTGTGAATTCTGTATCATCCAGCTGAGCATCATGCCTTGAATGCTACGAGAGATGTAACAGAAAAAAAGAGACATCCTTTGCTGTATTCTGATCACATTCAGGAATGTTACAGACAAGGAAATTCTAAAATGGAAGCAGGTTAAGAAATACCATACAATGCTTGCTTTTTGAACAAAATAGTTAAAGTCTTCAATACTTCTGACTCCATAACTTGCTAATAAACACCTCAAGTCATTTGCCATTTCTTTATCTGCTCTTCTAAATTCTTCAGCTTGTACATTTAAGACTACTCCTCACCAGCTCACCAAAATAAGCTCAGATTTTTCATTCGGTTTAATTGTATCATTTTAATTGCCTCACTGGATTTTCTTGTCCAATAGACAGGCTGAACTTCTTCAAAAACTTGTCCAGCCCCAGCCTAGCTCTGAGATCTTGTCTGCTGTACCGTACTGTTTTCCCGTCAGTTCTAGACTCCTCATTGCCTCATTTACCCATTCCTTAGATGCTGTTTTTATGCAAATCAAATGTCAAAGCTCAAGTTCTCATCAAATGAATCACGACCTACAGCTAGAGGAAGCCACAATTTATATTCAGCTATACATTTAAAACATTTCTTTAGTGAGATTGTAACTCCCCTAAGCCAGGATCCACCGAACATTTAAATACGGAACAAATTTTATGTAAAATGAGAATAAGATTGTTTTTTTGATTAAGAATAGCATATTTTTTTTTAAGGAACTAGTATTTATTTTTCAAACACCTTTGTTCTGTGAGTATTTAGAGCAAAATCTTTGAATGGAGATTCTTCCAAGAGTGAAGCTGCATCAGAAAATTCCACAGATCCCGACACGTGTGGCACTTTACTGCAGTCCGGCACATCTTCACGCATCATAGTTTTTTCAGACTGAAAAGAAAGATTCAGTTGGGATTCCACTGCATGATTAAAAGGAAGATATAGTGAGAAAAGTGTCATTAAAATCTAAATCTTATTTCACTCTACGTTGCTAATTATGGTTAACAGCTAATGGAAGTTCCCATGCTGGTGACCTGAGTTTTATAATATGACTTTAATATCATCACTGTGGATTTGCCCTTTGTATCAAACGCAGATGTGAAATTATTCTCAAAGCAGCATTACCAAGTCATTTTTCATGACCTGTGTCAAGTAGAGAAGCATCTTACAAAAAATGCCTGCCTTTGATTTCAAGACTTGAAGCACAAGCTCTTTTTACCAAAAGCCAAACCATAAGCTGAAAAAAGAGAAAATAATGCAGTAAAGTCTGAAAGGGGGCTGGATAAAGGTAAACATGTTACATACAACACACACGATTATGGAATCTGTAACAGTACTTGACCTAGTACTCAGAACCCTTCATCTAACTGCTAGCCCAAGAAAGTTGTCATTTATTAAGTCACAAGATTCATAACTTCAGCCAAGATTGGTAACCTTCACGGCTCACACCACACACAGTCAGACGTATATCACAGCATCCCAAGTTTAACACCTTTTGTCGTTTTCAGGAAACTTTTCCCAAGGACTTGTTTCGCACCACTTCAGTTGAAGTGCATAGTTATTTTAAGCTATTGGTCCTCTGCTGGAATGGGTGCTGTTTTAGGAAGCTGTGTTCTGCTGGCAGGTAAGCTTCCCTTGGCCTGTGACCAAGGATATTCCCACGATCAGATTTCTCATTACTACTGCAACAGAAATGGAGCTTTCTGGTACATCACCAGACCTACTATGATGCCTTACTAAGGCGCTTACCAGCGGGCTGCTGGCCACATCCAGAAGCTAACAGCCTGATACTGCAGCTGAAGTCACATTCCAGTATGAATGCCTGAACAGGATTCCTTGGCTACCATGTTCCAGAAATCCATGCCATGGTGAATTTTTTGGAATATCCTTAAGCTGCTTGAAATAAGACAGTATTATGTACAAGCTTGTGCTACTAAATTCAGAAGCTGGCCAAGTTAAATGTTCTGTTTGCTTGGGTGTCTTCACGTTAGACCAGCTCTAGCTAGAAAACTTTGCTAAAGCAAAGGATATTTCAGCAAATTCAGTTGGTATTCACTCAGTGTCTACATGCAGGTAACTTAAATGTGTCCTGAGCACTGCAGAGGGACTAATGGATCGTTGTGTTGTGTAGACATGATTTTCAGTCACCTGCGAAGGCATAATGCGTTAAAGAGTAGCATCAGACAGACCAATTTACCCAGGACACCTCCAGAGATGAATTAACTCCACAGCCCCGGCACTACTAAACCCAGAGAACCTCCACCTTAAAGTCATCTGAGCGTAGAAGACTGACCCACCATGACCATGGAAATCACATTCACCTACACCTATGATTCATGATCTGTTATGCAGCACTGGTAACCTTAGAATTCACACCTGCCTTTTAGAGTAGTTGTATGAATGAACTGAAGTGATTTACATGCAGCTGAATCAGATACACCAGCAAGTATTTATTCCAAGTGCTTGTCTCTGTGCAGAGAACAGCACATCCACACAGCTAGTTAGCAATTTCATATGGATATCTACAGTTTTAGGAGGAATGGCTAATACGAAGTCTGAAATTTTCCTGAATGCTTTTGAGTTTATCAAACACTAACTAGTATCTCTGACATCACTATGTTATATATGATAATGCAGTTTGGCAACTTCAGACAAGTTCAGAAGTGCCCTATTTGTACTTTGCTACCAAACCACGGGAACAGAAATCACCATAAGATACGCAAAACTACTTGAGAATCCAATTAATCAGAAAAACATCAGCAACATGTTACCTTTACTCTAAATACACAGAATCCTCTCTGGGATTGTGTTCTAAAAGGAAAGAGATGAGGAAGGAATGAGTGTCTCATGAAGCGCCCATGTCACCTTGAACCAGGACACCAAGATGACATGACAGGATGTTTCAGAAGACTTTCCTTACTAAGTCATGCTACAGAATCCCAGAATCACCCAGGTTGGAAAAGCCCCTGAAGCTCCTCCAGCCCCACCATGACCCTCCCCCTGACCGTTCCCAACTCCCCCAGATCCCTCAGCGCTGGCTCAGCCCGACTCTTCAACCCCCCCAGGGATCCCGGGGACTCCCCCCTGCCCTGGGCAGCCCATTCCAACGCCCAACAGCCCCTTCTGCACAGAAATCCTTCCTCAGAGCCAGCCTGACCCTGCCCTGGGCAGCTTGAGGCCATTCCCTCGGGGCCTGGCGCTGGGGCCTTGGCTCCAGAGACTCATCCCCCCTCTCTGCCCCCTCCTGGCAGGGAGTTGCAGAGGGCCAGGAGGTCTCCCCTCAGCCTCCTCTGCTCCAGACTGAACCCCCCCAGTTCCCCCAGCCGCTCCCCAGCAGACCTGTGCTCCAGACCCTGCCCCAGCTCCGTTGCCCTTCTCTGGCCACGCTCGAGTCACTCAATGGCCTCACAATGTTACATGCAACTTGCAGGTACTGAAGTGTTCAGGGGCACCACAGAGAAAAACCTGGAATGATCACACAGGCCAGACAATGGGCAATTTTAAATTTTAGCCCATTTCTGTGAGCCGCCAAGGGGAGATTCCATGCAGTACTCATGGTGCACCGTGTCCTCTCAACAGTTATTCCAGTAACACCAGTTCACAGAAGCAGCCCAGCTTGCTAAAACGTGTTCATGAGGAGACTGAACTGTTTAATGATGAAGACTTTGGCTGACTGCACACGTGTCGTCTTACTGATGTTCAGGGCACCAGTCTGTGCTCCCTGGTAGGGCTCTGTTAACGCAGAGCAGCATTTTAATCAGTATTTTGTCCTGCTGAGTTCAGAAACTTACCTTGAGGCCAGCTGATTGCTTTGTGCTAGCATGTCCTGTCGGACCCGGAACCCTTAAGCGAACACACTTGCCACGAGCCTTCCTGGACTGAAGCAAGAGATATGTTGCTGACATCTGGTCATATTTCCACTAGGAAATAAAAAAAAAGAGTATTTTAGTCTCGTCTTTGGAAACCTTGTAAGTCCAAAGCAAGCTCAGCCTTCAGAAAATTTCTGTGTTTCTACAACCTTTTCTACGTGATGCGTACCCCTAATGTTTGGTCACCCAAGTGTAATTCCAGTCCTCAGCTGATTCACATTATGTGTTTGAGATCAAGAAACAGACTATGGTGGTTGTTCTTTCCAAGTTAGTCTGCAGTACACTCACGAGTGTGAACACAAACACAGAGGGCAGAATCTACCTACTGAGGTGACTGGCAAAGCTAATAATTCAGTCTGGCTGATATTTCAACCAGAGTCTCAATTTTTTTGCAAGTCCCCCCATTCTTCCCCTACAAGTGGCACCAATTTTTTTTCCCGCATGATTTTCAGCAATTATCCTTGTGTGAGGAACATGGGTACAATTCTTGACAAGTTTGCAGCATAGTACAATTAGTTTGAACTAGTTATAAGGGATTAGAAGTTCTCCACTAAAGAACTATGCAAATGCCACAAACCTATTTGGAAGGACTTTTCCCCTGTGTAGACAGATTATTCAGATTATTTCCTATAACTGAAGAACAAGGAGCATTAACTCCACAAATCCATCTTAAGTATCACGCACATTTCAAAAGTCTGTTTCTACTACAATTACGTGAAAAACCTGACAGTTTTTCCAAAGCAAAGAACTGTCACTGCTACCATGTACAAGGAAGCAAAAAATTCAATTTGAAAGGAGAATCTTCAGGTTCAGGTTAAAGCTGGAGTACACATTATGTTTTAAGTCTCCTCTACAGCTTGCAGTTTCATTGCTAACATTTGTACAATTCTAGAAGTAGTCAATTCAACTTTTGCTCTTTGTATTCAAAAGTGACTAAACGTAATCACTTAAAAAATTTTGAATAGTAACTGCAAAAAATGTATTTTATAGTCTGTTTGGGAGATGCTCTGATATTTTCCTCTTACTCTTCTTCTTACTTACTGAACCATTTGAAAGCAAAGAGTCAACCCTACAAACAGCATCTGTTGTTCAACTATAAATTTCTGTTAACTCTATTGTGAGTTGAAGAGATTTGGAAAGATTTTACCATGGTGGGAAATAACAGTAAGGTTTAGGAGACATCACAAGCACAATCAAAGAAGGAAAAAGAGAAGATTAAATCTGAACTTCAGAACAGTAGTTATAAGGTACAGCTAGATTTTGGGTTCTGCAGAGGCTCCTTAAATCTGAAAGGTATTAATAATTTCATACTAGACAATGTGAGCATTAGTCTGTTAATACAGTAAGATTAAACACAGTAATACAGTAAATTACTGTAAATTACTGATACTTCTTACCTCTGATACTAGTTCCAATATAGCCTCCTTGCTCTGTTTATAAAACACAGAAAGCTCTGTTATGCAGTCTTCATCGAGGTGTCCCAGCTGCAAGAACATGACAGATATTGAAGCATGAGGCTTTTGAGTTGTCTCATAAACCATATCTGACTGTGACAGTCGTGAAACCCAGCGGGTTGAGTCAGTGACCAACCACGATTTCAGACCTTGTATTTTAAATAGTTAGTATCATGGCTAAATATTGCAGGGAACAGACTGAAAAAGTCATGCAACTCCAGCAACTTCACAGCCCAGCCCCTCCTTGGCGAGAGGTTGTGAATTCAAATAAGAAAGCCTGACAGCAGATGAGATTTTTACTAGAATGGAAGGTACACTTTCATCTCTCTATAAATATTCAAAGCTATCAGAAATGCACATCTTTTCTAGAGCCACTTAGAACAGGTGCTACAAGCACAGAAAACCTGTTTTTTATCTAGCAAAACAGTGGCACCCACTGGCCAACGGGAAGCACTGGCTGCCAGCCTGCTCAGGAATTACTACTGACAGCTTGATTTTATTTTTTCCCCTCTCCATACTACCTTAGCCTCTCACACGAGTAAAACAAGATAGTGACAGGACAAACATACATTCAATGAGGTCAAAGTTTTATTCCAACTATCAGTTTCTAGTGAGGACTCGATACAAGATAAGCCATAACCATGTCTAACACGCTCTCCAGAACATTTGCACTTTCCACCTTCAATAAAGTATTGACCAAGCAGCCCGGAGAATCAGCTGGTCATTCACATGTGGAAATACTTCACATTTTAATGAGAAATCTGCTATTTTGCAAACGAAGTATCAGCTGCAGAACACAGTGAAAACACATTTGAAATTCCTCCTCAAGAGAAATTGGGAGAAAGCGGAAACATTGAAAGCGAGAGAACCAAAAGGAATCACGATCATCTCAGAGTTCATCTTGGGAGAAACGTCTTCACACTCTCATACTGTGAGGGTAGTAGCAAACCAGCACGATCATACTAAATACTTTATTATTCATCTGACAAGTGTACTTACTGTGCGTTTACTTTGCCACTGAACAGCATCAGAATAACCTTGCATGAGCCAAGGGTGAGTTAATAGATGTTTAACTGTAATCCGCTTCTTTGGGTCCACCTAGTGGGCAATAAAAATTAAGCTGAGACTTAAATCACTGGGAAGAACTGGATAAACTGCTTGTCTTCTACTCAGACTTTTAGGGTGGTTAGAAGCTCAAATGGAAACCAATACTGTTTCACAGCTTCACCAGAAGGAAGGTCAAACACGTGAGCTGTGAAGAGCAGTTACACAACCTACAGTTGCAATAAGTGTTCCAGGAATATTTAGCATTGGTTAGATGTAGCCAAAATGCATATTCAGCATGTTCAGCTTCATTTATAAAAAAGCTCTTCTTTATATAGCACAGTTAAGAACCACCACACCGGCTGCTCGAAGACTTTGTTCTATCATTTAAGCTTTGCTTAATTATTTCTATACCCAAATATTCTTCTCAAAGAATTTTCAGCAGAAGGCAATATTAATCTTTTCTTCAAAAATTTGTAAGAATTAAACTTCTTGGCTTTTTAAGTATCTCATCGAGGTTGTGTTTTGACCTTTGCAGTGGTACTTCACAGACCTGTTGAAGAGAAGCAATACCTTTACCTGCAGCATTTGGTTAAGTAGTAGAGTACTGCTAGGAGAGAGCCACTTCGGAATAGAATATTTTCCTTTCTGCAGAAAAGAAGAGGATTTAGAATGAACATTGAACAGCTAACTCCAGAGGAACTGCTAAATTACTTGGATGATAGTGACACCTGTATTTGGCCACAAAGGAAGAACAGACACATTCAAACTTTGCATTTTCCTTACTAACACAACTGGGTTTAGTGCTGCTGTTACATTTATTAAAGTAATTATTAAAGCTACCTTTGAATTATCAGCTGCAGTTTCCACCCACTTGGCCCATGTGACACAGCTCATCTGCTCCTTAACTACTGCTTTGTTTCATCCCATCAACTTGATATGGAAGTCTTAGAGGTGTAAACATGTTGAAGCATGAATGACTGATAGCAGCACTTTGAAATGTGAATATTCATTGCAATTACTACTTTTCAGACACTAAATATAAACCACCGTCAATATTTAGCTATCCTTTTTTTGAATAGGTTACAACTAATGCTAGAGTTTTGCTGTACTCATACATCAGACAGGAAAAAGGTTACAGATCTAATAGGCAAGTTTCAACAAAATTTTTTTAATTCTCTGTTAGAAGAAAATTGGAAATGGCTTTCAGATTTGAGGTACAACAGTAGCTAAAAAATAAACCAAATTCACCATCAAGGATAATTTACTTCAGTGAAAATGAAGAAAAAAATTTTTTAAAAAAATCAGTAAACACCCATCATGAAGTAATGTAAGTACCAATTTGTCCCAGCAGTTTTCTACAGAGAAATGCCTCCAGAACAAAACGATTGCTGTCACATGAAGCAAACATTTCTAAGCAGAGTATGTCTTGCTTTGACATCACAGGTAAATAATTTAAGTTACAGCTTTACAGACTCTACTAAAGAGCTATTTATAGACTGCAGGCTGTTTCACAACGCAGCTTAACTATGAAACTAGGCCAAGTCAAGTAACACATGTCGTCTGCATTTTGTTTTTAATATATTGCTACAGAACATGAGACAAGAAAAAACACAATTAGCATCTACTTGACTGAGAGCAATGCTGGAAGGTAAATAGCTTGCAATAGCTACCAGATACATGAGATGACACCAGAAATAATTTTGGATTTTTTTTGTTGGGGTATTTTTTTTGTTTTTACAGAAGTCACATGCTTGCTTTTTCTTTCAAAAGGTAAAGGCTTATTCAATTATTCCCAAATGAAGAGATGTGGACTGTTCCAGGGACAGAAACATTGCATGTAAGTCACATGATCCTAATTAGATTCAAGCAGCAGATCATTACATTGACTTGGAACAGTAGTTCTGAGTTGGGATTACAATAAATTTCAGGATCTATAATGTGTGAAATTAAATTCCACAATAGTGCCTAAGTGTCCTCATTTCAAGCAATTTCCATGTCACAACCACATAAAACTAAAACAAATTCAGAGTGGAAATGGCAAGCCTGCCTCTTAACACCTGAGACATTATCAGTTTTTGACTGCACCCAGACCAAGTTTTAAAATTTGGCCATCTCAGTTCACTTAAACAAGTTCCACTGACCAACCTTCTCTCAGTCTAAGCAACTCATCGCCTCCTTCCTGTGCACGTTAGACAGCTACATGCAGACATCACCTCTGATGAGCTTAAGATCTCCGTTCCACATCTAAGTTCTCTGCTCACGTTTCAACTATCGACAAGTTTAACGGAATTAATACCTTAAGCCAGTAGATCATTTACCAGGCTCTGCACCTTGGCCGAATAACCAGCATAAAGGATTCTGTCATCCTACAAAAGTATGCTTACACATGGACCAGTTCCCAGTGTATGCTAACCTTAGGGGTGGACTGTTATTCGGAATATCAACACCTTTACACAATCTCTCTGGATCAGTTAGCCATTGTTCCCTTTTTTTTTTTAAAGTTCTTTACAACAACACAAATTGAGCTTCCTACAGATGTCCTGTCAAGGTTCTCAAGTCCACTCCAATTCTAGACTAAAAAGCCAAGTTGTTTAATGAACTCATCCTATCCTTTGCATCAGCTCTGATTGCTATGCACCCCAAAAACACTCCCTGTGTAGATCAGCTGTCAGTTACCTCCTACCATAGTCCTTGTACGCTCTCAGGAAGTTTTCTGGGGTTTTTTTTCAGACATATCAGACTCTGGGTGAAAGGAGAAAGAGGTAGAGGAATCAAAGCCCTTATCCAACACAGCTACTGCTCACCCCACTCACGGGAAGCTTTACCAGCATCAGTTTTATGGCAGCTTAGAAGTGGTTGGTAGAGGTGTGTGTATGTTTAGCTGCATCAGGAGGGTTTTACAGTGAGACAGAATCAACTACTGAGTTCTATCCCTCTGTATTCAACTTTTCCTGTTGATTATGGTGTCCAACATTTCCTCCTCATTTTGGAGGAGGAAAGTCTAACAACAGATGCAGAATCCTGTTTTTCCTAGATGTGAGAATAGCTGACATTTAAGAACATTATTTTTGGTAAATCAAATTACATATTTGCAATTCTATTCCATACAATACAGGGAGAAGCCAGTTAAAGACTCAGATACAAAAATCCAGCCCACCAGCAAGAAAACACTCCTCCTGAACCTCAGGTTCCTGTTGTATTATAGGACCAAGCCAGAATACTGCAAAGGCAGATTGGAGATGGAAACAATTCACAAAACATTGATAGAAAAACTAGCAAAGTAACAAAATTAAGCAGATACGTCTTTTTACCATAGGCACAGAGGTTCTGCCACCAGAAAAGCAAAGGCCTCATCATGCTTGGCAATGCCTGTTCCCAGTGTATTCTAGCACCATCAGTACCTACCATTATCTTCCTGTAGAGAGCCATGATGTTTTCATCATCAAAGGGGAGAAAGCCACACAGCAGAGTGTACAGCAGCACTCCCATGCTCCAGATATCTGCCTGAAAAATAAGAGTGGAAGTTCATGAACCCAATCTATCTAAAACTCTACCTTAGAGAGAGGTAATATTGCCCCCTTTGGCAAAGCCCACTTACAACTCACGAAGAGTAGGCTCCTTAATTCTTGACAGAACTCTTATATTCCAAGTGAAAGCACACAACACAAATTCAATTTTCAATTCACTCAAGCTAGAGCACTAGTAAAACCAATATCCTCTCCTTAGGTCACCAAATTGCTGCATTACCTTCAATCTACAAGGATTTCACTGGCAAAAATGAAATCAAACTCATCACAAGGGATTTTGTATGGTAACATTACTGATTACAACAGCTGTCAGCACAGCTACAATCAACTTTAAAGCCCCACTGCTTCTCCTCTCTATAGGCATGACAAGGCCCCCACATGCCTTCTAACGCTTCACACTGAAATTCCCACTTAGACCATAAGGAAAAATGAGGTTTGAAACGCACTGGACTTCATGGAGAACAAAGCACACCAAATAAAAAAAAAGCAGGAGTTAGAGGCCAAGGACAGGGGTGCAAAGGTATGTAAAGGGGAAAAAGACTGACTCCATCCAACAGCACAGCAATTTAAGAACGTTGAGAGGATTGCAATTACAGCAGTTTGGGTGCATTGACAACAGCAAGTAGCAGGTCCTGGTGTTCTGGACATGGAATCAGAGCTGGATAAACTCCACTTTTTCTTCTCTAGAATTTTACTACACTGCACAGGACAGAGAACAAGTTCATACACAAATTCCAAGCTAGAGACGGGCCTGGTAAAGCATACAGCATACTGAGACTGCACGGAAATTTGCAGCAAGAGTTGGATAGTTAACAAATTGCCGTTTGAAAGAAACCAAGTGAGCGTATCTGAAGCTCACCACCTTTAAATACACAGGGGAAAGGACGTACCTCTGAGCCAATATACGCTTTGCCCTGGATCAGCTCTGGTGCTGCATAAGCTGGGCTTCCGCAGCATGTTCTCAGATAGTTATCAAGGCCACCCTAGAATAAGACATAACACCCATCACACAGAAGCACTGGCATTAACAGAGCCTAATTCTTCTACCAGTGGCCTATTAGAGGCCTCAGACGCTTCATTTTTCTCTGCTGTGAATCTACATTCACCTTGTATTTTGCTTTTGTGTAATATATGGCTTCACTAGGCAAAAAATTGTCTAAGACCGTGAATATCCTATAAGCATTCAGGTCCCAAGCTGCTCATCCATCTATTATCCTGGCAGACTTTTCTGCAGCTCATCCTCTGATGAGAACAATTCCCTTCAACTGTGAAGAGAGATGGAACTTGGGAGGAAGTGATCCAAGAGCTACCGGGCATGTGGCTAGCTGGTTATTTATACCAATACGCAAGGCAATAATTTAAGAATTAAGAATTCTTATTAAAACCATGTTCTTACTCTGCCTGGGCTTTGTTCTAAGCAGACCAGAATTAGATGACATTATACCATCAAGATGATGGTCTAATAGTCTTGGCTGCCTGCAAGAAGCTCCAACTTGAGTTGGGTAAAATGATCTGAGAACAAGTCTTTGGATCAGTAAGGCCTTTTCATTAAATGGTTTCTTAACAGCACCCACCTTGCCTGTTAAACTGACAAATAAAAAGGGCTCCTAGAAACCAATTTTAAATTCAGGAAACAGTACAAGCACATGGAACCAGAGGATTTGTCTGTAGAAAAAACTATTTGATTTGAGCCACCATCTCCACACATATACAAATGTTTTGAAAGAAGTTAGACATCATTGAAACTTATCAGGGAAAAATGCAGACCAACATAAGCTTTAAGTTGCAGACTTTTATCTGTGACAGCAGGTGCTACATGTAGATGATCTCTGGATTATGATAAAAGATGAAGTGTAAGAAGAGAAAATTATCTCTAAGTCTGGTCATAACATGCAGGTAACTGCCCTCTCACACAGTTAAGGCCCTACCAAGTACTTAGTGATGGATGAGAACTAAAACAACTTGAATTTAGGGTCTCTGGGCAAGTCTCTGCATTGCACTCTGAAGTCAAACATGCCTTTTTTTAAATGCTTTTGCAGTAACTGATTTAACCCTATTCTGTGAAAGCAACCGATACTCTTACCTTTGGCTTTGCACAGAGCCCAAAGTCTATCAGCTTCAAATTATGTTGCTCATCAATTAGTAGATTTTCCTGGAAAAAGAGAAAGCACTAATGAATGCTTCTATAACCTAAGGATCCACAGAGCCATGTTTTGTTTTATCTTATTTCTTCTTGTCATTATCAGCTAAAATTTATCTAATCAGATCAGTTGTTAATGTATATATCCTGAATTCCAGATGGGGAATACTATTCCTACCTGCTGAAAAGGACTGGGGGCAGTGGGTGATAGAGAGCACACCGAACATGAGGCAGCAGCCTGCTCTGGCAGAGAAGGCAGCAGCAACTTCAAAGAGCATTAAAAGGAGCACAGATAGTAGACTGGGGAAGTGACTCTAGTCCTCTGCTCAGCACAGCTAGAATGGTGTGTCCAGTTCCTGCTCCCCAGCACAGAAAGTCAAAAAAGTAAGCTCAGTCTGCTCAGGAGGGAGGGGTTGGGGGAAAGACATTTGTTCAGCCTGCAGGCAAGAAAGCTTTAGTGGAGACCTCATAGCAGCCTTTAATACCTGCAAGGAGGGCATGAAGACGGAGCTAGTGCGTGGTGGGATGGTGACAGACAACAGGCATCAGGAGACCTTCAGACTGGAAATAAGGAAAAGCCTTTTCCCTCATAAGGACAGTGAAGAGCTGAACGGGCTGCCTCGAGGGATCCACTGCCTCATCCTCAGGAGAGGTTGAAAATGTGGGTGGATAAAGCCCCAAGAAGCTTGATCTGACACTGCTTTGAGCAAGAGGCTCAAGCAGAAGCCTCTGGAAGTCACTTCCCACCTATGAATCCATCAGCTCTCCAGCTACAAGCCAACTCCTTCCAAAGGGTACATACAACCCTTTGTTTGGGAAGAAGTACTTTAGAGACAAAGATTTCATGAGCTGTCTAGGAAAACCCTTGTGCACTAAGAATTTGCATTTCTCAGATGTTAACATCTGTAAGTTTGCAATTGCTAACCCCTTCAATGAGAAATGGACTCAAGTCTTCCATTCCTTAAACCTATGACAGCAGAGCCATGGGACAGGTCCAGTAGCAAGCATCTCCCCTTACATTCCTTGTCTGGCCACCACTTAAACTGTCAGTGTCACTTTTCCTTTGGGCATGAAAATCCTTTGCACAACAGAGCGGCACCATAAAGACCCTTTCCAGGTACCAAGTGGAATAAAGGGGATGACAAAAATGTCTACACAATATTCAAAGCCATCTCCGTGACTTTGCTCCACTCCCAGCTGGAGAGTGGTGTTCTCTTTCAGAGGAAGCTCCTTCCTCGGGTATAACCACACCCAGCCCAGCTGAGGACACCACAGCAAGTAGAAATAATGCTCTTTCAGACAACGTTATATAAAGAGCTCTAAGCACGAGAGAATGGAGAAGGCATAGCTTACCCCGGCTCCTAACAGAGAAATAAAAGCAGGTGTTTGTTATTATTTACACAAATCTGACTCTATTCAGGCTTACCGGTTTGAGATCCCTGTGGGCATACCCCTGTCTGTGGATATAAGCAATTGCTGACACAATCTGCCGAAAAAATACACGAGCTTCCTCTTCTGAAAGGCGGTCCTTAGAAATGATGTAGTCAAAGAGCTCTCCTCCAGGACAGTACTGCATGAAAAGAGAATGCATTTAGAATAATGTAGTCTAATGAACAACAAGAGCACTGGACAACTGGAGGACACTCTTCCATTCCCTCTGCTCTACCACAGCGTTGCCCCAGTGCCCCCCAGGCCAGCGGTTCAGCACACTAACATCACAGGGGATACAAACTGCCCAGGCTGTGACAACCACGGGGGAGTTCCAGCGTCCCATGTGTCCTGCTTATGTTATTTTAAAATAGCTGAAGCACAAGGTAGGAAATAGTGTTACTTCACTTACTGTAAATGTGAAGAGCAGCTTTTACAAGGTAGAGCATATCACCAGCCTCATATTTAAACTGAAGCATGCTGAACATGCTCATCATTGAGATAACTTTTAAAGAATTCCTTCATTTCAACTTTATCTACCACTACAGCTAAAACCAGGAACCTTTGCAATGGTAGGAACACCGTTTCTTACCTCTAAGACCATGAATATTTTCTTGGATGTCTCTATCACATGATACAACCGGCAAATGTGCTGGTGACTGAGGTTCTTCATGGCATCGATTTCTACTTTAACACGATGCAAGTCATCCTAAGAAACCACAACAGCAAGCTGTGAAATTGCTGACTACTTTGACAGCCTGTACATCACAGTGAGCATCAGACTGTCGTGCAACACAGTATTTCACAGCACATGTATGGCAGCGTACAATTCAACTGCTCAAACTCCACCCAGCAACAAGTCCCCTACAATTCTGGCACATTGATCAGCAAAACCCAAAGGGGTGGATGTAAAGTAGGTAGTATTCTCAACAGCATTCTGTTTGAATTACTGTAATAACCTTCAACTTCCTGAATTTTACCACCAGGGAATGTTGCCCTCTTCAAAGAGGGCACAAGATTTGTGGTCTTTTGTTAAAATTCTTCCAAGTCCACAGCATCCCTCAACAGTCAACAGGCAGCATTCCAACGCAGAGCACACCTCTGATCGTCAGGGCTCCACAAGAACAGCAGAACATGTGCCAGCTTTTAAGTATCTTTTGGCTTACCCCTAGAGCCAGCTTGTCCATGATTTTTATTGCAACATTTTCACCAGTGAGGATATGTCGCGCAAGTTTTACCTTTGCAAACCCACCTAGAATTAAAAAAACAAAACCAAGACGTTTAAAGCTCAGTGTGATGATGTGCTTTTTTGCCTACAATCTCACGGTTACACTGGAGTATGTAGCATGCACAGTGTGCAGTGTGTTTGTTAAGAGTTAGAAGTGATCACTACTACCCGCTTCCAGTGACATTTTCAGAGATCTGACACCCAAAACATACACTTGAAATATGACCTGCAGCGACAGCTGATCTGTACTCAGATAAATACTAAAGCGTTAGACAGATCGCACACATCTGTTCACCTTCACAGATTAAGCCTACCTGTCCCAATTGTTTCACATAGCTCATAGTAATCGAAAACTTCCTCACAGTCACCCTCTGGCACTCCATGAGGGATGGGGATTTTGCAAGTCATCTCGGTACCTGTAAGGAGAAAGCATAGACGGTGTTCATGCTTTTCCGTCCTGAGCAGACTCGTAGAAACAAAAAGGCCATTTGCTGCAGCTCCGGGGCAGGGGCCTGGGGTTGCTTTCACTAGCAGCAGATTCACTAGACGAGGCTGAGCGCCCGGAGGCTACCGGCACAAAACGCCAGCACCTTTCGGGGGCTCCTCGGTAACTCTGGGCAGCGAGAGCGGGCGACTGCTTTGCAGAGCAGCAATAACAACACCATCCCCCGCGACCCTTTACCTCCACCGGGCGACCAACGGCACCCAAGAGGGCAGCACAGGGGCCTCCCACCCCCCTCGGCTTCCCCGTGGCCTTTGCCGCCGGAGGAACAGCGAGCGGCCGCCCAGGCCCTGAGGTCGGGCGGCGCGGGGCCGAGGGCAGCGCTCACCGGCTCAACAGCCCCGGCCCACCGCGGCTGTTACCGTTTAAATCTCCCCGCCGCGGCGCACACTTCCGGTCACGGCGGCCGTAGACCAATCAGCGAGCAGCGCCTGACAGGAAGAGGCGGGACCACGCAGTGCATGACGGGACGGAGGTTGAAAATGGCGTCGGGCAGTGCGGGTACCACCATGGCGAGAGGGTCCCTGTGACGGGGAACGGCCTCGGCCGCGCCGGGTCTCGAGAGAGGCGGTGAAACAGCGCCCGCTCGTACCGGGAGTCCCGCCGGGGACTGTGGCGGGACGGCGCCGCCGCGGCTGCCGCCACGCACAAGATGTCGGCCCGCCCCGGTGGGGTACACCTCCCAGCATGCTCCGCGGCCCGCCCTCCCCTCGCGGCGGCCTTTCCCGCCGGCAGCGCGGCCGCGGCCCCAGCAGCCCGGGGCGGGTGAGGAGAGCGGGCAGAGGCGCGGGGCTTGCGCTGTTCAGGCCGGGCTTGACGGTCTGGGATTGTCCGCACTGCCGGAGTGGAGCCACAAGTGGCTGGTGTTAACAGAAATGCCGCAGCACGGCAACGAAAGGGGGGACGCCACGATGCCCTGAGCTGCCGGCGCTGTTTCCTTAATTATGCTAAAACTGCGCTTCATGGTAATTTAAAAAAGAATGGAAAATCTGTGCATTTTAAGCGGATGAGACTGTCCGGGAATAGCAGCAGGTCTTGCACCCGTGGTTTCAGTGTTGTGGGCAATTGCCAGCCCTGCTTTCACCGTGCCTTCTCAGAGGTGTTTTGGGGACAGTTGGTTTTCTCTGAGCAGCAACTCGGGACTGCTTATGGCATCTAGGTGTATTTTCACTGCTATGACCCAGTGGGGACCTGTCCCCATCCTGGGGGTGATGGGCAGGGAGGTGCTGTGTGATGTCGCGAGGCCACTGTCAGGGGAGTGCCATGCACGTGGCTGAGGTGCTATGGGTGGCCTCTGCCCCTGCCCAGTCCCCCACTGGCGGGACCCACTGCGCACCCCTCCCAGCCCCTCTGCGTGCCTGAGGGAGGAATGGCTGTTCAGCAGAAAGCAGAGAAGCAGCTGGCTCTGATGTGGCCGATTTCATACCTGGACAGGGCTGTAGGGCTTGGCTGGGCCCAGGCAGGGCCCTGCTGCCCTCCAGAGAACCGCAGGGCCTCTCACAGACCTCCAGGGCTCTCTTGGTCCTCACAGGACGCTGTGGAAGGTGCTGTAGGGCCACTGCAAGTGCCTGGGGGGTAGAGCCCTTCCAGATGGACGGTGCTGCCCGCAATGCCCCCGAAATCTGCCCACGCTGCCCCTTGCCCATGCAGGCAGTGGAGCCCTCCGGAGCCACAGCGGGGACCGATCCCGGTTCCGGTCTGCCACTCCCTATGCAGGGTGTTTCCTCCTCCCCGCAGACACCCTAATCACAGCCCTCACTAATCCTTGTAGATGACCCTCCTGTCCCTCAGCTGCCACGGGGGCAGATGCAGCCCTTCGGATTGCGCTGGCCTGCCCGCCCCAGCAGCCCAGCTCCCCCACGCCAGTCCCACGGGCCAGCCCCTGTGTCCTTCTCCCCTTGGGCAAGGCTGAGCCCAGGGCGATCCTCTGCCAGCTGTGGAGAGCGGGACACAGACCCTCTCCCTGCGCCCAATGTTCTCCAGAGAGCGGGTCTGTGCCGCCGTGCAGCCACCCACCTGGGACAGACACTGAGTTTATCCAGGCCTGGGCACTCGGGGGGCTTCTCCACAAATCAAACACCCAACAGCAGGTTTTCATGCTCCTTTTATACACAAAAATCAGAGGTTAGTGCTTTTCCAAACACACCTGTTAGACACTGATTGGTTAGTGACTAACGTACAGTTATAACAAGTTACCTAATGCTGCTACCGCTGTGCCTGCTCAGGGGAAGGGGCTTCACCCGGGCAAGGGGCTTCTTGACCTGTAGGCAGAATTTTTAGTATTAGAAGGAGAGCAGTTCAGCAAAGGATACACGGGCCTTGAGTTTGCTTGCCCGTTGGCACTGTACCCTCTGCAAGCTGTGGGATGTCCTTGCTCAAAGCTGTTCTTGTCCTGGTGATGAGGGATGCCTGTGGCTTTAACATAACGAACATCTTTATTGATTTAAGCATAATATTGCTACGTTGCTCTAAAAGTTTAATCTTCAACACAGGGCTGAGACTTGCTGAACCCCCTGCTCTGTGCCCGGGCTTCTCACAGGGAACCTGCTGCAGTCAGGGAGGCAGCTGGCTCCCACCCCCCAGGCACCTCTGGCCGGTCCCACCTGCTCCCCCAGACATGGCTGCGTGTCCCTCTGCTGCAGGACAGCAGCCGCCGGGGGGGCTGCCCGAGGAGGCCAGAAGATGTGAACTTCAGGGCTGGGCTCACAGAAAAACTCATGGACAAGCTGTGCCTTAAGGAATATCCCCCATGGAAGTGGGAGTGTATGGAAGGACGCACACACACCCCACACCCCCCCAGCCTCCTTAGATAAACCTCCAAGGGGGAGACCTGGACTGAGTGAAACCCTGTTGTGCTAATGAGTTGCTAATGACTAATGGGCCTTCCCCACTGCACTAGTAACAAGAACTGATAGGTGATTGTTTCTGGGCTGAATGGTACCATCTCTGGTAACAGAGGAAAAACCAAAACTGGGCAATGACCCCGCTCCACCTTTTTTCTCCTCTCTCATGGAAATGAATTTCCTCTCCTCATGCTAATCAGCTAATAAAATGAACTTTAAAAGGCAACAGAAACTTTAGACACAACTGGAGCCAGGGGTGGTGATCCCAGTTGCTTTGACCTTTCCCTTTCCCTTTCCCTTTCCCTTTCCTTCCCCTCCCCTCTCCTTTTGTCTGTCTTTCTTACAGATTTATAAAAACCCACATTGCTAATTATCCTTTTCCAAGTTTAAATTGTTCTCTACCACAAGTAAAACATTTTAACACGTCTTTTGGTGTGGTTTCACCTTAATTTAACCCAAGGAGATCACAGAACTGTTGCAATTCTCTGCACTCCCAGTGGGGTTGTGACACTGGGGTGTGCATGCTCCAGAAAGTCGCGTCTCCTCTGGGTAGATCAAGGCAGTGACCCCCTGAGCTCTGCTCCCAGCGAGTGCCTGACCCCCCAGATTTTCTCCACTCTCTGGGTGCTGGAGCTTGGTGAACCACCGCCCGTCAGCACCTCCAGCACGCGGGCTGGGGCTCCAGACCTGTAAGCACCTTGCCTTGGCCCTTCTCGCAGGGAGCTGCCTTCACCCCAGGCAGCTCTGGAGAAGCCTGGGGGTGTCCCTGGCCTTTCTTCTTCTCTTACCATCTTCCAGTCGTCGATGGTACCCCTACGAGGTGGGGAAGGGTGCATGGAGGCATCTCCTCCCCCCACTGTGCTGCCCCACCAGGGACTGAGGGCACACCAGGCCGGTGCAGCCCAAACCCCCTTCTGTCTGTCACAGCCCAGACTGGGAGCCTGGGGAGTCGCAACGGTTCTGTGATCCCCTCGGGTTAAATTAAGGTGAAACGACATTAAACGACCAGTTGAAATGTCTTACTTGGGGTAGGAAGAGCTTAAACTTGGGGAAGGATTTTAAGTGACTTGGTGTCACTGATAGATCTATAAGAAAGAAAAGAAAGAAGAGGAAGGGAGAAAAAGAGTCCTTAAAGGTCGTACCTTCAGAAGGTGGCACCTTTAAACTGGGAAGAAACGCACCAACAGTTGCTGCCAAGGTCCTCACAGGCAGGCGATGGGCTGCGCTGGGTTTCTAGGGGAAGTCTGTGAACGTGACTCCCTGGCTGTTGACCGTTTTGATACCTCCGTCGACATGAGTGCCTACCTCGTGGCCTTTCTTGTTTCAGATTTTAAATCCACCAGCAAAAGAACCGCTCACGGAGTTAAAGTAACTGGCTCATTTTCTAAGAGCTTTTTTGTATTTAAGTCTGTGTGAGTACATAATGGTTTACTCTTCAGCAGAAGCATCAGATTTCTGTATCTTGATGTTTTGCAGGCATGAAAGTAGGACATTTGGTTTGTAATTGGATGATTAGTTTACATTCTGAGCTTTATTAGTTTCAAAAGTTTTTGGAAACGGGCTAGCTTTTTGTATAATTATACCCATTGGTACTATAGGTTTTTTCATGTAAGATTATACTTAACTGCATATATATATATATATATATATATGATTATAAGGCAAATGAAATAGAATTTTCGTGGAGAATCAGCACAAAATTACACCCACATCAGCTGAATGACTCTAACACAGTAGGGGTGGAAGCTGCAGAAATCTTTGTAGGGGCTTAGCGGTTCAGCTGGGTAGGTTTTAAAACTTGTCCTCCTAATTCTAATCGTATTTTTTGGCAAATATTTCGGTAACTCTTGTATGTGAAGTGTTAGGTGTGTGCTCTGGTGTCCTTTTTTATGGTCATTCAAGAACAACCTCCACAAGCGTTTGGGGCTGGGGTTGAAGCGCTGCCCCCTCCTCTGCTGTGGAGTACACTGTGCACAGACAGGATCAACCAAGCTCATCACGCGTGGGATGTGGCAGAGAAACTTTTACATTTCTGGGAGGATCAATTCAGCATTCCGTATCCTTCACCTAAACAAGGTAAGTGTTCAATAACTGAACTTATTCGAGAGCATTATTAAGCACAGAGCACACAAAATCCGTGATTTAGAGTATTAAGAGAGGGGCAAGTGTGGCTCATGGGCTTTTAAACCTGCTGCTTCAGAGAACTCAAGGACAGATTGAAAAGCTCCACTGGTCTTCTGATTAGGGTTTTTTTTTAAAGTGTGTTTTTCAATTACATTTAAGAGAGCTCTTAGAAGGGTGTGTGATACGTGTGCCATGTGTCATGAAGTGGGATGAGTGGGTGAGCAAGTTCTTTATTGAGTAAAACAATAAAGTGCTATTTCATTGTTTTCTTACAGATTTAGCAGCTCTTCCTGATTTCCAGTCTGGTGCTATGGAAAACTGGGGACTGACTGACCACATACTGGGAACCTGTGTTGTTGCATGACCTGAAAACCCTCCAGCATTTTTATTTCAACTATTAATGTGGGTTCATACCGGTGAGAAGCAGCTTTTATGATAAATTGTGTATGTAATTTCAGAAACGCGCTTTTTTGCCTTTTTCTCCCCCTTTTTTCCCCCAGTGGTTTGGCAGCCGCATTACCATGGAGTGGGGGAATGATCAGTGGTTAAATGAAGGGTTTGCAGAGTTTATGGAGTTCATGTCAGTCAGCGTTACCCATCCAGAACCGAGAGCTGTAAGCAGCAGCAACTGTATTTTAATTTTGTAACTGCCTTCCAAATCCACTAATTAGTAAGGGTAAAGCTAAGACAGATTTGTGGTATGAACCACTTTTAAATTTCTGTTTGAGAGGATTATCTGATGTTAGCTCTGAAGGGGAGGAATGTTGATTTAACTATATGTAAATATTTTTCAGTAACTTATGATGGAACTTAATGATTGCAGTGAAAGTGTATTCTTTTTTTAAAGGCATTTAGACTTCCAGAAATGTAAAGAAATTATTTTATCTTACTTCATCAAATAGGGTCAGACTTGAAAACACTAAAATCCTTCCACAAGCTTTAGCTGAGGTCCAATATATGAAATTTTTTAGTAGAGTGAGATGAATAATGCATCTGGGCAGAATTTTGCCACAGTACTACAGTGGCATGATAATAGGGAAATACAGCATTTTAATTATTTTTTAAAAAACTGTTATGGTTACTGACTACTCTGTCATCAAACCACTGAGATGTGCAGGTGTCTTTTTGGAGTTATTTTTAAGTCTCACTAGCTCGACAATTTAGCATCACTGAAGCACAGAATCACAGGGCAGTTTAGGCTGGAAGGAACCTTTCAAGGCCATCTAGTCAGGAATATCTTCAACTACGTCAACTATTTAACTTAGTTTAGAATATTAGAACTCATTTGGCTGTCTGTATTCCTGTTTGGGGTTTTTTTATGCTCTGCAGTAAAAAGAAAGGTAAGTTTTGCTTTCTTGCTATGATTTAAAGATCGTGTGGAATCAAAAAGTGAATGAATAAGGACTCGTCATCACTGAGCAGAATTTAGTAGTAATATTTGGGTATGGCTCCTGTCAGGAGGACTATTTCTTAAGGAAATGTTTTGATTCCATGGCAGTGGACACGTTAAATTCATCACATCCTGTATCTACTGCTGTGGAAGATCCAGCTCAAATTTTAGAAATGTTTAATAATATTTCTCACGAGAAGGTAAAACACGTGACTGCTGTTGATTGCAGTTGTTCTGCTTGTACTACACAATCGTGCTTTGCTGATTTCACCCCTACACATGATGTTCCTGACATGTTGTTCGTGGTCCTGTGACTTCTGTGTCCAAAACAACTGCAGTTGCCTTTTCCATTTCTAAAACGAGGAAGCCTTCACTTCTTCTATCTGTCTGTATCAATTTAGTCTTAAGCCACTCTGGGGGGTTCTTAACCCAAGGAGTGTCTTTCACAGGAGCTTTAGATGGTGCTGGCTTGTATAGTAATCAAAAAAATAATAATGTCACTTACTTAATCATGATATTTTAAAGAGTAAAGGTCGCAAAAAACCAAAAGTACTGTTTCAATATAAGTAAACCATAATTTTTTTAAAAATCAGAAATGAACTGCTATGTAGATTAGTGGTGTGAAATTTTTCTGACACAAGCATCTTGCCAGCTAAGGAGTAGTTTTGTGAAGTCTTTGTTGCTCTTTTTTTCAGGGATCTTGTATATTAGATATGTGGAGGGACTACCTGACTGCTGATGTGTTTAAAGCTGCGCTTGTTCAGTGCCTGCAGAAATACAGCTCTCAGAATACAAGAAATGAAGATCTGTGGAACAGCATCACAAAGGCGAATATTCCTTATTCTATTTTTTTCCAGATTTTTCAACTTCTCATAAACAATTAGAGAAACTCATAACCTGTTACTGAAGGCTGTGACTAGTACTTATGATTACGACATTAAAGAGAGAGGACAGAAACTTTTTTCCTTTCAGATTTGCCTTACAGTAGGTACTGAAAAAATGAACTTTTGCAGAAGCCACCAGTCACCTCCAAATGCAGTAAACATCATTTTTTTCACCCGTCAGGATCGAGGTGTTTGACAGGTACCTGTGCCCTCTCACACTGCCCTTCCCTGCTTTGAAACGTGCCCCTGCCAGGCCTGTTCTTTGGTGCTTGAGCATGGTTCGGGGAGAGCGTAAGGTTCTCCAGTTCCACTGGAAATCTTGGGGGTTTTTTTCTGAGATTGGACAGAAATCCTACTCCTGTGCCCAGGGCTGTCTGAAAACAGCAGTACTTCAAGAGACGTCATTAAATAAATTAAAATCTCCACAAGAAAACCAGCTGATAGCTGTGTGGAGCTGATGATCAGCCGGCAGCCTCCCCGCTGCCCTTCCCTGCCCGTTTCGCTGCCGCTATACTCCCACCTTCCTGCATCCGTGGGTGCAGACCAGTGCTGGGTTAGAGATGTGATGGGAGGGGGCGACGGGCACTTGGGCACTGCAGAAAGGTTTTCCCTGGTGACCGTCCACCTGCAGCGGGAGCGCTGCGTGCCGGGAGCGGGTTCTCCTTCCTCCCCAGGGTGAAGGCAGCGGGGAAATCTCGGTGCACAGACCAAAACACTGACCAAAATACTCCCCTGTGGGACACTGTGACATATGAGGAGAGCTTGTGCAGAACGCTCCCCGAGCTCTCTGTGTGTCACTACTTCCCGGTGTAGCCCAGAGCTGTAGTACTCGCTGGTGGTGGTGGACCCGGCGTGCCAGTGGCTGCAGAGCTGCTTCCAACCCCAAGTCCCACGATGTGATGACAAGGCTTCACAGAGTTAATACGGTCGGGGGAAGTGCCTGCACCTTTTTCATTTCTGTCTTTTGGTGCCAGGAGTCAACGCGCTCAGCATATGCTGTAGCACATCAGGACAAAACACAATGGACCAGCTAGTCACACATCTTATCTCTGCTGGACAGGCACTTCTTGATTTCCCTTTGCAGTAACTTGGGTTATGGGTACATACACTGTACATCTCTTACAAAAATTTGAGGTTTCCTGCTTTTAAGAGAGCTGAGCACCACAGAGGTTTTCAGGCATTAGCTTCAAACCCTGCATTTCGGGCACCTGGTTTCTGCCTGGGGGGGTGGCAGCATGGGACACCAATTTAGCTGTGTTCACATATCACCGGAGACATATTTTAGCTGTTTTGTAACATTTTTATTTATTCTTTGCATTGCTCTGCTGTTTGGACACCTCCATCATGAGCAGCATTGCTGGCCTGTATTTTGCACCAAGACAGTATAGAACAAACACCTTCCTCACAGCGGGAGGAGAAAGGTTCATATTAATGTGCAAATTCTGAGTAGGAGCAAAATGTAGCCTTGTTTTTATCCTTTTTACTGAGGGTACGGGTCTGCCAAGGAACTGCAATTGTGAAAGTAACAGAAATAGGGACAATGGATGCGGCCAGGGAGCAGCTGGAAGTAACCCAGCAAAAATGATGTGTCAGGATGTTCAGAAATGTGAACTCTGAACCACAGAACCACTAAGGGAACAGTGATTTGGCACCTTTATCTACCGGTCCAAACAGCTTCCATTTCTGTTATTGGTTCTTAGGTTAATGGACCAAGGTCTGCGTGGTGACATCGTAACTCAGGATCTTCCATGTATTACTGTGTTTGCTGCCAAAAATCTGTCTTGCTCTTGTCCTAGCTTGGATGTTTTTAAAAGAAAATTGGGAAAGTTGCAGGAGAGTAAGGAACATAAGTCGTTTTACTGCTCTCTCTACCCAATTCCACTTTCAAACTCTAGTTTCTACAAAACCAGCCGTTTTCTGAGTGTCGATGATATTTTTTTTGCCAGATTGGAATTCTGTTTGAATCCCATAGCAGGCATCGTCACTGGAGTGACAGGTCGGCATGCAACAAGGTCACAGCTGGCGCAGGTAAGCTGTCCGGGTTCTGGTTTTGAAAAACAGTCGTGGTATAACTGAAATGAAAATCTGGATTAAATCGTAGGATGGTAAACGCATGACCAGTTATGGACCATCCGGGTCACGGCCTCTGCCACTGCCTCGAAAAAAGGTTACTTGGGAGCATTACGTCGGTGGCGCGGAGAAAGTCGTTCTTTGTTGAAGCAGCGGGCTCGGATGCAGAGAATGAACCTTCACCTGCCAAACCGTTCATGGTTTACCTGCCTCTATTAACATTTTCTACCCGCTCTGGAAAGTAGTGAGGAAGAAAAAATAAAATAGGTGTTTTCACTGAGCAGACAGAAAAAAACCCGATGAAGTGAGGAGCGCAGCACTGTTCTACATCTTCTATTCTGGGGAAGATTCTCCATGTGAATCATTTTGTCTGTTTACTCCAAAACCTCTGTCAACGGTAAAAAAACCCCAGAGTGGTCAATGTGTGGATTCAGTGGCACCCCCAACATTTCTCTTCAGAAGGTTTTGTTGCCACTTTAAGCAAGGTTTTTTTGCTTTAGGGCAAAACACAGCCACAAGGAATGCAACGTATTGAATATAAAATGAGGGCCTAGCAGGGCGTTGCTTTCTGCTTAGTACTTAGATCAGTTTAAGGGGTCTCTGTAAGGCCAAGAGAGAAAATCCAGCAACTCCCTTGTCTCCTTTTTGTGTCTTTCTTGCACTTTGTACAAGTATTTGCATCTCATGTCGCACTCATCCAGGTAAACCATCAGAAAATGGCGCGTTTAATTTGTACACACATACAGTCGCTGTGTCTTTGGAACGTATCTGCCTGCCATCAACACCAACTCAAGGCTGAGGTTAAGTTTCCACGATGAGCCCAGTGCTTAGGAATACCTCCTTTAAAGAAAAAAAGTTTAAAAAATAAGTGAGGAAGTTAGCTGCAGCAGTGCAGGGAACGCAGCAAATTGACAGAGCAGGAGCAGCCTCCAGGTTCCCAGCGGCTGCGTTCCCAAGCACATCAGGGAAGATGCCAACAGCTTCTTTCACATTTTTTTGTCAGCGGGTGAAAGAATCCATCAGTTCTCTGGAGGAGAAAAAGCGCCCGGCTGTGCTGTGTCCAGCAACCTACTGATAACAATATGCAATGATTGGGGGAAACGTTAAGAAAGTTGAAGAACAGCTGCAAAACAACCATCTGTAAATGAAGGCACCTTGCTCGTATTTGCTGGAAATAGCACTGAAAAGCTGTGAAAATTCAGGGCTGGAGGGGACACTCAAGTGTATGAACCTGTTTCTGTGGAAGGAGCCGTAAGGCCGCCCAGTGCTGCCGCTGCTCAGTATTTTTCTCCATAACGTTTTGTTGTACTGTCAGACGTGTTCCTCAGCCCAAGCACCATGCAATTAAACACCCCCCCGGCAGGAACTGTAATTAAGACGGCCTCTGTCAAAGTCACGACGAGGAGGGCTGTGTCTACACACGCTCTATCCTGGTCGCTTCTGCCCCCTCGGCACCAGCCTGGCCCGGGAGCTCGGCCGCACCGAGCCCTGGTCTGCCCTGAGGAACTGGAGGAGCTGAAGCCTCCAACATTCGTCGCCTGGAAAAGCCTCAAGGACAAGGGGTGGCCTTTGGGATTAGTGCAAGGAAGGAATTCTCTGCCGCAGGAGGCGCAGGGCGGACCGAAGGGTGAGGGAGCGGCGCCGCCACCTCCCCAGAGAAGCCTCGAAGGGCTAAGACGGAGACTGAGCAAAACCAAACTGCTGGGGTAAGACCCACAGATTAATTCACAACTGCAGCCTCGAAGAAAGCTGGGGACTGTAAGGGGGAGAGAACCGACAGCACCTGCAGCTCTAACTGCCCAGAAACAAAACCCGAGATGGCACCCACCAACTCAACTGGGCTGGAGGGTGAATGTGCCCCGGCCCCCGTCACGGACATGGGCTGGTGGAACCACCCCCTCCTCATCCCGTATGCAAATCAGCTGGTAAAATGAACTTAAAAGGCAACCGGCAGCGCTGCTGGGGTGGGGATCTGCATTCTTTGACTCTTTTTCCCCCTTCTTCTTCTTTCCTTTCCTTCTTACAGATCTATCAACAGGAGACTACGTCACCTTAAGAGTTTAAGCTCGTCCTACCCCAAGTAAAATATTTCAACTGGTCCTTTGGTGTCATTTCACCTTAATTTAACCTGAGGGGACCACAGAACTGGGCTCCCAATCCAGGTTGTGACTGACAAGTATTCTGCAGATTTTTTAAACACGTCATATTCAGTTTTAATATGCCTGACGTGTTTGGGGCTTTTAAATTATTTCCGGGGTTTCCTTTGTGTGACAACAGCTGTTGGAGCCGTTGTGATTGATAAGTTAGGAACATCGTCATGCATGCTTAAAAACTTTATTAGTGTGACACAGGTTCTCAGTACAGACTGCGGAGTACAGTCAAAAGTCTAAATATCCCCAACTGAAATCTCCGGGCTGTCTCTGTCTGCAAGGCCACACGCTCCAGGCAGGTACAAGCGTCGGTGTGACCTCCCTCTGCAAGCTGCTGGCGAAGCCGGGCCCGTGCCAGGACGTGCAAAAGGATGTTCTGCGGGTTACGGAGGCGGAGGGAAAGGCAGGGAGGCCCTCGGGAGGCCTGGGCTGTCCCCGGCAGAGCAGGCGGACGCGACGTTGCTCCTGGCGGCGCCAGGGACAGGCGCGGGGGCTGGGAACTTCGAGTGCAAACTAGAAGGAAAGAGTCCGCCTGTGGGCCTGAACTCCTCGGTCATCCCCGCTAAGGCTCGCGCTCCTTCACCTTCTGTGACGGTAACGGTGTCACTGTGACATTAGGATTGGGATTTGTTCAGTCCAGGAGACTCCTGAAATTACGAGGTAACAGTACAGGTACGATTGGAAATAAAAAAAAAAAGTAAAATCCTTATCTGGTGTATTTTGGTTGTTTTAACTACAGTTAAGGCAGCATCCAAAACACCTGTTCTATTACTAAATGCGCCTGAAGAAGCAGTTCATCCCCAGTTTTTCATTCTTTAGCTGCTCACAGCGTATCTGTGGCTTCCTCCCAGGACCTGGCTCGAGGAAAGACTGCACAGCCAGGCTGAGGAGAGCTGAAGAGAACTAAAGCTCATTATCTTCCAGAATACTTAATGCATTCACTTCAAAAATGCGAGCACATACATATTCTTCTGAGATTTACAGGCACTCTGTGGAGATTATGTGCAAAAGTCTGCAGATTTTTTTTTTTTTTTTTTTGGCATTGCTATTCAGTTATGAAATATATTTCTTGCAAATATAAAGCATTCTTTCCCTCTGAAAACTGAAGAAAATTAGAAAAAAGTCGAAGTATGTGAGTATAATAAAATGAATGGCTAGGAGAAAAAAACCCAAACACCTTAGCCTACTACTGGAAAAAAGGGAAGAGGAAAAACATCCAGCAAGTATCACTCTACAAAAACCACCCAGAATAACCACATGCGTTTGGCATCAGCTCTTGTTCTTCAGGAATAATTATCCACCAATAGAAAGAAGATGTTTTACATGATGTGCCAAGATCCTGCGGGGAAGAAAAAGAAAAAAAAAAAAGTTAGCGTTTACCTTCTTCAACTTAGGAAAAAAAAAAAAAAGAAATGCAGAAAGGCTCCATGTCCGAGGCCAGCTGCCAGACCCCTGGGTCAAGCATCCATGTGTAGTTGCCTCCGTGAGCGATTCCAGCCACTCAACTCTTTATGTTAAGGGTGTGATCTCCAATTAATCTCAGCACAAAGAACACAGGGACGGTGCCCCACGGGCACAGAACAAAGGGGTTTGTGTTTGACCTACGCTCGCTGTCCTTTTCACCGGAAAAACCACCGCTTGAGATCTGCCTGGGCTTCATTAATCTGCAAAAAGGTCTTACTAGGGAGGCCGTATGTCAGGCCCTGGAGTCCTTAGTTACAGCAACCCCACAGAATCTGGCTACATGAAGTAATTAACAAAGTGTATGGAAAAAAAAAAAGGCCTTTTCTGCCTAGGAACACTGAAGTTCAAAGTCATTCCTCGAGTTTTGTCTAACAGCATCTCTAACCATGTCTTGGCTCAGTCAAGAGACTGTCAACCCAATTCAGCTTTCAAACCACGAGCGTCAGTCGTCTCCGTGGCAGTTCGGAGAACAGGGAGGGAGACATCTCACCCAACAACGTTAGCGTTTAGCCTGTTTTCTGCTTCTCAGATTTCTTGCTGGAGGACTCTCCCTTTGCCTATGGAGCAAGAGAAGAAGCACGAGATGGTAAGAAACTGTGAACTCTGCTAAAACAGGGAATAAAACAGTGACATCAGAAGTCACAGGTCAGACATAAACATGATCCACGCTTGAAACACAAAGTTTAGAAACAGTATCTGTCATTTCTGTGGTGTATGTATTTTCATTTTTCCATCACTTTGTTTCGGATAAAGAGGGCTGTGGCTGACCTCTTCACCCAACGTCCTCGTACCCATTCTAGTGATCCAGTCACAACTCCAACATTAGAAAATACAGCCTTCTGAGGAGGAGTTAGACACCCCCTTTTTACATCAAAAACTGTAAGACAGTTTTGCTGTTCCGCAAAAGGCGCCTGTGGCAATTTCATCATAAAGAAAAATCCCATCGCTTGGAACGTGAAACCCAACGTTTCCAGAACACGTTACCACCTGACTCAGGCATCTCCCTGCACGTAACCTGCGAGAGAACAACGTGATGGGAAACACTTCACCCTGACCTAAATCCATTTTCTGTAGTTCTGGATGGCAAAAGCCACACCAGCATTTTTTCTTGTTGCCTTTTTAAAGTACAGAAGCAACTGCCTTCCTTTTCCCACCATGTATGTTTTCATTCATTTAAAAAAATATGTATTATGTTCGTAACTTACAAATGGACGGGTGGTTGAAGGAGCACCTTCTCACCACTTTCAGAATGCTGTGGTTTAAAACTGCCAAGAAAAGAGAAATGATGGGGATCCCGTGGCAGCTGTAGGCACATGGAGGGTGACTCCAAGATGAGCAAACGCCTCTGGAGCAGGCACTGAGCCACACAGGCAGGGCCACGCTCATGTACTTGAGCCCTGTTTATTACAAACTTCCCTTGAAAGGCTCTGCTTTTCTCCTATGTGTATGGTCACAAAACTGGATCAAGTTCAACCTTTTGATGTAAAATTCTCCCCAGCAGAATATCTGTGTAGGATGAACCCCAAATGCTCCTGCCCATCTTTCGTGTTTATCGTTTGTGGTACCCACGACTGACTGTATCTATTAGAATATGTATGTTTATACCGTTTTAGGGTTTTTGCGTTTTCCTTTATCCTTTGGGGTTGGTTTAGTGGTGATGGTTTCCTTTCCGCTTTTGTCCTACACTCCAAAGAAAAAAACATAATTACAGTTACAAACAGAAGAGGGAACGGGTGTCTCCGCTGGCGTCAGCCGTGACAGCGACTGTAAACGCGGCTGTGAGGCAGGAGAGGCCCAAAGGCTGCAGCTTGATCCTGGGGGGACCCGTGTGCCGGGGAGCACACACGGGCAGGTTCTGCATTTATGAAAAAGCAATAACTCTGCAGCAGAAGATTTATCTCTGAAGCTGGTAACCAAGTAACAGCCCTTAGAACACCGGCAGTCTGTGTTAAGGCGCCGAGGGCTGGGTGTCACGGGAAGGCCCTGGGGGAGCACTGCCGTGCACAGAAGCGCCGTTCGGAAACAGCTGTTTCCCCCTCAGGAATAACTACACCTGGTCTGAACTTCACTTTCAAAACTGCTGCTTCTCTGCCCCGCAGGAGAGGAACAAACAGCATAAAAGCCCCCGTTACCATCATCAACATTTTAAGTACAAACTTGCAATGCTCTCTCGGTTGGAGTAGAAGCTTAAGGAATGCGGAATTTCACTCGGGAACTGGTTACGGTTCCACAGCTATGTCCAACCATGGGATGCTAATATATGGTTTGGTCAAAGACTGTAAATTCAAGCTTTGTTTTTTCACCTCTCCCTGCAGGAAGCAGGGAACAGCAGGGACGGGCTGGCAGGAGCCAGCAGAGAGGAGAGACAACGGCCGCTGCGTTACCTGGACGGTGCAAAGACCCGCTGCCACTCCCAAACCACGTACCACTGCCCTGGCCTGCAGGTGGGGACCAGGGCACAGCACGGAGCCACAGAGGCACAGACTGGTTTGGGTTGGGAGGGACCTTAAACCCACCCAGTGCCACCCCCTGCCCCGGGCAGGGCCACCTTCCCCCAGCCCAGGTTGCCCAAAGCCCCGTCCAGCCTGGCCTTGAACCCTTCCAGGGAGGGGGCAGCCACAGCTGCTCTGGGCAGCCTGTGCCAGGGCCTCACCCCCCGCACAGGGAAGGATTTCTGCCTTACAGCTAATCTACATCTGCCCTCTTTCAATTTAAACCGTTCCCCCTTGTCCTATCCCTCCCCCTGATGACGAGTCCCCCCCCCTTTCCCGCAGCCCCTTCCAGCCCTGGGGGGCCGCTCTAAGGTCTCCCCGGAGCCTTCTCTCCTCCAGCTGAACCCCCCAGCTCTCCCAGCCTGTCCTCCCAGGGGGGCTCCAGCCCCCCAGCATCTCCGTGGCTCCTCTGGCCCCGCTCCAGCAGGTCCGTGTCCTTCTGCTGTTGGTGCCCCAGAGCTGGACCCAGCCCTGCAGGGGGGTCTCCCAGAGCGGAGCAGAGGGGAGAATCCCCCCCTGGCCCTGTGCCCCCCCTGCTCTGGGTGCAGCCCAGCACACGGGGCCTTTCTGGGCTGCCAGCGCACGGTGCTGGCTCACGGGCAGTTTCCACCCCCCGACCCCCCGAGTCCTTCTCCTGGGGGCTGCTCTCCAGCCCCCCCTCGCCCAGCCTGGGTTTGTGCTGGGGATCACCCGGACCGGACCTTGCACATGAGTTTAGTTAACAGCAAGTCTCCTTTCCCTTAGCACACACTAGAGGGCAAGAGAGCAAACGGCAAACAAGAGGGACTGACGGGTTCTAACCCTTAACTGGTTCTGTGAGCACTTGCAGAAACCGAAAGGAGCCCACGATTTCCCCACCGATACCCCGCCGGCTGCCCCAGAGCGCGCGGGGCTCATCTGCCAAGGGCACTGTGGTGGGTGTCTCAAAGCCACACAAGACCCCTCTTGCTGTCCAAGCTCAAGGTCACAAACGCCAGGTGACGAGCAAGGAGAGGCCACGTCTGAGGGTGATTTTTCTGTCGCGTGTTCCAGATCTCAGTCCCCTTCTTCACGCTCTTCCAGCACAACCGTCCCTTCTCAAACACCACCATGTGCAACACTTCGCTGGGAAAGGCCTGGCCGCTGTTTGCCAGCTGTGTTTAAGCTTGTATGACAAACAAACGCTCTGTTTCCCATTACAAGACCCCTCCAGTCCATTCCTCCTTCACCTCTGTCAGCTCTCCTGTTTTCCCTAACACATCTAAAACTCGTTTCTGCTCTTACCATTTCTCTCTGCAAAACCCTCCTGGGCTGTTTCTCCGTTCCAGCCTACAACTGTCACTAGTGCTGCAGTGCAGCAATCACTGAAGAAAGATTTCTCTGACTCCACCTTTTTTGGACACACTAATCTGTACAAGAACTGCTAGCACAATTCTCTGCTCAACTTACTTCTCCAAGCCCGTCTTACCCCTCTAAAAGACTAAATACGACAAACCTTCCTTCTTCCAAATGTTTAACACACAGCAAGACACATCAGACTTCCACTGTAAGAATCTCACTACAGCTGGACAGCGCCTTACAAAGATGCTCTAAACTGAGCTACCACCAAGAAAACTTGAGGAGCTTTCACAGAGTGGTGAAAAAATACTCTGCAAGTTATTAGCAGAAAATGTCCTACCTTTGAGTGCTGTGGTGTGGCGGGAGCCTTGGCGCAAGTGTCGAAGTCACCTGATAGGGCATCGATAGCTGCAGAGTCATCTGCAGGCTGCTGCAATAATTTTAATTCCAAAGTCACACAATATGCAGTACTTCCCACAGTCAAATTAACGTTTCAGGAATTTTTGTCTGCTTTAATTATCACTTTCTTCGCAAAACCCTCAAGCCTGAGCTCTAGACATGTGTTAGAACAGGGATGTCCATCCCAGGTTTCCAAGATAACAGTTTCTTTGACTACTGGACCTGAACGTTTGCAGCGTCGTTGTGCATAAAAACTGTATTGATGGTGAAGAGTCAACTCTTCACAGAAGTCTTACTGCCCACACTCTCACCTACTGCGTCCAGCAGCATTTATGAGGATCTGAGATGCATCACACCTTGAGCCTACGACAACAGTACTTCAAAAGAAAAGTCCGAGCCCACAGCATGAAACAAACAGAAATGGTGTAAATGTTACCTTTTCTCCTTTGCGTTTCGCATCATCCTTTGCCGCTGGCTTTGCTGGTTTACCCTTGGGAAGAAGAAAGATCACATCCTCATGCTGAATGGGTGACATTATTTTTTCAAGGCGAGTACTTCCGTGTGACACCGCGAGTTTACAGATTTCCAACAAAGTTGCACCATTCTCAACTGATCTATTTCCTTTCCCACGCTGGGTATTCAAAGCCAGGTCACGATGTGCTTTCAGGGTTTGCTACTCTGACTGTGTCTGCAATATCATCTTTCTGTCCTTGTAGCCTACTGGACAAACAGTCTCCTGACCCAGAGAAGACCAAATCCCGGTCAGAGCAGTCCCGTGCCCCGGCCAACGGCAGTTCTGCAGGCTTCAGGCACACCACCAAGGTCATGCCTGTACAGACACTTTGTCCCCAGACCTGGCACAGAACTACCGGTGATCAATAGGGATTACTACCCACAGTGCGCAACCATCTCCTGTTTCAAAGCAGAGTATAAAACCAAGCCGTTAAAAAAACACCCTGTTTTTTCCCCCTGGTTTTCTGGAGCTCCTAAACCACCGAGCCAGGCCAGTGTAACTGGAATCGATACTCCTACATCTCCAGGACGCTGACTGCTACTGGCTGCTTCAAACTCACTTATCTGTCCGAGTTGCCCAATTAAAAAAAAAAAAACCACCAAAACCGCAGCTGAACAATCAGCTCTTCCTCTGCAGTTACAACGTAGGGCAACAGCTGGGGAAAAAGCTATAAAAAAGTATTTAGACCTACAGAAAACACAATTTCAATAGGGGTTATGGAATATACTTCAATGGCTTTCTTTTGTGACACACAAGCCCAACTGATCTAATGGGAACAGTTCTATGAAAAGCTTGGGTTTTGGTAATTGCCATTCATTTTGCCAACATCATTATCACTGCAGATTAATTTGTTTGTTTTTTGAATTAAATGCATGCAAGGATATACAGAGCTACTCTAAATAGCAGATATTTACATGTTTAACCCTAATACAGAACTACAGTACAAACACTTACGTGTTCAGCTTCCCTTTCTGGTGGTGCAAAAAAACCCCAGAACTAACAAAGCTTTTCCTTACCTGCTCCCCTGACTCCAGAAGTTTTTGATAGTCAGGTGGGATAGTATCATCTCTTTCTCCAAGTTTGTCTCTGTGTTCAGATTTAGCCTTTTCCTGAAAGCATGTAATTTTTTAACAGCTTTAACACTTATGTTAGACATACCAGCAAACAGTAAGTCAGAGCGCTCATTAAATCTGGGACAGGTGCCTTTTTTGAATTTAAAATTGTAAAACTACCAGAAAAAAAACATGGATTTGTTTCACTGTGAAGTGTGTTTCAGGCCTGAAAGTTTTAAAATTACTAGCTCTCGATAAGTATACACATTTAATAAATTAAGCATCTATAGGCACGGCAGCATCCCAACACAAAAAAAAAAAGTTTTGTCAACTTCCAGTTCTGCTTTTCGTCAGTGCGACTGGGAGTCCCTGCCTCGAGTCTCACCCAGGTTTAACACAAACCCGGAGTTCCTGCCGCGTCCCACCCGTGAAGGGACCCGAGCACGTGCAGCAGGACCCAGGCACCCGCCCCCCCAGCCAGGCTGCCCCCAGCAGCGGACGCGTCTCCTCAGCCCTCGCAGCCAGGGCCAGTCTCTGACCCCGCACAGCTCCTGAGAACTGCACCGGGGCGGAGTGTTCCTCCCAGCCCGTGTCTTTTCCCAGTTATGCTGCTCTGAGTTCTGGCAAACCAGAAACACGCCAAACGAAACACCTGGCTTAGAGACAAGCAGGGTTTTAACCCTATTGTTAAAAACTGCTTTTGTATTTGTTAACACCGACATTTTACAGATCTCCTTTTTTTTTTTTTCTTTTTCTTCTTCATTTTGGAATATAAGCTGTTTCCATGCCTTTGTGAAGAGCAACACATGAAGAAAGTTGTGCTCCTACCGCTGCCCTGAGGCAGGGGGGCGTTGCTGAGACCTCGCACATCCTCACTCCCTTGCTGTGGCAGGGGACACCCGCACCCAGACGGCACAAACCTGCTCCTGCGGCAGCCACCAACCTCCGCACCGAGCCTGGCCTGAGATTAAAAATCTCCTTCCTAAATTGATTCATGGGCACCTTATGGTGGTTTATTTCCTCCAGTAATGTCCCTTATCTTAGGTATTTCAGTTTACAATTTATTATTACTACTGCTGTTTTGCAGAAATGAGTCTAATTTTCTTATGAGCAGAAAGGTCTTTAGACAATTATATGAAGAAAGGCAAAACAAGCAGAAACAAGCATGGAATAATGACAACAACAGGTATGAAATAAAATTGCCAATTTCCTGTAATATTTCAACACTTATCTCCAAGTGGCTAAAGCAGAGTAACTAATCCAACGTTTTTCACAAAACACACAAGAAATCCCGCTGATTGAAGAGTGGTTGATAAACCTGCGTGTAGCACAACATCAGAATATCTGTTTTTTTCTAGTAACCTTACTCCTACATTTGAAAATCACGTGCCATATACTCCTATGAGCTTGCAAGTAGTAATGCAGTACACCATTTTAGGAAAAATAATCTTGAGAAAGTAATGTATCTCAGATTTCGAGGGGTTTTTCCTGGTTTGTGGGGTTTTTTGTTGTTTGTTTTTTTTTTTTTTCCCCCCAGACTGCACATGTTCCAGAATGTTTTTTGTTACCTTCACTTTATCCACCACTGGTTTGTTCTCATCAGGGTCTGGTTCCCTCTCTCCCAAGGAATCAGACAGGAGATCCAAGGCTTCATCCATCTCCTTTCCCCCCTGACAAAGTATAAACACACTCGTGAAAGCAAATTTGCTGTAAAAATAATTTAATTCATCGAGCTAATTTGAGACTGACTAATGAACTGTCAACCTTAGCAAACAATGAACAATCAGCTCTTCCTCTGCAGTTACAATGTAGTGCAATAGCTGGGGAAAAAGCTATTAAAAAAATATTTAGACCTACAGAAAACACAATTTCAAGTGGGGGTTACGGAATATATTTTAATGGCTTTCTTTTGTGACACATAAACCCAACTGATCTAATGAGAACAGTTCTATGAAAAGCTTGGGGTTTGGTAACTGCCATTCATTTTGCCAACATCATTACAACTGCAGATTAGCTGCTAAGGAAGTGTCAATCTGAATTAAAACGTATTAACACTTTCCCTCTCACAGTATGTACTCTCACATTTTGCTAACTCACACCAGTTTTACCCAAGCACTGGTTCGGGAAAAAAAAAAAGCCCTCAGAACCAGCTCAAAGCCAGGTGGGAGCGGGTTTACAGTCGCCTTTCAAACCGGGCTGGAAACACTAGAGGGAGCTCCCCCCGCAGAGATGGAGACGGCGTGAGCCAGGCAGCATCCCTACTCCTCCTCCGGGTACCAAAAGGAGGTCAGGGCCTGCCGGACCCCCCATTGCCCCTTACTCCTCCTTCCCCACTACGGTAGGGACCGCGCTGCTTTTATTCTGAATGGTCCCACCACCTTGGCAGGAAAAAGAAAGGTGTGGGTCGGCCAAAGGCTCAAGCCCAGAATTAAAACCACCTGCACAGGCAGCTCCGCACAGGGACGGAAGGGCGGGAACGCACCCGCCCGCTGACACCCCGGCCCCTCCCGAGAGCCCAGCCTGCGCCCAGGACTGCGGAGGTCCTTACCGAGGGAGCCGCTGGAGGAGCCGCCGACTGCACTGAAGAAACTGCAGCAGCAGAGATAACGTCTGAGGAACCCGCGGGCTTGTCACCCTTCTTGGTCTTCTGAAACAAGACACAGCATCGTTACTAAGGGAAAAGCGCGCATCAAATTCCACGCGTCCGACAGGCGATGCCTCTACAGCTTATTTCCAGGACTTTGTCTTTCTCAGCAGCTCTACTTATGTCAGACTGAAGCCCCTTCCTAGGAACCGCTCTGCATCTCAGTTTGTTCACGCGCACCCTCCTGCCTCAGGTTAAACCCAGCTTATGTCAGAGGCAGGTTTAATGTGACTTCAGAGGAGCTCAGATTGCGCCGAGCCCATCTAGAGTCCCAGGTAACACTTTTAAAACACTCAACCGCAAAGCATTACTTATGCAAGCAACTGGTAAAAAGACAATTAACATACCTAGTTTTTTCTTATTATTAAAGTCCTGCTCTCCTATTGATTTATTGCAAAAAATATTTTAACTACTGAATTTTATTGAGTTACTGGATTTTATTTTGCAAAGTTCACATAAACCTTCTTTTTTTAATTAAGTTTCTTAATTTTATTGAGTTACTGCATTTTATTTAAGAAAGTTTACATAAACTTTAAGGGAAACAAATAAAATATCCAGATTATTGAAATAATTTGAAAATAAACCAGATTTTCAGAAATCAAATATACTCACCTTTTTGACAGCTGGTGTAGGCAATGGTGCTGACTGCGATGGAGAAGAGGAGAATCCTTCTGTCAAACCCTCTAAAAGTTCATTTTCACTCATGGGCTACCATTAAAAAGAAAGGAAAAAAGATCCTTCAGGTCTTTTAATCTATTAAGAAGTCAGCAGGTAACAGTCTAACTCTGTTTTTAAACTGAAGACTGGGAAACCTTACTGACATTTGGGTAAGTAAATCACAAATGAAACATTTATCTGAATAGTCACTTTTTTACCTGGGATTTTTCTTCCGGTTTTGCTAAGAGTGGTTTTCCATCTTTATCCTACAAAAGAAAAATCCCCTTACATTAAACAAAGCAGCCCCTAAACGGCCACGGAACACAGAACTCTGAGAGCATCCGCTGGAGGACAGAGCGTTCCCCAAGACAAGGATCCAACTCGTCACCTCCAGCACGTCACTCCAAGTGTCACTGAAAAAACCCAGGCCCTGTGACTGACAAACATCGAGGGCTGAAAAGCCATTCAGTGTGGGGTTCTGAGCTTCTCTACTTTGTGTTTCAATTTCCATGGAAACAGCACGGCTCATAGAGAAAATTCCAATTTCCAGGCTGCTGACGCTGCCCTGACCAGGGCCCGGAGCAGCTGAAGCTTCTCACAGCGTCACTGGAGTTGGGCGAGTCTTGGCTAGACCCGAGCAACCCGCCTATGCCAAAGGAGTTCCGTGGAGACGTTTGATTTTATCTGAAAATATTTGAAATCTTTGAAAATACCACCTTGAAGCGCTGGGTTTTTTTTAACAACTTTGACCAATCACAATTTGTTAAGTTCTAAAATGCAACAAGCTAATGAAAGACACCAGTGCGCTAATCTCAGCCCAAATTATTCACGCACAGGTACCTGCAGCTAAACCACTTCTGTGCCTGTGGTTTATCTGTCACCTGATGACAGCTGTCAGATACACAGCAACCACAAACCCCCATTTTTATACACTATAAAAACAGCTGAACCAAACATCAACGTGTCAAACTGAAACGGGGTTTCTGTTTAATCCACACATCCTGAGGAACGAAAGGGAAGCAAGACTAAGACAGCACATGAGAGAAATTACTTTCGCTCCTGTCAGTCTGTACTCTGGAGGAATTGTTTCCTCATCTTCACCCAGTTTTTTGCGTTGTTCCTGTTTGGTTTTCTCCTGTGAAGGCAGAATAAAAATAGTATTAAGAAACAACTACATCCCAACAGAAATGTCTATGAGCAAGCATTCAAAGTCTTCAGTCTCCTGATTCAAACTAGTCTTCCTAATTCAATCCAACTACAGATAAAAACGTCCCCCTGGGGCAGGGGAGGGCGAGTGAGTGGCTGCCTGGTGTTTGGCTGCCTGTTGGGTTTAAACCACGACACCAGATCAGTGACAAAACCCAGTGTTTTACGTATCGTTCCTAATTTAAACAGTTCACCATAAATCTGTGCCCTTTTGAAAAAGGAGCATACTGTATGCTACCTCTGACGCGCGTTACCCCTGCTTTAGTTCAGCTGTAAGACACAACGCAAATGCAGTTTTTAGACACTGAGGGAACTACTGTACTGCAACGGGCAAAATTATTAAGACAAGGTACTCGGTGTGTTGAAATCCTACTAGCGCTTCCGAAGCAGAACACAACTGGGTACAGAAGTAACTGTATTTTCTTAAAAAGTGAAAATATTATTTCTAAACTGTTTCTAGCCTCAGTAAGGCTGAAGACAATGGCTTGCAGGTCTGTTTGTTTCTCTACCTTAACTCTGTCCACAGCAGGCTTCTTTTCCTCTGGATCAGGCTCCCTCTTGCCCAGGCTACTGGACAAGGCTTCCAGTGCTTCATCTGCCACGTGACCAACCTGCAAGGATACAGTAAAAAACGAGTTGTTGTTTGGAGATCTGCTGCAACTGAAGAAACGTCTTCATACCCCACCACTGCCAGCCACACGGTACTCCAGGAAAAAACTGAAAAGTAAACTAAAAACCTGTAGCACTTCTCTTCCTGTCTTCACACACTTGGGATCTGCTCAGTTCAAGGCATAAGGAAACTGTGACAGAGGTCGCTCTGTGAACAGGCTTCTCCTTTCCAAAGCCTTACTCACTGATGAAGTGTTCCACAGGGGGCTTGGCTGGCCGTTTTGTTTTTTAACAGAAGTGTATATATTCTGAGCAGAGATGCAGGAACATCTGCCATTAATGCGATCTTCCGAAACACTCAGTGGGACAATTTGCCTCTTGAATTTTTCTTTCCCTGCAGTACTTACTGAGTTCACTTTTAGAGCAGTAGGAACTCAAGCAGACCACAAGAACTGTCTGTTTGACTTCCTCTATTGAGAGGGCCACTCTCCCCATTCAGTTTGTGCTTGACTGGATTTTTTTTGGAAAGTGCTCAGCCTTCGTGGCTTACCTCTATGGAGGGAGAATATGCACCACTGAAATAAGCATCTTGCCAATACACTACACAACTGCACAAATGAAGCACTGAGTTTTGCTTTAGCTCTGGCTAAGACAACTCACTGAGGACACAGCTGAAGGAGCTGACGACTGCACGGTGCAAGCTGCGGCACGAGGGACCACTTCATCCTGGGTAGTTTTTGCAGACACGGGATCTGAAGGCTTCTGAAACGGAGCAATGACACTGCATTTTACTGAATATGCTCAGTAACCCAAAATGTACCTGTTAAGTGGCTTTTTAAAATTTTTAAATACAGTACAAATCAAGAAAGACAAGTCTAAATTCAAAGGTAGGTGCCCTTCAGCTAAGGACCAAGTGCCAATTCTGCACGTTCCACTGAAGGCAACAGGGCGGGAAAAAAACAGAAATATTTCTCTTGAGAGAACAGTAGCACTATCCAGTCTTAGCAAAACTATCACTGTCAGCATCTTCAATGAACCAGAAAGACGTACTTTGGATGTGCTGCTGGGCTTCGATGGTTTGGGCTGTACTGCAGGCTGTGCCGGGCGGGCAAAGTCTTTTGAAAATTCATCGACAAGATCAGATTCGCTCAAAGGCTGCAAAAAAGACAGATGTGGTACAGGTGACTCGTCGCCTGCTTTTGATTTATTTTTTTGAGAACTGTATTTCAGCTACTCAGAAAGCAGGAAAACTTTTGTAGCCTACACCAAAACAACCTTTCACATTTACGTGCAGCAAATCAGCACGAATTCTGAAGCGTGTAAAATTAAGAAAGACACTTTTCAGAATGACTCAGTTGCTTTGTTATCAAAATTCGGTGTAATGCAGAGAACATTCTGTTTACAGGGCTACTGAAAAGGAAAACACAACCTCTTAATTAGAAAAAAAAAAGAATGCTAATAATTACTAGGTAGTATTTACTCTAACAGCATCACGTTGTTATAATGCTTCAATTACATATCGATAGTGGAAAGCAGAACCGTCAGATTACGATTCTCCATTTGTTTCACTTTCTCCAGCAGAAGCAGAGCTCCCTCAGGGCAGTGTCACCTAGATGTCCCCTTAGCTTGTTCACTCACTGACTGCTGACACTCTGTGGCTTCCACTGTACACGTTTTAGGGAAAAGTGAATAAACTGCAGTTTCAGTTCCTACTCCGAGACCTGTTACAGTCTGTTGGTACTATGGGATCTGGTACTCCGTGTCTATACACTTCTGTGGGCTATTACTAATGCTCCCGGGACCCTTCAAACTGCTGCTTACACCTAAATGTTGAAATCTTTGCTAGCGGTGATCGCCATTCACTTGCCAGGTTAGGGCTTATTTGGTCAAACTCATCCTATGTAAAATGACATTTCTGAAGGAGAGTGAGTCTCCCGTTCTCCCTCCTACTTTCCTTCCTCTGTGGATCAGAGCCCCTAAGTCTTCATAAAATGCCTCATCACAGAGAGCCCCACTTTTCATAATGTCTGAATTCCTCTTTCAACCACTGGATCGAAAAAAGCACTTAGGCTTTTTTTCACAAAAGTAATGCCAGTGCGTGTGCTTACGGGTCTGCAGAGTGTCTGCCCAAAGGAACAGAAGCCCTAGTTGAAATCACAAAGGAAGAACAACTTTGCATTCACCAGGGATCAATGAAGAACTGTAAGCGACTAAAGGTTTTTCAACTATTGACACAACTTCCTTTTTTTTTTCCTGGATTTGATTTCAGAGATGTAAATTACCGGCGGGACCACAGGAATACTGGCAAACACATCTTGCTCAAAATCACCTTCTTCAAGTGATAAATAGCAAAAGCAGAGCCGAGAAAAATACTGCAACGTATGACTTCAACAGCGCTGCGATTCACTTACAGACCAAGGATTCAGTGGCAGTTGCGTCTGACTGACAGAGGTGGAAGAGCACAGGAATACTGACTCTTCTACCAACTGCTTCATTCTTTCGGCACAAGCCTTCACGATTCTGAGCTCATCTTCTGTTTGGGGTTTGTACTGGACCTTAGTCAAACTATGAACCAACCTCCCTTAACTCACACCATGTTCCTCTTCCAGAGGCCTGGGGTTTTTTTTGAGTGCCATCTCCTTATGCTCCCTGTGGCAGAGGAAGGCCTGTCTCCTAACACCAGTGCCTGGTCCCCGCAGAGCACCGCTGTTCTCTTCATTCTATCCTGCATTTTCTAGGACACGACAGATACTTTTTGCAAAGTCCAAGTTGTTCTTTGTGATTAGGAAAATGTCAACAGCAGCTTTTTCCTTCTTTCCAGTCGTGTTCCTCTATGTTTGATGACTAATGAGAGGGAACTGTCGAGAAAAGAACAGATTTTCCTGCCTTGCCTCTCCCTGTCCTTCAGCAGCTCCAACAGACTTCTGCAGAACACCCCACACAGCCTTTGTTTGTGTCACCAATCACTTCTGTAGCTCTCTCCTATCTCAGGGATCTCTAAACCTTTTCCTCACTCTGAGCTCCTCATTCACCACCAGTGAATTTCGATACAGCCAACTTTCACCTGACAATTCACATCAGCAGGTTTTGCACAAGGAAGCAAAGCACACAGGCAGACCAGGAGACTTACTTAATGGCACAGAGAGAAGTGGTGACAGAGAGGGAGAAAACAGGGTATCAGTTCACACTCCTACAATACTGTCAGTTTTCTAACCTTAGGTTTTTCTTCAGGCTTTGGCAATATTGGTTTTCCATCTTTATCCTAGAAGTAAAGTAAACGTTATTGACATCCTTCTTTTAAGAAGCGCCATACTCCAAAATCACCAACATCATAATATAAATGATACACACAAGGTGAAATCAGTGACACCGTAACAGGGATTTCCCTAAACAGGGAAAAATTGTACACGGCCAGGTAAGTGGATAAAAAAAGCAAATCTCATGTCAGCACAGGGCCAAGAGGACAGAAATTTTCATTCCTATCAGTCTCAATATGCAGCAGGAATGATTTCCATAGTGAACAAGCAGGAATTTCATCCAGCAGGAAAATGAGCCTTGAGTGCAAAAGACAAACTTTTGCACTTGAATAAACAGGGGGTTAAATCCCAGGTCTGTACTCAGACAGTCTTGAAATCTCTAAAGAGAGGGGTAGAATTGTTGCTTTCAAAACAGAGTGTTAATATTCAGCTCCAGCCAGGCCAGTTTACACAGCAACCTTGCTAACATCAGTTATACTAACAAGGACCAAAGAAACTTTCAATTCTGAACTTCATGGAGAACATATCCCAGTTCTACTGTTGTTTTGCTTAACCATGAACAAATCTCCATCACCTGAAGTGACAATCTGGAAACAGGAGTGTCACTTCCATACCATTTTCCAACAGCGTTTCAAGGCCACACTACAAAGCGATGAGCACTTCTGTACAGGGACAGACTGTACAACACCGAGGTTAACGGGAGAAAGGAGTAACACCACCGCCGGAGGAGGAGAGGTGACCTGGGAAGGTCAGATCTTTGCTCAGAACGCCTGAAAAACTCCGCTGTGCCCACAAAGTAAGGGAGGGAAGCTAGAGAAACAGAAGTCACCAACAGCAGAAAGCTGTTGATTCAATACTAATTTTGCTTGGTTTCACCATGTTTTTCCCCTCTCTGTGAGGAGAAAGTGTCAGGTGCAGTGGCCTATTTACACAGCAATGGGGACATGAAAAACTTACCAACTCTGGTGTTAACCTGTATTCTGGAGGTATTGTATCATCACGTTCTCCAGACTTTTCTTCTTTTTTCTCTTTAGCTTTTGCCTTAAAAAAGAGGAAAAAAAGCACCTTAGAGATATTAAAATAAAAACTCAGTATGCTTGACTTCACTATCAAGATTCTTCAGCCTACTGTTTGAAGAAGTACTATCATTAGACAAAACTATTCATGTATCAAGATATTAAAACTCCTCAATTTATTCCTATCAAATGTCTGTGGTAAAATCATCACGGTTTAAGAATCAACACCAGATGTGAATATGGCTTAATTCTTATTTTAAATTCTAGGAAACTTCAGACATTGTTCAGAGCCACAACTTTGTGGCAGGTACTTTTTAGGGGTGTACAAAATCCTCAGGTTTCCTTGGATTTCATCACGCTATCAGCTGTTAATTCTGTATCTTTTCCCATCACTGCTACCAAAACACGGCTCGCAACGTTCTCGACCTCCTTCATGAAGCACTGCACCCACTAAGTTATCTCAAGGCCCAGAGTGACCAAAGCTACAACACAACATGCTGGTTTTTGTCAGCACTGAGCTCCAACATCTTCTCTTGGCAACAAAAGATTTTCTGCTATTTCCCTGACATTTGTTTGCTCTGAGCTGGAAGGGGAATATACCTGGTATTAGCAGGGTTATAGGGAGAGTTTGCAAAACTAGACTAAAAAGTAAAAGTTTAACATGCAAACACAGGGCTACTGTTCAAATCTACCTCTGAAAAAAAACAAGTCTTGGAAGACACAGCAAAAAGGCAAGACCCAAATTAGAAAGATAATGGGGTTTGATGGGAAAGGGAGTACAGGCACCAAAACCTCAAAATGTTAACTCAAAATCCAACAGCAAATACGTGCAAAACGGAAGCTTGCATGTATCCAGTGCCTGGGAGAAAAAACAGAGCAACCACAGCTAACACAGGGCGAGGTGTATGTGTGTGTGCCTGGACAGACAAATGGAATGCTCACTGCTCTCCAGACCATCTCACTATATCCTCTTCCACCTGTACCCACTTGGGATTTCTTCATTTTCTAATTTCTTAATCACGTAAGACTCAGACATTCCTCACTGGTGCAGTATCGAACAAAGAGGACTCAGGATTCCACAGCAAGTCCAAAAGCTGAGGAAAAAAGGAGTGAGAGGATACCTCTGACACCTCCACAACAGGAGTGAGATCTTCTTCAGGCTCAGGTTCAGGTCCACCAAGAGTATCAAGAAGAGCTTCCACGGCATCCTCTTTAATCTCCTGTATTTAAGAAAGTATGCAACTTATAATTTCTTTAAACTGACACAGGCTTTACCTTACATGCATTTTATGCTGTATGTGAAGCAAACTGCCAGCACTAGACTGGTTATTTCTGTCTGGCTTTACCCGATTTCCTAAATATCACACTGCAGGATATGGAAAATGATGTAGTAAGATTCGCACAGTCTAATCTAGACATATCTCCTCTTAAGGAGATGGGGAAAAGAATGAAAAAAAGAAGGTGAAAAAAAGCACAGTATCACATAACACAATTGCCATTTGCTTCGACATGGCAAACCCAGAAAGTGTTACGGTCACACTTACTCTCTGCAGAAGGAAAAAGAAAGGTTTGTAAAACGTGAGAAAATTACATCAGAGCCAAGTTTTAAACGCACCTCACGTAGCGAAGAAAACACACGTTTCTACTCTATTGCCTCTAGCCAGAAGAACCGCAGAAGAATGCAGAAGCAAAATCATCTGGACCACTAGGGCCAGATCTCTGCGGTACAGTAGTCCGAGCAACAGCAATTCCTATTACACCTACATTTCCTACTATAAAAACAGGCTTTACAAATGCAAACGAGGATGATGAGCATCTTTACAACACCTGGCACACATAAAACACGACATGTGCTTGTAAATTTTAATTAGAAGTTTACTAGTCGAAAGAATGACTGTGTATACCTCTTCTGATTTTGTTTTCTTCTCCTTAGGAGGAACCGAGGTCTTGACTGAACTTGCTGCCTGTGCTTGCACGATTTCTCCTTCCTTACTTGGATTCTGGGAGAGAGATGAAATTACAGGCAAGTTTGCAAAAATAAAAAGAAGGGGAAAGATCATTTCAAGCGAAATATTAGGATAATAATGGCAATGTTTCACTGCAATAAAGGCATGCAATGGCAGGAAAAATATCAATACCTCTGTCAGACTTGTCTTCTTCTCTTCAGCAGAAGCAACACTGCAGGTGAACTCAGATGACAGGGCCTCTGCAAGCTCATCATCTGTCATCGGCTTCTGAGCAAGAAATCACAAACGAGGTTCTGATTATTAAAGTGCAAATATCCGTGCTGTCAAACTCGGTTTAGAAGCTGAGCGTGCTCCACACTTACTCACACAGTGACCTCATGTCACCGTCACAGAAAAAACGAAGTTATCTCCCTGCACTGGTTGATCCCTTGTTCAGTAAGCTTTTATTTCTGTTTCTGTTAAGCTTATAAACAGTAAAATTAAGCTGTCTGACAGAATTCTCCTCCTAAGAATAAGAATTCAAGTCATCTTCGCTAAAGACATTATGAAGAGACTCCTGCATGCACAGCTGCTATTTCTTCCCTTTGTTATTATTATGCCCAGTACCTATACGAGCATCTAATTGACTTGTCCCAGCTTCAGTCAGTATCCTGAAAATTCCTACTTCTTTATTAAAAACACCCGAGTTTTTATGTAGTTCTATGTAGTTCTAACAGTATCTATGTCATCTGGCACCCACAGCCCTCTCCTGCTTCCTGGGATTTTTGGAAGATGGACAACATTTAAATTTTTCTGGTTTATTTTTAGCCAATATAAAGAAAAAGGTCTTACTTTATCACGTTCATCTACTTTTGGTGGGACTTCATCTTTGTGATCCCCTTTGCCCTAAAACAAGAACAAACTCTGTGGTAAATGGGAAGCAAAACCATACAATATTAAAGAAAACAGGCGTGAAGAATTATTTTTAACTCACTAACCTTCAACAATTTAACATACTCTGGAGGGAGACTACCTTCCCGTTTACCCATTTCTTCCAAGTATCTTGAGGTAATATCTTCCTACGAAAACAATGCACACGTTCATGTTTATGTAGTCACTTACTGAAATTAATTTCTAAGGCAGTGATACTTCCGGACAGAAAACGTGCGGGTTGGGTGGTCAGAGGCCAGTCCCAGACCGTGTGTCTCTCAGAACCCAGCACCACGCACAAGCATCTCCACCAGCTTCAGCAGGACATGTCCCCCCGCCGAACCCCGCACCCCCACGGCCGGACCCCCTCTGCACTAACAGAAGCCACTTCAGTGCCTGGGACCACGGCGTACTGCTGCCCCAGACTGCATTTCAAATATTCATAGATCACAACATCTTTATCACGGCTGAGTACTGCGCTGAACTGTTGTTATCTTAATCCTCCTTATGTTACTCTCCCATTCTAAGCCAGAAAAGTATGCATTCTTCCCCAAATTCTCAATGTTTTTCTCAAGTAGAAATGATATCCCCTGGGTTGTTTAGGCTCTCTAAATTCTCCATCACTGCCTTCTGTGAATCCACTGGAGACCATGCTTGCGAATCAGTTCAAAAAGCAACAAACTTCCTCTGTTGACACTTTACTGTTTTCCACCACACTACATACAGAACTGCATCACTTCTGTGTTACCAAAAACAACGCGAAAATGCAACTGTGCAAGTTCTATTCCACCTCTTAGCAGGTCAAAGAGACAAATACCGGATCAATGTAGCAGTGAGCAACTACAGACATATTTTACAGATGAATCTTCTAAATACTAAAAATTTAAAATGTAAGTACCGTAACTTCCGGACCAGTGTAAACAGGACTAGGAGGCACATCTTCTTCAGGTCCACCTAGAGTATCTATCAGGCTATCTAGCGCCGACTCATCCATAGAAGGCTAAAAAAGAAGCAAAGCATTATGGAAGTTATCACACTGTACAAAGAAAAAAAAAATCTGAGTCATCTGGTGAATCCGTAGAAAACTCCTGGAAACCAAACCAAAAGCTTTCTTTCGGTAGGTCCCGCACTCGCCATAACTCTTCTTAGACTCACGCCCCAGCATCAGGAACGAGGTAATTTGGATTTACGTACCAGCTGACACACACACATACCTACGCAAACACAACTGAAGGTAAAGAGTAATTAATTTTACGCTAGTTGTGGTAAAAGCGATTCTAAATAAATCCTGCATGACAAAACACAAATGAGACGCCACTAGTTCGTTACCTGTTCTTTCAGATAGTCCGTCACCACCACACGTAACTACTGCGCAGCAATGCTGCAGCAGTTACCGGTTTATTTTTTCTGAACCTGAACTGTTTCAGAGACAAACACTCTCCCAGACATTTCTACAAGGGAAGCATTTGTCTGGGACTGTGTTTACCAACCTCAGTGCTTGACTTCTCAGCTGCAGCAGCGACACTTGCAGCAGCTGCGCCTGCACCAGCCGTTACGGACATCTTCTGAGACTCGGGCTGGAGAAGTAAGAGAAAAAATAAGAGATGGCTTTATTATATGGCTCTACATTTAACGTTCTATGGGTAAAACCAAGGACAACAGACGTTCCACCCAGGCGTGCCTATAGTGTCCCTCTTCATCTACATTTTGAATCAAAATGATAAGCGGGTTCTACCTAGTGGCTGAGTGAGCAGCTGCAGCCTGCACAACACTGAGCCCAGCCTAAAACATCCAACTCTGAGGCCACGCATATTTTTTTTGGACTCAGCAAGTGGCTAATTGTGATCATCTTCAGGTCACTTGCTTGGCTAACAGCCAGAGCATGCTGGACCATGGAAACAGGCGTACAAAGAGGACCACAGAAGGCGGATGCAGGCCAGCATCACCCAACAACCAGCACCAACCAGCGGTACCGTCCAGCCAGGCAGCTCAACCTGCACCTGATGCTCATCCACCAACGCTGTCATGGGTGGGCTGGAAGTGGTATATTCAGGACGTTATTTCAGTTAATTAGCAGGTAAGGCGTGAAGTTTCTAAGTCCCAGATTTTAGAGCAGCACAAGGTCTGTCATACACACCTTCAAACACAAGACAGCTTCTGAGCTTTCCTGAGTTATGATTCAGGGGGGCCAAGTCTCACTTTACAATATCCAGCCTGAGAATCCATCCTGACATGAATTTCTAAACCCTGTAATAACATAAATAATAAAAATTGGATTGCTACTTCCACTATACCTTTGCTGTCTCTACAGAGGTCGTTTTTGGAGGCTGGTCAGCCTGAGTTGTAGTTGCTTGTCCTGTATTATTTGGTTTAGAAGTTGTTGCCACAGAAGGTGAGGTTTCGCTTTTTGCCTGTGTAGAGATAAACAGTATCATTAGATGGGGAAATATTTAAGGGCTGACTTTGTTTGGTTTGGCTTTTTAATATTTTCTTTCTAAACAAAAGAAAGAAAGAAAAAAACAGAGAGAGAAAAATTATACAAGTTACACCTCCAGGTTCCTTTTGCCTCTCCTCAGACAGTTGGTTACTTTCAGAGTCTGTTGGCTGTCATAAAATAAAAAATTGGGGTCATTCACCCTTACCACCATTCCGTGGTAATACTCCCTCAGCCAATCCAGGCCCGCCGCTCTGGCCGTGCCCCCCCAGCTTCGTGTGCACCCGCACACGGGCAGGACACGGGGAGTTGGAAAGTCCTGGATTTCTCAGCAACACCTGACACCATCAGTGTGTTACCAGCATCCTTCTCAGGCCCAGTCCCATGATGAACACAGCACTGTTCTGGCTACTAAAAAGGAAAATGAGCTCCATCCCATCCGAAACCAGGAGAGATTAATCGACAGTTAACAGAACACTTCTGAGCGGCTGTGAAGCACTGAGCACCCTGACTGTCCCGCACACTGCTCGCCCACACTGCCCAGCTCCTTGCTCTCCCACATGCAGATGTGTTACTCATCACCCGGCGGTTTCACGTGGCACACCAGTAGCAAAGAGTTCAGCCTCTTTTTCCAAAGTCATTCCAAGACCAAAGTACAGCCTGCTGAAGGTGAAAGAGAACTACTTACCTGGGTTGACTGCATGTTTTTCCCAGACTCTGTTTTGGTTGTTGGTGTGAACTGAAATACAAGCAACATACATTCAGACAGAGATTAATACTCTCGGTTATTTCTAAGGGGTTGACATATATAAAGAAGAATAAGAGAGAGGTTCACACTCATGAGCACACACGCTGTCTAACGACCACCCAGCACTCTGGTCTTGCTGCTGACAAATCCTGGCACAGACCTCTGCTCCAGCGACCCGAGAGAGCTCACACGTGTGCAAGCACACACACACACACACTCCTCACAGGAAGGATTGAAAGGGGAGGGAAAAGTAGTATTAAACAAATATAATGAGCAGTTTGATTTACATCTGAAATTTTTCTGCAGCCGTGCCACAGAATTAATTCCTGTGATTCACGTCAAGTCAAGGTACAGTAAGCAATGAATTACTACTAGTAGGAACACGTAAGAGCAAACACTGAAAAATTAAAGAATGGTGGCATCTGGTTAAGAAAGAAAAATGAAAATGCCAGACTCCTCGCCATATTTTTCTTACTGTTTTTTCTTGCTACTTTGTGCTACGATCAGCACAGAGCCAATGTGGCTACTGGAAAGCCATCTGGAGATGCCAAAGAGAAGGTGGTGCCACAGACAGACCCCCCTTATCCCCTCTACCCTACTAGTACACAAAGCATATTGAATGTCACTAAGAGACAAATAATAGGGCTTTTTCCCCAGTAGCCCATTAAAAGTCAGTAAACAACCAAAAAAAAAAAAATCTATTAGGCATCAATTTGAAGTTTTTCATTGCTTCGTAATGTTTTCATTTGAGCTGTCAAACACTAATTACCATTTAGCTCTACCCAGCTTCTGTTTGCTAGCTGACCACGTAGAGAAATTTGCTCAAGTTGTTTACCATTTGTTATGCAAGTACCGACACCCACACACTGAACCACAGACACTGGGTTGGGAAATCCTGAATGTGCATAAAAAGGCAGATGCCTGGGCATAAAGCTGGCAGAGGCCTCCAAGCTGTAGACCACAGTAAAGATGTCACAACAGGTAAAATCTTGATAGAGCGGGAGGAGTGAATTTCCCAAAGTGGGGAAAAAATTTAAAATAAAAATTTAAAAAAATCACTTAACCTCTCAGATTCCCTGCTTTGGATTTTCCCTTATGTTTAAGCTGACTAAAACGTTGTAGTTCTGAGCTGCAGTCACACTTCATATGCTCCCACTTGTACATGCTCCTTACGTGGCCACCCTATAGTTAACTCAAGGACACACGCATCCATTTGTGTACCTGTACACTAAATAATCCTATACTGAAAAGGTAATCCTAAATTTTCACAGTTTTTAAGCTAAAAAAGCTCGGACATGTTTATGTAGCATCTAAAGCATAGAGTCAGTTGGACAGGAGATGCTGCAAAGAACAGCAGTGCAAGCATGAGGTTCAGGAAACACCCAGTCTGACCCTTCCTGCAGCGGGACTGCTGCCTGCTCAGGACTTTAAGGACCCCGCTCTCAGAGCACAAATTCAAGTTTTCCTGACGGGCTTTTCAGAAGAAAAGTAAACACATCTTTTCTGTAAGACAATAACATGTATTTACTCTCGTTTCTGTCAAGACCTGACAACAGCTGTACAGAACGTAACTTCCAATTCCCAGCCTGCCAAAGCAGTTACTGGCAACTGTGCCTTTTTTTTTTTAATATTGTAAATATTTATTTACTAAATACTTATCATATTTTTTGTGTACAGTATGCTGTATTCTTGTACATCTTTTAAAAAGTGCAGAATCGCTCATACCACGACTTCATCTACGACAAGGCTGAAGAATATCCAGACTCACAGGGGCAACGCTTTGCTTCAAGACTTCAGCGCACAGGACGATGCCAAGGCCACGTTAAAACACACAATCATGAACACGTATGTGCTCCCATGCACAGAGACACATCTATTTAGACAGGGACACTTGGTACAATCCAATTTAAAAAAAAAAAAAAATTGTTACCGGGCAAATCAAACCAAGTTTTACCAGGAGAATGTACATTCCAAAGCCACTCTTGAGTCCGCCTTGAAGCTGAGCCAGCTGTGAGCAGCCACAGCCTGAAGCCACAGCTTACAGCACACACTGAACTTCTACAGAGAAAAATACATTCCACCTCCCCTTCTGCTGCCTGCTTCCACCTGCCCCATGCTGGTATCCGAGAGGCCACATTTCAAACTGGCTCAGGAAACTGAAAAACAGCCTGAAAGAGTAACGCAGTGTTTTCTCACTAGTTCCCCGTTTAGAGTGCGGTGGCACAAGTGTGTGCAGAAGGGAGAAAGCTGCATGGGATGTGGTTTTCTCGGCGGCAGTGGCTGTGTCCTGCTCCTCCAGGGCTCCAGCCAAAGCCACAGGGCAGTGGCAGAGCAAATGTGAGACAAAGGATTCCCATGGACAGACTCCAAAGGTCAGGAGGGCCCAGAGCACACCGAAGAGCAGCGGCACACTGGAGACTCCGAGAAAGACGAAGTGAGATGTGGTTATAGCAGGCAGCCAGGACAGAGCTGTTAACTGGCAAGAAATTTAGAACAAGAAGTGAAAGTGACTCAGCAACCTTACTTCTTTTCAAAGAAGTCTACTGTCAAAATGCGGACGACCTGCTTAATCCGGTAGGAGGAAGATATTGATAATGCAACAGACATAAAAAGAAAACATGAATTGCCTTACGCGGGCAAATGCAGGACACTGTTTCAAAGAGATCTGTGTTTACCAGCCTCTGCTACTCTATTTTTGTCTCATCTTGAGAACACCAGTTTTAAAGGTCTGATTGGAAATTTACCACATTCTTCTGACACTTATTTCAAATTTCAAGTAGGGAAAAACTGAAACTATTTTTAGACAGCTGTCTGGGTTAAACCACGTGGAGAAGGGCATCAGTGAGGAACATGACAGCAGCGAGTCTGCTCACAATCAAAACAGGAGGGTGAGACTGGGCACTTGCAGATACCTTCATTTATGATCAGGCACAAATGGAAAAGGTTTAATTGTCATCCAGCTCTTTGCCACCGGTCTAAGTCTTATGTGTGCACGTGGAAGTAAAGAGTTTTGGAAGGCTGAGGGGAATGTAATGACTAACTTCAGACACAGAGAAGATGGAGCAAGGCTGTCTTCAGAGACGCGCGCCAAAGCGACAAGAGGCAGCAGATACAAGCTGCAGCGAAGGCACTTCTTGTTTGACGAAAGGGGGAAAAAAAAAAAAATCATCACAATGAAGGTGACCAAACATCAGAACTGTCTGCCCAGAGCCCTGCGGGTGGCAGGGCAGGGTCTGCCTGGCACGGTGACCTCCAGAGAGCCCTGGTCTAAGCCCAGCACCGCCCGCCACGTTCCTTACTCAGGTTTACCCAAGGTATGGGCAGGCCTAACATCTACCACCACCCAGCTAACTCCCTGCTGGTCTGGTCCGGTGTTCAGTATTCTTGTTGGTTTCACTGTTACCATTATGGAAGAGGGAGAGAACCATTAATCACTTGTTTAAAATTTAAAATACGTAAATTCTGTTAGGCAACAGAGGCGTAAGGGAGGATTATGACTCTCTTCTAACCAGTAAAGTACGTGATTGATGACACAGCTTCCACCGTGAAGTTCTAGTCATAAGACAAGACAGAACAAGCGTAAAGGACAAAGGCAAGGAAGCTGTCAGACAAAGATATGAGATTAACGAGAAGATGCAATTGTACACACACTAAAAGCTGAAACTTGTCCTGAATTCCTTAAATATGTGAAAAATTATCATCAGGTAAATAACCCTGTAACTACACTGGGGGAGCTATATACATGTGGCAAAGTACAACTGAGCTAAAATTTAAAATTCTGATTAAAATTTTTATTGCTGTCATAAAATCCTCTGAGTGCTTTATATATAATTTTTCAGATCTTTTTTGAAGAGGAAACTAAGCTGCAGACAAGAAATACGCAAAATAAAGCTGCTCAGTAGCAAAGTCTTAAAAAAGAAATTCCACTGCTGCATATATTTGTGTTGAACTGCAAGCATGAGATCCTCAGGAATTCATACCTTTGTTTCAGACGGCTTCATAATTTGTGTCTTTGATGCATCCGTGGAGGGCGACTGCTTCTGAGAGAAAAAAAAATGGCAATTAATTTCACCTCTGTTATATATACTTCTATTAAGCAAGCATAAGCAACCTGAATCCATCAGCCACCCAGCTAAAAACTAAGAATAAATTATTATTGAAAATGAGTTACTGTTTTAGATCCTCCGTCTTGCCTGCATTTCTACAGCACACAAATGTAGGATTTCAACAGTGTGATGCCCTTACGCCTTCTCACAACATCAGTTTTTTCTCTGATGTGAAAACAAATTTCACATCAAGTATCAAAACAAACTCAAAACCTGTTCCAATACTGAACCATATGTACTCACTGGGCAGGATTTGTCTGTATTTTTTTTTTCCTTTTTAACAAAAATTGTACTTTTGGATTTCCTAGTTTATCATACAAAATATTTAATACTCAATCAGCAAACTCCAGTATGTTCAGATAAAAAGGATCTGGGGGTAACGCAGACACAAGTCTTTCCACATACCACGCGACCCTTCGGAACAGCTGCAAGGGACACGGCCTGCGTTCCTACCTGCAGTGACGTTACCTGGAGAGCAGCACGTTTTAATTCTGCTGTGGCTGTATCGAACTCCAAAGCCCAGAAATTAATACTCTAATTGCCTCATCAATACTTTATACAGTTGTAATACTACCTCTCTATGCCTGCTTCATGTTCCTCCGCCTAAAGCTGTATCTGCCATCTCAATCACAGCAACACATCCATAGTTTACATCTAAATGAAGAGCACAAGGTATCGATCTCTCCAGATTTTCTCTTCATGTTTACCATGCCAACTGATGCAGGAAAACACACACTGTCCGAATGAACTCAGAAGCCGTATGACTATTCCATACCTCGGATAAGTTCTTCCACAGGGAAAATTTTCTCATTTCTGTAACATTTTTAGTACAAGCCTTTCTCGGTGATGAAACGAAAAATGTACAGAATTTAAGAGGTACGCTATGAGAATGACAGCCTGCTCTCCCTGCCAGCGTCTCCACACACCTTAGAAAGAGGTTTGACTACTCTAAATATACACAAGCTGTCACACTGCAGAAATGTAACCAGTTACACCCGCTTCCATACACATACAGATTGAGTACATAATAGATGGGAACTTCTGTACAGGTGGAGACGTACTCAGGAATGTACAGATCCTCTGACATCAGGACGGGGAACAGAGGTTGTTAAACAACCTTTCTGTGTATTCCCACTACCACCATCTGCAAGCTGTATTCTTAATTGGCTCTTTCATAGTTTTTCCTTTCCTTTTCCTTCTTCTCCATCAAATTCACCTGATACCTTCTACATGACTAACAGGTAACCTGCTCTACATCTTTAGTCACCCTAGTCCCTGTACATTTAATAAAACCACATTTATCCTAGCCCTTCTCTCTTCTTCCCCTCAGAAAACTCTTAGCAGGCCTTTTTCTTACAATACACCAAAAAATTATTTCCCAACATGCAGCACAGCAGCACTACGACAACCTGCAGAGATTAGTGAAAACCCCCTAAAGAAAACATCTGCTGCTTCTTCCTACCCTGTCCAGCCGAAGGCAGTAGCTACCAGAAAGTAAGAGACGGAGGCAGAAGAGTAGCTTTGGGGACAGACACAGTTTAACGCACAGCTGCTGATCAGCTGAGCCATCCTCTCCGTGGACATGAAGGTTGATTTGGGGAACAAAACCCTGTCTGGGGATCCGGAGAGCGCAGGACACCCCCCCGCTGACCACCTCTGTGTGCACAGGCAGTGCCGTACCACCGCCACCTTCTCAGGGCACCACATGTCTCACTGCAGCACTTTTTTTTTTTACAGCACTTTTTGCCTGAATCCCGCAATATTCCAGACCTCTAATTTTCCACTCTTGTTGCCCAAAAGAGCCACTGCAAGGAAGAAGGAGGTCCTTGTCCTTCCAAACCCTTTGGTGTATGGGGTCTGACGGACTGACAGCACAGGAAGGTACGGCGGCCCAAGCCCTCGCTGGCTTGCCAACACCAGCCTGACTCCCCGGTACTACGTTTTATGGTGGGCTATTCTGGTTTTCCCTCTTCCGAGGGCCGTGCACCGTGGCCAGCCATGCCCAGCTGTCAACTGGCTGCATTTGCTACAGCCCAACAGTGGAACTGCAGAAGGAGTGAAGCAACACATGGACGGGTGTCAGGCGTGGAGGTAAATATTAAAAGTGCTGCCTAGCAACCGGCTTAATAACCGCCTGACACAGAGCTTCCGCAGCGGCTGCGGCCCGGGGAAGGCACACCCTGCTCGCACCCAGGGGTGGCAGAGCCCTGCCACGGCCCGGGCCAAGCACCGAGTTCCGCTGCCCAACAGCAAAGCAAGAACCAGGAGAGTCTGACTCATCCCAGAGGCTGGGGCTGGGCAGAGAAAGCCAGGAGCTCCCACGGAGAGAGCGAGGGTTTTGTTGTGTTACGAGCGACATCCCGGAGGGCAGAGCTGGCAGCGGATGGAAAAACGAGCGTCACCGGCGCTGACGCCTGTTCCTCCCGCCGTGGCACCCCCGCGGGTCCTGCCCGGACAGAGGTACGGGTGCTGGAGGGTGCTGTGCCAGCCACGGTCCTGACCCGTGGGAAGTGCCCTGTGAGTGAGGGGGCAGCTTTCCAGGGAGGGCTGATGATCTTGGGGTCTGATTTGGTAAGAGAAGGAATCCCCTTAGAAATTAAACAGTCAAAATAGCGGGGCAGTCTTCATGCTACTGTTGGAAGAGAACAGTCACAAAAGCTGAAAAGTGCTTTAGTAAAACAAAACAAAACAAAAAATCCTACCAAAAATTGGTTATCTAGCCTCACTGTATGTCCCTCAGAAATTTGGAAGTAAAAGGGAAAGTGCAACAGGAGAAGAAAATGACAGCAGAAGTGACAAACACCAAAAGAAAGTATTTTTAACTGTTCAGAGAACGGGATGCAAATGCCCTTCGGAAAAAGAAAACGGGTGAAGAAATCCATGAGAGCTCTCGGTTACAGGAATCTGAAAATCAAGGAAACCACCCCATATGGAATGGGGCGAGAGCTATCGACAACTAAAACCACACATTTTGGGAATTCATGGAGAAGATTCACCAGACTGAGGAAGGTCATTGCCCACCCTTAGAAAGGAGTACAACGCACCAACTGTCTGCCTTCAAAACAAAAGAGATGCTGAAAACATTCACCGAGCAACCAGTACAGAAACACATGATAACAAGAGAATAAGTAAGAGTCAGCAGGCCAGCCAAGAATAACACACGTAAAGACAACGCAACACTCGGTAAGCCCAAAACATGGAAATCAGCTTGGTGGGCGAGAACGAACAAATCTCCAGAGGAGGACACGCTGTCACTGCAACTCTCAGAGTACCTGAGGTGACATTTTCTCGGATGAGAACAGGCAAGTTGGTGTGTAACACGGGGTTACACGCTTGCCTTCAGCCAGCCCACAGCCTCAACATTTCAGAGAGCTCCTGAAGGGATCTCTGACAGGCTGGTTAGTGTTAGGTTGGAGGGGATGAGACACAACAACACAAAAACCCAAAAGCTAGGCAGGCAGCAATACACAAGGTTACAATGCCACGGGCTGACGTACTCTTGCCAAAAAACAATGAAGGAAAGAGGAATCCGAGAAAAAAAATCCGTTACCATGACAATGTAAATATAGATGTAAACTACAGGAATAACTCCATCTCTGTGGCTTGAGCTTCTCTAGGTCAAGTGCTAGGACAGTTTTGGCCAACACACCGCAGTACAGGTGAATAAAGAAAGATCTGAGGACAGGTTTAGGAAACAAAAAAAAAAAAAAGGGGAAGAAAATACATGTATGAGGGACTTAGTGACAGAGGAAGCAAGTCAGCACCTGATGTTTTCTCCTCTGGTCAGGGAGCCAAGAACATGAGAAGAGAACAAGAAACTGCCTTATTCTATAATAAAGAATCCCTCGAGTCAGAGCTCAGAGATCTTTCTTCCCAGGAGAAGAGCTGCTCTCTGGCACAAGCCACCTAGATGAACCGGGCACTTCCAGCCCTGCAGAGCTGCACTCGGTGTAGGACAGGGGACTGAAGAGCCAGCTGAGCACCCCTTTGGGCTTACACACCACACACACGATCGAGCTGGGACTGCTTCTCAGGCTTAAAGCTAACACCAACTTTATTATTTTATTCTTACTAACTTACAAGGTTACTTCCATACGGCTGCGTAACGCAAGGCAAAACCCAAACTACCCGACTACAAACGGCTGCTTCTTTACATGGATGGTTCTGTTACCAAGCTTTAATTAACAGCATTTGCAAGGTGTGGGCAGCAAATGCTCTCCAGAGAACTATCATGAAAAATGATGGGTTATTTCACTTAAGTGTAAAATACCACTTGAGCTGTTACAGGCTAAATCTCTCGCTTGCTTTGATGGCGTGTGGTAATGGCTTGGCAACCCTCTCCTCCCCAGACCCACGAGGGCTGGCAGGAGGCCGGGCAAGGACGGCGCTGAGCGGCCATTCCCACGTCCCTCACGGCTCCTCGGGAGGAGGCAATGCACAGTCCTCCAAGGACATCCGCAGGGAGAATCCACACCGCGGCACACACACAATTCCATTCGTTTTCTGTGGAGCAGAGCGGAGTCGCAAGGCACAATCTGAGCCAACATCTGTGTGTGTGCGCACGTACAAATACGTATGTAATTATAAAGAAAACCCCAACTATATTCAAAGCTAGACAGCAGCCAAGAGATGGAGAGATTTAAAACTGGAAAAAATGACTGATGCTACCTCTCTATGTAAATTTTATTGTTACATTATCTGTAAGATGAGTTAAAAAGGACAAAGTTTAGTGCCTCTGTGCTGTTTGCCATCCTCAGTAATTCTGGAAATACCTTGTTATTTTTTAATTACTGTTCTTATACCTAGTTCTGCTATTGTTTAGAAAACACCTTTTTAAAAGAAAGATGAAAAACCACACGTGGCCGAGAGAACAATATTTTTTCCAAGACTTCAGGCTCTCAGTTAATTTTGTGGAGGTTTAGTATTAAAAACTTAATGAATAGCAGGATGTAACAGGTTTCCAGTTAGTACCTGTACATTATCCAGGCACTGGTATATTTACATAAAACATTCCTACTATATAGCCTGCTATGCTGTCCTGTAGTGATGAGTTTCTTTGTAGAAGTAATCAACATGATTTCTTTTCTAAACAATTTACACTGCAGTTTCTAATGACTGACTTTGCCACCCGTGACTACCCACACGCCTCTTTCCTTTCTAAAGCCCATTATTGTTGGAATTCACAAACACTGCAGGTTATAAACAAACCCTACTGCCACGCCAGCTACTGGGTTAGGGGGGTGTGTGTGCAAGAAAAAAATCCTTGGAAGACAGTTACTTTTTCAGTAGGTCAATTTTAACTGAATCTAAAATTCTTTGGTAATGTCGTTACTGCGATGCCACTGAGCTCATTACAGCCCTGACTCAGCAAAGCCCCCCAGCTTTGCACTGGCTGCCATAAAGCAAACCAAATCAAACAGGATTTTAGTATGTAAGCACAGAGATTCATTTGAATAGGCAGCCTGTTGAACTCATGCTTTTGTGGTTCAGTTCTTCACTATACACAGTTTGAAATGCCCATCTTAAAAAGAAAACAGAAGCAACAACCAAAAACCCCTCTCTCTAGGGATGCTTCCGATGCTTTTAACGCTCATGAACTCAGCTGGTGTGAATATAACCTAAAAATATTACTAATATTATAGTTTAAATTTCCACAACTTGACAAAGATAATAAGAAAAGTAATGTCAGGGATAAACGGACTCCCCTTTAGAGCTAAAAAACTTAGAAACAGATGTGCTCTGTTGTAATGAGCACTCCCAGCTCAGAGGAAATGTGAAGAATACACCGGAGTAGAGCTGAAGTCCATTCACCTGCAGAGGACAGACAAACCCCAACAGGCCTCAAAACGGAACCCACGGAGAGCCGTGGTACCGACGGTGCCTGGGGAAGGGCCGGCGTGTGAGGGGATGAGAGGGTGGAGGACTCAACTGTCAGGAGAGCTTCAGCGGGACCTTCCTGTCTGAAGTGCGCGCTTAGGAGTGCTCCAGAAGTGGATTTGCCACGGGGCAAGCTCCAGACTCCACACACACTCTCCTAAATAGAAGTAAAACCAGTCACAAATCGTAGGATTATGTTGGTGCTTCTTTTCCAGATCAGAAGGGCAACTGTAATAAACCAGGACAAAACCTGAAGACCACAGGTACACGCCTCTCTGCAAAGCTCTATTCAAAAGATGACCTGCGTTACTATTCTGGGAAAGAGGAACTCTGAAATTTTATTCTTCTGCAATTTTCTCACCACACAGAGCAGGTCTTTACAACAAATATTAATCTATACCCAGGAGCAAGATCAACTACCATTTAAAGATGCTGAAAGAGCACATAGGAAATAAACCCATTTTCGTCTCATGAAACAAAAACATGACAGATTCTTTGAAGAGACGGGTTTGAACCAAGAAACTGAAAAGCTGATTAGCTCATAAATCGTTTTTTACAGCCTCAAGTGCTGCTAAATTTATTGATGACTGCAACACACTGAGCCAGACAACTTCCATAACACAGACTCACACTTACTGCTTTCTTCTATTTTGATACTAAAATAAAATTTCTGCCATTTTGGACACAAAAAAGAAACTTGGCAACATTTAATCACTGGATTTTCTGTATCAGCTAAAGGTGATTCACCATACTATTGAAATTTAAACTAACAGGTTTTTAAGCAGTGTTTTTAGAGATAACCTACTTGCATTTGAATTTGGTCACACTAAATCAAGCGTTACCAAGCACAAGCTGTGAATAAGATCAATATTCTATTTACCACAGTGTAGAACAAGGCTTCATACCACCTAGACACTAACCGACCTGCCACACCACCTTTTGGTTAGACATCTGTTTTAAGATTTCTGGATTTCATCAACCTATGTCAAGTCCAAAGCTTAATACCGGTAGGTTTTTCTTTATTTTAACAACTATTAAGTCACTATTAAGACTCCAAAATAGCTTTATGCTTGAACAAAAAACAACCAAGAGCAGTGAATGACAACTGACCTGAAACACTTTTTCTACCACCTGACTCTTTTCTACAACTGCCACCACCTCTGTCTGGTCACAGAGCAGCACCTAAACGTGAAGAACCTTTACACAGTTCAGTTTGTGGCCAGAAAGAACTTACACAGACTGAAGTACGTAGCATGGCTACTGCTCTATAACCTCTACTATACAAGGGCAACTTCTATCTAATGCCTCTTCATGAGTACTGCAGGAAAAAAAAAAAAAAAAAGCCAGTATAGGCCGAGCAGGGTAACAGAGTTCATCTGCTGCCTTCAGATTCTGCGTGTACGCACAGAGACCACCACTTCAACATCACAGGCTGAACGCTCCTTGTTTCTTTTAAACAGAGTTAAAAGCAAAGAGTGCGAGAAAGCTCTGGGTTTGTATCGAGATTATACCCCTCCAGCATCAAACAGAGGCTTTGTTTCACTGGAAAAGTTTTTCAACTCACAGCATCAGGCAAGTAAAAGCATTTTATTTTCAAACTTAGGTTTCGTTGACAAAGATGTTCATTTTATTGCCATTTTGATGAAGAGTGATCTCAGTATTTCCACTTGATCACAGAATGGATTACCTATCTTGAAATTTCTTTCAGCTATGCATGGAGAAATACTCAGAAAAGTCATTCTTCTGAGCATCAGGTAAAAGTCCTCACTGGGCACACAGAAGTGTCCTGAGAAAAGTTCTGACCTCACAAATGTGTTTTAAACTCCTGTTCTTACTTCTTCTAAAAGCGTGCTCTTCGGCTACGTCCTTCTGGAAACTTCCTGTTTCCACCACAGGAAATTTTACGAGTTGGCACACGCTGAAATTTCATTTTCATCCAGCCACATTCACAGGTCAGAAGCAGTGCAGCCGGACTGCCGTCGCTCTTCCCGCGTTCCCACTCTGCAGAGCAAAGCGCTCCAGGAGCGTACGAGCTGCTCACCTTGTTTGTAGAGAGCTCAAAGATCCTCTTTTCACTCGCATGTCCCGCCGAAGGTTTAGTATTTAGCTGTAATTTAGCTACAGCCGTTTCCATTTCTGCCTGTTGTTTCAGACACCAGAACGTTCCAAAGCCATCTGCAGCAGCAAACAGCGGGCTGATAAGAAAACCCCAGGAAAACACGCGACGAGGTGCCAGCCACATGCAGGCAGAGCTGCTGAGCTCAGCTAGGGTTTGTGTCACTTGGTCTGCAGGATCACCGGGGGACAGCACACAAAGCCCTTCTCAGCAGGGCTGCGGCAGAGGCGGGGAACTGCAAACACAACCAGTATTCCTTAAAGAGGGGTTGAAACAGGTAGAAATGTTACGTCAAAGAGGACCTCCTCCTAAGACTGATGGTCTCCGAGGTTACGAGCTTGGCTATTTTTATTACAATAATCAAACCAGGCAATGCTGACAACGAGCAGCTGGCAGTCACAAGAGCTAGTGAGTGATATGCTGAGTTAGAAACTAGATTTTTCAACCCCAGGATGCAGAAGCAAAAAGTTATTCAGGAAGCTACATGAGCCGATACACACACTGTCACACTGGTGTTGGCTACTAAATGAACACAAAGTAAGATAGGAGGATAACCAAAAACCACCGAGTCAAGGAATTTTAATAGAATTTTGGTTTTAAAACACAAGCTAAGAATAACAACACATAACCTTTGGGTGTGTTGTTGGGTTTTCTTCTGGGTTCATTTTAGAAAAACTCAACAGCGTTTTATTATTCCCACTTAAAAAGAGCCAGATTAGGGCATTCCATGCTTCAGCATTGGCTCTTAACTCAGCATCTCTCAAAATTGCTCCAGAAGGGCCCTCTGCACGCTCTGAAGGAATAAGCACATCACTGTTCCATTAAAAATCATAAAATCTCCTGCTTCATGAGGCCCTGTCCTGCCTCAGAGAAGCTGCCTTCCCGGGGATCACAAATGTGAATTTTCTAGTTGGTTCAAGCACTTCTACTGACCAAGGCATAAGGCAGGCACAGAGCTGACTTATGCCACAACCACAAAGATTTCTGAGCCTTAAAGAGCTCCACCGGAGTGCACAAGGCCACCGACCTCCCTGCCTCCCTACAAGTTCTTCCTTTGGCAGACGAGACTCTGGACAAAGTCACAGGCTTTTGTGAGTGCAGAGTTTCCTCCCTCAGGAAAACAAAGAGCAGAAACGATGAGAATGAACCCACTGGAGACCAGCTCACTGAAGAGACACATCCTTTACTTTCTAGAGACAGAGGCTTCTCCTCTGCCCTGTGTCTGCCAAGAGCCACCACCTCCAGGGCAACACAGCTTTACCTAGGTTTCAAACTGGGAGTGTCTGCTTAAGGTGCAAACCTCCGCAACTACATCTGTAAGAAACGCCGGCCAAGGAACTCGTCCCCGAAACTCCAGGATCAGGGAGAGAATTTTCTGCGAGCTCTACATAGCCACATATCTAATCACTCCAATAAAAAAACAAAACGCAGAAAAGCACCGTTTTATACAAGAGGCTGACAGCAACAAATGTGCTGGTCTACAAAAGAAAATGTCTTATGTACACAAAATTATTATCCATTATGCTTTATGACCGTTTTAAAAAATGCAGCATTGAGAAAAGCAGATGTCAAAAAAAGATAACAGATCAGGAACGCAGCAGAGGTGTCTGCCATGTTCAAGAACTGTTATTTAACATGCTATTTTCACTTTCTCCAAAAAGAGAAGGAGTAAATATACTAATAACAATCATCAAATAATGGCATAACTTAAGCAACACCTATCTAATTTCTACTACTACAGAAAGAACAGTAATACAGAATTTATTGAAAAGTATTATTTTTCCCATATGTTTGTTGTACCTGAAGCTCTTCTTCTAAGTTACTGACACCGAAGCACACTCCAACCAAGAAGCTGCTCTTACAGATCCCACACCCTGACTATGCAAGTCTGCAGGTGCCACAGGCATACTGAGCTCTGCCCGGGCGTGCCAAAAAAATTACGTGGGTTTTTTGATGCAAGAACAGCATGGGCTGTGGCAATGAAAAAAACCCAAACAAATAAAAACAACGACTCAAACCAAAAATATAAATACAGAACAAGATAGACACTACTTTAGAACTCTGCTCTGCTCTTCCTCATCTCTCTTCAAGACTGCTTGTGTCATGTAAACGACTTGTTGCGTAATGTGTAAAACATGCAGTCTTACAGTGTCTAAAAAGACTGTTTCCAGTATGTTAAAATAATTTTAAAAGGCAATTAACTCCGCCCAGCTAGCTCTGGAGTGCTTCAAGCCTGCCAGTGTCTAGATCAGGTCGAGCGCCCTGGAAGCCAGCAGCTTTCAGCTCACAAAATTCCCGGAAGAGATTTTTTTTAAAAAAAAAAAAAAAAAAAAGAGAGGACCGCCACACTAATGTAAGTGAGCCTACAGCAGAGGCAGCCGGAGAGCGAGGCCAGCGTGAAGAGCACTTACTTGGTAGCCGTGCCGTCCCGATGCCCGCGGCCGCGGCCGGGACGCTGCGCGGCGCTGCGCTCCTCTCCCGGGCGGGGCTGCGCGGCCCCGGGCAGCGGGTGCGCCGATCTGCGCGGTCCCCACCCCGCGGGGCCGCCCCACCTCCCCGGGGCGCGGAGCCGTGCGCCGGGCCCTGCCCGCGGGCCGCGGCCGAGAGCCCGCGGGCCGACAAGCCCATCCCGGCTCTGGCTCCCAGCACGCTGGTGTCCCCCCGGGAGGTGATGGGGCTGCCCCTCCCTCCCTGTGGGCTGATACCCACCCGCCCCGAGCACACAGGCGTTATTAAACGAAAGAAATTCAGACGGCTGGACAAACTGATGCCACGGAAACTCGACTGGTTACGACTACTTTTCAGCACAAAAAATCCAAATAATTTACAAGAATTTAGAAAAAAGGCGCTTCTTGAAATACCAAGTGACCCGCTCTTTAAAAATTTCTTTTCCTACACAATCAAATTCTCAACACCTGTAGCAGGGGAGGTTGTTTGTTTGTGGGGTTTTTTTGTCCATTGTTTCTTTTTTAAAACAAAAAGCCCACAAGCCACCAGCAAACCCTTCAACCATGTTTTCATAACAGCCTGTATGCCACCCTGCATCTCAAGGGAACACAAAACAAAAGTCAGCCCTAAAAGGGAAGTAGAAAGGGAAAAACGCCCAAAGATTCAACACAGACTGATGAGGAAAATATCCCATCTTTGAGGGAAGGGCAGATTTTTTTTTTTTTTTTTTTGTGAAATGATGGTGTCATTTTAACCACTGCATACCTTCACAAGTTGCAACTTCTGCAGCGGCCTCCAGATCAGAGGCGTCCTGTCACAGCCCTACTTTTTAAATGTGAAGATGACCTCGGGTGACAGACGCCACATCCCATAATGTTACACAAATCCAGCTCCTCCCCACAGGAGGCAGCTTCTGTACTCCTACTGCTTCCAATTCTTAAGGTTTTGGTCTATTTTTAGCGTGTTTCTGCTACCCAGAAAACCAGCACTGCTCTCCCCATGGATTTTCCCGTGCAGGGATACGCGCTGGCAACAGCTCCGAAGGCCATCGGCAGGAACAGCCCCATGATCTGTCACGGTCTTGCTGCAAAACAACTATAAATTGAGGATCTGTGTGCCATGACACACATCTACTCTAAGGAGAACAAGAAAAGGAAATTCTCAGATACCCCATTTAAGTATTTTTCTGAATAACCTCAAAATTCAGAGGTAGTCTTTCCAGTCTCCGTAATACAACTGGTAACACAGGAATAAATTTACAGGTTTCTGTGGACATTCCCAATTGGTACTGTGACTTCAGATGCCCTCTACTCAAAAATGCCTTCCTTTGCAGTCAGGTGTCTGTGAAAAACTCACAAAATAAAAATTTAGTGACAGTTAAGTAAGGTATGTAGCTTAAAAAAAAAAATCCAGTAAATATGCTGATAGTAGGAATCACTTTTGATTATAATCTGGATAAACTCATGACAGACTTTCCAGTCTGCCGCAGAAATAGTATGGACTTCATTCAAAGATATTTAGTAACTGCTCTTCTTGCTTCCCTGTTTGCTGCACAAGAAAGCAGGCTGAATCCCCCTTTCAAACAGTGTGAATTTGGATGCCAGCTGAAAGTAATCAACCTTAAATTTCTTAAATCATTAAGATCAAGAGGCTGCCTCTGAAAATATCCAAGATCTGTCAAGTCTGAAATGAAAATAATTCTTACTGAATTTTTTCAGCACGAATTCAATCAATCGTCCATGAAAGTAATATGGACAAAGATTCTCACCTCACTAAGCTACAGCAGCCAGCAACCAAAAGAAAATAATTACTCACTCAGAACTCATTAAAACCAATCCCAAAAATGTGCTACACAAAAAGCAGCAAAACTTTATTGGAGATCAAGAGAATTACCATATAAGAACACAAAGATCCAAGAAAGACTGCTGGATCCAGCTGTGCTCAAATGTTAGTGCCTTCTATAAATAGCTATGATTGAACACTGAGCTAGAAATTGGCTTTCCTGTTGGCTGTGGGACTGGTAAAAACCACTGAAAGGGCTGCAAAAGAAAACACAGCGGTGCTGGTAGGGCGCCTTCTGCAGAGGAGGGAGCGTGGTTCAGTTCTTCCCCCTCGCTGCTGCCTACGAACACCGGTAGCGACGACCTCCCTGTCTGTGCACCCCGGCAGTGAGCGTACAGAGGGAGGAGGCTCCTGGGAGCAAATACCAGTATTCCTGCTGACCACAACCTTACATGAATCTAACTTCCCACTCCACTGACCTGACAGGGCACCACGAGGCACACACTTACCGAAAAGACCCTGGTACAAACGAACAGTCAAACAGGACTTCCCATCAGAAAGGAAAGAAAGGCTTGTGGCAAAGAGAGAGAAGTCAGAACTGATGCTTCAGTTAAGTATCTTTAAATTATTCATTTAGATTTGAGTCACACAGAATCTGGGGACATCAAGGCTGCCGATTAAACTTCCTAGGTGCCCTTAACACAGAGAGCACAAAAGCCACACAGATATAAGTGAGAGGAGACAAGAGAGGCGGCACTTATTGCTCAGACCGCACGGACACACGCAGCCGAACAAAATCCCCGTGAGAAGACACTGAGAAGCAGCAGCGAGTGAATACGGGCTGCAATGCCAGGAACTAACGAGCAAAGGGATAAAATTACGACACAAAGAATGTCAGTTCAGATACACGGCGCAGAGAAAACGAAGCCAGACAGCTAAGTGCTTGCTCTCAGGAGCAGTCGGCATGACAGGACGCTGTCAGAGGAAAGTTAAACTGCCCAAATACTAGCCGGGCATTAGGCAATGACAAGCAGTCATCACACACGAGTTCCTGTGTCTCAAACTCAGAAATAGAGGTGACCCAATCAGAACACAACTTATTATTATTACTTACTAATTGAAGGGAAAATGGCTTAGGCCATAACGGAGAGGCAGCCCCCCCCCCAAGGCTATCCAGTTTAGAGTAGGTCATTTCACCACAGGGCAGGAGTAGGTGAAAAAAATGAACAGCTCAAGCTGGAGCAACTCAACTGCCCCACCTCACCTGCCTCTTCAAAGAAGTTATAAGTTTATTGGGGGTAAGGTACATAAACGAAAAGCGTTCTCAACCAACAAAATGATTAAGGAATCGAGAGGGATTTTGCACGTGAAACACAGTAAAGCTAAAGCAGGGAAAAAAATTAAAGGAAGAAACCGCAGCCCTGAAGTGGTCTGAAAACTGGTGAAGTATTTCTGATTGTATTAAAAGCCTTGATCTGTTTTGCAGCAAAAGAGAAAAGGCTGATTTGCCCTTTCAAGAAACAGTTCCTTTCCCGTAAAATTCCTGTAAATAAAAAAAAAAAAATCCCTGCAAAATTTTTCTTTTGAATAGTTGTTTTTAGAGACAAAAAGAAGGGCAGAAAAGAATACAGCTAGCCAAATGGCTTAAAAAGAAGTATGGGTGGCACAAGCTACAAGAACATAACAATGAATCTCAGCGTTTTGCTCTATTTCAACTAAAAGTATAGGAGATTGTTAAAATTAAAAGGTATAATTAAGAGAAGGTTTAGGCCAACTGAAGAAAGGTAGTTGTGGCCAAGTGGTAACTAAAAAGCTTAAAATAGCTATTGATTAAGAGTTAATATTAGACAGCATGAGGTAAGTATTTTCATAGTACATAATCTTTACCAATAAATATTTTGGAACATCACAGAAACTGGAGAAGCACCAACCACTGAATAAAACACATAACCTAAGTGGCCATAACCTAATATAAAGCAATTCCTGGCAATTACATTACACTGCATTCTTTTCATGACGCTGCCTTCCAGTTCTTACACTTAATAGCATCACCAGAAATTGTACCCTGCCCACTTTATGTAAAAGATACACTTATAATAGAACACATACAGAAAAAAAGACTTAAAGATGCGTTAGTTAGCAAATTAGTTAGACACGAGCTTCCACATGACTGTGTAAACTGATATGCAGAAAGATTATATTGGAGATCACCCCACCCTGTAGAGCTGTCATGGGAACTACGTGTGGATGACTGCATCCTGCTGGACGATCAGGAGAAAGGCCCTGGCGAACTGCAGGGAATAGAAAGAAAAGCAGCAAAAACGTTGGGCTGTCTTCAGTGGTCTTCAGACATTGGAAGGAAGGGACAACAGTATGTGTATCCTTGTGTCCTCCTTCACTGAGTAGAAACCAAAAATAGTTACTTAGGTAGCACAGAGGTATCTTTAAGAATATTATTTTACAAAAGCATTGATTAAGAAAATTAAAAAAAAAATTCAAAAGCAGAAACAGATCCTGGTGGAAGGATCCTTCAGACGATGGGGTATCTCCAGATAGGGAATCCTGTGGTGGAGTCCGCTGACTCCTCGCTGTACCTCAGCTCAGGCTGACCAAGGAGCCACCAGCCTCATGTCCTGGGGGTGACCTGCCGAGCTGGGACATTCCTGGCTCACATACGAGGGCGTGAAGGTGTCTTGATAAATATTTCGAAAGGAAAGGTGGCTTGGAAACCCCAAAGTGCAAGATAACCGAAGCACAGGACAAGATACCAGAGGTGAAATGAAGACACCTCTCCCGTCTGTAGTACTGACTAGCAGGCAACTCCTTCACCTCTAAGTGCCACCATCAGGGTGGGCCCAACCTGAGCTCTCCCCGAGACACACCTGGGCAGCACGCCCAGCGACTCCCCCCTCGCGCAGGGACGGCTCCCAAGGTTTGAGACTCCTCACCCGAGACCAAGAGATCCTTCCTCACCCAAGGCAGAGAGATCCCCCACCCACGACAGATCCTCGGTAAGCGACCGGCAGCACAATACTGTAAAACATTACTGATCCACATAGCTACCCAGTGCTATTCTGAACACTGTATGGGTAATTCTGTTAGACATAAACCATTGGCCAAGTCTGAAATTAAGATCGGATCCAGTCACCCCTAGGCTCCAAAAGGAGTTTAGAAAGCAAGGGGGTCCACTCTGAACCTCGTGACTCGACGAGACAGCCCTCCTTCCTCTCTGCATCTCCGCTCTGTGAATCTAACTCAATTCTAACTCAACTTTCCTTTGTACTTTTCTTCATGCAGTCATTAATTTGCCATCAAACTTACTGAACCTTGTCAAACCACCGTTCAGCTTTGTTAAATTCCATCAAACCTACTGAACTCTGTCAAATTATTATTTTACCTCCATAAAACACATTGCTGCTTCTCTCTTTTGAGCGAGGTGCCCTCCATTCAGCCGCAACAAACATGCACCTGGCAGCAATTACCAGCCATCAGTTCACGTGTGGCCACCATCAGAAAGTGCATTTTTGACACCCCATTTCAGTGCTTTGCAAGACCTTAGCATGCTTAACGCGATGCCTGCTTCTCGTCATTGACTACTAACTGCACTCCAGTACACAAGTTGTCTTGGTGAGGCCTCGTACACCACCTCCCCAAGGGACCCAACTGCTGCAGGGGCTATGAAAGCAAAGAGAGTTACCCGTGCTTCCATCTCATCGGGACCTGCTGAGTAAATAAACAGAATCCAAACATAAAACAATACCCAAGGGTGAAGAACCAACCATGGGCCCGTCAGTCAAATTAAGTTTGCTACCCGGGTTTTTTTAAGTAACTTGGAGACTAACAAAGAACAGGTGAACGGGGAGAATATTACCCAGCCTATTTCCTCAAGAAGTCAGCACAAGCATTCTGCTGACTTGTATTCCTCCTCCATTTCAATTCACCACAATTTCTACTGAGACATGAAGAGCCTCCTAGTGTTGGAGAATGCTGGTAAACAAACCGTTTCCTATCCCACTGCAGGAGATGAAGTTGTATCACATCCTCTTTCTTTTAAGAGATCATTTCCTCAAGTATGGATTACCTGAGCAGCAGCAGGTGCTCCACTTGTCTGTGTTTTGGGGGGTTGGCTGACGACATTAGCAGTTGCTGGTTTCTTCTACAAAATAAAAGAAAGGCATAATAAACATCAGAAATGTTTATGAAGAAAAAGAAAAGCCAAGTAAAACTGTAAGCCAAAAAAAAGTATAAAAAAAGGTACGCTAAAAAAAATGCCCATTAGAACATTTTATTCAAGGCAGGTCATCCAAAAATAAATTCTCCTATCTAGCTTTAATTCACACAGACTCCTTTCAGACAGTTTTGCCCAGCCCAGAACAGGCTGAGTTCTTCTGTACTGTTTTATGGATGATATATAAATCTGTGCTATTTCCTGTGGCAGAGCGGCTCCGTTTTAATTAAGACAGTAACCACATACACTTCAGCGAAAAGTAGCAATGAAAGTAAGATGGGTAAACTACTGCTGTACAGACATAACTTGAAGGACAACACTGCAGGTAGTATTACACCCGGGGCAGGGAAGTGAAAGATACAAAGTTAAGGGCAATAGGATGGCTCCTAGGTAATAAAAACTCTGGCAACCGAAACAAAACCACGACATCACCTTTGAACCTGCAGTTTTTGCCCAAAGCAATGCCATTATTATCAAGTACCACTAAGTACCACTGCAAAAACTCAGCAATTGCTGAAATGACATCTAATGAAGACTGGGAAAACAAACCATTAGTAACGAACACAGCAAAAAGCATCAGGTTTTTGGCAGTGGCAGATGGGTAAGACCTATTCATTTTCTCTGGTAAGTGGAAGCTCGAGATTCACAACATAAATAAAGCCTTCATGCTTTAATTACGAGCAGATTCAGTCATCAAACTTGTACCCGAACTCAGAAGCACCAGCTTCCAGCCGATGGGGCACCAGGTACTGCAACAGACCGGGACGCTCACAGCCCTCTGTCGTTTAGGTAATTCCATCTCCCCTTCCCTTTCCGATTTGGCCCCAAAACCAGGACAGCCTCTGGAATAAACAAAGCTGCCCACTCAACAGCCGACCTCCAGGCAGAGCCTGGGGCAGCAGGCCACCCTCTGCAGCCATTTAGAGAAGATTGACATCACAGAAATGTGGTCTGAGGGCACAGGCTGACACAAAGTGGGATATTCACATCACTGGCCAAACTGGAAACAGTGACATCCAAGTAAAACGTCACAGTATGTTGCAAAAAACAAGCGAAACAGTGATTTTCCCACTTAAAGGGATGTTAGGAGTGTGGCTGCCTCTGCCAGACACTCTATCCCAGCATGCTCCTGCAAGGGAATCCATGCTGAAATCCAGTGCTGCCCAGTACACACCAGTACTACCCAGTACAGACCTGCACAGTGGTTGGGGACACCGGGTCTCCATCCGGGCTGAGAGATGGTGGTTGCAGGTTCAACCAGCAGCACCCACAGCCACATCCCCTCCTCTGGGGCTGGCGGGGGCAGGAGCTCACTGGTGCAAGCGCACATACCCGGCACCCTCTGGGCTCTGTCGCGGGTCCCCCCAGTGCCAGCACAGCCCCTCTGAACCCCAGCACCCCTGCCCGGCCCTCTGACCCCTCCACGGGTCCCCTGCTCGCTGCACACCCACCCCACGGGCACCCCACGCTTGTGGGAACCCCCCAAGCCCAGACCCGGGGCCTCCGTCGAGCGCTGACGCACACCCCGCGCACACCCGGCCTGGGGAGGACACAGACGCTCGCCCCCCCGCAGCCAGCACCGGGCACTGGGCTGTGACCCCTGCGCAGGGCCTGGCCCCACCACAGCCTGGTCCCCCCAATCTCCAGCCTCGTCCGCTGCCAAGTCCCGGCTCAACACAGCTTCTCCAGAGCCCACCCACCACCAACAACCACCAGACTGGTTTCTGGTTGTTGCCTTCGCTGAGAATTGCTCAGGTTCTACGTCCCCCCTTTCTCTCTCCCTTTCCTTCTCCCCCCAGCTGAGAAGATAAAACATCCTCAGGCTCCACACGCCCAACTAGTGCCACTGACCAGGCCTGGGCTCATCACAGCCTCCCTCATCACACGTCAGTCAGGTTTGTCTTGGCATTTTCTTCTTACGTCTCCTCTGACCAGACACCCTTATGGGAGCAGACACTCTCCTTCCACACACCCTTCAACCCGCTTTAGAATGAACATTTTTAACACCTCTAAGCAAGCAGCAGTCTTCCAGCCCTAGACGGCAATGCTCCTGGAGGGCGGTGGCTTTGTACAGACAGTACCGAGAGGCAGAATGCCTTGGGCTTTATCTCTGATGTTGGGCATTAAAGACTCAGCAATAAGCATTACCCACAAACCCTTCAGCTTTTAAATAAGTTATTAAGTTGCTGAAGGAACATAAAATTTTAAATGCTACTTTCCATTTTCAAAAAGAAAAGAAAAAAAATAGTCAAGAAAGAGCAGACCTCTGAAGAGCAATCAGTATTCCGGGTACATGTTCTGTACTGGTGCTCTCCACTTCCACATCACGCTCAGCCTTTGGATCAGGACCAAAAGGTTCCAGGACTTATCACTGGCTCTTAAGGCTATGTCTAACATAACTGTGAGGCTCTGAAAAGCCACAGATAAAACACTGAGTTGCAGGAGGTTTTTTATCAACATATTAAAATTTTTCAGGCATGAGGCTAGCCTTCCCCCTGTCCCCCCCCCCAGTCTGAACTAGAAAAAAATCCAACAGAGTAAAATAAATCCTTGTTCTGAGCATGAACTTATGATAATCAATTTAAAAGTATGAAGAAAAAATCATTAATGCAAACATTCCCCTGTTTCATGGTAAGCAGAACAGCAATAAAGATACAGGTAGGAGAGCGAGAAGAAAAAGAAGCACGTAAATTCTGCTCTGGAGTTGAGAAAGACTACCCGGAAAGTTAAGCCACCACATCAAATCAGTATTCTTTACTGAATACTGACCATGATAGGCTGAGAAATACATCTTAGTTCCCAGGGTCATCTTTCAATGGTAACTTCTTTGGTATCTACCCCTTAAAGCATTTGTAAAAGCAGAAAAATTGGCGACATCATGCGACTGGGTTCATCCTTCTTTTATGCTTAAGAAAATAATGATGTTATGTGCTTCCCAGCATCCTCCCCACAATGCTCCTTCCAGGCAAACCGGTTCTGACACCCTTTATCAACAAATCCATCAGAGCTGCTCCCGTCTTCCCCAACCAGAGAAGAGGAAGGGTGGTTTCTTTTCTGTGACAATCTCAGACACAATCAGCTGAAGAATCACCTTGCAGCCGTACTCCTATCTCGCTTCCCAGCCCGATAATAACAGAGCTAATGAATTATCAGAACATAAAACTTCTTTATGACAGGAATTAGAGGAATCAAGAGCCTGTACAGAATTGTGTGTGAAGGACTAAAAGCCGTGGCATACAGGCACTTGTAACCTACTCTTTATTATTAGCAGTGGCTTCAAAACAGAAAGCCAAAACATGGTTTCACAGTGGAAGATTAATTCCTCCATGTTTAATAAAGGGGAGATAAAACATATATCACTTTGATAAATAAATTTTCTAAGAGATGACGTGCACTAAGACTGGTGTCTACATGGATTAAATGTTCGTTTTGGACTGTAACAATCAAGTGTTCATTATAGTATTGCAATGAGAATGCACACGGTACAGGTCTTTTAAGGAAAAAAAAGTATCTTCACGTGAGGAAGGAATGTGCAATCCCTGTCCTGGAAATGATTTTGCCAACCATAAGCAGCGTTTCAGCCTCCACCTTTCATCTCTTATTCAAGAACTGCTTGAGCAGCAACCACGCTCTACCTCTTCCTACGGGGGGAAGATCCTCACATAGCAACAGCTCCCAATGAGTACCAAAACTTAAATAATGCTATTTTTCAAGCACTTTTCACATCTTAGACAAAGAAGAACCAAAGCAGAAAAGGAAGATGGGCAAACAAGCCAGTGCTGCACTCCTCATAACCCCTCTGCCGAGGATGGATCAGGTCCACACTGTCCTGCAGCCACCAGCAGGTGCAGGGGGTGAAAAACCAACCAACCAAAGCAGTTTAAAACAAAAAATTTGGTAACAATGCAGAAAGAGACCTGACAAACACTCCAATCAAAGCTACCTGTGCACCTTCACTGTCCAGACCAGCAGTGGGCACCCCAACGAGTTTTTACCAGTCATAATGTCTTTGCTCAGCATTATGCCCCGGGACTCTCAAGTAACTCTGAGGCTTTTTCTGGGTAAGGAATCCTGCAGAACAAGCATCGGGATTAAAAACCATCACAGAAATCCTGATGTCAGAGCGACGAATCGATTCTGAAAGGACAGTAACGCTTCAGCGCCAATTATCACTGTCATCCTTTCAAAGTAAAGAATTTATTTCCTGCTAAGTAAAGAAAAATGGGCTGAGCAAGCAGCACGTGTTTTGTCCTCACGGCTGTAAAGCATGACTTGAAATGGCAGGATGCCTTAGGGAGGGTCTTGTTTCATACTGTATCTGGTAACACACAGCCCTGCTCTAATCTGGAGCTTTGAATTCCTACAATATGTGGCTCCATCTTCCTTTTAATACCACCCTTTTTAAACCAGCAATTATTTAACACCACATTTTACACCAGCAACGCACAGGCTCCATTTTCAGACAGACACAGAAGCTCTCCTTGGTTATTTCCCTCCACAACAGTAAAAAGAAAACAGATCTTTCCAGATTACGTGCAGTTAACGACACAAGCATGAATCCACTCAAAACAGAGCAGGGGGTTTTCAGAGCAGAATCCCCCACGATGGGAGTGCTGAATTACACACGTGGTTACTGTGCCCCCAAGGGCGGCCCTCCAAGGGGGCAACACTGAACACGGTGTTCAATTCAAGAACAGGGCAGCAGGACCACACTGCTCATTACAACACTCAGTTACTGAGTCCGGATGAAGTTTCACTTTTCCCACCTCCCTGTCTCTAGCAGTACAAAAGAAAACAAAAATGTGATGTAGAAACAGGTCGGGTACGTGCTGATACTCCTCCTGAATACTCTCACAGATTCACACAATTTGTGGCCAGGGGACTTCTTAATTTCAGTGTATTTTATAAACTGTCCTGGGTTTCTATTGAGTGATTTCATCCCATCCCCCCTTGAAAGTATTTATATTTTAGCATCCAAAAGCTTCTAGGGCACGCAGGCCTCAGTGGCATACAAAACGTGCCGTGATCTGAAACTGGTGGGAGGGCACACGTCCACAGCAGACAACGTCGAAGTGAGGGGTAAAGGAAAACCACAGCAGCTGTCGCTGAGACTTAACACTACAGACAAAACTGCTGAAGGCCTTGGAACCTCAGGAGGGAATGAGAAGAAAGGAGATTTCCTATTTCATACACTTCATGACAGCCTGCTGCAAACACGTGGACTCAGGACTGGGATGACAGAAGTCCGGGAGAGAACAGAGGGACAGTCATGGGAAGAGAGCAGCACATCGCTCACTCGTACCGGGTGGCAGGTGCATCTGAGCTGCAAATATATGTGAGAGCTTCGAGGGCACGAGCAACCACCAATTCCAACAACGTTCTGTTCTGTTAACATCTACTGTACGAAAACATTTCATGAAAGCTGATTTAGATTCTCAAGAAGTGTCTGATTCTCCTTAGAGTGTGAATTCAATGAACATGAGGTTCTGAAGGCCACGACACAAGGAGTTAAGGTGTATCCCTGGGGTTGAACCTTTGTCCTTGAGTGGTGCCCAATACAACCACAAGACACACACACCTGCACCGTCAACTACAGTGATAAAGAGTCACCGGTATCTTCTTCTGGTTATGTATCCTAACACACCTGCTGTTTCCAACTCCAGCAAATCTGCCTGTTTCTACAAGACACCATGTACAGAGGCACATTCAGTTGCTCATCATTATACTGACAGATTATCTGTATCTCAACTTAAAAGCTGACCATTCCTGTCGGGAGTAGATCCCCCACTCTGCCTACACGTAAAGCTTGAGTAGCACTGCCGAAATGAGGCCAACCAGTATGATGGTACCTCTCCTCTGCTAACGTACATTAGGTCATGAAGCGGACAAGGATCTCTCCAAGAGCAGTCACAGTCCTCTCCCTTCCAAAACCCTCCCGACACCCCTCTCTGCTGTGCCAGACGCAGTGGCACCATCAGCGTAACCAAAGGGCTGCTGAGGAACTACCACAGGCTGCTGTGAAGGACCAGGGTTAAACAGGTATAAACCTTGGGGCTTGTTTCCAGGTTGGCTTTTGTTTTCAGAAACTGGACAGACTGAATTTAGCATCCTAGAACGCCCGCTCTGCTTTATGTTTGTGGCCACTGAGCAGAAGAGGCGAGAGTGGACCCTCAGGAAGAGAAGCAGGGAAGGATTCTGTGCATCCTTCACTTTCCAAGCTCGACAGCCACCAAGCAGAGCGGAGGCTGCTGGAAGCTGCTGCCGGACTGACCGGCTGCCTCCTCCAGCCCGACCGCCAGCTGTGGCTGCGCCCCTCCTGCGCCAGCCCCCCGGCACGGCACAACGCCGTGGGTCTCAGAAGTGTCATTTTTAAGTGAGGGGCTGACACAAACTGCAGCTGCCAGCTCTGCTCCCGACACCGCCAAGCAGGATGCCGAGGGAAGAGCTCGCTGCAGCAGCGGGTTCACAGCTCCCCTCCGAGCGCCGAGGAAGGACGCTGTTTATCACACAGCTGCATGGACCAGGCTGCTACGTGGTTTCTTTTCTCTCCGGCGGAGCAGCCACGGGAGAGGCATTCCAGCTGTGGGCTTCAGCACCTCCCCTTCCCCACATTCCGTCTGTGTCACCCAGAGAACGTGTCTCCTTCCCACAAGGCTTTACAATCTCAGGATGGGAGCACTGCGTGGTGACGGCTGAGCAGCAAGCCACTGGGAACTTGAAACGTAAACACTTCCCGAGGAAACGCTCTTACAAACTCACATCTGGCGGCACATCACAGACATGCTGCTATGACTGTATGCAATTCCAAAACTACAGTGTTATTAAACGTACCATCGACAACACGGCTAACTCCTAACTCCTTTAAAGCATTGTTTTATTTTATTGTATTGCAACGCTAGAAATGGAAAGATCTTAACAAGCCACTGAATCTCCTCAGCACCTCTGCGCAAGTGCATATGTCACCAAGCAGGTTTCTATTTACAGTAAACACGCTGTGGGTTTTTTTCAATCTGCTTTTAAGTCTCCAAAAAGGAAAAGCTTCAGAAACCTAATTCTACACCTTAACAGTACTCATTTTGATGTTGTGGCTAATGAGCACCGCCTACTCAAAACCTGTGTCAGACCTTCCCTACCTTTGCTTTTAAAGCTTTACTCTTCTCTCACTCCTTCAGGACTATACACACACAGAATCTGAGAGACAGAGTCATTTATTGTTATTTTTAGTTAAACAATGAGCATACAGGCTTTTACGATTTTCCCTTCGATATGAAGACGAACTCTTCAAAGACCTTTGTACTTCCTTGTCATTTTTATAACACATCACCAAACCTTTTTCTATCAGGGAGGTGAACAAACTCAATATTCTAGACAAGATTGTCCACAGCTATCTATGGACAGATTATAAATGTTGGTTTTAAAAACTGAAGACTACAGGAATAACCTCTAACTTTTAAACAAAAATATAACACTGGAGACACTTGGGGAAGCTGTACAAAGATTTTGAGTTGCTGCCTCAACTGCTACAAAACCCAATGTTTTGGAGGTAGATGTGAACCATGGTGGGGCTAACGCTGTTCAAGGAGCCTAAGGAGAAGTGTTTTCATCTACCTTCGCTTTTAAGCATGGTAAAGTCAACGGAGTAAGTCAAACACACAAACAGTCGAACTCACAAGAGGAAACACACGTTCAGTATTCTGAGGAGTCAAAAAGCAAAAGCATCAGAACAATAAACTTAGTAACAGCCTTCTCTTCTAGCTCGAAACACCTTCCCGGCGAGAGGTCAGAAATAGTACCTCCACCACCCAAACTACAGGCTTCAACTCCCACCCTTCCCAGGCAGAAGTCAGCACTTCCATGTTAAAGAGCAACAACGAGCAGTCAAGGAATCTGGCATTAAACTGAGGATGTATAAAGGGACAATGCTGTTTAAGAAAATCTTCGGCGGTCTGGAGAGGAAAGGAGGAACTCGTTCCCAGGCTAGAGAGGTATGTGGACAGGAAAGGAAGATAATTGCTTTAATCATCTACTTCAGAGGACGGTAATAAAAGCCCTCACTGGCCTTGATTTGCAGTGCAGTCAGACACACCACAGCTTAGACAAAGTTATTTTCCAAACAGCTTCAGGCACCGGGCACACCTATTCCTGGCCTCCCTGTACCAACGACTGGCATTTGAAGCCAGGGAGTAGAAAAGCAGACAAATTCTCCTTTCTGAACCCGCTGCCAGCCTTCCCTGGGGAAGAGCAGAGCAGAGGCTGCGGGGGCACCAGAGATCAGTGCTGGCACCTTCCCCTTCATCACCTACCCGCATCCCTGCAGCGCACAGGAACCCACCCCCGAGCAGACACCAGGGCCGGAGAGAGGAGACCCTCGAGGGGACCCTCCCGAGCACCACCCCTGCACCGCCCGCAAAAACAAACAAACGGCTTCTGGCTGTTAACAACAGCCGCTGGGCTGGCTGTAACGCTGCTGCTTCAGCAGACGCAAGGTTAACCCAGCAGGGACTCCTGAACTCCTAAATGCCCATTCCCAAGGAAGCAGTATCTTGAAAAATCAGTTTTTTCTAAAATACAGCCCTGATCACCTATTTGCAAGAGTGTAAGGGGGCAGCCCAGGCGTGCAACATCGATGTATGCATTAGGGTTCGTATCTTTGGAAGAAAGGCCAGGACACAGGCAAGGTGGGAAGTGTCACAGTGCGCTCTCTTCGCCCGTAATTACGGACAATCGAAAAACCAGGATTGTTGGGTGTGTCCCTGAAATGCGGGGGTTTCAACCCCCAGCCCCACATTAAGGTTGACATAGGGGTGATTCCCACAGCCCTTCCCAAAGGGGGGTGAGTTTCCCTTTAGGCTCCCCCCAGGGTGGGGCGGCCTGGCAGACAGAGCCATGGGGTAAAGGAGCCCCAGGGGTCCCACAGTGAGTAACCCAAGGTCAGGGGTCCCACGCAGGGAGAACAGCTGGGACCCCTGGCAGGAGGGGCAGTGTCTGTGTGTGAGGGGGATGCCCTGTGCAGAGTTCCCTGCTGGGGAAGGACCTCCCGCCTCCCTGGGACTGGGCCCCACTCAGGTCTGGCTGTTGTAAACGCGGGCTGTGTAGAGATTCAGTGTGTGGCTTCCTTGCTCTGATGTGTTTGGCTGGTTGACTCGGGTGTCTCCCGTCCCTTCTATGGGAAACTGCATCTCACCATTTATCCCACCCATTGCTGGTCGTGCGGTGTCGTTGCTGGGGTCAGTGGGATTGATGTCCATTATGTATAATCTGGCTTGTTTGTACCCCCAGCACTCACCCATGTGCTGACCCTTTTGTATCAAATACAATCTGGTTATTGGTTCATCTTTATGCCGGCTGTGTCCTTTATGCTAGGCCTCATGACTGGCAAAACAGTCCCACAGGGTGTCTGCAGGACAGGCACTGGAACCATTTCCACCAATACTAACACAAAATATTTGTGGAAGGATGAACAGGGCAAAGAAATACTTTCAGTGGGCGGCTCAAGCAGCACAAGACAAAACTATACATTCCTGGAATGAATAATGAGTGACTACGGTCATCAGATAATTATCTGAAAAACACCACTTTGTTATCAAAGGACAGAAATCTGTATAGGAGGAAATTCACGATCAACTTTTCTTCTTAATGTGTTCAAATACTTGAATTTACCTCTGCTGCTTCTGCTTTTTTCTCTTCCGGTTTGGAAGAAGCTTCACTTGCCTTCTTGTCACCATGCTGTAAGTAGAGAAAATAGATGGGTAGTTATTAAGATCTTTAATTATAAATTCTATGTAGAGAAATTCCAGAACATCTTAGAGCACATGTGATTCCTTTCACCTGCCACAATACAACAGAAGGGAACATTCTAACTTTTCCTTCTTGCTAATGGAGAGGATTTCTAAATGACCTGTGGGATAACTTCAACCAAAATCACAGTCAGGAAGTCATGACCTCCCGGGCAGTACAGGTAACATGATGGTTCTTGGGAAAAGTTCTGGAAGATACTGAGCTTATCGCTCATTCCTCACCAGCACAGCCCTCTCCAATACTTGCTTCGGCAACGCTGTGGGCCCCACAGGAGCTCTCAGAGAGACCAACACAACGTCACAACCACGAGCCACAAGCCAACACCTGAACAACGTTCCGCAGAGTCGTCAGGATGCTCCCTATGCCCATCCCTCCCTACCTGGGAGAAACCTGTTACTATAATTCCTAGAACTCTGCTGCTGACATACAAAAAATAAACGCTGTAACCATTCAGACACAGGTCCACATTAGGAAAGACAGTTCCTCCAGGTTCCCCAAACCTCCCGCAGCTTTCATCCCCTCCCAGACTTTAAACCCCTTGCTTCCATCAGACCTGATGTGCCATCCCGTTTGCTCCCCACGCGCAGCAACATACAGAAAGACACAGCTTGTTCAGTGTTTTACTCTATGCAAAGTGCTGAATACGGTCCCTCAAAAAACATCTTTTTCAAACGCATACTGTGTAAGCTTTAGAATTAAAAAAAAAAAAAAAAAAAGTAAAAAGCAAGACATTTTACCATGAATGTAAAAGGCAACATAATACAACAATTATCTAATATCTCAGCTAGTGTAACTTCCCCCGGCAAGTGAGACATCTGGGAATGAGGACTCCTGTCTGGTTTGTTTTGTTAAGTAAAGACAGGAGATGATTTGAGGCCTGTTTATTCCCTTCTGCTTTGAGGGCTGAGCAGCAGGAGTAATGAAGTAATGACTTCCTACAGATTTTTCTTTACATGGCTATAGGGAGAAAGTAATGATCCATGTATCACTGCACCTTCTTCAAGGGAAACGTGTTCAAGCTCACCAGCGCTCAGGTTGGGAAAATATTATAGCTGAATGAACAAATAAAACTAAAAGTAGCCAAATAGCATGCCTCTCATCTCTTTCCATTATGGTGGTACGCGACAAAAATGTTGAAGATTGTTCAGACAACCTCTAATAATTCAAGTTTTTAAAATGAGTTTGGGCATGGCTGCGATACTTGACAAGTTTTAAAATTGAAAGTGCTCTTCTCGTATTCCAATTGTGCCTCTTCAAGGGAAAAACGAGTCGCGTAGGTTGTCTTTTCAGATGAGAGATGAATTGATTCACTGCTCTATAATAGCACTTTCGGTATAGACACAATTAACCCAGTTATCTGTGCTTTTTACTGCTGCAATAAAAGCACACCACATACATCCCAATAAAAGCAACGCCGGTGAGCGTGCGTTCGCTGGCCAAGTGGCAGCCCCAGAGCCTGCACTGCTGGAAGGCTCCTGCCCAGCTAAACTCGTCTGTGTAGAGCGCGCTCTCTCCTCAAGCAACGCCCTCGGCATGGCGACACTCTGAAAGCCAAGTGCTACCCCAAATCCAGCTAATTCACCTCATAAATTGAGCACGTCTTTCTGCTCATTGTGTGGATCTTACTGCTTCTGTTCATTTGCTTCTTCAAACGCAGACAGAGCTTAAACAGCAGCGACACCAACCAGCTTTGTTTAGTTTTTTTTCTTTTATTAAACAAAGTTGCAGAATGCAGGATCCTCACTTAGATCCTACTGAGTGTGCCAGACTTTTACCAGGGCCATATCCAGTGTGGCCCTTCCTCCCCAAGCCCTCTCCTCGCCCTCGCACCGCCACCAGACAGGACACCGCACCGGTCCCAGTCCTGGGACTAGGACGAGCGGGACAGGCTGTGTCCCAGTGGGCAGGTGGAGCTCAGTGTCCCCTCTGCGGTGTCAGGGCCCCTGCCCTTGCCCGCTGTGTCTTCCCAGCCCCGGAGCAGGCTGGTCTGTGCGGGCTGTGGAGGGCAGAAGGGGCTGGCAGGGCTCCCTCCAACACCTTCCAGCAGAAGATCAACTCCACATCCCTGAGAGACCCCGGGGCAGCTTCACCGCCCAGAGAGGACAAGGAATGGGCTGGGACAAGGACACAACACTGCCACTCAAGGTGGAGAGAAATTAAATGCTGTCTTCCCTCCAGAAGGCTGTCAGACCGCACCCAGAATAACGAGACTTTGACCAAAAGGCCAAATACTATTTTGACCGTGGGAACAAAGCACGTATGGCCTGACCAAAGTCATTTTTTTTGCAGTAAGTTGGAGTCAGGCACTATGTACACATTAAGTGCTGACACTCTCTGGCCTCAGATAACAAAAAAGCCTACGGAAGTATTACCTCACTTGAAAGTCTGCCACCCCGAGGAGGTGGCCTTGGGAAGCACAACTTCCCAAGACACCTTCCGAGAAGACTATGCCGGTTCCCTGAACAGCCGATGCTTAAGACAGGAGAGGGACCCTGTTTCAAAAATGCCCTTCAACAGCTCTTTTCTGCTCTGTGTTTTCAAGGTTTGACCCGTCTAATAAAGAAATAAATATGTAAATAAGACAAAGCCAATAAATCAATCTGCTTAGCGAGAGTCTAAGCTCAGGTTATTTAGGACAGTATGCATGCACTGCTCCTTTACAGTCCCAAGTGGACAACAGGGTTGACTTTTCCTTTGGGCACACACTTCTCTTTTTCTGTCATCTTTCCTTATAATGCTGAAGAAATGTATCTGTAACCATGTCAGTGGACACAGAATCATCTCAGTTGGAAAAGACCGTGAAGATCATCTACTCCAACCACTGACCTCACACCGACCGTTCTCGGGACAGGAGCAGCTCCAGCTCTGCCACACAACCACTGAGTGTACAGTTGAAGTTACATTTCTAGTTTAACTAACAAGCTAACAACAATTCCTTAAGTCGGCGCAAACCATCTCCCAACTGGACTAAAAACAAAAAATGCAAACCCACCCTTAATGGCATGTCCACAAAATGGACAAGTATCATGAACGAGAACGTTTATCCTGAGATCTTCATCCTGTTCTTCAGGGCACAAGTGTCCTGACACTGGTGTTTTATGGACACACCTTTAACGTCTGATTCAAAGAGCATTCATAAAGAAAGCAACTGGCCTAGGTGAGAAGCACGGAGTGAAATACCAACAACTGAACACACGGCTGCATTCTCAGCCTGCGCTTGTGAAAACCAGACCTCAGCTAAAGGTCTTGCTTCAAGAGATTCCTTCTAAACCTCTGGGGGCCCACCAGCACTCACGAGCCCTTGGTTCAAAGCCGTTGCGCAGCATCTCGGAGGGCTGCAGCGACGAGACGCTCAGTCAGTGGGTGAGAAGGTTCTGGGCTGAAGGCAACCAGCTCTGCAGTACAGATATTAAAGGAGACGTGCCATTTGAGGTGGACAGCGGCCTGACCGTCGTGTTCAGTCGCAACTGGGAAGAAAGCGGAGGGAGACCTCTGATGCTGCTCAGAAAACTGCCGGATGGAAAGAGGTGTCAGGAGAACTACAACCGAACTATGTACGGACAGGAAGGTGAGATCTAGATTCTTCTTACAGCCATCCCATTCTGCTTGAAACACACCAGCCTGTAAAAACCTCGGGAGAACAACCAGTGAATCTCTTTTGGGCCTGGCCCTTTCCTTCACCTCTCCAGCTTCGCTTACTCACCCTCCAGACCATGGATGAAAGCGCCACGTGTGACACAGGTGCACGGGGTGGGGAGGGCTCCAGCCTCACGTGGAGGCCTGCGGGTGCTACTCAGGTGCCAACAACTGCAGCGACAGGTTTCCATCGGAGCATGCACAGGAGGGGTTTCCTCACCTGATCACAGGCAGCCACACTGTCCCTTTTCTCACCCTGGATTCAGCGACCCCGGACTACCGAGGCCTTTGACATTGGTGTCATCACTTAACGCAGCAATCCCCAAACTTTCCTCCTTGTGACTCTGCTGTCACCTCCACCACGCTGTACCACCGATCTGACTTGGTGTAACAAATGACACAGGAAAACATCACTCAACACTGATCCAAGCTACTTAAACCACTTTAAAAGTGCAGCTGTGAATTCAACATCTACCCGATTATGTATTTAGGAAATACATTAAAGTGATGTTTCCTCTGAAAGCCACCTTGCACAACGCCTACTTTCTGTAAAACTTTAACAGAAGGCCAACTTTTTTTTTTCTTTCTACTCCAGAGAGACACCAACTGTTTCCTCATATGACTAATAAATTATAAAGAAGACTTCTAAATGCAATTGCAGGTTTGTCACAGTAATGAGTAGCGACCTAAGTCCAGCCAAACCACACAGAGCCATCAGAGAGCTGTGGCTGGCTTGGGGGGTATTTAGCAAGCGACAACTATTCCTGGCAACTCCACCACCTACCTGCAGCTGAGAACACGCTTCTGAGCTGAGGCGCTCTGCGGGGTTTTATCCACGGCAGAAACAACCCCATGAAAACTGCCTTTTGCCGCGGATCGCAGTGTTCTCACCGAGCGCTCGTTTCGCCGGCTAGCGAGCGAGTTTGCGTTATTCAGAAGATGACAAAAACTGGCAACAGCACGAAAAAGCCCGTTTTTCCGCGTGGCTCTCAGGAGAGCGGCGGGGGATGACGGAAGGGCACCCCCGGAACGCCGCGTCCTCATCTGGCCTCAAGAACTACTGAGCGAGAGTTTAAAACAAGCGCCGATTTGCCGCCAGTCACCGCAAAACCCTTTCCTTATCCCTTCTTAAGCCCCACGGCCGGCGAGGGGCGGGAGCCTCCCCGGCACCGCACCCGGGGCACCGCACCCCGCCCGCCGCAGCCCCGGTCGCCCCGCGGTGTCCCCGGCCGCCCCGTATTTACCATGGCGTACCACCACCGCGCGAAGGCCATGGCGCTGCCGCTGCTCCTCGCCGCCCGCACGGCCCGGGACGCGCCCGGCCCCGGCTCCCGCCTCCGCCCCAGGGCGGCGCCCGCCTCCGCCCCCACAGCGGGCGGCCGGGGAGGAGCGGCGGGGCCCGCCACCGCCCGCACCCCTACAGCCCCACCGCCCGCACCCCTACAGCCCCACACACCCCTACAGCCCCACCGCCCGCACCCCTACAGCCCCACACAGCCCACAGCCCCACACACCCCTACAACCCCGCACCCCTACAGCCCACAGCCCCCTACAGCCCACACACCCTTACAGCCTCGCACACCTACAGCCCCACACACCCCTCACAGCCCACCCCCCCTCAAACAGCCCCCCACCCCTTCGCACCCCCCAGCCCCGCCGGGCCCCGCGCCCCCGCCCCACCTTACCCCCGCGGGCGCGGCGGGGAGCGGCCGCGGGCCCGCCCCGGGCTGCGACATGGCGGCGGCGCTGGGCTCCTGCCGCCGGGGCTGCGGCCGCCGGCGCTGCTGCGGGACCCGGGCGAGCGGCCCTGGGGCGGCGGGTCTGGGCGCGCAGCGGTCCCGGCGCCACCGCCGCCTCTCCCGGCGGCCGGTCCCTCCCCTTCCTGCCGGGGCCGCGGCCGGGGGGAAGCGGGAACGCGGCCGGACGCCGCGGCTCGGGAGCGGGGCGGGAGGCGGCGGCCCGCCAGCGCCGGCGGGGAGAGCAGTGCCTGTTCTTCAGAAAAGTCGAGGTCTGAGGGGGAAGAAAATGCACAGACACTTTTCGTTTTCCTCGCGAAAGTCGGTCCCTCAGCCCTGCCGCTTGGAAAGCCTCGGGCGGGGACGCGGCCCTGCGCTGGGGCCTTCGCCAAGGCGGCTCCCGACGGGCCGGCCCGGCCACGGCCTCCCCCGGGATGGAGGCGGCGGGTGGGGGCCTGCAGCGGCCCCGGCACCCCAATGCCTCCGGCACCCCAATTCTTCTGGCACCCCAACTCCTCTGGCAGCTGAACTCCAGCACCCCAACACCTGTGGCATCCCAATTCCTCTGACACCCCAGCTCCTCTGGCACCCCAAATCTGGCACCCCAACTCTTGCCCCTGCCTACAGCCCTGTCCCTCACCCCATTCTGAACTGTCACAAAATTCAAGGGACACTTTTCCGCTACGGGAGTGCCCTCGGTTTTGAAGCGGGTCACGTATCCTGCGGGTCAGTGTCCATGCTCATTTTATTAAACAGAAAAGCTCTCAGGGTCTGATGTTTCTTAAGAGTAAGTCCCGAATGTCCCTGATTATGTGAGTCCTCGCACAGATGAGCTGCCTGGGATGTACTGGCAGCTCGTTCAAAACACCGCAGGAACAGGCAGTGGTCAGTGAAAGCTGCAGGAAGATTAAGCACAACCAAAACACCTGGATCAACAGCTGGAAAATCAGCCATGAGTAGGAATGGTACAATCCTGAGCCTTGTTTGACCACATCTCCCATTCATGTGGATGTGTAGATGGAATGAAAAATACTTTTACCAAGAGTGGTTCTCCGAGGCCACCTCGGTGAAGAGACAAACTGTGACTGAAGCCGTGTGGCAAATACTGTTGACGCGTTACGGCAAGGACCATGTGGTGAATGACGTGAAGTCAACCTCCAGGGAAAAGGGGTTCAAAACACTCTGCTTGGTAGCTGTGTGTAGGTGCACACACGTGCAAACCACGGAGGTTGTTTGCGGGGGGACTGGCAGGGCTCACCAGCTTTGTCTCGCCCGGGTCTTCTTTTGTGCACGGCTTAAGTAACAGAAATGGGCGTTTGGGGTGTTGCGGGCTGGGGGACCCCGGGTTTAGGCTGTCTGGGTGGAACAGCCGTCGGATGGGTTGTATTCCTCCGAAGAGGCAGCTGCAGCAGCCGTTCCTGCGCATGGGCAGGAGGAAGCAAAAACGTCTGAGTGTTCAGGGAATGCTCACCGCCTAAGCAGCTATGCCCTGCTTCCTCCAGGGGAGAGGCAGTAGGACTAAGATACTTTAGTGGGAAGTCTGTAAACCCAGTTAGTGCTTGTGCTCTCAGACGAGTGGGTGGGGGTGAACCCCTCGGGGCCTCGGGGAATGGCTTTACCCTCCGGAGAGGAAGGAGGGTTCCCACGCGTCCTCTGCCTGAGGCAGTCAGTCCCTGCTCCTCCTGTCTGATCAGCTCTGCACGGATCTATGGCTGGTCTCCGGAAGCGTTTCAGCCTGCGACATGGACGGGTTTTGCGTTCCACTCGATGGGTCACCTGCCTCGAATTTTAAGCACCCAGCCTCTACCCGAGCTCTGCATTCGTCTGGCCGTGGGAGTGTAGAGCAGTTCCACAGGACCATCTCGCAGGGCTGTGCACCCAGGCGAGGTGCTCCGGAGGAGGCGAAAGCCACGTGTAACGCGTGTCTTTGACAGCTCTGTTATCCAGGGTCGCTCTGACAGGCCTAACAGATTGTCCTGCACTCCTGGGCTGCGGGCAGCAGGCCCTCCCTGCTGACACAGAGCTGCAGGAAGCCTTCAGCAAGCTTCACCCCTCTCACTGCTACGTGCCTGGTGACAAGCACTTGGAGCCGACAGTAATTAAAGCTGTGGAGCTGCACAGTAATGAGGCAATAATACATCAAATCCGTGGTGATGTCGGTCTGCGTCATGCTGGGTGTTGAGGGTTCTGCTGGTCCAGAAGCACGTCATCCATTCTGAGCTCTCCTAGGAAGAAATTAGGCACGTAGATGGGATCTGAGCACCGGGTAGGTGCAGGAGGAGGAGACCTGCACGCTTGCTCCACTTCCCACAGCTGCTGCGAGCGTCTGCAGTGCTGTGGAAAACAGCTGGGCTCCAGCCCTGCAAGGAAATCTTGCTCTGGGGCAAAGGGCACTGTTGTTTCTATTTAGAAGGCTCCTCTCATTTGCCACTGCTTTAAGAAACCATTGTTTATTGGCAATTTCTGCATAAATTTATTCTTAACTAGCTTAGACTACTTTTATATGTAAAGCACGTAGACAGCATGAGTGCTCGAGTCAGCTCCTGAACTACTTCAGGCCTAAACACCACTCCAGCAGTTTGCTCATTTGGGTGAAGATCCGGGTATCTGAGTGGAGGAGTTGCTCGTAATTATCCAAGTCAGTCTACTTATTATCTGCAATTTGGAAAAAATAAGTTTTACTTGTGTCTTTCACTGGTGTACAGGTGTGTAATTTCAAAGTCACGTTGTGTTTTCTGTTTGCTTTTTCTGCTTATTCCTTCACAGCATCTGCAAGTGAACAAACCCACTGAAGCCTGGTGAGATTTTATGTGGCGTGGGCAGTGGAATTCTGCACGGGGCTGATCAGAAACTGATGCAGGGAATGATGGATGGTCCAGACAGACAGTTTGGTCAATGTATATCGGTTGGAGCAGCCGCAGGCAGCCACATCAAGAACACAGATTCTTTACTGTGATAATGTGCAAGGTAAACAACTATTTAAAAACATTTTTAATGCTTTAATAGTCATTTAGAGATATGTTTCATGGATATGTTTACATGTAATTCAAGGTATTGGGTCTAAAAATGGAATCCAGAATCACAGACTCATTTTTCCCTACAATCCTCCATCTCCAAAGGGCACCAGTTGACGTCAAATGCCTCTGAATAAAAAGGTGCTCAGAATTCTGGCAGGATCAGATGAAATTTTTGCCAAGCATACATATTTTATTAGTGTAACTTGCATAATGGTACTACTGCAAGCTTATGAGTCATTCACCAAATTTACAAAACAAAGTACAAAATCTCTTGAGTAATTGGATTTTTATCTAGGGTAGTTAAAAAAAAAATTCTAAAAGTAAGTATAAAAACCAGTCAAACAAGTTGTTTCTTTAATTTCTTTCCTCCTCTTCTTCTGGTCTACCAAGAAACTCACCACAAGTTTTTGTTCTGTTCTGTCCCTCCCAAAACCAACACCATCAGAATTTACTTTTTTTTTTTTTAGTTTGAAGCATGCAGTCCCACCCTGTTTTAACATGCCAACAGTAATTAAGATGGACAAGCTCATTTCATTTCTTCTTCTACTCTTTTTGTTCACAAAATGTTCAGGAAGTGGGAATTGGAGTTTTCAGTTATGGAAATCCTATTTGTTGATAAGAGCAAATAGTTTGATAACATCCTTGGTCTATAAAGCAATAATTCAAGTCCTTACTCTTTCTTTCTGTATATATCGATACCCGTATTTTTGTACGTGTTATAAACATGTTCTCTTTTAGCGTATCAATGCTGTGTCTTCTGCTTGTTTAGTGTGAAGATCTGCTGGACTCCATCCCACTGCTGAATGGAAGTTTCCTTTCCACAGGCAGAGATCCCAAGGTTTGCCTTTTAAAAGGTATGCGTTTTACTTTATTAGCATAAATATTGATTTTGAAACTTTCTGGTGTATAAAGACTTCAAAGTTTACTTCTAAACACACAGATTTTATTTTGTCTCACCTCGCACAGAGCTCGTCAAAGTTTTCCTTACTTGCAGTTTCTACTCACAGACTAATCTGAGCCTACAGCTGGAGAATCTGGGAGAGACAGTATTGTAATTTGCATATGTGTAAGTCCTTATAAATCAGGTTTATAAAAATCAGAAATGTCTAGGACGTACATTCTGCTGTAATTCCTTCACTGAGCTTACACCTGAGAGAATATACTTCATCTCAGGGAAGTTCTTCTCAGATAAAACCAGCCGCTCCCACATAGCTGCAGAGTTTGACATGGGCCGGGGTGACGCCCAGCCCGACCCGCTGCGCTTCCCGTCCCACCTCGCCTCGGAGTCACGACTTCACACTGCTCCTGTCCGTCCCCAGCCCAGAGAAACGCCCGGGATTGACTAAAAACTGAATCTCCGCTGAACCAAATCGGTGACTGGAAGCGCACGTTCCTGAACCGTTTCCAAACCAACAGCCAGAACTGCTGTGGGGACGGGGCGGCCTCACCTCGGCTGCCTCGAGTCACTGATGGCGCCTTGGCTTCCCCAGCAGGAACTGGCTGTGGAGAAGAGAGAGGGCCAGACGCACGGAGTGGAACAAAGTCCTGTACGAGAAAGGCCCCAACACACATTTTTTTTCACTGGCGGTTGCATGGGTTACATTCTGCTGAAGCTTTGGGATTTGCTCTGCTTCAGTGTAATGAAATGGAACATCTGGATAAATAAAAACTTTTGTACATATCACCCAAATTCAGCTCCAGTAATTACTCAAAGTCAATTTCAGAGTTGTGGTTGTTTGTTTTTTTTAATTAAAGCTCAGCTCAGTATTGAGGGATTTACAAAATAACAAAGCGCAAGGAAGACATATGGAATCAGCTCTAATCTTCTCTTGGTTGGTGGCAAACCTTGGGATTTCTGCCTGTGGAAAGGAAATTTCCATTCAGCAGTGGGATGGAGTCCAGCAGATCTTCAGACTAAGCAAGCAGAAGACACAGCATTGATATGATAAAAGAGAACATGTTTATAACATGTACACGTTTTACATTTTCAACATGCAGAATTTTCAAAATGTTTTTATCTGTGTCAATGCTGTATCTTGCAAATCATAAAACCCATGCAACAGATGAAAACTTTCATGTGTTTCTCAGACGTTTTCTCACTTAATCTCCCTTTGCCACAGAAATAATGCTTTCCTTGAGAGTAACAGCATTCCCTCCAGTGCAAGGCTGCACTTATCCCTAATCATCAAGGTGCGCAACAGTCCCCTCAGGGCAATACTCTCCTTCAGATTAAATTAATCCTGAGATTCTTGGTATTAATAAAGACTTCACAGGGGAAAGGTTATGAAAAATAGCTGTGCTTTTCTCAAACACATCCTGTAAAACAGGGGAAAAACTGTTTGTGTTGATTTGCGAAGATGCAGTAAATCATTTATGTGGGTGACTTCTGATGAGTCATCCCAGGGTAACAAAGAAAAGGTTTTGCATTTGTTTTATGTTTTCTTTTTCTCACTGTCTTACAGATGCACAGATACACAGGCACTGAGGGATGAAGCAGCCCAGGACAGATCAAAGTATAGTTTACGACTAAGTCAAAACCACAAATAGAACCAACACTTGAGTACTGTATATGCAGTTTGTGTGTGCATTCATACACACACACACGTATGTCTGTCTCACAGCTGGTTGGTATATGATGCAATGCACTGTATCACTAACCAGTGTTCCCATGACTCCCAGGTAAAATAAAAGACTAGTGACTAAAGATCAAAGGATAACAATTTAAACCCAAAGAGCACTGGAAGATGTAATCAAAAACTGAACTTACACAGCAAGATATTAAGAATTTTAATAGAAACCTTGGAGAATCTCTAGGGCCAGGAAAGGGAGAAAACAGCTCCTCCGCCTGGCTCTACTCAGCCTTCGTAAGGGGTAGCCCCAGCCTGCAGCTGGGTGTCACCTGTAGCTACGAGCCACAGAAGCACCACACAGTGTCCATGACTTTTTTAATACCACCAAAGATGGTAATTTCTGTGGCTGTTCCTTGGGGCCCTATAGGAGCATGCTGCTGGGAGAGTGCTGGGCACTGCCCCTTGTTAGGCAACACAGAATGCTCTTTTGCCAACCCTGCTAAATACCGTTTTTTGCCTCCTGCTAGGGTCTGAAAACTCTTCCCCAATGCTGTGCTGTCTGGGCAGGGATGATGCTTCTCACATACTTTCAGCCAGCAGCTCCCTATGAAACAAGATGTCGGTAATTACAAGAACACTTCCACAGTCTTTCCCTCTGCACGTGTGGCAGGTTGTGAAAAAACCTCTGGCAAACAAGAAATTCCTGCTGAGGGAGATGGAAATTATAGTTCTGGGCTCTGGCAGGTCCCGTGAGCTGTGGCACGTCTGCCGTTCCTACAGGGATGCAGCTCCTGTGGCAGTGGGGTGGGAGCACACCAGGCTTCTGTTCGTGTTTTGCGGGGGTTGTTGCTGGTAAACTGAGGCTCAGGAGGCCTGAGGGATGTCCGGGGTCACACAGGTAAAGGCACTGACCCCGAGTTTTCTTTATGCACAACCCTTTCGGTCACATCACATTTCTGATCTGATTATTGAGCTTAAAAATGGGGCTATATCAACAGTGAAGAGAAGTTATTACAAAGCTTCCCTCTCCAGTGTGCCAGAGAAACCTCACTGTGGTTTTTGCACTTGTCTGTAATGGCATAATTACTTCTGAAAGGTGTGTTTGTCTGCAGACACACACATCCCTGCAATCACATACATGTTTTAAATACATACACACGCAGATCATTTATTAATTACACTCCGAACTGAGGAAAAAACCCATTGTCAAATACTTTGCCAGTCTGAGTTGCATGATATGCCTAGAAACAGGGATGAGAGCGGACGACACTGCTCCTGGGGAGAGCATCGCCCGGCGGAATAATTGCAGATTGTCTTGGTCAGGGCTGGTGGGTGCTGTGCGTTTAGCAGCCTTGTCAGCATCCGGTTCGTCCTGTACTTAACTTGGTTGACTAGTGCCTCATCTGAAAGCGAGACTAACATGTTAAAAGCTGCATTAATATTAATAACCATGCCTTCAAAATACAGCTCTGCTTACAGCCTGACATCCCTGAATCCATTACAGCCATCTACTGCTTTGCCGTCACTCCCCGGCTCAGATGTTTTCTCAGCTGCACGGTTCAAGGTTTCCTCCATCACCGGTGATTGTATGCTCTCTACGGGACTGAGTCTCACGGGTCTCTTCTTCAATTAACACTATGCTTTGCGCCTTTTAACAAGCACAACTTCCAGTCCAACAGAGAGGAAGTCAAAGTAAGCGCGGGCTGGTACAGAAATGTTTTATAAAAAATTGCAACACTGCTTCGCAGGAAAGTCTTTCCTGTTTCAGAAATGTGAGAAAATAAGAAACTGGGATTGGTCGGAAGGAAAACATGGGTAACATGGAAAATATTTTACAGCTATATGCTGTTTTGAAGGGAGTATACAAGTTTCATAATTAAAAAAAGAAAGCATGTTGAGCTAACGTTGCGCAGAACCAGAGGTAAGCAAGCCCCTGGAAACAGGACCTCAGCACTCGGTGCAGCTTGGCCCAACATTTAGTTCAAAGCAACTGAAAAAACCCCCAAACCCTCACCTTTTGCGTGCCTCACCGCGCGCTGCACGGATCGCTCCCACCCCCGTCACGGGCTGCAGCTATTCTGCAGCTGCAGAACCGCGCAGTAACACAAACCACTGCTTCTCCTGAGCGGCCGGGCAGCAGCGGCAGGGCGAGAGGCTCCGCGGGGCGTTGCTCGGGGACATCCCGCTGGCAGCGGCTGCCATTCCTCCTCGCACTCCTCTGGGGACAGACGCACCGTTAATGGAGCCAGAGTGCGGATAACTTCCTCTCAGCAGGCGCTCCTGTCCCCTGGGACTCGTTCTCCTTTCTATTTTAAGCCGCGTTCGTTCCGTGTGTGCCCCGAGGAGTGCGCTGGGGCGGCCCTGCATTGCAGCAAGCCCCGTTTTCAGGGCTGGGTTTTGCGGTGGAACTTTTGCTGGTTGGAGCAACCCAGCACCGTTTAAACGTGGCCGAGGTACCAACCACGAGGAGAGGGAACGAGAGTCCTCAGCGTGCCACAAAACCCCAAATCTGTCGTTTGACACGGAATCCCAGAACCATTCAGGTTGGAAAAGCCCCTCGGGGTCACCGAGTCCAACCCTCAGCCCGACTCTACAAAGTTCTCCCCTACCCCACATCCCCCACAGCTCATCCCAACGGCCCTGAAACCCCCCAGGGATGGGGACTGCCCCTCCCTGGGCAGCCTGTTCCACTCTCGGACCACTCTTGCTGGGAAACATTTTCTCCTCCTGCCCAGCCTGACCCTCCCCTGTGGCAGTTTCCAGCCGTTCCCTCTTGTCCTGTCCCTGATCCCCTGGGAGCAGAGCCCAGCCCCAGCCTCTCTGCAATGTCCTGTCAGGAGCTGCAGAGAGGGATGAGGGCTCCCCTCAGCCTCCTCCTCCTCACCCTGAACACTCCCGGCTCCTGTCCTGCCTCCTCACAGGATTGATTCTCCAGCCCTTCCCCAGCCTCGCTGCCCTCCTCTGCCCTCGCTCCAGCCCCTCCAGATCTCTCTCATGTGGATCCAGCCAGCCCCCTCAGCCGGGGCGATGCTCCTGCCCTTTGCCGGGCTCGTGGGCGACAGAAGCTCCGTTTGCAGACACACGAGGCCCGCGGGAGCTGGCGTTTTGTATACATCAGCCCCAAATGTTGCAAAACCCCCGGTAATTCGAGTCACCGTGGGGCAGTGGAGCAGCAACGTCTGAGGGGAAGTTTTCTGCTTGAGGAAACGCACTTGTTGCGCAGCACCGTGCGGCGACGCCGGGACGGCTGCGCCATGTCCAGGCTTGTCCCAATAAACCCGGCCTGGGTCACAGCAGCCTTTTGCTCTGCCCCTTCCCCAGCCGCCTCCCCGGCACCAGAAACGCACCCCTGCCCCCTTTCCAAACCCCGAGGCACCCAGGCTGCCTCTGGATTTCCAGGACAAGGGGCAGAGGAGCCCTGCGCTGCTGCCCTCGTGCCTCTGCCCTGACTCACCGCCAGCGAGCGATGACAAATTTGTCCTGTTCTGTTCTCTCCAGGCCCCAGGCCAGTGGCACAGCAGCTTCAGGGTGGAGTAATAAGCTAAAGAATTAACATGTAATTATTAAACATGGCAAAAATAATGGCCTGGAGTAAGAAAATAAACACTCCCTGCTGCGAGACCCTGCAAACTGAGACGAGATTTTTGCAAAAAGCGCGTGAGCACAAGTGGCTACCTCCTACACCAGGCACCGGGGAAATAAAACTCCTCCTCCACCCTTCACAATTTGGCATAACCGCAGGAAACGCGGACATTTGTGCTTGCCAGGGACCTGCTTCAAACCTCACTGCAAATAATGGCTTCCCACTGCTGCAAGTGAGTTTTAGATCAAGCCCAGAGGACTCTATTTCTGCCGCACTAATGTTCAGAAAGAGCCAGGTTACATGAGCCAGGTCCAGATATCTGCATGTGTGAAAATCCCCTTTCCCTCTTGTAAGGGAAAATTTGGAAAAAAGTGTATAAATCAGGTCGCCAAAGTCCGTTATCCTTTTAAAAACTCCAGGAAGCTCTGCCAGCACTGCCCGCTGCTGCCAGAAGATACGGGATCCTTTTTAATAGACTGATTACACCCAAACCCGCCGTCAGCAGGTTGCAGGCATCCTGGTATTTGTGGTGAACAAAGAGTTAAGTGCTAGTGTGCCTGTATCTGTGCAGTGATGCCAGCGCAGACATTTCCTCCACATCCTCAGCCTCCGCTGCCAAAGCACGTGGTTTGCAGCTACAGGCAGGGGACATGCTTCACATGCCAAGGAGAGATAATCCCCCTTCCCTGGGGAAGCAGGACACCCCGGGGAGGGGGGGAGAAAAATACACACAGCCCGTAAAGCTGGAAAGGCAAAAGGGGCTCCCAACGCACAGGAGGGCTTGGAGGAATCGTGAGGGTGGTGTGAGACGGGGCCCTCTGCTCGTTGGGGACGATTGTCTGTGGGGAGAAGTTTGTTTGCGCCCCGTTTCCAGGGTTTTGCCGGAGCAGGGACCTGGCTGCCAGTTGATTTTCTTCCCTCTGACCGCAATCCGGCCGCGCTCTGCTCCTCGCTGTCTGCGCCCTGGCGTGTTTACTGACGGCAGGCTTGCCGACCAGATCTTTAAGAGATGCACAAAGCATGACTCACCCGCGGCCCTGCAGAGACTATCACCATGCTGGGTTGTTAAACTCGAAACCTTCCTTCCCGTGCCCTGACTCTGCCGACGAGCTGGGTCGCTCTGCACAGACCTGTTGACGTGACTGTGCTTGTACGCCTTGTTTTTCTTGTTCGTCTTCCCAGAATTCTTGCACTGAAAGGGTGGCAAGAGTCATTCGGGGTTGGCTGTGAATTTCCGAGCGCAGAGCAACAGCAGGTTTGGGGTGTGCTGGGCTGTGCTGCACTTGCGCTGGCCAGGGAGGGATCTCCCGCCCGTCGGTGGGGCTGGGCGGCCTCTCCACTTCTGTACGGGGGCTCTGTGAACCACCCGAACAACCGCCAGCTGCACCACATACCCACGAAATACACACGCGAGGCACCAGGTTTTATACCCTTGGCTTTCACGGTTGCAGCTGTCCTTTAAGACCCTTTCAGACTTTGCCAAATAAATTTCACCGCAGTGCTTTTTCACCTCTTTTTTTTTTGGACTGTTGGATGCTTAGAAATGTCCTGCCAGCAGTGCAGGTTCTCTCAAGGCGACACACACTGAGGTCAGTGTTCGCTGTACACGGGCTTGCTTCTCCTCAGCCCGTAACTCCCTCGGAAGTGCTCTGCGAAGTACCTCGGTTTCAACCACGCCGGGAATCAAAACAGCGTCAAATAAGCATCGTTAATTAGTGTGGTTAAATGAGATCAGTCAATGGTTTTCAGTGATGGTCTGATGACATCTGGGAGTGTCAAGCACCCCCCCTGTACTGAGGAATACGGAAGGATGTGTCAGAAAGACAGAACGTGAGGAATTTAAGCTCTAAGGCCTACGCAGCCCTTTCTATCACTCAAAATGGCTCCAAGCATCAGTTGCGTGATGGCACCGGGTTCTCCTCGTCCCGTGGCACATTTAGCCCCAGCTCGCATCTCCGCCTCTTCAGGATGCCCCAGCAGGACAGCAGGCTTTGATTTTTTGCTGCTTTTTCTCTCGGGAACTCCCTTCACCCCCTTGGGGGTGACTCATTTCCTCGTATGGCTCATCTCATCCTGCCTGCTGCCGGAGCTTACGGCTCGCTCCTCTCCTCTGCAGCAGCAAAACTTGTTACAAAAACAAGCGAAGCCATCATGTTGTCAGAAATCTGCCCTTTTTTTTTTTTTTTTTTTTTTTTCTGCAGCACACAGAGAGCCTTGTATTGAGGCACCTCGGTGAGGCTTCAGATACAGTCTGAAATGTGAGGAAAGGTGGGGAAAAAAATCCTGCACATAGAGCCGTTTTATATTCCTGTTGTGCAAACGTGCAGGGAGGCACCGGTGGTAATAACTCAAAAAGTGAAGCATCCTCCAACTTCAGTCTCAAAATCTTAGTGTAAATTAGCATCTTAAGTGATGAGTGAAGGCAGAAATCGCCGTGTTGGCGGTGCCACGTGCTGGGGTGTGTGTAGTGAGAGACACGCTGCCCAAAGCGAGCTGGCAGGGAAATCGGGGGGCACATTTCCCTGCTCCGTGCGTGAGAACTTCCCCTCCTACATGTGTGCCACAGCCAAAGTTCAGGGTTTGTATTTTTCAAGATACGTCATCCTTTCTTTGCCAGAGAAACCTAACCTTTCTGGGACTGAAAACCAGAAAATTGTAGTTACCCTGCCTTTCTTATACTGATTTTCACCTGTCACTCAGGTGGTTTATATTGTTGTTGATATCAGTTTTAGGACATAAGGCAATGAAATCTCAGGGGTGGGAATCTTCAAATCATGCCGTCTCTATTTTACCATAACTAAACCCTGGCGTTTAGATTCTTACCACTGTAAAGGAAAATAAGGATTTTTAGGGTGGGGTTTTTTTTCCAGTTCTTCATCTATTTGAATAGCCCACTGGTGACGTGCCGGTGAGTTTCTGTGCTTCTGCAGAAAGTTATATTGAGTTTTAACAGATGAAAGATGGCACAATCGCAGCGATGGTTCAGTGCTAAAAATAAAACCCCCGGAGATGTGGTCAGATGTGAGACGGAGGCCGTGCGAGCTGCCGAGCTGCGCTTCAGCGTGGGTGAGTTTGTGCAATTTTGTGCTGCCTGGGAGAATTAAAACTTTCCGATTGGAGCACAGGGCGCCTCAATTCTGTAGAAATCATCCCAATAAATCGATGGTGCTTGCAGGGTGCCTCGGAGGTAAACAGGCCGTGGCATCTGACCAGAGCAGGGGAGGGGTTGTCAGGGCTGGTAACTCCCTGGGGCACGTGTTTGCGCTGCCGTGTTTATCTGCGGGGATCCGACCTCAAGACTGGGTGCAATTAAAATCTGATGCAGAGAGGGAGGCAGTTCTCCAGCACACACGAGAGAGCACGGCTGAAATGCCAGTAATGCAGAGCCCGTTCCTTTTTAAAATGTATTTACAAATAATAATAAGCAGGAGCTGAACTGGCAGAAGAGAGATTAGGTCATGTTGGCAGAGTCCGTTGTTTCATTCCTTATTTTCTCTTGAAACACTGAAACGTGTGCCATCTGGTGAGGTCATGGCTTTTGTCTGCTTATTTCCTTTCTTTTTCCTTTTCCTTTTCCTTTTCCTTTTCCTTTTTCTTTTTCTTTTTCTTTTTCTTTTTCTTTTTCTTTTTCTTTTTCTTTTTCTTTTTCTTTTTCTTTTTCTTTTTCTTTTTCTTTTTCTTTTTCTTTTTCTTTTTCTTTTTCTTTTTCTTTTTCTTTTTCTTTTTCTTTTTCTTTTTCTTTTTCTTTTCCTTTTTCTTTTCCTTTTCCTTTTCCTTTTCCTTTTCCTTTTCCTTTTCTTTTTCTTTTTCTTTTTCTTTTTCTTTTTCTTTTTCTTTTTCTTTTTCTTTCTCTTTTTCTTTCTCTTTTTCTTTTTCTTTTTCTTTTTCTTTTTCTTTTTCTTTTTCTTTTTCTTTTTCTTTTTCTTTTCTTTTTCTTTTTCTTATTTTTTAATTTTTATTTTTTAATTTTTATTTTCCATACTTTAATTTTTTCCCTTCTCTTTTCCTTTTTATTTTCATTTTCTTCTTTTTTTCTATTTTTCTATTTTTTCCTATTTTTCTATTTTCATATTTTTCTTTTTTTAAAAATTTTTATTATTCCATTTTCCTGTTTTCCTTTTCCTTTTCATTTCTTTCTTTCTCTTTCTTTTTACATTTGGAGACAGGGTAAACAGCTCAAAATGAATCCATGGCCAAGAGATTCCTACATGCAGCTGTGTGCGTGCACGCATTTCATCCCTGACATGATGCTCTCAGTTCCTAGCTGGAACTGAAAGCATGCGGTTAGGGATCCTAGAAGCAAGCCAAGAGGAAGCATTTCAGCCGCGGTGCTGAGCCTGCTGGGCCGCTCTGGGTCGAGGCTGAGCTGCCCCAGCTGTGAGCCGGCCCGAGGAGACCCTCGCGGTTCTTCTGCTCTTGTGGTGCCCAGAAGATCCAGTGAGCCGGCGGGAACAGGCACTGCTCTTCCAGCGCCAGGTGCTGGCCAGGGAACAGCCCACAGACAACACATTTTAAAGAAGTGCTCAGTTCTTTCTCTCTTTGTGTAGTAGCACAGGAGGACTTCCAGTAAAACCCGTACTTCCTTTGCAGTGGCAGCTAAGACATATCAAGAGGTTGTTTTCGCTCCTGGGAGGATGATGTCCTGGTCTCCCAATCAGAATAAAAATGAGCACCAGATCACAGGCAGATCTTTTTGTAATGACCTGACCATTTTTATTTACCAATTTAGAGATGTGGCATTATACTCTTGGTCGTCTCTTAGTCCTTTTTTTTTTTTTTTTTTTAAATTAATCACTGCTTCAAACTGTGGTTGAGTGATGTGGTCTGCTAATATCTGCCCCATATAATCAGTGAAGAGGAGACCTTGTGAAATATAGATTATATCTGATTTTTGTTATTATTAGCAGTTGACGTTCTGTGTCATGTTGAGCACCACAGCAGAGTGGTGTTTTCTAAAGAACCTGTGCTTACACCATATCCTTAAAGGTAAAAAGATTATTAAAAGCCTAAAACTAGAAAAAGCTTATTTCCAATCAATTTAAAAATACATACAGCTTATAGTTTGCTTTAGATGTGTGAGTTCCTGGGCAGTATGGCAATAAGGAACATTTTTTCAGTGCCATGCCTTCTGATGTGATTTGTTTTTAACATTTGCCCAAGATAACCAGCAGCCCTGGAAACCCTCTGACCACGTTGTCCTTCCTCTCTGTGTGCCTGGAGGACTTCTGGGGCTGTATTCCCCAGGGCTCTGCAGTGTGAGCATCGTTTTCCCCATCGCTCTTTATCAATAGATTGGGGCAAAACTGCCCATCCCCAGGACCTGCCTCCCAGGAAGGGATTCTGGGGAGCGGTAGAAGCCACGGGCTGTCCGGCAGCGAAGGCACGGCCAAAGGATTTCCAGAGGTGACAAGGCAGGAGGAGACCTGCTGAACTGTCAGCTAGTGCGAGCCCAAGCTGAGGAGTGACACAGAGCATTAGTGTTTTGTTGTGATGCTTTGTCAAAAGCGGCAGACTGCTGTGCCCAAACCTTGTCCCGCGTGACTATTAGAGGAGCAGTGGCAGGGACTGTCTATGTGATGCGAATACGAGTAGAAAAACTGTGAACGAGAGGGAAAAACAATCTTCTGATCCTAGCTTAGTGTCCGACCTCCATGGTTCTCCTGCCTTCTGTGGTTTGGGATTATTTCTGTTTGTTGGTACACGGGGAAACCTCTACCCTGGGTCAGTTCCTCCGTCGGCAGGTCTGGGTGAAAACCAGCCGGGGGAAGAACGGGAGGAGAGGCGGGGGTGCACCAGCTCCTCCAGTCCTGGGGCGACGGGCAGCCGGGGGTTCCCAGCTGCAGCGACCCTCCCGCCCTAGATCTGTGGGATTTCGGCCACGCGACCTTCCTGCGGGTCACTCGTGTACGCCAGCATCCCCCCAGCCGGCGTGAGCCTCGCGGCCGGTGGAACCAGCGGTTCTGGGTGAGAAACGCGTGTTTTGCATCGCTTGCCACCCTCCCTTTGCATGCAGCAGCGAGTCTGTCACCTGCCTGCTCTGCACTCGGCGTTAATTAATTTCCAGTAAAATGAAAATTAAACACACGTTACAAAAAAATCTCGAGCGTGAAACAAATCTGTGTAGACTTTAATTTGACACATCATAAAGTTTTTCAGGCAAGACCAGGAAGACAGCGTCTGATTAATCTAATATGCAAATATAAGCCTGTTAGCAATTCATGCTATCAAATATGAATAAGACAATGACAAAACTGAGGTTTATTCCTGGGTGATGTGAAGCAATCCATCTCAGCCCTTAAGAAATACTCAGGGAGACACTGGCTCTGCTGATGGAAGACCAAGAGGGGTTTTCAGAAGGGAATCTCAGGGTTTACAAAGAGAATATATGAAGACAGTGTGTCTGTAGGACAGGTCAGAGCATCTTCTTTGTCCCATTTGCAAAGGACAAGTAACAGGACATGAAAATATGTGGCTGCACACGTGAGAGGGGTCTTTGCTTCCAGCCTGAGTAGAGGTGGATGCTCTAGGACAGCCAGGGTCCTGGTTAGGAATTGGCTAGGAAAAAAAGAGAAGAAAACGAAAAAATAGGATTGAAAAGCTGCTATGGAATTATAGCATTTTACATTCCATTTTCCTTCATCAGATGAAAAGGATTTTACCTCTTTTTTATTGCTGACTGATGGATCTTAGTCTTGAAATCTTTCCCTCGAACAATTTTGAATCCCCGCGGCTGTAATTTTGGTATCTTCATACTCCTCCACTTTCTGCCCCTGGCCCGCAGCAGAGTGGCAGTGTTCTCCCATGGCTGCGCTGGGTTGCGGGGTTGCAATTCCTGCCAGGAGCCCTGAGTCAGTTCGCGCTGCTCCGCGGAGGGGTCGGGGCTCTCCTGCACCAGTCCTGGCGTCGATGGTGTTTTACCTTCAGTGCTGCTCCTGTCCCACGCACGGGGTGTGCCCGTTCTGTACTGAAAGGCTCCGTGTGAATGCCCTGACAATTTTTGACGCATTCAGAATCTCAAAAAATGCAATATTAGAAACAAACAAACAAACAAACACAGTAAATAAACCATGTCAATCTTGAATATATGCACCACTGAAGAGTCAGCAGCACGCAAGGCTTGGACACCCACACAGGGAAGGAGCAGGATCTTCCAGCACAGGGACTGATTTTCCCTCTTGGTAGCACAAATTCTGCTGTGAGGAGGATGCTGTGGGCTCCCCTTGCCAGCGTAACCTTTCTACCTCCCTTTTTCACTAAGTTTGAAAGGCTAAGGAGCGCATGTGAGGCATGGGGAAATGATCCAAACTAATAATTTTTTCCTAGGACTCCCTCTGTGTCCAGAAATTTGAGTTCGACCCGCCCTTGTCTGCCTCTCACAAGGTATCGCCGTGGCTCCGGCTCGCAGGCAGGGCAGGTGCGGACTGGCAGCCCTGCCAGAGTTCATCTTTTCCTTTTTTTCCCCCAAAGTGGCTCACCTTGTAGCCATGGCAACTCCCTGCCAGGTGCAGACAGGCCCTGGAGCTGGTGCTGCCTGCAGCTTCTCGCACACCATGAGCTGGAGCATCTCTTTGTGGGCTACAGCAACCCTTCATGGCCAGTACATCCCTTCACGGCCAGTACATCCCTTTGTGGGCCAGTACATCCTTTTGTGGGCCAGCACATCCATTCATGGGCCAGCACATCCAGTCATGGGCCAGTACATCCATTCATGGGCCAGTACATCCTTTCATGGCCACAGCATCCCTTTGTCTGTCGCAGCAAACCTTCATGGGCCACAGGATCCCTTCTTCCCTTTTTGGGCTGCAGCAACCCTTCATGGGCCAGTACATGCCTTTGTGGGCCAATACATCCTTCATGGGCACAGCATCCGTCCGTGGGCCACAACATCCCTTTGTGGGCCTCTGGATCCCTTTGAGGGCCAGTACATCCATTTGTGCGACACTGCATCCATTCATGAGCTGCAGGATCCCTTTGTAGGCTAGTACCTCCCTTCGTGGGCCAGTACCTCCTTTCGTGGGCCAGTACATCCGTTCATGGGCCAGTACCTCCCTTCGTGGGCCAGTACATCCCTTTGTGGGCTCCCACACCCCGGGTGCAGGCCCAGAGGTGCTGGCCAAGACTCCCCATTGAATCTGAGCAGGGGGGTGCATCTGTTCTCCTCCGAAGGGTCGTTACCAACACTGGGGTTCGCTGCTGCCACAAACAGCCCTGTCCCACAGCACACACTCTCTGTCTCCAGAACTCTCCCAGTGGTATGTACATTCTGGGGTGAAAAGGGGATTTGATCCTGCTTAAAGGCATTGGAGGGATGGAGTCACACAGCCTGGGATTTTGCTCCCAGGCATTTCGCTTTTGTTTGTAATTGCAGACATTTGTTATACCCTGCACTGGTCGGGTTGTCTTTTAACGTACCTTGTCATTATGGCAGCAACCTTCCTGAGTGAAGGTTTCTTAATGGAGATTTCTTAATGGAAACCTTTAATTAAGGCTTCCAATACTTTTCCTTATTCCTACAGGCAGCCCAGACCCTTGCCTTGCCTCGCCTTGCCTCGCCTTGCCTCGCCTTGCCTCGCCTTGCCTTGCCTTGCCTCGCCTTGCTTTGCCTTGCCTCGCCTTCCCTCCCCTTCCCTCCCCTTCCCTTCCCTTCCCTTCCCTTCCCTTCCCTTCCCTTCCCTTCCCTTCCCTTCCCTTCCCTTCCCTTCCCTTCCCTTCCCTTCCCTTCCCTTCCCTTCCCTTCCCTTCCCTTCCCTTCCCTTCCCTTCCCTTCCCTTCCCTTCCCTTCCCTTCCCTTCCCTTCCCTTCCCTTCCCTTCCCTTCCCTGTAAACTAATGAGGAGCTGCAGCTCCAGAAGCCTCCGCGTCGGTCCCTGGGGATCTGCTCCGGCTGTGCTGGAGGAGGAGGCAAGGCTTTCCAGAAGGCAGCGGAAAGGGCTGTGCAGGAGCCTCGGGTCTGCATCGCTCACAGCCTGCGGTGCTGGTATCTCTGCATCGGGCACCCACCCCTGGGGTTCACACCGAGCTCTGCTTCTGACGCAACGACATCCCCGGAAAAGGGCAAATCTCCAGAGTCACGCATCCGTTGTGACAGTAGAGATGGGAAGAGTGCACTGGACTGGTTGGAAAAGAGATGACAGTAATAAACCAGATAACAATCCGTAGGGCGATGTTGTATCAGTCCAAAGGTGGGAGTCTGTGGGCTGATTATCAGAGCCATCACGCAGAGCAGAGGGGACGTGTGACTTCTGCCACGGCTCTCTTTGTATCTCGTCGAGGTGGACAAATGAATCATGGAATCGTTTAGGCTGGAAATGGCCCTTGAGATCACTGAGTCCAACCGTTAACCCAACACTGCCAAGCCCAGCACTAAAGCCCGTCCCTAAGCGCCACGTCTGCACGTCTCTTACACACCCCCAGGGCTGGTGACTCCACCACTCCCCTGGGCAGCCTGTTCCAACGCCTGACAGCCCTTCTGGGGAAGAAATTGTTCCTAATATCCCATCTGAACCTCCCCTGGGGAAACTTGAGGCCGTTTCCTCTCATCCCGTCACTTGTTACCTGGGAGAAGAGACTCATCCCCCCTCTCTGCCCCCTCCTGGCAGGGAGTTGCAGAGGGCCAGGAGGTCTCCCCTCAGCCTCCTCTGCTCCAGACTGAACCCCCCCAGTTCCCCCAGCCGCTCCCCAGCAGACCTGTGCTCCAGACCCTGCCCCAGCTCCGTTGCCCTTCTCTGGCCACGCTCAAGTCATTCAATGGCCTTTTTGGGGTGAGGGGCCCAAAACTGAACCCAGGAATCGAGGGGCGGCCTCCCCAGTGCCGAGCCCAGGGCTCAGATCCCTTCCCTGTCCCTGCTGGCCACACCAGTGCTGACACAAGCCAGGATGCTGTTGCCCTCCTTGGCCCCTGGGCACACTCTGGCTCATGTTCAGCCACTGTTGACCAACACCCCGGGGTCCTTTCCCAATGGGCAGCTTTCCAGCTGCTCTGCCCTAAGCCCGTAGCGTTGTGTGGGGTTGTTGTGACCCGAGCACAGGACCCTGCACTGGGACTTGCTGAACTTCATACAGTTGGCCTTGGCCCATGGCTCCAGCCTGCCCAGGTCTCTCTGCAGCCTCCCTACCCTCGAGCAGACCAACACTCCCACCCAGCTGGGTGTCATCTGCAAACTGACTGAGGGTGCCCTCGATCCCCTCGTCCAGATCATCACTAAAGATATTGAACAGAACTGGGCGCAAGCACTGAACATCACTCACGACCAGCCACCAGCTGGATTTTACTCCATTCACCACAACTCTTTGGGCCCGGCCATCCAGACCGTTTTATACCCAGCAGAGAGTACACCCTTCCGGGCCATGAACAGCCAGTTTCTCCAGGGGAATGGGAAACAGTGTCAGAGGATTTACTACAGTGAACAATATGCACAGCCTTTCCCTCATCCACTAAGCAGGTCACCTTGTTATAGAAGATCAGGTTTGTCAGGCAGGACCTGCCTTTCCTAACCCATCCTGACTGGGGCTGATCCCCTGTTGCCCCGTACCTGCCGGGTGAAGGCACTCAGGATGAGCTGCTCCATCACCTCCCCCAGCACCGAGGCCAGGCTGACAGGTCTGTAGTTCCCCAGATCCTCCTTCCAGCCCTTCTTGTAGATGGGCATCATATTTGCTAACCTCCAGTCAGCTGGCACCTCCCTGGTGAGCCACGGCTGCTGGTAAATGATGGAAAAGTGGCTTGGTGAGCACTTTCACCAGCTCCCCCAGTACCCTTGGGTGGATCCCATCGGGCCCCACAGACTTAGATCATGGGGCTTCATTGCGCTCCCTGTGTCCCAGCTCAGGGGCTGGTACCCTGATGAGAACAACAGGTCTTGCTATTAAAGACTGAGGCAAAGAAGGCACTAAGTACCGCAGCCTTTTCCTCAGCCTTTGTTACCCGGTTTCCCCCTGCATCTCATAAAGGATGGTAATTCTCCTTAGCCCTCCTTTTGTTGCTCATATAAATATAGAAACATTTTTAATTGTCTTTTACAGCAGTAGCCAGACTAAGTTCTAGCGGGGCTTTGGCCCTTCTAATTTTCTCCCTGCATAACTTCACGACCTCCTCGCGGTCCTCCTGAGTTGCCTGCCTTCTCTTCCTGAAGTCATAAGCTCTTTCTTACCTGAGTTCCAGCCCAAGCTCTCTGTTCAGCCAGGCCGGTCGTCTTCCCCGCTGGCTCGTCTTTCGGCACATGGGGACAGCCTTTTCCCATGCCTGGAAGATTTTATTCTTGAAGAACATCCAACCTTCCTGGATGCCTCCCAAGGGTCTCTGGTAACCAGGCCCCTAAACAGGCCGACTCCTGCCTGCAGCAGTCCAAGGTGGCCGTTGTGCCGAGCCCCCTCCTTCCTTCTCTGAGAATCAAAACCTTTATCGTTGTGCGATCGCTCTGCCCAGGACAGCCTCCCACCACCACATCACCCACATCTCACCCCATCACCAACCATCCCATCACCCCCAAGTCCTCTGTTTGCCAACACCAGCGGGCCGCCTGCCCTCGATTCTCCCTCACCAGCTGTGTCAGGAAGGTCCCTTCCACGCGCTCCAGGAACCTCCCGGACTGTTTCCTCCGCTGTGTTGTATTTCCAGCAGACATCGGGTAAGCTGAAGCCCTCCATGAGAATGAGGGTTGGCAATCGTGAGACTTCTCCCCTCTGCTTGCAGAGCATTTCGTCTGCCTCTTCAAACATGAAATATCTGTGGCTGTGGTCACCAGAGCCATGCAGTAGTGTAAAAGCATTTTATAACTATATCATTCCAGGAAATTCAGTCTAGTCTTTACTTAGTGCAAAATAACTTCTGGTTTGTTGTGGGTTTTGTTGTCGTCTTTTTTTTTTTTTTTTAAATCATCAGTGAGCTTGATCCTTGTTATGTTTTATCAATAATTTCCCTTACACTCCTAATCTTTCTGTGGCATTACTTCTGTTCAGTGATCATTAATAGATATATCTGCTCACTGCTATAAAAAACAAGGGGAGGAAATCATAACCACATCTCCAGTGTGAATATATTGATTCAGTCTCAAAGATCAATATTAAAAACTCAGATGAAACCTGGCCTTTTCCCTCTGAGGCATTTGAGCTCAGTGGGTACAAACACGACGCCCATCAACACTGGTCCTTAATATAAAGTATGTAATTAACACCTAAACTAGAACCTCACAGGATGTTTGTTTTGTGAATAGTTCAAAATAATCCAAACAAGGTTATTTTTTAGGCATTTTATTCTTGGTGAACAAAAGAGAAAACAGCTGCAGTGATGAACAGCCGCACACATTGTCAACACCAGGCGATGCCAACGCATCATGTACCACACTGAGCGGCTGTACCTGTCCACAGTCACAGCTCTCCCCGTTCAGCTCATCGGTGCATTGAGACTATATCGGCCTCGAATTCGCATGGAACAATTTGCATGCAACGATGACGCCGACTCTTTCTCTCTGGTTATTTTGCGGCTGTGCTGGAGCACCCATCGCTGCAAGCGAGACACCTGGACCTCAGTGGACACACGGCAGCTCTGTTGGGTCGTGGTTACAGGCCCATGTGTTAAATGTTCATCCCTTTCTTGCAGCCCGTAACACCTGACCTTTAATACACGCCACAGGCTTTTATTGCAAATAGTCGGATGCTTTGAGGACAAGGAGGTGTTGCCACACGTACGTAAGGACTGTTGAACTCTTTTCCAGTGTTTTCATGTTCTTCCAGAGAGGAGAAAAGCCAAAGAGAGCCACCCAGCCAGGCACAGGGGAGGTCAGATTCGGACGTGAAAGCTGCTCCCCGACGCAGATGGTTCACACCCTTTCTAGCTCCTTACAAATGCAACCCAGCAGAGTAACACGTGGAGCGAGGGTGACACTCCGTGATAATCTAGGAGAAGTACAGGGGCTTTTCTTTTGGTCTGGCCGTTCTCTCCTCGTTGGCCAGGGCGTGAAGTCCACCACAGACGGGCTTCATGTGCTGTGGTTCAGGGCCGGGCGAATGTCCTCCTCCCAGTGTCTGTGACTACCTCAGCGCTTCACCAGGACACGATAGGTCCCACAACCAACTGAGGAGGCAACGTGCTGGCCAAACCACGAGCTCTGTGCATCTCAGCAAGACTGCGTGCTCTCTTAAGGAATAGAAAAAGTAATTTTAAACTTTAAGACAAATTTTCCCAGGTGAAATCCAGTAAAACAAGTTGCTCCACGATCCTGGGAGGGGAAGGTGCTTTGTTCTCTACAGATCCGTGCCCTCTAGTTGATTCTTTCCGACTGATTTATAATAAGGTTGTGGCAGAAGGACTGGCCTTGGCAGATATTGTAGGATGTGTCTGCTGATGAGAAGCATCTGGAGACGCTTTGGCCTTTTAGATACCAAAATGCCTCTCCAAAGTTAGGAGAGAAACAAAGCAGAGCATCCTCTAGTGCCTAACAAATTGCCGACTCTGAAGGAAACCTTCCTTTCAACCGATGCCAGTTCTAACGACAACTGAAAAGAGCCAGGCTTTATTCCTAGTATGGACAGTCTGTATGGCCTTTTTCCACTGGGTCTGTTGTACAAAAAGACCCTCAAAACAGAGTTTCACAGGATTCAAAGCCCTTTAGGAAACTGGGCTTAAAACGCAAAATAGAATTTGCCTTAGGAAAATAATATCCCAGGAAAAAAATATGTTGAGTAATGATTAGTATCTTGGCCAAGACTCAGCCGGTTTCCAGCATTGTTTCCAGCGTCCAGTGTGGTTCCCAGCATTGCTTTGTGTATCGGCATCGTCTTTTGGACGAGGCTTAAACTTCGCCATACATGAAACAGCAAGGCCCAGAGCGAGGCTTCTGTGACTGAAGGTGTTGGGGTTACACCTGGAAATCCAGCAGCCCCTAACCCTGAGGGTGCGGACGGTGCATGCCCCTCCTCCCCAAAAGGGGCCGCGCTGCTCCTCAGCATCCTTGTGGGGGAAAAGCTGCTGCAGGTGGGTGATGATGAAGCAGAGCTGCTCATCTCTCAGAGCAACGCAAGTCTGAGCTCCGTCCTGCAGCTACGTTGAGCGATGGTGCCTGATTTCTGTCATCTTCAGAAATACGAAAGCCTTTCTGACAGAAAAAGCACGTCAGTAGGTGGGAACTCTGTCCCTTGCATAAGCTTAATTTTTGAGAGGTTTTGCTCAAATCAGGATGAGAAACCCGGTATCAGTTCTCATCACACCCTCCCCTGGAAAGCAGGGGCTTTCCCAAATCACGTGGCAATTCATACTGGCCACGCCAAGAGCTGCTGTGCCTTTGCTCTGTGTCAGCTTGGCATCGTTTATCACTGCAGATTTTACTTCACTGATCATTTGCACCTTACAGAAGGAACACAACTGGAGAGTGAGGGAATTTCACCACTGGGTCTGCGAGTGATTTGCGTTTTGCAGCTACTGGGACAGGAGTGCAGAATAAATTTTATCCTAAAATCCTTTCCTCAGGGCTCCCCGCTGTTAATGGTGCCTTTATTTCTTTCAGCACCAAATGTTTCATTGGACAATCCCAGCTGATGTTATGCTGTATTTCCTTTCCAACTTCACCTCCACTTTTAATATCTCCCATTATGTTATTACTATTTTGAGGGGCTGATGCCAGACTGTAACGATTTTTCTTTATCCTGCCCTGGATCTTTGTAAAGGCTCCAGACTCTTGTTGGAAATACACCTTCAACTATTTTCTTTTTTTTTTTTTTTTTCATAGAAGATGTTCTCCTGGAAGATTGACGCTATTACCTCCCTGCTGTGATATCTCTGGAAAGGCGATCGTTTTACTAAATAGGAGCAAGAATAATCTGTCCTACTCACCAGCCTTTTTTTAATCAGTGGGTACGTTCATGGCTTGTTAGCAGAGCCCAGGCTGCCTCTCTGCACGCTGTCAGCCTGCCACAGCGGTTTCTTCCTCAGCCCTTTCCCTAAACCTCAGTGGGAGGCTGTTAATTAGAGTGTCCGGCTGTCCCGGGGGTTGTGTGATGACCTTCTCTGCTGTGTGTGAGTCAAGGGACACGGCTGTGTCACGGGGGTTGCGGCAGCCTTGAGTAGAGCCAGGAGGATGTAACGTGCTGTTGTGTTCCCTTCCCTCCCGCTGTACTGGCAGCCAAACGTCTGAAAATAAATCAGAGGGATCAGCAGCTGGCAGGGACGGTGGGTAACATCGGGGCAGCCCTACTCATGGTCAGACTCATCCTGGTCTCCGCAGAGCTGGTGCTGATGAGTTTCGGCGGGGATCGCTGGCACCGTGGAGGCACCTGGAGAATCCCCGGGTGAAATGACGTGGGGTTTGGTCCTGACATCGCTGCGTCGGTGCCAGTGTAAGCGCCGAGCAGTCCTGCTGGCTGTAGCCGCATCCAGCCCTGATACAGAGATCACAGAACAGTTTCTCCATGCTGAGGGCGACACAGCGAGCCCCGGTTATTCCCCTAGCTAAGCCTGGTTTAAAAAGGGAGTCTTGGCCTGGCTGCAGCCAGCGGAAGGTTCACTTCTGAACTCGTGGAGGCAGGATTTTACCATTATCACTGAGATAAGCCTTCCAGCACTGCCTATCATTTCTGCTGCTCTTCTGCTAATACGCCTTTTACCCCAGTTTCATTTAAGGTTTGTTCCTCTCTGTGCAGAAAATGTTTCTGCCCAGTAATCCTATTTCATAATCCCTTCCGTGCCTGTTTGATTTATATCGCCTCCAATCTCCTGTGATCTCCTGCACAGCAGCAGTCAGATGTCTGCCGGCTTGTCCAACCCCATTCTCTGTTCTGTCAAGCTGCAAACATCTCAGAAGCATCCGTGTCCTTTCCTACCCTTTCCAGAGGCTGTTCAGGCAGAGCTGCACAATCTGATGGAGTACAGCCACGTCGCACTTGTGCCATGAAAAGGACACCCAGTGCGTACCACTGGGTTGTAAACCTCGAGTAAAACTGTCTCTGTGAAATCCCCAACGCACCTCCCGTCGCCTTCAGAGGGACCCAACAGGAATCGCCGCGGCATTTCTGCTGATGTTTTCTCGAGGCGTGGTGCCCGAAGACCGTCATCAGTGTTTTATAAAAATGCCTGTAGAAAATCAGGAAAGTTCCTCTGCCATGTGAGATGGTTTATTCCCCGCACGCTCTGCTCATGAAGGCACCGCAGCAGCGCTTTGTAGAACCTGGCCGGAAGGGACTGAATAGTTTTGCAATCACAGTTTTCCTGGTTTGTGCCTCAGCAGCTCAGACGAGCCGTTGGAGTTGTGTTTCCTCCCTGGGCTCTCAGGAGGGGGAAGAGCAGCGGCCGAGGATCTCTCCAGCCACAGCCCCGACCCTGCTGCCCCGGCCTGGGGAGGGGGCTGCAAATCCACCTCTTGGCTGCACCCGGGAGCGCGGGTCTGCTCCCAACTGCAGTGGAAGGATTCCCGCCTCGTTTCAATAATGGATTAATTAGTGCTCCTGTGTCTAAAATTGCTCCATTTCCGAGTCCATCAAAGTCTGTGAAAGCTCTGTCACATGCTTTGAGGGGATTAGGAGGAGGCAGCGTTTATAGAAGATAAGGAAAAATGGGACAGGAAAAGGAAGGATTTATTGCAGAACCGAAACAATTGGTACGACCAGTAATATATATTTTAAATTTCTATTTAAAGAATTTATAGATTTTTAAAAATTTCTATTTAAGAATTTATAGATTTTTTAAAAAAAGAATTTATATATTTTAAAAATTTCTATTTAATAATGTATAGATTTTTAAATTTTTTATTTTAAGAATTTATATAATTTTCTAAATTTCTATTTAAGAATTTATAGATTTTTAAAATTCCAATTTTAGGAAATGAAAGATTTTAAAAAATTTCTATTTTAAGAATTTATATATCTTTAAATTTCTATTTAACAATTTATATATATCTTTGAGGGGTCTCATTTGCTCCCCTAGCCCCAAGCAGCGCCACGGCACGACCCAGCTGCGTAGCAGGATGCACTGGGCTCATGGCACCGGGGCTGGAGTAGCCTGTCAGAGGCGTCATCACCGTTACCCCCTCGCAGGGCGGGTGGGCGCAGCCGGGAGACGCCTGGCGAGGGGGTGGATGTCTCTGTGACTCTGTTCTGCAGCAGCCTTAGCGGGAGGAGAGAGGAGGAGGAGCGCTGTCTGAAGGGACTCTGTAGGTGGTGGGGAGAGCTCATCTCCATTTTTTTTCCCTGACAAATAAGTGGAAATAAATAATTCAGCGAAGGGAAAATTATAGAGCGCTGAATTTGTCACCATTCCTCATAGAGCTGGCTTTTGAAACACGTAGTACTTTCTGCTGGGACCAGATGGAAACTTGCTGTGTAAATGCATGAAAACATACCGAGAGTCAAAGAGAATGTATTTGTTGTCCAAACAGGATTTCTTCACATGAAAACAGCCATGAGCGGAGTCAATAACATGTAATGCTACAGAAAAGACCTTTTTAAGCCGAAACATGACAATCTAAAGACAATTTGTCTTTTCTAGTCCAACCATGACGTTCCAGTGGTGCAGAATAACTTTGCAAAGGTACGCTGGCACTGTTTCTTTTAAAAAAAAAATTGCTTTTGAGCAGGCAAGCAGCAGCAATGTCCGGGGTCAGAGGGAAATTCCCCGAGTTCCCAGGTATGACCCCGCTTCAGCGTGATTATCACCTTTGCTATTCCTTTTTACGATGAGGCTATGTACTAGGCAAACTGTCCGGGAAGTTTGTCATGAGAACAGATGCCCACTGACAAGAAGATAAGCATATTTAAACGCTTTCCAGGGGCTTTCCTCATTACTCAGTTCATTCACAGGGGGCCCCACAGACCCGTTTGTGCAGCCTGTAACGTGAAGAAGCAGGAACAGCAGGGGAACCTCTTTGTCCTGTGCAGAGCATGGGTCTGCCCAGGCTTTACGTCTCCCTCCCGTCCTGGCGTTGTCGTGGCTCCTGGAGTCAGTCCCCTGCACCCAGCAGCACCCGCCGCAAGGCTGGGCCCAGGAGGGAGCTGGGCTGGGACCAGCTGTCGAGCTGGAGGGCGAGCGCCTCGATCAGAAGAGACGCGGGAGCACCTCGGCACAAGGTCGGGAACACGGGGATGATCTCAGACTAAAGCACCTTCCATTACCTTGAAAACCCCGAACTGGCCGTCTGAGGCGTAATTCCTTGTTTGCAGAGATAATGTCAATGATTGGAATAATCATCGACTTGATCCAGCTGGAAAAGCAAACACGCTATTTCCATGGCTGGAGCCGTGTTTGCTGAGCGGTGGCACCTGTGACACATGGGAGGATGAGCTCACACCCATGAAATATTTCTGTTCCTACTCCTATTGTCCTTCGCAACGGAAGTTTTCACCTTTGTTTTTACTATAAATCCCTTGTAGGAGAGAGATCATCCGCAGCTCTGACTCAGACCATTAAGAGCATATTGAGAAATAACTTGGGTTTCCCAGAAGACTAATTTACGTCAGCAAGCAAAAAGATAATCACAGTCATAAATCTTTGTCCATGTCCGTATCTCCTGATTGCTTTAAAAAAATATCAGGTCAATACTTTCTATACCTTACCCAGATGCAGCAGTTTGACTTGTTTTCCCCAACATCTGCAGTGCATGGTAGTTACGCTGGTTTGCAGCAGCCTCATTTCCAGCACGCTGGAATTAAACACGGTCTGTAAATTATGCATGACTTTTTAACATTCATGAATCCCATCATTCTACTTTATTGATCAGTTCTTTCCCATAACTGGCAACAACCCATGAGGAAATGAATGTTCTACATCAGGCAAATGGGAATTTTATTGGTGTAATATTGGGAAAGCAATAGACATGCTTAGCAAGCTAAAATGTTACTATCCTTTATGTTTGTTTCAGAGTGGCATTGGTATCCTCCTGTCTGCATTTTACCTGGGCTCTTCACGGGAGTTAAAAAAGCTGCTCTGTTTAATATTTATAGGGAAACTAGGATATCCACCTCGCTGTCTATTACTATTAATATTAATGAAGGTAACCATATACCTTCCTTTCCTTCTATTAATATTAATGAAGATGAACACATATGTGAACGTAGGGATGCTAAAGGTTTTCATTACAGCTTTTTTCTTAGGGCCGGCAGTCGGCCTTTCCTGCTCCCACCCCCTCTCTGCTCCACACACATACCACGTAGGCACCCGTGGCCAACGGCAACACAAGGCTCCTCTGCTGACCCCCGTGCCCAAGGCACGGCAGTGCCCTGTGCTTCAGCCCAAATAAACCTACCGTCAGTAAATCTGGTTAATAAAGCCCGTGTACTGAAATGCAGCGTTTTCCCTCGCGTCGGTTATAAAACACGAGGTGTAAGACACGTCAACGGCAACAAAAGTCAATGAGTGGAGAGGAGCTGCAGCCACAGCTCTGCCGTCCTCACGTTCGGAGCGTGAGGGAGGAGGAACCAACGCCTTCTCGTCAAGGGAATACGCACACCTAAATAAGAAAAAAAAAAAGAGTTTTGTATAAAAATGGTTACTGGTTGAACACGATAGCACCAAACCCCTCGTTGCTCTTAACAGGGAGGGCAGCTGGCCACGTCACAGACACTTTTAGACGGTCCCACGAGCGTCCCAGAGAACCATCACGGTAACAAACCGGCCCCCCATCCCCATCCTGACCTCTCGCGACGCCGCTTGTGTATCTGTGGAGACACAGACTCACAGTCTGAGGGCAACTAAAGGAAATGTTATTCTCCAGATGCGCCTCCTAAATCATGTAAATGTGTGATTTGCATTCATTGCTTTCTGCCTTGGGAAAACGCCTGATTCTGTTGTATACTTTGATAAAAGTGATTAGTGCAAGAGAGTCAGCTCTGCGTCAGTTATTGGGTGCACGTAATCAGATCAATCTGCTCATTTGGTTTCCTGCTCATCGAGGAACTTTATGGTTGTTGAGTGTTACTAAATTTGTGTCCACCCGGAAAATGAAGAGATTTAGATTTATTCTAATAAAATCTTGTACCAAGGTGAAATTAACCTGCAGAGAAAAGTGAGCACTGCTCTAAAACCTGGTATCAGTTTGGAGTGTGCATACAGCAAAACCGCTCCTTGTTAAAGCACAACCTGCCTTTAACTCTCCATTTTTCTCCAGAGTGCACAGTAGAAGAAATAGAATGACCTCAGGGCTTTTTTTTTTTGCAGAGTGCTCCAAAATAGTTGAGAAAAAAATCCCCTTAATTGTGCTCTGGGAAGGTCTTGAATGCTCTCACTTACACCTCGTAAGTACAAGTCGGTGGTTTGTATTAAAATAATAAAGAAGCTGCTAGGAAAAAAAAAAAAAAAAAAGCAGTTTCTCACAAATAATCCCAAAAGGAAAGCAGAGGGTGCACCTAGCAGCCACGGTGGCAGAGAGCTGGTGTTATATACCAGGCAGATGAAGCGTTTCTCCAGAGATTCTGGAAAATCACAATATAGTCGATTATAACCCCAGCAATAGAGAGAAATGGCAGAGAGGGGCATAGCCTCTAACGGGTGAAAAAACCCTTTGTAATCTGAGATATTTTAGCAAATAAAGTCAATAATCCAGAAAGAGAGCAGGGCTGCCAAGCAAACAAAGCAACAATCCTCTTTTGACTGTCTGGAGGAGGTTATCGGTGTCCTCGCTTGGCGAGCCCACGCTGTGCGCGTGTACGGCCCCGGGCGTGGGATCTTCATCAGCGGCCCTAGAGTGAAAGCAGCATCTTGGATGGGCTTTTGGGGAGTCAAACTAAATATAACTTTGCCTTACAAGAAAATGATTCTTTATTACATATGAGAAAGCATATGTCCTGATCTTTGAATTTTTGGGTAGCCAGGGAATGAGAAGCCCGTCTAAATGAGCTACTGACCATCCCCTTGGATATGGGGAATTAAATCAGTTTATTCTCTAGGAATACCCCTTTTTCAATAGGACTACCTGTCATTACACAGCCGCAGCACCAGAGTGTCCTCACCACATCACACATTTTTTCCAATATGTTTGATCTTTACAATAACTTTGTGACTACCCAGAGCTCTTCATAAATATTTAATTCAAATTATTGTGCAGACAAAAGCACCAGGGAAGAAAGTGACTCACTGTTTCTTAATCAGAGATGAGTGACTAGGCAGCTCTGGCGTCGCAGCGGGAGAGGGTTATTGGTGCTGATTAAATCATCTGAGGATGGATCCCATGTGAGCTTGTGGGTCGCATCCTGGCTTGAGCCGTGCCGTGGCGGTGTGCACCGAGCGGTTCTGGAGCAAAATACACAATTAGCTGTTCTTTGCACGCAAGGCTTTGTGATTTTTAAAACTTTTTTTTTTTTTTTTTCTCCACAACAGCGACCAAACCCCTTGCTTCTGGCATAGAAAAAGAGGAATAAGACGTGTGACTTCTTTCTAGTGTTCCATTTTCATTAGATAAATGCACATAGGTCAGAGCACCGTGGGTCTGAGCTGTCTTTCTAGTCAGCGTCTGACTCTGACAGGCGCTTTGCCACCGGTGCTCAGGTGCCAGACTGCCTACCCCCCTCCTAGGCACTTGGTTTCGCGAGTGCATCCCACAGACTTAAAACAAACAGTGTGCTCGTACCTGTTCAGGAAACAGAAATACAGTTAATTTAAAATATCTTGTGGGATAGTAAAAATTTCTTGGACCATCGGCTGGAGTATTTGTGAGAAAACAAGCACAACTCGTATGAACTAAACTAGCACAAAACACTTTAGCAGTAAAATAATGGTAAAAAGCAGTAGGAGTAATTTATTTTGGCTTTCAAGAGCTTTAACCATGATATCATGGATGGAAACAAGAAACAAAAAGTGATCACGCATTAAAATAATTGCTTATTAAACATTCTGTGCAAGGTACAGCCATTTCTGTGTTCTCCTGGTACAATTTAATTGACCTTTGTTTATGCTCACATTTTTCCGGAATTCAGTTTCATTCATTTGGTGACCTACAATAAATTTATCATATTTGGTTAATTACAGGAAGGTTTTAAATTAATACCAGGCATTAGCTTTACCTTTTGCGCTAAGCCAGTTAAATGAGAGTGGGTACACCAACAGCTACAGAGGTGCTGCAGGAAAAATTGATGAAAAGACCTTTGCCTGAAATGACACTTACAGCTACAGCCAGTGTCCTCATGGCCACCTGTGTTGTTCCAGGTGGAGTTTCCTCAGGACACGGAGATTTACGTCCCTTTGGATGTACATGGCATTGCTGTGCCTCCACTAATAGGTCACCAAAGCCAGCATGAGGGCTCCCACCTTGTTCCATCCCATCCCACCCCATCCCACTCCACCCCATCCCATCCCATCCCATCCCACCCCACCCCATCCCATCCCATCCCACCCCATCCCATCCCGTGGGTGAGAAGGTCACAGCCCACATTCACTTGAGCCAGAAGCAGCGATGGCTAAACTATATGTGAAACTTCTTGGGAAATGCTGCACTTACTGTTCATTTTAAAGCAAGAGCCCTTTTTTCTGACTTAAAACACGGGTCTGGAAATGGCAGTGGGTCAGGGAGTGCTGCAGGGACAGCAATACACCCCTGCTCATTGCTCCGTTTTGTGAATTATTCTTTAAACGTTCTTGAAAACGACTTTAAGATGGTTTTATCCACCTTTTTCCATAGTTAGTGAAAGTTTCCACTCTGTAGCACAATAAAGATTTTATTGAAAAAATGGCGACGCAATGGACAGCCGAAAAATGACTAATCATCACTATGTCAGTCCCCTTGACTTACCCTCATTACATGACACTTCTCCTGCATCCGAAGATTTTCTCTATTTTACATAATCCTGTAACAAATTCTGCCTTCAAGCAAAAGTTGGAGCGACAGCCCAGGAAATAAATGAATCTATGGTCAGGTGTACCTTGCTAGAATAACCACGTATTTCTAATTTTGGATAGCTGCGACACTACCCTGGAAGTTACGGCTGTTGGGTGACAGTTATTGTTATGAATTGCTTTTGCGGGTCTTTCAAGTCTGCAGGGTGATATCAATCCTCAGGGAAAGCACTGAAGGGGAAATTCACAATCAGTTCCTGTTTTAATCTTAAATTAAAAGTATCGCCACTGTGGGGAACTGCACATCGAATGAGCCTCCAGAATTTCGTGTCAAATGCCCCATTGTTTCCACTTCTTGTTGGTCCTACCGCTGCTTGTGCTGCACCTGCAGCAAGCGCCGGCCACGGTCAGCGCTGAAGCGTGGAGCGCTCTCCCCTCAGTGTGGGTTAGCCCTTCATGTGCAAATTCATCCTTCGCTCGGCTTGTATCTGTGAAAATCCTTATCTAGTCTGAGCTGTAATTTCAGCAGGACTCGTTATATAGCGGCTGTATAACCTTGATATATGTTGCCAGGTGACCTTGATGAAACGGCCGCAGAAATCAAAGGAACGTTATCCATTGGACGCGCTGGAAATACAAACATTTCTTTTTCTTGTACCACTGCAGGAGGCAGAAGAGTCTGAGCAGATAAAAAAAAAAAAATCACAATTTCCTGTTCTGTTTTATCAGCCAAGGGGGTGTCACCTCTGGGGGCAGGTGAGTGTAAAACCTTCCGAGAGGCCGTGCTGCTGCAAGGGACGGCGGCTGACGCCAGGACCAGGCAGCGGAAACTTTCCATCCGATTTGTAAAACTCCTGTTTGGCTCAGGGAAGTGCAAACCCTGAGAAGGAGGCGGGTTTTGACCCGTGACTTTGCTGCTGAAGCCTGCGAGGGAAAGCGTTCCCAGAGCAGCCCGGTGACACCTCCCTGCCCTCCCCGGCACCCGCGCCCTCACCGCTGTCCGAGAGATGGAAATGTATTTTATTGTAATTTGTTGTAGAATTATTGTGAAGAGCACTGTCTGTCTCATGCACATCGAGGTTTCCAAAGCTCTGCAAGATCCGAAGCAATATATAAAGTCAAGATACTGCTGTTTTATTCCCTGAATCATGCCAAAGGGGGAAAAAAAGGCATTATAAATAGCTGCAGGCAGAGGCGAAGGCTGTTGTGCTCAATGCCAGTTTTATGATGCTGAGGTGAAGCTGGTATGAGTCACTCCTATAACTTACATGGGCATGACACAGACTTTTGACATTCAATATTTTCTTTTTCGCTTACCAAAAGTTATAATTACCCCTTGAAAGCTTGGATCCGCTTTCTTCTCCTACCATTTAGTCCCTTTCTGTTTGGCTCTCTGCCATTTTCCGATGCGCGCAGCCCATCTGGGCACTTTTCTGGCCCTTATTGCTCTCGTAGCTGAGTGCTTGCAGGATTTATGGATTTTTTTTTCAGTCCGTATCCCATATTGTGTCCTTGGCAATTAGAGACCCGGGGACTCAATGCAGCAGGTCACAGTCACTGCACGGCACGGCCAGCAGCAGGACCAGCGTACGTGTGTGTTGTATTTTGGCTGCAGGATCAAGTCTGTGCTCAAGCTCAGACTCCTTTTTAACCCAGACTGCTTGGTAAGAACAGTGATATTTAAGAGATCCCAAAAACAGGGTGGAGGAGAAAAGCTTGGCTTGTCTCACCTATGAGATAGACCTCATTCTGCCCCTATGGCCTGCCAACTTTTCTAAGCGTTTTGTGTCTTAAAAATAGCACTGCCTCATTTTATTATAACGGCCAGTTCAAGCAAACTGAAGCAAGCTAGGAAAAATATTGGTCTTTTTTTTTTTGCCTTCATCCTTCTTTCTACAGAAGCCCTTACAAAATGTCCTTTGAGGACGCTTACATCCCTGTAAAAAATGCATTCCCCCCATTTGTAAGTGTATTTATTTTACCAGAGAGGTGTTTACTTAGTGTCAGAGGTCGAGATCTGAGCTTTCTGAGCTCAGAATTACCTTCCTACTACCGGCTTTGGGGGCTCCTGGTCCAGCCAGAGCACCCAGATGCTGCTTTCTTTCACAAGGAAATAGTAGAAAGATGTAACTGAAGGGGACAGCAGTTTTTGACTGCCTGTGGAGATACAGATGTTTCACTTGTCAGCCTTGAAGACTAAGCTTTCCAACAGAAAAACATCGCTGGTCAGGGGGCAGTGCTTGATTACCAACCAAACGTGTGTCGGCAGCCCTGCCTGAACGGTGTATTGCTTTAAAACAATTGCTCCTCTCATTTTTAAAGTGATTTTAGGAAGGGACACTCTCCCTGAGAGAATCACGTCCCGTGCACCGACTCCCTCCTGCTCGTGAGCCCAACTCCTCCCGCGCTCCTGTGGGCTGGGAGGACAGACACCGGTGGCGGAGCCGTTCCTTCCCGGCTGCTGGGCCAGGACGTCCTCGTCCCACCGTCACCCAGCAGCGCAGACCCCCGGGTTTTATTATTTAGTTGTGGGAGTGGGTGAGCAGGAAGAGTGGGGAGCGGCGCCGCCTTTAGCAGGGAGATACAGCTCTGTGTTACAGCGGCTCCGCCGAGGCGCCGAGCGCGCTGCGCGGCGTCAGCTGATGCTTTTGCAGTCCAGGCAAAGATGACATTAATAAATGATGAAGAAGCAGATCTCAGGTGTGTGCTGGTGGGGAGAATCTGCAAGACGGACAGCTTGGGGGACGGGCTTTGGCAAATCAGTTCAATTTTCTCTGCCTCTTTATCCATTAATGATGGCTAAAAAATTACAGTTCTTCTGTAAAACGCCTTGTAATATCCATTACTAGTAATAGATACTGCTGTAAAACGCTCTGTGAGAAGCATGGTGCATTGTTATCTATGGTCCCCTTTTTACCTAGGACATTCGCAATAATTTTGCGTTCCAAATAACGCTGCCTATTTTAAAGGACATTTAAAAGCTTCTTTTTCTCATTCTCTATAAAACTGTCCTTTTAAAATGCTTCCTTCCTTACAACAGGGTGTTAGAGTGCTGTGTGCATCAAGGATATTATTGACATATTAGGCGGGATATTTTTAGCATAGTGGAAAAAATAAAAATCTTGAGAAAGGTCAGTTCTTTCACTGTGCTAATTAAATTGCCGTGGAAGGAGATTATATCACGATGGTGACCAGCAAGCTCGCCCGAGCATCACTGGGCAGCAGGTAGCCTTTGTGAGAGGGCTGGTGCGAGCGCGTCTGCCTGGCAGAGGTGGACAAACACTGACTGATCGCCCATGAGTCATTCGGCAGAAGATGCCTTTCTTTGATGTTTTCGTTTCACAAAGCAGGGCAAGCAGACAGATTTCTTAAAACGAGATCGTTTTCATGCCCTTTCTGTTACATCTCCTGCTAACTAAGCGCAGCTCTGCGTGCGTGCTCTGCAGCAGCAGCGGAGTGTGCCGATAAACGGGTCCGTGCAGGGCGACGCCTGTTCGCCGCAGCCGCTGCGTGCTGCTAGGACCGTTTGGGAGAGAAAAAACAACCCGAGGGTGCTCTGAATAAAGGATGAGATGGTACTTTCCCCCTCCTGTGAGCGTCACACAGCCCCAGGAGCTGACCGAGTCGGCAGAGCAAAGCCAGCGGCTCCGCAGCCCCGGTGATGAGGTTCGGTCGCCCACGGCCTGGCCGGCCCCGGCCGACGGTCGTGCTGGGCTCTGCGCTCGCCTCTGCAATCCTCCGTGCTCCCGACACGTGTGCTGCCTCTTGCCAAAGCTCTCTGCAGCTCCGTCCTACCACTTCCCACCCCTGCGCCCACCAGCGACTACCCCAGTGTTCATCCCGTAGCCCCGTGGCTCTCGTCATGGTTTGTGGCTGGGGACTGAGCAGAGACTCGTCTGTCTCCCGCAGAGCCCTGTAGTGGTTTAGCAAACACCTTTGTGGCTGAAGAGTTTTGGTTGGTGAGCAGTTAACAGCACGAGGGCTGTTCACCCGCCCAGCCCGGCGACTGACCCTTTCCAGCAAGTGTGAACCCGTGTGCACGCTTCCACGAGAGCCTGGGACGTGTCTGTCCAGTGGGGGGATCCATCCTCCGGGGTGGAACTGTCGCCGTCTTTCAAGACACGGATTTTAATCAGTATCTGCGCAAAGCATTTTAACTGTAAACTGAATTACTGCTTTAAACGCGGCAATTAAGAAGATGAAGCTGGGGGAGGGTAGCCTGCATATCACGTTGAGTGTCACACGCTTCACCAGAGTTCCCGGGGTGGGTGTGATGAATCCGTGAGCAAACGGGTCCGTAGGAAAAGGTCAACAGGGCCAAACCCAGGTGCTACAGTTGTGGACCCAGCAAAGGGGGTTTGTGGCTGGAGATCCCGAAGGGACGGACAGGGACTTCATTGGGAAAGATTAGATTTAGGATCGTAAATTACTTATTAAATCCTTGAACTCATTATATTTAAATTCAAATTAATTGCCCCAATCTGATGTTGGTTTTCAGAGCTGCTGACAGTGTGTCTTCACCCTCCTGCATGCGGACGTGTAGGAAGCTTCTGAAGGAAACTGTGGGTGAGGTTTTGCCCCGCAGACCGGGGAGCATCGCTCCTGGCATCACGCCGGCGGCCTCTGTCCCCTCTAGACATCCTCTGGCAGAATTTCTGGGTTGGATGCGCAGAAGAATCGCAGCCCGGCATTTCTGAGAACGTTTCACAGCAGCGATAATTACATGGTGAATATGCAAACTAACAAGCTGCATCTACTCAGTATTAAGGACTAATGATCTGAGCTTTCGTCTTTGCTTCCCTGCAGGGCAGCAAATTTCACCAAAAATCATGTTTCAATAAATGCAAAAAGTGTGAGAGGCCGCCTGTGCAGGGTGTACGTATAGAAACAAGGTTCTTACGCTTCTTCCCCGTTAGCTGAGGCCGCACTGAACGCTGTGAGGCGCCACTGGCCGGAGGCACGGCAGATGCACCGCCCATGATGTGAGCCCCGCGCTGCTCTCCCCGGGGGTGTTTATCCCCATCTCCACGCCACCTTCGCCAGCTCTCTCCCACCACCCTGCGCATCTTTTTCGCATGAGTGAGATGATGCTTCCTGGATACTGTGGACCACAAAGGACTTGCAACCCAGCACTTCCTTTTTGAGTCCTCGTCGTTGTGCCAGTTTTTATGGCCAAGACACTGTGCATCACGCGCCCTTGGTCCTGAGCAGCTGCCTCTGCCTGGACCTTCCCTCCGAACCAGAGCACGCCGGGATGCCCTGGCTGCTTGGTCTTCTGATCTCGTTGGCATCCAGATCCCACCTGCCTGCTGGTGGTGGGATCCTTTCGAGCTGCCTGGTGCCGGCGGGATGGGTGGCAGAAGGCAACACGCTCAGACAGCAGACACAGGCCCCGGCCATCCTTCAGCCCAACTTGGTTCATCTTCACGTCCAGGTTTTGAGCCTTCTCCAAAGCTACACATGGGTGCAATGGCACAGGAGGGAAAATGTGGTTTATCAGAGTATATGTGGGACATGAAGGCAGAGCTGCCATCACTGTGGAGTTTGTGATAAAACCCCCTCCCGTGTTGCCCCTCTGTAGGGGATGTGCGTGTAGAGGCTGGTTCAAGTCACCATCACCATGAGCCAGAGAAGATTCAGTCCCTCATTCTGTTTGATTTTTCAGTTTAAAGAGGCTTGGCACTTGGAAGCAAAGCTCAATCTCTGTTTGGGCTCCTTGTGTTGGACACGTACCAGGGTCAACAAATCGTCAGGCACTCCTGCAACCCCACCAGCCTGGAAAACGCTTCCAAGCAGAGTACAGGCTCAAACCATAAACGCAACTGAACTTTTCAGTTTGAGTTTTGCTGGCTATATTTTGCAAAAGCTACTGGAACACCCCATTCTTCCTGACCTTCCTTTAGCAGCCACCACACGGAGTATTTTATTTGCGTGACCATGGACCCGAAGCAGCACCAACGGGGTGTTTGTGCGGGCATCCAACTGGCCCAGCTTACCTGTACCAGGTCTGTGAGAAAGGGAACACGCACCCAGACCTCTCCGATGGATCCAAGTTAATCAGCTGGAGACTGTTTGAGCAGAAAAAAAGGGTGGGAGAAAGGACAAAGTGGTATTTCTGAACGCAGAGAGAGCTGCCCGGGCCGTGTAGGCAGGACCCGCCAGAGCTGCCTCGGACTCCAGATTTTGGAGTCCCATCAAGCATCTAAAGGAGAACAGATCCCTCCTCTGCTGGAGCGCAAACCCTCTTGTCAGGCTCACTCCACAGCTAGGATATCTGTATTCTGGAAATACGCCGAAGGTTTCTTATTATGTCGTTTCTGTGGCTGTTTGTGTGAGTAAATCTTGTAGTCAGGCGATGCGTGAATAGTTTGGCACATATAATTTACTCAATGTATTCAGATGCAGCGTCCTGAATACTAAGCACCGTGCTCTCATCAATGAAAAGGGCTGATTTTAAATGTTGGGCTTTTTCCTTTTCTTGGCAGTTGGGGTTATATGTAAATCTTGCACTTGCGTGTATGTTTCAAATAAATTGCTCTGTTTTGGTTTTTTTTTTTAAAAAGAAATAATCTAGCCAGACTTGCAATGAGACAACTGGCCTGGCAAGTCAGACTCCAAGGGGAAGAGAAAAGGCAGCTCTGGGCTGAAATGGAAGCGTAATCTCTTGCTCAAATTCTCAAAAAAAAAGTGTGCTCTGTCCCACCAGCCCTTGGAGCCACAACATTCGAGCCTTTTTCAGCTCCTTCCTCTCACTCACATCCAATTCTGTTAACCATTATCAGTGTCATTGCCATGAACATAAGGGTGCCCAGGGCTCCCTTCGTCTGTGCCACTGCAAATCAGAAGCAAATCACTGAATGAGGGGAGAGTTAGAAAAGAGTGCGAGAACCAAGCTACCGCACTTTTTGTGAGACCTTTAAGTTAGCTTACTCTCTCCCTGGTTTCCTTCTTGGATCATTCCCCTTGGGTTTATGCCATGGCACGGCGTGCCCTTGGGTGCACCCTGATGCCCCTGCTCGGGAAGCCTCTCCCCGTGGGTACCAGCAGCTCTGGGGGATGAAGCCCCAGGGACAAGCCCTTTGCCCCGTGGATGTCTGAGGCAGGAATTCGGAAAGGCTCCGCTCCCGTGGTGACACGAGTCTGGTGACACTTCTGCTCCCCATCCCTGGGGAACAGCTAAAAACATGTTTGTATCCACACAGAGAAACGGAGGGTGTTTAGTATGCAGAAAGCTTTCCTTCCTTCTTTTTTTTTTTTTTTTTTTTTTTTTTTTTTTAATTAGAGAGCCGGAGAGCGCTCTGGCACGGAGCAGCTATTATGCCACAGCCTGTCAGCTGTAGCACTGGCAGGCGGGTGTCTGCGGGTTGTGTCTTGGGTTTGCTGATAGGAACCTTGCACAAAGAGTATCTCCCACCTTCACCAGACCCTCTGAACCAACCTGCCAGCTCGGGAGACGGGGAACACGGCTCACGCCATGATTGCCAGCCTCCAGCTCCTTCCGGGGAGCAAGGAGGATGGAAATCAAACCCTGGGGCTGATTTCTGATTGGGAAGACAATGAGACATTTGAAACAAGATAGCTGCAATTAGGATGAGAGGCACTACAGAGATCAAGAGAAATGCTTCTTCATAAGAATAAGTTGGTGCTTCTCTCAAGGGGAGCATGTGCGGGGCGGGGGGGGGGGGGGGGGAGGAGGAGTCAGCCTGTTTGAAATGGACTGGATGCACCAATTAGACAGAAAACTCAACATGCAGACAGAAATCTTCTCCCCCTTCGAGCTCACAACTGATTCCAGCAGAATCAGGGCTTACTGAAAAAATAATAAATTAATCTAGCAACTTGCTTAGCAATAAACAACTGCTATTTTCCTCTTACCCTCCTGCTGGGAATGTAATTTTTAATGACTTCTATAATTTTCAAAGATTCATGGAGGAGCATGGGGCCGCTGCAACGTTCGAGAAGGACGAGGTAATATTTCTGAATGCAGCAGCGGGTTAATGGTCTGTCAGGCAGCTGCTCTCCCAGAACAGTGGAGATGCTGGCGGTGACCCCTGGTCGGGCGGATGGTTGCCATCCCTGGCTTGCTTCCTGCACCAGCACCTTTCCTCTTCCTCTCCAGCAGCACTCAGCCAGCTTGGGAACAAAAAGGGCTCAGAGGTGCTGGTCACCCAGTGCTCACCCCTCGGAACAGGGGAGGACAAGTGTCACCTCTTTAGTCGTGGCAGATGACAACTGAGGTCAGGGCTATTGCCAAAATTTCTGGCAAATAAACTCTTGCCAAAATCAGGCGTCCCCCACTAGCACAAAGCTCTTACTGGAAATCTCACTTCACCTTCCTTATTCCCTTCAGCGATAATTTTAGTCGTTCACATTTAACACAGCCTGCAGGTTGCTGATATCTATAATTTTCTGATGCCACTTCAGCCGTAACACAGCTTGGATGTGACCTGTTCATCCACAGGAAGCTGGAGATGAAATTTCAAGCGTTTGAAGAATACTGCTTCAGCATATGCTGAATGCAGAGCAGCTGACATTTCCCTAAAAGTTACTTACAAGCAGCACTAATTATCTTATTTTTGTGAAATTTTATGAGTGGCGTCAATGCTTAAAAAAAATCAAGACAATCTGGAGAGGAAGGTTTTGCTGGAAATGTCGAGCAGAGCTCAGAGCTGTAGATGTTAAGGTCACAGGAAAAGGGAGCACAGAAGCTGAATCCCTTCTGACAGCCTTCCTGGTGCAGCAGTGCTGAGTATCATAGAAAAGCAGAGGTTTCCATCTCTAAAAATAAATTCCAACAAGAGCATCGTGAGAGCATCTTGGTAGCACAGTGCGGCAGCAGCTGTGGCACTCTCCTTGATCTCCCCAAAGCTCCAGCTAGGAGGATTCAGGCCACTGCCTTTCATATATTGTTTAAATTGAAACCCTTGAAACAAGCAGCCAACAAGTGTTTTGACATGAAAAAACTTGCCTTCGGGGCTTCTGCTTTTTCACATGCAACATTTTTTTACTTCCTTCCTACTTGTGCCTTGTTCTCCAGCCCTTATTAATACAGCAGCGTTGGGTCCTCTCAGAGACAAGGAGCCAGAGAGCAGAGTTTTTATTCTCTCCTATTTCAGATCAAAAGGAAGAGGAAAAGAAGACATAACAGCATCGCCTGGATGGAGCACAATGGGTCCTTTAAAAACAGAAGCCAGGATCAGACATTTTATGTTGGAGGAGTGCGGCAGGCAGAAAGTGGGCTCACAATGGCGGGGCTGCCTCAGGCAGAGACCCCCCAACCCGGTGCTGTCCCGTCCCCCGCCGTGTGTGGGGACTCACCCGTGGTAGAGCCCCCGAGGGGACATCAGGGGGGTCACCACAGGCAGCTGAGGGGCCACATGCTCCTGAAAACCTGCTGGCACCCTTCTGCTGTGTCCCCAGGGGATGGGGAAGGGGGTTTCTGCCCTCTCCTTGGGGCACAGACCCACCTGCATGGGCAGCGCCGGGGGCCACCCAAGAAAGGGTCAGGATTGCTGTCACAGTGACACCGCCATGAATTTTCCTGGTTTTGGATGACTGCTTGCTTTTGTTTAAGAAACATACACACCGGGAGGGGTAAATCAAACCCAGTGTCACTTTTTCCCCCAAATGATGCCAAAGTGATCATAGACAAGAGACAGGACTCAACATATCTACAATATCTTATCTCCTGCCCTCAACAAGGCCTAAAGAAGATTTTTAAGGGATCACAGGAATTAAGATGCAGATGTACATAAATAATAATCAAGACTGGGCTTACATTCAGCAGATGAATCCCCATATTCATACCCTGCGTATGTCACCAGCCAGGTCGTGTCTGTGGTTCCCGTGTACGTCTGTCCGCTGCGGGAAGAGGGTGTTTGAGCGATGGGGGGATCGTGGCCATGCGAGTGTGAGCTGGCTCAGATCTCTGCCGTGCTCTCCCCAGGCAAGGACCCATGGCAGCAAGTTATAGTGAGAGCCGTACAGCATGTTTTCATCCCTCTCCCCTGCCACTTTGCCTGCATAAACAGCGGGGGGAACTTACAAATGCTCCTTGCCCGCCTAAATCTAACGTCTGGCCTTCCCTTCAGGCACAAAAGTTAATCTGAGCCGAGGTGCCTACGCCGCGGCAGCCAGGTTTGCAGGGTCCCTGTCCATTATGCACCTCAGCTGCAAGGAAAGCTCAGGGTAAATGCGATGGCGTCGGTGCAATTTATGGTAAAGACGCCGTGTGATAAGAAAAAAAACGGCTTGCATATAAGCTCTCTGTATATCGTGACAAATTTTGTGTCTTTCTGCACATTAAACAATCTCTTAACACTTTCAATATGTACTAGTGTTTTTTTCCAGGCAAAGCATGATTTACCGCTGCTGTTTTGCAGACATATGTTCACTTCAGTTTGGTATCAGCAGAGTGCACTGTAGAGAACGGGCTTTAAAAGCCCCGAACGGCGGTGATTTGATTGTTGTTCATCAGCAAATATCTTTTCCACTTTCTACTCCCTTTGGAGGGCAAAGATAACTCCAAGAGGAAAAATTAAGAGCATTGTAAGTAAGCTATTTCAGCGCTTGAAAACTGACTTCAGTGGATATGAGGAATGAAAAGCACTTTGGACTTTTTTATGTTAACCCACTGCCTGGGTGGAGCACTGGCCTGGCACTTGGGACGCCTCGATTTGTTCTGCCGCACTGCATGGTCCCTCGTAAGTCACTGCATCTCCTTGTTCCTCCAGTTTCCCTCTGCATAAAAAAAGAAATAACAATTCTGTTCCTCATCGCAAAGCGTAAGCTGATGAATCATGCTGTATCAGTGCTAGATCTGTTAATTTACTGCTCTCCCAGAGGAAATTATGTGAGAGCGTCAGGGTACATGCTAAAAAAAAAAAAAAAAAGGGATTTCTTCTCATTATTTTCTTTACGTCTGTAAAATCAGAACACATGTCATTACTTCCTTCAGCTGAAGCAGGTCTGTGATTTTTTGGCTTTCTTTCCAAATTAGGAGCTGACAAACTGCTGTTAGAAATGGTGGTGGAACCTCAGGTCTGAATAGATTTGGGGCTTTTTGGTTTTCCTTTTCACTCGCACACCGGTGTGAGACTTCTCCGTGGCAGCTTTGGGTTTTACCGTCCCCTTTCATGGCTCACACAAGGCGAAAGGAGGGGTAGAAATGGAAGCTGACGGCGGCTCCTGCCCCTGCCTTCCTGAGGACTGTCGCCTGCCCCGGGTCTGCATCCGATGAGGCTCCCAGGCAGACGGACGCTGGTGGGGCACGGCTCCAGCCCCCGCAACCACGGTGTGGGCGTGCGAGCGCATAAATGAGATCCTAAGATGCCTGTCTGGAAACATTTATTACTCTGGGAACACGAAGGATTTTCACTGAAGGAGGCAACCTGATGAAATATCAAGGTTCTGAGTCAAAAGCTCTTTAAATCTCATCAGTGAAAGGAGGGAAGGGAGGGGAGGGGAAGGGAAGGCGAGGCAAGGGAAGGGAAGAAGCAGGGCACAGACCGAGGAGTGCCCCAAAATCCAGCGTGGGAACTGGGCGCCCGGTGGGCAGCAAAGCCGGGGAGTTGGAGCAGACACCATCCCCGACCTGCTACAGCAGCAGCGTGGAGGATCCCAGAGAGGTCGCTAGAAAAATACCAGGTGGTTGACACCCGGCTCGGCTGCTTGGATGTCTCTGACGCTTTACCCTGCTGCTGCTGGAGGAATCCAGTGCTGCTGCCTTCTCTCTCTCTTTTTTTTTTTTTTTTTTTTTTTTTAACTTTTTTTTAATCTCAGAGAAAGGTGCCAGCCCAGCTCAGGGAAATGGTTTCAGAGCTGTCTCCTCTCCCTCGTCTGCCTTTTCTTTTGAAATTTTCTCCAAGAACTGTTTACTCTGAGAAACGCAATAATAAAATGAACGACACGGTCACTTTGAATTCAGCAGCATCTTTTCACCACCCCCTCTCGTCTCTGAAGTCAGCTGGGTAGGTGATACATGCGCTGCGATAGTGCAAACAAACATCTGCTCCAGTGGGTGTGCGCTTACTCACTCCAACATGCTCTTGAATATAACTAGGAATTTCCAGGCATATATTGCTCACGCTCTTTCCAAAATAACTTTTATAAGTATAAAGTGTACGAATTAATCATCCTTTTAATCCAGCAAAAGCTGTGCTATATCTGCTCAATCGCGAGATATTTATTTCTGTCCCGGGTATTCAGGACGGAATATTTGTGTATTTTTTTCACAAATGCCAAAAGGAATTTCCAGCTTAAAGTGAAGCGGTTGATTTTTGCACAGATTGGCCGTCAGCACTGCAGAGAAGATTTAGCAGAACGGCTGTCCTAGGGAGAGTGTAGAGTGGGGCTGTGTCTGTTTGGTTGGGTTAGTCCAGAGCTTCACCCAGCGTCGAGGTGTACAAGTATGACAGCACAAGTCTCCTGCAGCTCAGGGTTTGGACGGACACGTCGGGTAGTCGGGACCATTAGTCCATCCTGTCTCCTCCCTGGTGAGGCTGAGAGAGAGCAATACGGCCACGCAGACACCATCCAGGCTCTGGCACACTGATGACTGTTCTGGTCATGCAGTTGGCCATGCAGTTGGCCGTGCCGGTATGACTTTTGGCAGGTCATTTAAGACAGGTCTAAGCACAGAGCTCAGTGCAAAGGCCCATGGGTAAGGATGACCCAGGCAGGTGCACATGGCACAGCCACAGCCATCCAAATCTCCCCGCCTGTAGCCACGAGCAGATGGCACACCGAGCGCTGGGTGAACACGCCTGTTTGGTTCCTGTTCCCGAGTCGTGCCCGAGCAGCAGCCAGCTTTGGCACTAGAGGAGACACCACTAAAGCTGCTGGGGGTTTGGCAAATACACCTGGCCCAAGCAGGGCACCTCTGCCAGGCCCATGGCAAGGACGAAGCATGAGCCACCGAGAAAAAGCCCCACTCCTCCGCGCGACCCGTCCCAGGCACGTGTGAGGCACCCTGAGCCCTCACGGACTCCTGCAGCTATGAGGGAGGAGACTGATCATTCACTGACTGCTTCCTGATAAATAAAACTAAATGAAATGCAAGTAAAGGGAGATTTTTTTTTCTTTACACAGAGAGTAAGCTTTTAAATGGTTCCTGCAACAGCAAACATAAAGAATTTTTTACAATGAATCATTTCAACAACAATTTCCGTTGCTGTGATTTGACTGGAAGAGAAAGCACCATGCAAATACTGGCAGATTAGTGGAAGGAGTCTACATAAAATTCAGTCTGTTTCAGTCCTTATTCAGAGGTGATCATTTAATAGTGGAGACTGCCTTAGCTGTTTCATCAAAACCGTACCTTTTAGTCAAATAGCACAACTTTTTATGTGATGTATTCCAGAATATGGCGAAATACCAAACACTGGTCAAAAAGTCATGTCAGATTTTTATGGCTGTTTAAATAGAAGAGGCTACAAGAAAGTGAAATGTCTACAGCAGTTCAAAACAGAGCTGGTAATGGCTTGCCTTCTATATTGATTTTGCTTTCTGCTTAGCAACAGGATTTCATGCTGGTTATATAAAAATACAGAGAAACCTGCAAATATCCCCTTGCTGTTGCAAAAAACACCCAACAAAATTATTCAGGTTAACCAGGTCTAGAAATGTTGCTGGCATTGATCTCAGGTGGAATTGTTACTGATTTGTAAGATTCAATGATTAAAATACAAAGCCAAAGTGTTTGATCTGTGGGGAGCCAGCTGGAAGCACTTGCTTGTATCTGAAAAAGGCTTTGTCTTTAATTTCGTTACATAAATCTTTATGTGGAGTCCTGTTCAAATACATCACAGACAACAGAAGATAGAAGACAAAGAAGATGGGTTGGTGGAAAGCAGCAATCTGTCCGTAATGGTGTATTTCAGAGAGGAGGGTTTATTAAACGTCATCTAAAATTTCAAGACAAAACAGGTTATTTCTATTTATGTAGTTCCAAGCGACTTCCCAGGGATGTTACGGCAGGGTAGGTTTTGGCCTAGGTTGTTCTGATTATAAATAACCTGACGGCTGTGGCAGAACTACGGAAACATTTATTCGAGAGGATTGGCCCGAAGTTTCGAACGCATTTGCTTTGATTTTGCTAACCTTTCATGTCTCCTTTCTAATGACACTCGATTGAGTGTATTCTCCAGAAAGCACGGTTTTGCCTGTGGCTAGACACCGTCATCCTGGAAGATGTTTAATGTTTCCAGCTGTCACTGGAATTAAGTTTAGCTTGTTGGGAGCTAAATTTCCTTGGCTCGCAGGATCAGCCTCCTTCGCCCCGCGCAGTCCTCTCTCCTGTCTCCCCACCCCATGGCACTGTGCTCTGCCAGGTTTGTCTTTTCTTAGAGGAGAGGATGGAAGATTGCTCTGCCCTGGACCCAGCCGTGGTAGCTGGGGGAAGCCCAACTGCCTTTTGTAGGCAGGAGCAGGAAATTTCTGTGATTTTTTTGGCGTGAGAAAGACAATTTAGGGAAGATTGCTTTGAAGACATACACCCTTCTCTGTCTTTTGTGGCTTTCCCCAAATACAGGATGAGAATAAGTCATCCAGTCAGAACTGAAGCTGCTATTTTTATAAATTATGAAGGAAATAGTTCTTAGATACCTGGCAGTTACCTTATGGCATATAATATTAAAAAAATTTTCACAGAGCTGGGCCCAGGTTACAACCTCAGTTCAGCGACCCAAGGTGTGTGCCTGGGGGTAGTTTTCCCGCCTGTTTAAGGGAAGGAACATCTCCCTCGGTGTCCCACCAGCCCGGCACATGGCTCCCTGGATGACTGCTGGTGCTGTATTGCTTGCAGGGATCAGCTCTGCTGCGCCAGCAGGCAATGCTGGGAGACTAGTGGTGGGGAAGGGGTCTTGTATCTCTTCTTGGCTCCCTTGTCTCCTTTAATGTTAAAAAGTCCTCAACCTCAGCATGTACAATAGCTCTGTGATCATTTATATACGTGAAAGGCGTGTTGCAGTGGGCTGACCCCGGCCGGCAGCCAAGCATCCACCCTGCCCTTCCCGGGGAGTGGGGAGAAAAGAGTCAAAGGAAGGTGAAAAGTCTCGTGGGTTGAGATAATGGCGTTTATTACAAGGAAAGCAAAAGCTGCACACGTAAGCAAAGCAAAATAAAGATTTCACTCACTATGTCCCATTGGCGGGCAGATGTCCAGCTGCTTCCTGGGAAGCGGAGCCTCAGCTCGGTTATTGGCTCCTTGCGAAGACAAATGCCATCATCACTAGCGTGCCCCCTTCCTCCTCCTTTCCCTGAGCTTGTGTTGCTGAGCGTGATGTCCTACGGCGTGGGACATCCCGCTGGCCAGCTGCCATAGCTCCAGCCCCCCCCAGCCCCCTTGCTTTGGGGCAGGGTGGAAGAGAGAGAGGGAAAGCCTCGGTGCCGCGTGAGCACGGAGCAGCGACGGCCAGGACAGCAGCGAGTCACCAGCACCTGCTGAGGCCCAGGTGCGAAGCTCAGCACCGCACCAGAGGGTGACCTCCACCCCAGCCAGACCCAGTACTGGCACCAAAAGGGGCTCTGGTGGGTTGACCTGAGTTGACTGACAGCTGTCAACCCACCCGCTCTCTCGCCCCCCTTCCTCAATGGGGCAGGGAAGAAATGAGATGGAAAAGCTCATTTGGGGTTGATATAAAGACAGGGATATCACTTACCGTTTGCCATCACGGGCAAAATGGTCATGAGTTGGTGAAAATTAATTTATCATTGCCAACTAGAAATGGAGAATGGTTAGACACAAAGATGAACGATAAAAACACCCCTCGCCTTCATCCTGGGCCCCACTTCACTCCTTCATCCCTGACTCCGATCCCAGCAGTGTGGGGGGAGGAGGAACAGGGATCGTGGTCAGTTCATAACCTGCCCTCTGACACTCCTTCCTCCTTTCTCCCGCTCCGGCGTGGGTCCCTTCCCTGGGCTGCAGCCCGGCAGGATAAACCCGTGCCAGCGCGGGTCCTCTCCACCGGCCACAGATCCTGAGTGACAACCAGCTCCCGCATGGGCACCTCTCCCCACGCCAAAACATTCCCCACACCAAAATCAGAGCAACCTCACCTCAACACCAACAGAGGTGGGCAAATTACACACACGGTAAGACTCCGCCGCTCAACCCCTCACAACTCAACAACAACAAAAGATTCCCCACAGTCATTCCACTCTCCGGCCGTGTCCAGTCCAAGTTTTGTCCGCTACCTCTCCTGATTGCTGTCTTTATCTCAAATTCCTGACCAGACCCTTCTTCCTCCTAACGAGAGGGAAAGGGAGGCCCAGGCGCACCCAGGTGCCGTCCTCTGGTTCTTCCTGTTGACAGGTGGGGAGGACTTCGGGAAGGGAGATGATGAGGCCCACAGACACAAACACAAACACTGAGGGGGAAGAATGCTGCTCAGGAGGGGTCACCTCCTCCTTACTAGTCACAGGTATGGACCCACCCGCCTCTGTGCCCTGTGCTCCTTTGTGACTGACGGGGCGATGACTCTGCTTGGGTGTTGGGCCACCGTCTCATCCCTGGCATCTTCAGAGTGGTCTGGGTCCCTCTCAACCACCTCCTCTGATGGTGCTGAATGGAGAAATGGTGGGCACAGGCCAGGCCCCACGGGTCTGGGTCACCTGAGGTCAGCAGGGCCAGGGCAGCTCAGCTGGTGCGGTGCGGGACGCTTAACCACAGGGTCAGGGGTTTAAACCCGTGGCAGGGACGAGGTGTTTTACTTCTTATCTTTGCTTCTCACCGTCCTACTCTATTTTCAATCAGCGATAAATTATTGCCAATTAAATGATATTAATAAAGTTGAATTAAATTTAATTTCCCCAAGTCATATCCGTTCTGCCCGTGACAGTAATCGGCAAGTGATCTCCCTGTCCTTATCCCAACCCACGAGTTACTGCAGCTTGTTTCTTTCCCCCACTGCATTGAGGAGGTTGAGTGAGAGAGCGGCTGGTGGGTGCCTGACAGCCAGCCAAGGTCAAACCACCGTGTATGTGAGGATATTTAATAACTTTGCACTCCTTAATACTCTTTTTATTTCGGCTGACATCCTGGGTTTTGTTATTTCAGAACCACATTTCTGGAAGTGCAGAAGGTTTTTGAAAACCCCACTAGAAATCCTCTGGGGAAAGAATTCATCAGTGCAACAGATGCAGAGCCTAGCACGGGAAGACTGTGGTGGTGCAACTCTTACCCCCTCCCTGCCCCTCCTTACTGGGCCGCATGGTGCTAGGTGTGATTCCATCCGCATCCCACTCGCCCCCAGCTACACACCAATCTATGGAGATAATAATGTTAATGAGCCTGGCTCCTGCCCCTCCTGATTGCTCTGAGACGGTTGTGATGGCCCATCGTCTCCTGATGGCCTGGCACACCTGTGCCTGGGATGGGGTCGGATGGAACAAAACCAGGGTTGCGTGTTCATCAAATCGTTGGGCAACTGCCGGAAGGCACCAGAAGGTTTCTGACAAAAGTCAGTTATCTTGGACCCTATAAACTGCGACCACCAGGGAGACCCTCTGAGCTCTCCTGGATGGCAGCGGCCTGTGACCAGCCTCTCCCTGAGCGGGGAGCCTCTCGGGTACCAAAACCTTTCAGGTGTCGTCTGCTCCAGAGGGAAGGCCGGGGCGAAGTCCCCCCGCTCGAGTCTCAGTTGTCGCCCGTTGAGGAATGCCAAGGCATTGGGAGTGTTTGCTCTACACGTGAGAGGGAAATTTTCTTTGAGCTCGCTTCTATTTCACACATTCTGTCTCTGTTTATTGGTGTGTGTGTGGGTACGCACCCTTGTCCTTGTTCCTGTGTGTGTTTGTCCCTTTTGTGCTCATTCTACTGAATCCAAACACCTTTGTGTGTGTGTGTGTCTGGTTTGTGTATGCACATGTATATATTTGCATAGATTAAGTTACCGTTAAGTAAGTTAGTGTGCATCTTGTCATTTTAGAATCTGTAAATAAGTCGCTTTTCTTTCTCTCGGCATTTCTGAATTATTTTGTATTGATATGTTGCTGTTAGTTATTAATAAATCTAGATTTCTTACTAAATCATTACCATATCAATACTTTCATCCGCGACAAAGATCCAGGCATCTTTGATGGGCTAAGTATGCATACAGGATAAGAGAAGGATATTGCTTGGCATTACTGGGGCCTGGAAAAGCCTCTAATGAGCAGAGCGAGCGGCGTGAGCAGACAGACCTGTCAGTGGGCAGTGTGAGATGGGGGGTGTGGGCCTATGCGAATCTGCTGTGGAAATCCTCCGATTTTACTACTGCATCTTTAAAGCGTTTTCTAAAATGCATGCCCTATCCATAAAAATTGCATTTGCTCTGGCTGCCACACTGCTCAGCACTGGTTAAAATTCTTCCAATCCCACGCGTGACACGCGGGCACGGGAGGGTTGTCTCTGTATTTAGACAGCAGCTTTGGCCAGGGGTGAGTGATTCCCTTTGAAATGACATTGCTTTATCAGAGCTGAACCTCAGCTCGGACAATGTTTAAAAACTCTGTTCCAGCTGTCGGTGGTGCTTCCGTAGGAAAAACGCTTGCACCTTTCAAGCTGGGTTTTAGCAATGTGATATAAATCCACACTGATGAGGCTGAAAGCACCCCGAAGCAGGGCGCATGGCTGGAGTCACTCGGCAGTGCAGGACGTAGGGCACAGGCACCTGGAGCTCTGCCCCGAGGAGCAGCAAGGCCCTGCCCGTCCGCGGCCCGATGCCACTTCAGCTGTGCTGGTCAAACCAACATGGGGATGTTTTAATCTCAGTTTGAGAAGGGTTAGACTTAAGTTGATTCTTCATTGACCTAGCGCGAGCCAAAGTTAAGTGTTTTAGGCTGAAACAAGGAAGAGAGGAATTTTCCCCTGTTTGAACAAATCCACCTGATTTCCGGCAAGTTTTACAGAGGGAAGGTGCATCTCCTGGCGAGGTGACCTCAGCGCTGGCGTGGCCTGGGAAGGGCAGTCGGGTGCCATCCTGCCCGGTTAGGTGGAACATAAAGAAATGCCCTGGCAGGATGGAGGTGAAAGACACACGCTTCCACTCACCCCGTATTCTCCTGCGCTTGGGGGAACCACCAAAATAAACTTGGCAGGTGACGGGCACTGCTCCCCTCTCCGCAACAGGCCGACCATCTAACGTCAGCCATTACTTGCCGTAGAAAGGGCTGTCAGGCGTTGGAACGGGCTGCCCAGGGGAGTGGTGGAGTCACCAGCCCTGGGGGTGTGTAAGAGACGTGCAGACGTGGCGCTTAGGGACGGGCTTTAGTGCTGGGCTTGGCAGTGTTGGGTTAACGGTTGGACTCAGTGATCTTTTCCAGCCTCAGTGATGTTGTGATTCTGTCCCGTTCTGTGTTTCTTTTCCCTTCCGTTGTGTGTGTATGTTACGGGACTTTGGTCGGAAGCACCTGCAGTTTGGTTTCTCACAGGTTTCTTCAGTGAGGCTGCCCTTTCCTCATACAAGAAACATTTCCATAAATTTTCACCTAAACCAATAATTTCTTGTCACTTTTTGTTACTTACTCATAAGTTCCAAAAAATAAGAGAGCGTCAAAGAATACACGATTTTTTAATGTAGCTTTTTATATAGCTGTGAGTGGGGTTTAATCTGTTTATCCATGTATTTTTCCTCTCACGTATTCATGCTCTCTGTTCCTTCCGGTCTTTTCTCTTTTTCATCACACTTGAAATGGAACATGAAGAGGAAGAACACTGCATAAGAGCCATTTAAAAATAATTTATCAATGTACTTAGTCTTCTAAAAAGAATTCTACAAAACCGCCCCCTTTAAATTAAATGTGTAACGAAAATAGTAATTCTGAATTCTCAGTAGTGTTTTCATCAATGCTAAACGTTATTTATGCTGTTGTTAAAGTACGTCAACAATTTATGAATCTATCGGTCCTCACTTAGGGATTTATTGAAGAGCTTTACTGTAGGTAAAATATTATATATATTACCCGAAGACGTAGAATTTAAAAATGCTGGGTTTTGTATCTATGTAGCTGAAGTTGATAAAACATTCCCTTAGAATATTCCCTGTCTTTGATCCCACCTGGATAATGAATTTGCAACTGTGCCCCTTCCTATCGCCAGCGGTAAAATACCTTGGGGGTCTTAATCTCTTCCGAATAATGACATTATTGATGTTTTTCTGGGGGTTTCCGCCTCTCCCACAGACCCGCCTATGCATTTTCCAGGCTTTTTGCTTGAATTAGTTCGAGCCGTAGAGCAAACAGAATTAGCCAGGTTGCAACAAATGGACGGTTGTTCACCAACTGCTTCCTGCTTGCCGGGGAGCGTGCAGCGGGTGATGCCTGGTGTCATTAGGGCCCTATTTAACCGCCCGTATGGCTGGGAGGGCATGTTTGTGTTTCATTTACACAGATATGATTAGCTGTTCTCAGTGTTCGTCTGCCGTAAAACTGAAAATGTGTCATGCGCTATTACCCAAGCAAATGTAATGCCCCCAAAATAAACATGCCCCACTAGTTTGCAGGCAGTAATTGATGGAAAAACAGGTGTTTCCCATATTCTGTGTGATTGCCTACACATATGGCTTCTTTTATACTTATCCTTCAATTACTTTGTAGTGTTGGCTCCTGCAGAAAAAGAAATAGTGTTACCGAAAAAGAGTGGGTTTCAAGAGTGTTCTTTGGTCCACAGCCAAACCAAATACAAGCAGCACAACCCTTTTTAGTATTTAAATAATTAAGCTGCAGCGGCGACCACATCCACTTTAACCATCAAACTGCCTTTCCAGCTACTCTCATTTTAAAATGCGGTGCTCTGACTTGGCAAATTAAAGCCACATGTAACACAGATTCCCATTTGAACAGTGTTAACATTCTCAAATTGGACCTTTCAAATTGGATCAGTAAAATAATATCGGCACCTGCGCAACCGTCTGGTTTTATGCTTTACAACGCGAGGTTTTATCAAGCATTTAGCTCCCGACATCTGCGTAAGATCCCCAGATCTTGCGGCGTCAGTAACGGGCAGATTTTGTAATGAGATGTGGTCAGGAATACCAGCCGTCACTTTATGTAACAGGTTTTCTGCAACGCACACTCCTTCTAGGTGAATGCCCGCGGAGGAGAAATAAAAGAAGGAAGACGGCGTTGCTCCTCACGGCTGATAGCAGGGAGCAGCTCCTCGGCGGGCGGGTGAAGGCCGGAGCCGGCCGCAGAACTGGCAGCGAGCCCGGCCGGGAGCTGCCGGGCGCGGGCTGAGCCAGCAGAGCCGCCCTCCAGCCGCGGACGCTGGCAGTAGCCGGAACACTGAGACGGGCACTGGGTTGAGCTTCGATCCCCGTGCGCTGGTCTCTTCCCCCAAAGCAAGTGTCTCCGTCCCTGCACCGCACCGTCTGTCGGAGCAAGGCTGGCGGTGGAGGGGGCTCTTCGGTGGAAGATCCCCGGCACTGAGACTGGCCTCGTCTTTCCCTGTCAAGTCACAGGCAGAGTAACGCGGTCAGGATGTCTTCCTCCTGCTTCATAAACGTGCCTCAGAATCACGGAATCCCAGAACCATTCAGGGTGGAAAAGCCCCTCGGGGTCACCGAGTCCAACCCTCAGCCCGACTCTACAAAGTTCTCCCCTACCCCACATCCCCCACAGCTCATCCCAACGGCCCTGAAACCCCCCCAGGGATGGGGACTCCCCCTCCCTGGGCAGCCTGTTCCACTCTCGGACCACTCTTGCTGGGAAACATTTTCTCCTCCTGCCCAGCCTGAGCCTCCCCTGTGGCAGTTTCCAGCCGTTCCCTCTTGTCCTGTCCCTGATCCCCTGGGAGCAGAGCCCAGCCCCAGCCTCTCTGCAATGTCCTGTCAGGAGCTGCAGAGAGGGATGAGGGCTCCCCTCAGCCTCCTCCTCCTCACACTGAACACTCCCAGCTCCTGCCCTGCCTCCTCACAGGATTGATTCTCCAGCCCTTCCCCAGCCTCGCTGCCCTCCTCTGCCCTCGCTCCAGCCCCTCGAGATCTCTCTCGGGTTGAGGTGCCCAAACCTGGACACAACCCTCCAGGTGTGGCCTCTGCCAGCTTCCCGCAGTGAGGGCTTATCCTTTACTCATCAGGAATGACCGACATTTTAATCTAGTTCAGTTTACATGTTGAATGTTCTGTGGGTAGAGAAAAGAATGCTTAGTTTCATCTTGCCAAATCAAATGGCAAGGTGATTTCAAATGGCTTCATGAAGGGGCATCAGAGGTGGATTTGCTCTCTGGCTTTTACCTTCTGACGGACTCAGAACGAAATGTCATTACGCAGTGCCCTTCTTCATCAAAAACATCCTTTCAAAACAGTGAGGTGATAAAATGACCACATTCTCCTGAAGCCTTTTGATTTTTTCTGCAGATAACCTTAATTCTTTTGCCTGCCTTCGGTTTTCCTTGTGCTTTCCTGGTTATCTCTGCTCTGTCATTATTTGCCTCATTCTACAGGATGAAGGGATGTGACTTTATCTCTTCGTAGCTCCCTGGGGTGCTTTCATTTCAGCGACAGCTTCCTCAGCCCATGGGTTGCAGGGTTTCACGCCTGTCCTTCCCGCCTTGTAATCAATAGGTTTCTAGGGATACCGGCCGCCGATCACAGACCCCCAGCCTTCCCCCCGTGGCAGACTTTGCCTGACGGCCCAGTTCGGACTGATGGGACAGGTTTCTGGCCAATGCAGCCGTGGTGAAGCCACATGCAGCCCCCACAGTCAGCAGCGGGTGTCTGCAGAGGTGCTGCGGCAGTTAAGCAGAGAGAGTTGGGTGCAGAAAAACCCGGACTTGAGCCTTGAGTAAGAATTTCTAGGTTTAAATGTGTTAGCCTTACTAACGAGCAAGGAAATGGGGCGTTGTGCCTAAGTGCTTGGCTTCTCAAAACCATTGGGTGTCCCTTTTTCATGGACAGCTTTTTGAAGGATCAGAAACGAGGGTGCAAAACCACAGCTTCGGCCTGAAACCTTTACCTGCCTTTTGGCAGCAAGGAAAAAAACCCCCAGTCAGTTAAACTCCTAGCGAGGAGAGAGCTGGAAGGTTGTCTTTGGCTATAAAGGCGGTAAGTATTCACATGGGGTGTGTAAGGACATTCCAATGAAATTTTCACCCAGGTGTCCTGGAGCGAGTTACTGAACATTTACACAAAGTTCTTCAACGCAGAGCTAAGCGTGCGAGAGGGGAGGCCTCCAGAGCATAAACAGGTGAAGATACTTATTTATATTTGCTGAAGCGAGATGAGATTTGAGAAGAGACTCCTGCCCCATGAGTTCTGATCTTGAGTTCATTTATGCTGCTGTAATATACTTTTCTTAATAAACAATATTTTGGCAGGATGTCTGCTGATGTACACCTTCGTTGGCTCGAACTCAGGACTGAGGGGTTTCGTCCAGGGCTGTCCTGCGGCCGGTGGGTACAGTCCCCGGTGGGTGAGGATCTCACACTCAGTATGACACGCTGTGTCGATGGATATCTCACCTACGAGCAAGGAGATATTCTGCACTTGGTCTGCAAGAAGACACTTCAGATTTGGAAACGTAATAATTCCCACTCAGCTACCACACGCTGAAAAAACGCTCAAGAGCTGCAATACCGACAACACCCCACCAGAAGCAGAGAGATCCTTGTCAGAACGTAGATCCCCTGGAAGCACGTCTATCTTGAATATCATGTTAAAATGAAGTTGAAATAATATTTGAATTGGTCTTGTTTCTGATTTCACACTCGGGCAGAATACCATGGGGTGCACTAGGGGCTGAATAAATCACTGTTAAACAACAAAGCTAAATTGTTCATGGAGCATGAAACAATTATGGTTGACTCCACCTGATGCTGCCAAGCAAGCTGTTCCTTTCTATTTTGCTGTTCTTAGGTGGGAATGTGGAGGATTGGAGAGCGTCCTTCATGAACGACCAACTTTGGGTAGCGCGCAGCTCATTCTCCAGCACGGCCCAGGACGCTGCACGCAGCCCATCTAACCAACGTCCTGCACAGAGGGATACCCCAATACATAAATGCATGCGAATGAACGAATCATTTAGAAAAGAGTCCCGAGGTTTTCAGAACACTCTTAGGGATGTACATGTTCTAACCACCACTTAAGACTTGGGAGTATCAATTGTCATTATACGGACCTATGACTCTCACTTCAATTCTGTATGCAGATAATGTTTCTGCCCAGTTGCTTTACATAAAATGTAAAATTCAAGCCAAGTTGCAGTCTCAGTGATGAGAAATGAGAGGTAAGAAGCCCTCTGTGTTTTGGGTAGCACAGCAGTGGTAGAACTGACGCAGGAAAAACCTGCGTCGACCCAGCGATGGCTTGGCGAGAGAACCGTGTGTAAAGGGAGCTCAGAAACGCTTCGCTAAGAGCAGGGCAGGGGGGTCTTTAAGGCATCTGTCCAGAAAATAGGGTTTTGGCAGTGAACACGGAGAAAATCATGAGGCGAATACCATAAATGAAAACGATCAGAAAACACACGTCCGGGTTTCACTTTGAGAAACCCTGTCCTGTGGTTATACCACGCTGCAGAAAGTGACTGTGGGTGAATACTAGGATGGTGCTGTAGTGACATTTTATTTTCTGTTCTATTTTTTATTGATATTTATTGATATTCTGTCGAGGTTTCTGGTACCCCTATAATTCTGGTATCCTGATAACATCCTCGTGCTTGTTCCCCTCCCTCGATCCATTCAGATCCCCTCTCTCTTGGGCTCCTGTACCCGGCACTTCAGCTGCAGCGGTTACAACCCCCTCATCCCCCCGGGAACACGCGGGTCCCCACAGCCCTCGGAACCGCACCGGTCCTGGCACGATGTCCAAGGCTGAGATTTCAGACACCAAAAGTCAGCCTTTCACAGTATTTTCCACACCTTGCTGTTTTATTCAAGCTTTCCATGCTCCTCCTGCTTTGGAAGCCAGTGAAGACCAGGGCAGGCGTTATCTGACACTGTAATAAACAGCTCTGATACCTAAAAGCAACTTAACCAAAACCTCCAGTTTAAACGTTTAAATCTATCAGTGAAATACAGTTAACAACAAACCGAAGCTGCTACAAGGTTCTGTTTCAGGCATTTAGGGAACATTTTTAGAGCCGTTTTCTGACCTCTGAGGAAAGATGAAACGGTAGTAGGAGAGATAAGTAAAACAGGAGGAGCTGGGGAAATGCAGGTGCCAAATGGAAATATGGAAATAAGCGAGCGTTTGGCAAATTGCAGTGTCTGCTGAGAAAGTGCAATGTGCGGACCACTGGATGTGATTTAAAAAAAAAATAAAAAGAGAATTTAAAATGAGTAGTTGTACTTCAGGATAGAGATATCTGTTATATAATCAGAGCGGGTCGCAGTGCCACTTCACGCAGATACCGACGGTGTGTCGGAGGTATCAGGGGACGATGCACATTAATCAAGCGTTACCACGCGGTGGGTCCCGAGTTATTAGCTTAACTGAAAAAGAAAAAAAAAAAAGTTTTATTTGCCCAGTTCTCCCCCTTGCACTGGGGTGGGGAGGTGAGTGCTGCTCCTCCGAAGCACACGGCGGGGCTGGGGGTCAGAAAACCCCCAGCTGCGGGAGGAGAGGGTGAGGTGGGGGCTCGGGGTGAACCTCAGCGGTGATCGCTCAGTACAGGAGGGATCATGGAACGGTGCAAAGCTGAGCCCGGCACAGCTGTGACACCCCAGGGACCTAGACCCCCGGGACCACTGTCCTAGGGGATGGGAGGGGAATGGATGGGGTTGGGTGAGATGGAAACGGGGTGGGATGGGGTGGGACGGGATGGGATGGGTGGGATGGGGTGGGAGGGGGTGGGAGGGGGTGGGATGGGGTGAGATGAGTGGGGTGGGATGGGGTGGGACAGGTTGGGGGGCGGTGATAAATCCGCTGAGGTGCCGCCGCGGGGAGCGGCCGCCCCGGGACCCGCCTCCCTCCTCCCTCCCTCCTCCCTCCCGCCGCTCCCCCGTGGGGAATCACCCCCCCTCACCCCCCCTCGGGCTCGGGGGCCAGGTACACTTTGACGTCAGGCTGTCTGTCGTCGTTTTGACGTGTAAACACTCATTTCCATTCCGGCTCCGGAGGGTCTGGGCGCCGCGCAGCCCCGGGCAGCCGCTCCGCGCCGGCAGCCGAAGGGACCCGCCGCCGCCGCCGCCTCCCGCTCCGCCGCTCCCGGGCCCGGCGCTCGCCTTGGCAACGCGGCGCCCCGCCGCAGCCCGCCCGGCCGCTCCCCCGCGCCCCGCGGCCATGGACGGCGGCGGCTGGCCCGGCCGGGGCTCGGCCCTGGCTCTGCTCGCCGTCTGCTGCTGCTGCTGCTGCTGCCCGGCCCGCGGCGGCAGCGCCGGGCGACAGTTCCTCAACGAGTGGGCGGCGGAGATCCCGGCGGGCCCCGACGCCGCCAGGGCCATCGCCCGGGAGCTGGACTACGACCTGGTGGGGCAGGTACGGCCGGGCGGGCTCCCTCCGCGCTGCCCCGGGACTCGTGCCCGCTCGCGGGGCTCCGGGGCACTTGGGACGCGCCGTGTCCCCCCGCGCCGCATCACCCCCCCCCCCCCGCCCCGGGGTCCGCACCTCGGCGGGGACCCCGCGGCCGGGCGGGTCGTGAGGGCAGCGGGCGGGACGCGGCGCGGCGGCCCCGCTCAGCCCGGGGGTCCCGGCACGGCGCCTGGGTCTCCCCGAGGGAGCGGGCAGAGCCAGGCAGGGCGGTTCGGCTCCCGCTGAGGGGACCGGGCAGGGTCTGGCGGGGGACCCCCACCCTCCCCGGGCGTCCGGCAGGACCCCCCGCCGTCCCCGGGCGGTGCGGGCAGGAGGAGGGCTCAGACGGCCCCGGCTCCGTCCCGACCTGCCCCCCCCGCCATGCCGCACCCCCCCTCCGCGGAGGCTCCATCCCCGCCGCGGGGCTCCTCTCCCGCAGCCCCTCGGGGGCTCTCTCGGGTTTGCCGTGGCGCTGTCAGGGAGGAGGGGGCAGCGGGAGGGGGTTCGGCCGAGGGCCCCGCGCCGGGACCCGCCAAGCCCCTTCCCGCGTCCCGGGCACGGCCGAGCCCCGGACCCTCCACCCTGCGGCGCTGGCCGCGGGGGCTCCCCCCGGCCGCAGACAGCCCCCCCTCAGGGAAGGGTGTCGGAACCCAGCGGGGCGCACCCGCGTCTCCCTGGAAATGCGGGCTCGGCCGTGCCTGCGCCGCGAACCCCCGCGGCGAGGCTTCCGAGGGCGCCAGGAGGTTTTTACACCGCTTGGGCTGAACCCCGGGGAGAGCAGATCAACGCGGGCCGTGGGTAAAACCCGTCCTTACCGCGGCCGGGCCGAGCTGAGCCCGTGAGGGCGCTGCTGGCCGCCCCAGGCACCGCCGCACTGTGTGACTCCTTCACTCCCTTAAATAAAACGATCCCCCCACACACCCCCCGGTTTCTTCTAGCAGCGCTCGGGCTGTGGGAAGCGCTCGTTATTTGAAGAGCGTTTTTTAGTTAAGACGAAGGCATCCAGAAGCTAGTTTCTTGCTCTTTTGTCCTTCAGGCAGAATGAATTCGGTCAGGTTGTGACTGTTGATGTTTGTTTGCGGTGGAGAAATCTCCGCTGGATGGGTAAAGTACGCCTCTGTCTTACAGATCGGATCACTCAAAAATCACTACCTATTCAGACATAAAAGCCATCCAAGACGGTCTCGAAGAAGTGCCATTCATATCACTAAAAGACTTTCTGATGATGAGCGGGTGAGTGTTACGTTTATTCTTTTTCGTGCTCCCTGTTTATTCCGTCCCCTTCATTGCTAGCTTTGTCATGAGGTCACAGGCAGGCTTTCCTCGCTTTGCAAGTCTAATATACGCAGCCATCCGTGCTCGTGCTGAATAATACTTTATTATTCTGTCATTAACAGGCAGAATCTGACCCTCTCCTACCATATTTTTTTGCAAGGGCATTCCAAATTAAGATTTAAGATATGCAGCATTGCAGAGGCTTAGAGTTTCAGATGCCGATGTGTCGCTGATGAAAATGTGAATGAGGAGCCACAGGGCTTGATTCAGAGTTAAAAATCCGTAGATGCATTAAGCTTAATCAGGCCACGTCTGTGCAATTACCGTGGGAATTAGGTTTGATTTAAAGCGACTGAATATTTAGAAGAAAGAAAAAAAAAAAAAGTAGGGGAAAAGAGCCGATTTGTTGCTTCTTCTATGACAAGCTCTAAAACCCCTTCTCAAAGATTCCATCACACGTTCTAGACTTGCAGTTTTTTTCCAGACTTGCAGTTTTTTTCTACACTTGCAGTGTTTTTCTGCAGAGGGACCCCAGCACAGTCCAAGGTCAGGCACGCTGGGAGAGCCGTGGGGTCTAAGGCACGGTCCACCCGCGAGGCAGACTGCCCATGTATTCCACTTTATTTGAGAGAGGAGAATGTCTGTTTGTAAAACATACTGAAAAAACAGGGGGAGGGTGGCGAAATTAAGGAACGGACCAGAATGCTGTCAGCCCCTCTTAAAACCAATTTCTGGTGGATTTCAGAACAACGAAATATGAAATTCAAATCAGTGTTATTGCAGCATTCATTGTAAAAATGAGAGCAGACCAAAGCGTGAATTAACCTAGTTGTAAAAATGAGCAATTTATCGTGTAGGGATGAATCGCTTGGGAAGGAGCGATTGGTTATCTGGAGGTTTTAGAGGCAAATGTCATCTGGGAGGAAATATTCTATATGTAGCTAGGAGAATTAAAGGAGGGGGTGGGATGGGGTATTTGTTTTGCCTGTTTCCAGACCGTACGCTCTCACCTGTCTCCTTGTGAACACGGGTGTAATGGTTAAAGTCTTCCAGGTGTGGTCATTCTAAACTGGGATATTCAAAGCCACAGCGTTAGTGGAAATGAGTGTTCTAATTTGTACCCAAACCCGTGATCAGATGTTCAATGCCATCATAGCGCCATGTACAGGAACAGAGTTTTGGGTGCAGTTCCTCCCTTTTTTGGACTTACCCCACCGAACGCACCCCTTAGGCAGGGGACCGTGGCCGTGGTTAGGACATGGAATCCCAACGTCATAAGCAGAGCGGGAGCATTTGTGCCGCACGTGTTACTGCCAGACGTGATTGCAGACTTAGATCCAAACCCGGAGCTTCGAAGTGCTGCAGGTGATTTGGTAAATCTACCCTCATTTCCCTTTTATTTACCATTCAGTATGCAAATGAACCGTGCGAGTGAATGGGATGTAATTATGTCATTATGTAAGTGTATAAACACAAAGCAATCACGTAAGGCTGTGTAGTTTACACGTGGACCTTGGCTCCGAAGAGCTGCTCTTGTCTGGCAACAGCCTATTTAACAAGATTTAAATTCAGTCTTCAAAAAGGGAGAGAGAAGGGAATCCTGCTTTTGTTTGTGTAACGCCTTCATGACTCTCATGGTATGTTAAGTGTGAAAGCTGGCGTAAAACTTGGCTCTCCTCTGAGTATTTCTCTGCTTCCTATAGATGTCCCAGTGTTTGTGGTAAAACAGATAAAGGCTGTGAATATACTGGAGGGATATGATTATCCGGTTCCCTAACTTCCAGTATTCGCGCTAGTTTCCAAACCTGTGTTCTTGCAAGAGACCCGAATCAGGATTATTTTGGCTGCTTTATTTATCAGCGAGCGGAGATTTGGCACAGGGCTTGTTCCGCAGATGGGTGGCTGGAACCTCACCCAGCGGCGGAGTGACAAACATTTGGCTTGCTTGTCTGACATATGTGCTTGGTAGTTTCAGCTCATTTCCCTCAGAGCAGTTGTCCACATGGAGAACAGCAAGCGTGGAAGCAGTCAGTTGTTAATTACTGTTGGGTGATGAAGAGACCGGGCTTTGCTGTGGGCAGGGGAGAGAGAGAAAGGGAAATGCTGCGACCTGTGCACAAGTATGTGCGGCCCTGGGTGTCTGCAGGGCGGCTTAAAATACTGACACTGGCCCATGTCCTGTGCCCAACTAGGGTTTGAGGGGTTTCAGTGAGAAATCTATAGCCAAGGGAAGAGGATTAGAGAGCCTTCAGTAAAGGTTGCTGGTGTAGCTACCATTTTTAAGGGTTTATGTTCTTATAGTGGATTTCCGTTAGTCTCTCACTAGGAAATTGTATTTTAATAAAATCAGTACTTTTTGAAACATTATAATTTGTGAGTCAAGCTTACGGTTTCACATATGGTGATAGATGTGTGGACCATAAAGCTCACAGTAGAGGAAAATAACAAAGTCTATTCAAACCTCTGAAGCACAAGGCTAGATCCAAGGCATCTTCCAGCGGTGGCTTATAGCAGGATCTTGGCGATCTGCTGGACCTGAGCTGGCTCTGCTTGTTTGGAGATGGGGATGAAAAGCACCAGCTTCACCAGAGTGACTGTCGCGGTACTACCGACAAATAACATTTTATTCCCCTTTCCGGAAGGAGCACACAGCACCGAGAGATCAGCATCAGGATCAGGATGGTGGTGGTTTGTTTTTTTGGGGGGGGGGTGGTGTTTAGTAATGCATTCAAGGGAACCCAGTGGGATACACTTTTAAAACGCAGCCCGGTGACTCAGAGACCGCCGTGCACAAACTCCATCGATGCTTTAGCAAAACACGCTGAAGCGTTTTGGCTTTGAGCTGCCTGAAGTGGAATTATGCCAGTGATGAAGTTAGTCCGATATTCATAGCCTTCTCGTTGGTCACACTTCAAAACACCACTGGGAGGGAGACTTGAAGGTCCAGCTGGGCTATGAGTAACAGCATCATCATGATGGCTAGACTAAAGCCAGGGATAATCTTTCTCCTTCCAACTCCCTGTAGATGGGGATTAAAATGTGAGTAGGAGAAAGAAGCGGGCTGTGGTTTTGCTTGTTTCGGTAACCACTGCTGCTTAGGTAACCTCTAACCATACTGCACATTCTATATAAAAGCCCACATTGTGTGGCACTCACAGGATTTCTACTGCTAACTGGTACTTAATGATTTTCTATGACTTGATTCTATAGTATCATGATTTCACCAAGTCCTCTTGCCCAAAGTACACAGTACTTTAGCAGAAATAATCCTCACTGCAGCAAACATTGCTTATTTTGCTTTAGGCATCAAAATGTTTCTGTGTGAGGAAAACCCTTGCCCTCTAGGCTAAGAAAGTCCTAACCTATAGAGGCTTACTTGTCATATTTATACAAATAATTGTAGGTGTCATGGGCAGAGCAGCAATATGAAAAGAAACGAACTAAGCGTGCCACCGTGACAGACTCGGCCGAAAATCTTTTCAATGATCCTATGTGGAATCAGCAGTGGTATCTGGTAAGAATCTGTTTCGTTGTGGAACTGGGGGTGGTGGGTTCCAGTTGTGCTGCCAGATGCATTGTTTTACTAGGGTCAGAGCGATGCAGTGGGGTAAATGAAGAGTCCCTCTCATCAGCATTTGCTCTAAAAATGGGAGCTCTCTGCGCAGAGGATGTCCACGTAACCTTCTGTTTTCTTTGCAGTGTTGTTTGTGCAAAGATTCTAAAAAACATTTCAAGCTGCTTCTTAGGATGGGGGTTGATATTAGAAACTGTAACAGTTAAATCTACCCTTATGACTCGGTGATCGCCAGGGTCTTTTCCAACCTGACTGATTCTGTGATTCTGATTTTAAAATATTTGCTGTTGACATGTGAGAAGTCCCTTATCATGTCTGAAGCTGGCTGTGTATTTCTTTATTAAAATCGGTGGTGCAGAGGGCGTCTGCCAGACGAAAACAAAAGCTCCTTCAGCCTCTTGGACAGGGATTTAAGTAGAAGAGGGTGTCTGCAGCTCACCTGTTCAAAACGTTGAGGAAAAGAAGTTTCCTGAGCTCTGTAGCTTCTGCCTGAACGTTGTCAACTCAGAAATACAGCTGATGGTTTACGTTTTATGTGGTTTCTCTGGAGAGTCCGTGTTTGCACAGTGCATCTAGCTGCACCCTCCATCTAGGCTTCTTTGCTTCCACGCAGAACAGGGCTGGGATTAAAGGTGGGTGTAACAGGTCAGGGAGAAAGGTCAAGCACAAAGCGTGGCCCAGGTGCCTGGAAATACCCTTCTCATCTTCAGTTCAGCTTAGAGGAAACAGACCAAACTCTAGGCTGTTTCTATAATGCTTTGCCCTCTCTTTCCTTTGTTTGAGCTAGGAAAAATGAATTAGAAACCGCAGGGCAAAAAATATTTCCATTAAGATTCCTGCAGACTTCTTTTCAACATAAAAAATGGTTATCTTTAAGAATTTAGCTTTTCACTGAAGCTGAATATCTGTTTGTTTCTTAGCATGTTTCCAAGAAGAAGCTGGAAATTTCCAAGATGTCTGTATTGGACAAATACGCAAACGTGCACAGAGTTCAGAAAAGCAGTTTTGTGAAAAAAGCAATGTCCTTCTCTCCAGGAGACCTTGTTCCTTTTTCCACCTCCCTATGGTTTTCTTCTCCTTCTAGTTTTCCCACATGAGAAACAGAAATGCAATGCTTACCCTTTTTTGCGGTGCACGTTGAATTTTTTTCTGGTGAAATGCATAAATGTGTTAAATATTTTCTCCCAAAATAATCCTTGCCTTGTGGTAAATAACTAGTATTTACTAAGTATTACTACCTTATTATTGCGATCTGATGGCAACAGTTTTTAGCTCTATTCCGTGTGCCTTCACACGTCACCAGAAAAAAAAAAAAAAAAAGATTGTTTGATGGATTCTAGCGAACAAAACTTGAAACCCTGAAAGGCAGCAGTCAGAAAAGAAAGGATAAAATGAAGGAAAGGTCATTCCCATAACAAATTTCTTTCTGTAAGACTCAGATTTTATGCATCATCCCTTTGGAAACAAAGAAATGAAAAACCTGCGGTCAGCTAATGTTATTATGCAGAGAGAAACAGAAGGAAAACGCTTTTCTTTACATCTGTGTTTTAAGGGGCTTGAAAGCAAGTTTTGTAAATTAGATGTATGTCCCGCACACCTAATATTAGAGAGGAAAAATGACCCATTTAGGAGCTACTCTTTAAAGAACTTGTTGTAGAAGAGAAGGCTATAGATGATTCATGCTTCCAGTTGATTTACCACAGGAACAGTAATGAGGGTAGTAAACAGAAAGTTGTGATTCAGCACAGTTGTTCCTAACCAAACGACTACCTTAATTGTTTTATCCATTAATTATTATGCTCTGGCTTGAACGTCAAAGGAGAAAACACATTTGGAGAAAACGCAGCTGACTGCACTGTGGGGTAGTGTCTTGGCTTCTCATCAAGTGAAAAGAACAAACACGAGCAGGTCTGATCATTAACTCGACGTTCCAAGGTTCATTGGTGCCTCCCTACCGTTCCCCTGTTTCTGCTGCCTGCCTCCAGTAAATCCGAGGTGCTCTTTGTTCAGAGGTGGTCTTCAAGTAATGGGGGAAATCTGACAGTGCTACAACTATTTGACGGAACTAACTTTTGTTTTATCTTTGCAAAATTTGGACAAAATGTACAAGTTCAGGCTGGGATGGTTCAGTGCACCTTTAAAATACATCTTTGGACCCATGTAGTATAAATGGATAAAGATGTTGACGTATTTCAATCCTTTCTGTCCTCCAGCAAGATACCAGAATAACTCCAACCCTGCCCAAACTGGATCTCCACGTTATTCCTGTATGGCAGAAAGGGATTACAGGCAAGGGGGTTGTCATCACCGTACTAGACGATGGCTTGGAGTGGAATCACACTGACATCTACGCTAACTATGTGAGTTTGGGCATTAGAACGCCGCGGGGTAAGAGCATGGACTGTAAACTTGATGTACAGACACTCTTCTCCAGCTTGCTGTCCGTTCTGCAAGTCCGCTCCTCCAGTACAGAGACTGAAATATTTGCCTCAGGCATAATTTGGAACCCGGTCTGTGTCACAGGAAGCTGGATGTTACTTATCAATGATAGCGGGGTGGGTTTTTTGTTGTTTTGGGTTTTTTCCCTCAGTGGATTTACTTCCCAGGCATGTTTGTGTACAGTGGTTTAGTGCTGAATTATTAAAGCTCCATGAAAAATCTATGGAATTGTTAATGCCCGTCACATTCTACCAACTTGATTGCTGTCAACATGAGGCACGCCAAAGAAAGAAATAAGCTCTAGAACCCATTCTGTTACACGTTTTAAACCACATCTTCTAGTTGTCCAAATCAATTGTTTGGTTTCTTTTTTTTTTAAAAAATGTAGGATCCAAAGGCAAGTTATGATTTCAATGACAACGACCATGATCCCTTTCCTAGATACGACCCAACAAACGAAAACAAGTGAGTAGCCTCCCAGTTGCGTGAAGAGAACAAAGCAGTACTTTATAAATTTGTGTGTTAGAACGTGCAAATGTACAAATATCTCTGTGTGTCCCCTATGGCAATGACATAATGAGAGGAAGAATTTGTGCAAGAGCATCGCAGGGGGGCTGAGGTCGGGTGGGATCTCTGGAGGTCATCTGGTCCCAGCCCCTGCCCGGGCGGGGACACCAAGAGCCCAGGGCCAGATCCAGACAGCTTTTGAATATTTCGAAGGAGGGAGACTCCACAGCCTCTGAGGGTGATGCTCACCCTCACAGCAAAAAATTGTGTTCGAAACAAACCTCTTGTGTTTCAGTCTGCACAAATATTTGCATGTAAAACTGGCCCAAATGCTGGAAACTAAGGAAATTAAATTCCCAGATGAAGACCTTCACAACTGAAATCTCCCTATAGTGTCCTGAATTTCTTCAAATCTTTGTATATGTAAGGTACTGATACCTTGCTGTGAGCTGAAGGGAACAATCTGCTCGTGTCACCGTGTGTGTTTCTAGAGCGATACCTCCCTAGGCAAATCTTGACTTCAGTTCTCTGCTTTGCACTGGGAATTTTACAAGAATGTGTCTCCTGTGGCGGGCTCTGGAAGAGACTGTGTCTTAGAGGAACCTACCGAGAAACCCATCCTTCAGGCCAGCTGTTGTAGCTAAGGACACTCTTTTCTACTTGTGGGAGTAACTGCTGCACCAGCGGGATAGCTTCTAGCTCAGTGCACGCTGTCAGAGGTGAAGCCATGCTTCTGACCTCCTCTCCTAGGCTATGACACACCGTCAGACGCTGGAGGAGGATGCGTTCACTCCCACGACAATCTTTCTGTCTCTTCTGAGGCGTATGGAAGCTTTATTTAGACCAGGTTTGTCCCAAGTGTCCTCAAGGTAATAACCCAGGAAGTTTCAGAAAGCTTGAACACAAGACAGGCAGCCAGTTCCCAGGTAGTTCACGGAGAGATTTTGTCCATCAGAAAGAGAAGAGAATGGACCCCTTTAAAAGCTGGTACACAGAATAAATCAATTTCTTAAACTAATTAGGATGCTCCCACTCAATAAAGATACGGTGAGAAACTGGTGCGCTGGTTCCCTGTTGTTTATCAGACAATGCAGCAGCATCCACAACATAAATCAGTGGATGGGGAAAAAACAATCAGTCAAATGATAACTACTCTACAAATAAGACATTTGAAAAATGACGTTTCTACTTTGTTACAGCGTTATTTAAGAGCAAGAAGGCATTATCCTCTTGTCCCAATGCCATTATCTCTTAAATCTACCTGTATTACCTCCAATCTTTATTAATAAGTAAATGGAATTCAGCCCAGAAGCATTCAAACACTTCATTGAATAACAATCTGTAGTATTAAATATACAACTCTGTTACGGTTACACTTACACGAAGGTTTTCTGTACTGTGGAAACCACCTATGGCAAAAAAGAATTTCATAGAACATAGTTGGTTGTGAGGAAAAATTTAGCAATGATGAGGATGCTTTAAAGGCTCACTTTCTGAAATCCTAAATAAATGCAGTCATTAAACAAAAGTGTATCTAAACGTGTGATTGAAGAAGACTTCTGTCGTATTTCTGTCTGAAGAAGTTTAGCAGCTTCTTGGCCCCATAATTTGATGCTGCTTTTGCACTCCACTGAGATACTGGTGTCTGATGGGTCTGCAGACTTCAGTGTGACTGAGGCAAGGTATTTCTCATCTCATCACAATGATCCTCTGATCATTAAGATGGTAAACTCATGTTGCTCGCCGCCTAAGAGAAACAGGTATTTTAGTATCATGTGGATAGAGCTCGGAAGCTCTTCCGAAGCTGCATTGCATTCATTTAAGGGAAGACTTGCACCAAAATCAGGGTCGTCGGTGATGAGTCTTGTGTGTATGTTACACAAAGATGTCGTGAGATGTTGTTTATTCTGGCTGTATTTATTCAGGCATGGGACACGGTGTGCAGGAGAAATTGCCATGCAAGCCAACAACAGAAAATGTGGAGTCGGAGTAGCCTACAATTCCAAAGTTGGAGGTAAGAAAATGAAAATAATTAGATGTCTGATAGGAATGGAACCCAGAGAGATCCTGCGAAGCGCTGGGTGTTTTCAACTGCTGTTAACTGAAACGTGAATGACTGGCTCTTCTCAGAAAACATCCATCTTGCGCCATTAGGCTACAAAATCCTGTCTGGCCGTAGTGCAGAGTGTTACATCTATATGACAGCGCTTCTTGAATGTCAGCATACTCTCTGGAATTTGTTTATCTGTTGAGCATAGGTAGAATATGTGACAGCAGCAGCAGCAATATAGGTGGTGGTGATGATGATAACAACAACAGCAATAATATTAACAGCAGCATCAGCCTGTGTTGTACCATGAGACAAGACTGCGTCTTCTAAGGAATGATGGACTCACTTCTTATAATTGGTAATCCTGGGAAGAGGTGGCTTGGGGCAGGAGAGGGATTGAGTAGAGTGAAAGTAAGAATATACAAATTTATACCCACCCTTGCTCGCAGCATATTGTTTCCATCTACTCAGTTACGTTCAGAAGGTCACGTCGGTCAAGATATTCAAACCGCTGCCGTTTTCATTTCGACAGCTTCTCTGTTATCATCCTAAGTTAATTTTGAAATAAGTGGAGACCTGCATGCCTGTCAATCAATACTGCCATTTTTTTGGAAGAGGTGACTAAAAGTTTAATCCATTAGAGGTTTAGGAAATAGGTCGTGATCAAAGTGTCAGTTGCAAATGGTTATTTAGCTCCGTGGAAGATACTTGTACAGTCCTAGTTTTTGCATGACTCCCCTTTTTTCCTTTTAAACAAAGGGGCGATGAGTGGCAACTGACACCCGTAACTGCCATTCCCACCATTTCAGTCTTTATGTTTGTAGGCTCCCATTTCCTCTGCTGAGCTGTCATAGATGTCAGCTTTGCAGTCTGCCTTTGCCACGATGCATTATGCTGTCGTGCTGTGTTTAAATAAAATATCTCACTCATAAGACGAAGATGCCAAATTTTCAAAGCAGGGCAAAATGGATGAAGCTGCAAAGATGTCTGAACTCCCGCTGTGCCCATATTTTAAGGCGCTGGCATCTACAGAGAAGATTCTTCCACAGTTATTTGCATATGTTCTGTGTTCGTTTGCAAATGCAAACTACAGATCGATGCGGGGTGGTTTGTCTAGAAAAGGAAAATAACAGGAGGAAGAGCAGTCCGGCAATCCGTATTACCCAGACAGCTGCTTGTGTCTGCGCGGGGGAGCAGAAAGAATGGAAAAGTTGAAAGAAATCATAAGCTGCTACATATGACCACCCGATTAAGACAGGGACATAACAAAAGACAGGAGAAGTCTTTCTTCCAAAGATTCAGATGAATTTGGAGTGGCTAAGCATTGGAAGGCTTTTTTGATGTTCCAGGCTATACAGGATCTGTTTCTTCACAGGTTTTTTCTTTTTCTTTTTCTTTTTTTTTTTTTTTTTTAAGAAATATCTGTGAAATGACACATTACACACTTCTGTCTGACGTTATTTCAGGATGACTTCTTTGAGTGGCTGTCTGCTTGTAGCAGTTGGCATTCTGGATAAACCCAGTGGTCCACAGCCAATGCCTTTTCTCTGACAGTCAGCAGTAGCTGCTTTAGGGAAAGAAGCCCTGACATTTGGCATACCTTGTTCTCTAATCTTCAGCATCAGAGGTTGGTTTAACTTGGTCTTGAGGGGTAAAACAAAACCTTCCATTCAGAACTTTTTGTTTTCCCTGAAAATACTGACTTTAATAATGCTGAGTGCTCTCACTGCTCGCATCGGTGCCCGGCCCTGTTCTGAGACCTGGATTGGTCTCTTCAGTGCTTTGGGGCTGTGAATCCCGTGGGCTTCTCTGTGCACTGTGTGAAAAAAACCCAAAACTTCTTAATGCCAGTCTTCGAAGTGACACCTTTCAGTGTCCTTTAAGATTCTCCTCTTGTTCTGTGTGGAGCTAAGAAACATGTGGGTATCGATCACCTTCGGCGTGAAGCAGACTGTATATATTTTCACGTGTAGCACTGTGCTACGATATTTCTCTGGTGCTACCATGGAAATCAAATGATTAAGAAGCTCCATTTTACAAAGGACTGGGCTGAGAGTTCCTGCACAGTAACGTGTTGCTAAAAATAGCCCTCTGCCAGGCAGATACACGTATGCGCCTGAAATTACCTCGGGCTTTGCCTGCTCTTGATTTTGTGGGACTGGTGATGGAAGCAGGCATGTGGAGGAATAGGAAAGAGTTTATGCAAGAGGACATAATTGGAGGCTGCTCAGGGAAATATCACTGCAGTCATCAAATCCCCGAGTTGACTTAAAACAAGCAGGATCTTTGGCGATCGCGGAGACAAGACAGCATTTTTTGTCTTGAGCTGTTTCCATCAGCGTGTTGTCAGTGTTCCTGTTTTCCTCCTTACTACGTTATTTATCTGCAGAGTTGGCTTTGTCTTCTTCTGTGGGAAATATCTGTGCACTACTCTCTGCATTCCCAGCACCTCATTATGTGTTGCAAGCTCGTGCCCGGCGCTTGCAGTCATTTCCACGCAGGCAGATCTTTGCTCACAGCGCGCTGGTATGAGAGAATCTGACAACTCTGAGCCAACCGAAAAATGAGTATTCAAAATGTTAACGAGTTTAAGCCTATCCAGGGTAAGTGGTGTCTTTAGTACCCGAGGCGCAGGATATACCTTGATTCTTTTCTCAGCTTTGTGAGTGGTCATGGAGTAGCAGTGGTTGAGCAGATTAACTCCTTTGTCTGCTTTTGCCACTAATTAATATGAAATAATAAACCCCAGCTTTATCTCGGTGGTATTATGAGTCTTAGAGGCCAGCCATTGGGGAAATGAATTATGCTTACAGTCTTTTTTTTTTCCCTGCTTGATAGTATAAAAAAAGAACAAGACACTGAGCTGCAAGGGCAAGGTTGGGAGATTTTTTTTCTCGCTTTTTTTTTTTTTTAATATAGAACGACCACATTTTTTCTTCTGTGCTTTGGAAAGATCCCCGTTTTGTGGAAAATACTAGAAAATGAGTCCTCATAATTCACCAACTGCCAGTAATGGTGCAGCTGCTGTAGTACTAACTTGCCAAGTTCAAGAGAACCCAGAGATTTTTATTGCTTGAAAACACAGGCTGAATCCTGACTGCTGTGGCTCTTATATTGCCGCTGTTGCTGGGAGAGCCATGCCACAGTGGGAATTTTGCCAGACTTCTGCTATTTCTGTCCTCCTCCAGCCCTGGACACTGGTAGCAGTCCTGCTGCAGAGCTGGGGGTTTGCAGAGCGAGAGATCCAGTACAGATGAACCGCTGTCTGCCGCTGAATTTTAAGTACCACTGAGATCAGGCTTGCTCTGAAGAAGATTAGCTCATGCAGTTCCTAATAAAATGTTAATGGCTGGATATCTCTAGCATCTCTGGGTTGCTCACAGTAGAAAAAAAAAACCCGCAGCAGTAAAATAACAGTGAGAATTTTCTGTGGTGAAGGTTGAAGGGCTGGTGAAATAGCAGCGTCACAAAGACAGCAAAACCTTAATGACTGTGAGTACAGAGTGTCTTAGCCGGAACATACAGGACTACATCTTTGAGCTGAAACTCTTAAAGATGGAAGTAATGCTGATAAAACCTATTCAATTTTAGTGACATACTAGCAGTTTGAGAGCATCTTTGTTACAGATTTAACAGGAAGAAGAGTCAAGAAAGAGCTCAGTGTAACAAGGAAAAGCAGGAACAGTAGGCAAAGCATCAATCTGGCTCTCTGTAGAAGGAGAGAAAGAAGTAAATAAGAGGCAACCAAGATTTTAGGAGGGTTTTTTTAATGTTTGTAGCGAGCACTGAGCTCTGCAAATAAAGGGTAAGTGTCCTGTTTCACACTGACGCGGACTGTCCTCAGTATTGCTGATGTGAACCGCAGCAGGCTGTGGTGGCAGTAGTTATGGATTAATTCTTCTGGAAGCTTTAGAAACAAAGACAAAGAGGAGGGAGCAGAAAGTAAATCCAGTGTGCTGCTTTTTTTTTTTTTTTTTTCCTGTTAAGGTATACGAATGCTGGATGGAATAGTCACTGATGCTATTGAAGCCAGTTCCATCGGTTTCAATCCGGAACACGTGGATATTTACAGCGCAAGCTGGGGCCCTAATGATGATGGTAAAACCGTGGAGGGACCTGGGAGACTAGCACAGAAGGCTTTTGAGTATGGGATAAAACAGGTATGAAACTTAAGAGAAAGATACAATGAAATGTGTCAGAGAACAGAATTTTTAAATGGTTGTATCAGGGAAGAAAGGAAAACGGTTTGTGCTCTCTTTGCTCAAACATTTGAAAAGGAGGGGAGAGATTTTGACGGTACAGGTCAGAGAAATTGCCATCCAGAAGAGGACTTCTAAAAAAGCACCGCTAGAGCTTTCTGAGCTGGTTTTAAGCTGCTCTTCTCCACACATAAGCTTTCTTTTTCCATCCTTACTTTTGCTGCCTTTGTCTCGCCCTACCCCCACCCTTCTCTGCTGCTTGTTTTGCGCTGAACAGTAATTGGATTTCTGCACTGAAAGCCTGCAAAATTTAATACAAAGTTCCTGCTTTGTGAATATTTTGCTGTGTGAAATAGCGATGCATTTTAGCACCCTGTGGATGGGCTTGTATTGTGTTAATTGCATTAGTTTATAAATTGGTGCATATCGTGATCCAATTAAAATGAGGATAGTAAAAATGCATGATGAAGGGTGTGGGAAACAAGGCTTTTACAGTTCTTTTTTTAATGTAATCCTATTTAGATCTGGTTGTATGACAAGTAGGGTGCAGACTGAGAGCTACCGGGGATGTGTTAATTAACTACCCTTGCCAGTGAGGTGAAAGGAGATTTGAAGATGGACAGGTGCTGACAGAGAGAGGAAGACTGAATCAGAGACGGGAGAGGAGAGAAATGGAGGAAAGCTTGAAGGACAGAAGCAAAGAGAAAGGATTTTGGAAAAAGGGCAGTTAACATTAGCAGGCAGAAGGAGGGAAGAAGAGTCTGACAGCTGACAAACATACTCTGAGGGAAGAGTAGAGACCGAGAGAAGTGGGCTGGTGATAAACAGATCTAAGTCTGTAGGTAGGCAGCAAGAGAAGAGGGAGAATTAAAGGCAATAATTAGGAAACCAGTTTTCAGTGGTCTCACTCTAAAAAAGCGGGTGAAGAATGTATCTTTCTTTACAACTTGTTTTATTTCTCAAGGGCAGCAAATTTACCCATTCATTTGTCAGGCTTCCTTTTGCAAGGGTCTGGATTGTCTCCACCCTGCTTAAAGTCCGACAGAGTTGGGGTTGTCAACGCCTTCCATCCCTGGCCTGGTAAAGCGCTTAAGCTTAGCCTCTGAGAGGTGTTAGTACCACTCTTAAATGAGATCAGGGCAGCTGTTTACACATGCCAGTGCCTTTCTGGACTGCAGCCTTTATTCTCAAAGGAAGATACTATCTCATTTTCTGTAACTGACGTGGCTTCTTCTTTCCATTTGAAGTCGTATCGCATAGTGCAGCTTACTTTATTTTTAATGTTTTAAGTGCTGTAAATGTCTCAGCACTTGCACGCATGACTTCAAATCTCATCTGAGTGGGATGATAAAAATCTGTATTTCAACTGCTGTTCCCAGTGAACGTACATCTGTTAACAATGAACTTTTGGTCTTCACACTAAATGATTTTTTTTTTTTCCCGTGAAGGTCTAACACAGCTTAAGCCTGGGTAGGGCGATAGGTGTTTGCTCTGTGATAGCTGTGATGGTTCACATGCTGCCAGCATCAGCTGCTGCCTGCTGACCCTCACCGCACGCTGGAGACCAGAGCGGGGGGTGAGCGTGGTTATGTCTGGAGAGTGGTGGTGCTGGCCTGCGGGTCTCTAAGAGAATGGAGGGGGTTTCGGTCAGATGTGCTTGATGGTTCCCTCTGTTTCACCAAGTGAACACCAACTGCGAAAGGCTTCCTTATAAAAAAATAAACTGTGGGAAAAGTCGTATCACGTGCATTGTTCATACTGCTTGAAAGACAAGTGAAATAACCCCTGATAAACCTCATTTCTTTAAGAAAATGGGCCTTTTTCCTATTAATGTTCAGGACCAAAACATTAGTCTGGAGCAGAGGAGGCTGAGGGGAGACCTCCTGGCCCTCTGCAACTCCCTGCCAGGAGGGGGCAGAGAGGGGGGATGAGTCTCTGGAGCCAAGGCCCCAGCGCCAGGCCCCGAGGGAATGGCCTCAAGCTGCCCAGGGCAGGGTCAGGCTGGCTCTGAGGAAGGATTTCTGTGCAGAAGGGGCTGTTGGGCGTTGGAATGGGCTGCCCAGGGCAGGGGGGAGTCCCCGGGATCCCTGGAGGGGTTGAAGAGTCGGGCTGAGCCAGCGCTGAGGGATCTGGGGGAGTTGGGAACGGTCAGGGGGAGGGTCATGGTGGGGCTGGAGGAGCTGCAAGGTCCTTTCCAACCTGGGTGATTCTGGGATTCTGTGATCAGCATGTGGGAAAACTTAATCTGTTGATCACAGACTCTGTTTCTAACTTAAAAACCTATTCTGAGGAAAGTTGCTGTAGCTGAAACACTAAACCTAGTTAAACTAAGAGGGGTACTGCAAGGTGTGAGGTAGGGTACCTCAAGCAGCTGTTTTCTTCTGTGTCTCTTCTACAGTGCTCATGGAAAATTGTCCTTTTCCACCTGAAAATGTTTGCTATATTAGGCTTTTTGCAGGGGAGGAGTTGTTAAGAATACATTACAGAGACTGAAATGTCTTTGGTAACCGCTCATTTCCATTTTCTCTAGGGCCGGAATGGGAAAGGCTCCATTTTCGTGTGGGCTTCTGGGAACGGAGGCCGTCAGGGAGACAACTGCGACTGTGACGGTTACACTGATAGTATCTACACTATCTCCATTAGCAGTGCTTCTCAGCAAGGCCTTTCTCCCTGGTATGCAGAGAAGTGCTCTTCAACTCTGGCCACAGCATACAGCAGTGGGGATTATACTGACCAAAGAATTGTAGGTTGTTTTTACCAGTTTCGGAACAAACATAGAAATGTGTGATGTATGCAAATAACAAGTGAGAGCTCTTAAATGCTTGTTTTCAAGTGCCTGCTTTACGTTCTGTGTTACCTGCTTAATGCTTTTGCCTTGAACCACTGAGGGATTTGTAATCCAATAAGTGATTGTATTCCTGGAACATCTTCTCCTGTAAAGCAATGGCTAAACAGAATCGTTGTGTCAGATTAAATCAGCATGCTGAATTTGTCTGCTGCTTGTGTGCGACAGAGGTCTCTGCGTGGAGCTGGATATGGTCCCATTCTTCAGAAAGGGCAGGTGAAGAGGGGTTTAGAGTGAAAGGAAAAAGAACCTGTGCAGTTCGTGTGCCGTATGAGTCAGCACCTCCGGAATACCTTGCCGTTAGCTTTTCTAAGATTGTCGGCCCCTGAGTTCCCACTTACGGCAGCGACAATAGTGCTTCCAAACCTGTGACATGTACTCAGCACCAGGCGCATCACTCTGTGTACCTTCATTAGCTGTGCAAGAAATAACTTGTACTGAAGAAAATTGCTGTGATAAAATAATGGTGAAGTACCTGTAATTTCTGTTCGGCCCTGGAGGATGCTAATTTTGCAATAAACTGTACTGATGGGGATTAAAACACTGTCATTCCAAGTTAGCCAGGAGATCAGCCCTTCCTGAGTGGCTTCTTTTCATAGCCGAGATGTAGATACACGGGCAGATGAATTCGGTATTTAATTTCCAAATAAAGCACATGTTTCATTGCAAATTATAGTTCTTCTGCTGAAGAGGGAGCAGAACACCAATACTAATCCTATGAGTAATTTTCTAGCAAGCAGTAATTTTAAATGTTCTAGGCCCAACACAATGATCTGTTTTTATGATTCACCAGTAAGCCTGAAACACTTATTGTGAAACCTTAGAATAAAATAAGTTATTCAGTGTGGGAGTATTTTGTTCCAACACAAAGTGTTTTGATACAAAAATTATAGTTGAAGTGAAAAGAGTGGATTGAAATATGAACGGATTTAAGCATCCATCACTTTTTGTGCTGGTGAGCAGTGTAGTAATACGCACCAAGATACATGGTTGTGTTTGTGAGTGTGGCTGTGACTGTATTTACAACTGTTTATTCATGCAATCTGTGGGGTGTTTTTTTCTTTTTCTCTGTCAGACAAGTGCTGATCTTCACAACGAATGTACAGAGACTCACACTGGGACCTCTGCGTCTGCACCACTGGCAGCAGGCATTTTTGCCCTAGCCCTGGAAGCAAAGTAAGATGTCACACAACTACCTTTGAAACTCCTCTCTCAGCCACCCCACCATCTTCCCCCAAAGTGTTGTCTCTCTGCAGTGGCATTGTCTCATGCTGGAGCTCCACTTTTTGTCAGTCAGACTTGCTTGGCCTGATGACACAGATAAGCAGCTACTTGCCTCAACGCCGTCCTAGCAAAGCAGAACCAACAAAAGTAAAACGTGAGGACCAAGGAATTTTAGCCCATTTTGTGCACTGGCAACAGTTGTTTACTGAGTTACGGTCAATTGCACTTAAAAGCAGTGAGTCTGCACATGTATCAGGAGAACATAATTTGAATAGGTTGCAGGAATTTAAATTAAGTCTTCAGAGAATTTACAGAACACTTTTTGCCAGGGATGAGAGATACAATGGAAGGTACCCAAGCCTGACTGTCAGAGCAGGCAGGGAGCAGGATCCTGTAGGGCTGGCAGTCAGAACGTGTGGCTTAGGGAGGGTAGGAAAGGACGGGACGGGACAGAACAGTGGCTTTTTCACCAAAACTGCTTCAGGCATCAGGGCGTGGGCTTAGTACTGGAGTGGTGTAGGTCCAGCTCCATTTTCTGTTGCTTACTCCTTCGATGACATAAACTTAGGGCCATATTTTAAAGGGGACAGTTCGAATCAAATACCCAGTGGATTTTTAAAGTCCGGATCCCTTAATGACTGGTGGGAGATGGTAGTTTTGATAGTTAACTTCAAACACCTGAATCATTTTGAAGAACTGGACTCTCATCTTGCTAGAAACCCATTCTTCACTTACATGGAAATCTTGTCTACCTGGCGGAGTATTGTGTGCACAAGCGTGTGACATGCTGTATATTTTAAAATAATGGGATGCCATATACATTCAGAGTGTGTTCTGTTGCAGGCTAAAAATCGAGAGAAAAATGATAGATAGCCCTGAAACAATTAACCAGGAACATTTTCCCAACAGCCCAAATCTAACCTGGAGGGATATGCAGCACTTGGTGGTGTGGACCTCGGAATACGATCCACTGGCTGGAAATCCAGGATGGAAAAAGAACGGAGCGGGACTGATGGTCAACAGCAGATTTGGGTTTGGGCTCCTCAATGCCAACGCGCTGGTAGATTTAGCTGATCCCAAGAGATGGAAAGGGGTACCAGAAAAGAGAGAGTGTATTGTCAAAGACAAAAGCTTTGAACCAAGGTAAGAGCTTGCATTAGCAGTAAGCAGCTTATGCCTGCCTTAGTAAAGCCTGAAGGATGGAATTCTGAACAGGTTGTTCTGAGGCAGACTAAGAGATTTCCTTTGATTCATTTGGTTTTGCCTGACTCTGTTGCTCAGAGGCAGGCAAAGAGCATTTGTTTTCTTGCTTTTTTCAGTGTAAGACTGATGGAAATTACTAGCATGAAACCTTAACAAAGATTATTAATGTCTGTTTGTGCAGCCAGGGTATGGATGGATGATGCTGTGAGACTGAACCCAACCAGATAAGATAGGAATGTTTAGACTGCTATCAGAATATGAATAAAAAGATATAAAAATCTCCCAGGGATTTTTTTTTTTTTTTTAAAAACCATCTGTAATCGATCTTAGCAATTCTTCTCCTGTGTCAGACATAGCGTATGTTGAAATCAAGGTGATATATTGAGCTTCAGTCACATCCATAGCACTTCTCTTATGAAGCAGAAGTGTCTCAAAGGCTTGCTGGAAACACTTGCCAGCCACATTCACAAGTGCTCCTAGCACGGTGAGCCTAGACTGAGCTCATCATACAGGTAAGTCATAATTAGTCACTAGGCTGGTTAATCAGTAAGGAGAGCCAGACCGTTTTTGTCTCCACTTGTTCACTTCTGGATTTGTGTCTAGAAAAAGTACAGCTGTTTCAAAGATTGAAGTTACACTGCGTGAGTGCACCAAAAATCTGTCTGTAGAAACATTTTACAGTGATTTGGGGTGTCACCGCTTGGTAGGCACGTTATTTATGCTGTTTTACTACCAATTTGCTTTTATGAGCTCTCTCCTTTCCACAGAGTGTTGATCCAGTACTGATGTGTGTAACACTGGCTGTTTGTGTATTTTTATTGCAGTCCTCTGTGTTACATTATAAAAACAAAGATCCCGCGATTCTGAGTTCAGAATTATTTATGTGGAGATTGAGATACCCCATTCTCATTAGAACGGATGGAAGTCGTGCAGAGCGCTATGCACGGTAGCTCTCTGTACAGAGAACGCACAGAAGATGTTGGGTTTTACTTGTGAGCTTCCATTGACTAGGAAGGGTTAAAACATGCTGCAATATTTTAACTCCATGATAACAGCTCTTCTGGATATTTGAATGAGGCGACTAAGTCTGATGCAGTCGCGTGATGCAGCTGCCTGCAGACTGTTTTTTTGTGGTCTCTGTGGGACAACAAAGTGTTCACAGAAACCCTTCATGTATCAAACTTGCTTGCTTCCACAAGTCTGTCTTATCACTCGGTCCACTGCAGCATTATCTGCACTTCCAGAACTCCCCGTGTTTTTTTACTGGAGCACTCAAAAAACCAAAAAAGAATGTAGAATTTGTCTGTACTTTTTCCCTTCTCATCATTCTGAAATGGGTGTTAAACGTGTCATTTGGGCACCTCAATCCCAGAGAGATCTGGAGGGGCTGGAGCGAGGGCAGAGGAGGGCAACGGGGCTGGGGAGGGGCTGGAGAATCAATCCTGTGAGGAGGCAGGGCAGGAGCTGGGAGTGTTCAGGGTGAGGAGGAGGAGGCTGAGGGGAGCCCTCATCCCTCTCTGCAGCTCCTGACAGGACATTGCAGAGAGGCTGGGGCTGGGCTCTGCTCCCAGGGGATCAGGGACAGGACAAGAGGGAACAGCTGGAAACTGCCACAGGGGAGGCTCAGGCTGGGCAGGAGGAGAAAATGTTTCCCAGCAAGAGTGGTCCGAGAGTGGAACAGGCTGCCCAGGGAGGGGGAGTCCCCATCCCTGGGGGGGTTTCAGGGCCGTTGGGATGAGCTGTGGGGGATGTGGGGTAGGGGAGAACTTTGTAGAGTCGGGCTGAGGGTTGGACTCGATGACCCCGAGGGGCTTTTCCACCCTGAATGGTTCTGGGATTCTGTGGTTTGCACTTCACATCATGATCCAGAATCAGAAGTTGCTGTGAGTAATCAAAGAACTCCTGTAATTTTGCCAGATTATTAAGAGCCAATGAGGAAGTCATCATTGAAATTCCCACAAAAGCCTGTGAGGGTCAAGAAAACTCCATTGCATCTCTGGAGCACGTGCAGCTTGAGGCAACGATTGAGTATTCCCGTAGAGGTGATCTCCACGTCACTCTGGCATCTCCATCAGGTACAGGAGGCAAAGACAGGCTTTGTTTGTGTTGCTGCATTATGTAACATTTGTTCCATTAAAAACCGCCTCTGCATTCTTCAGTGTTTTAAAAATAGCTAAATATATCATTAGATAAATCTAGTGACCTCCAACAGGTGCGCGTGAGGACAGAGCATCCTGGGAACTAGAGAACTGGTTCTCTGAAACCCCTTTTCAGCCTTCAGCTCTTCTGGGTTATTTTTGTGAGAAGAGGTTTGAAAATCATTCTTCAGAAAATGAAGGCACTATTTTTTGTAATATGCTTTCATTCTGGCAACGGTTCCTATAAAAACTGCGAGTTCCTGGCAGACAACAAATTATAGTTCAACAGTGCTTATCAGCCTTACTGTAATTTAACAAACTAATGGAAAACTGAGGAAATCTGAGTCCACAGATTTCATGTAAGTGTGTCTCCCCACTGGTGTGTTTAGAAACACAGCGTCCCTGTTAGGCACCTTAGTACAACCATACGAAATGTGCTGGAAAATGGCAAGCTAACTTGACAATGCCCTGAAATAACACCATAAGGAGAAAAAAAAAAAAAAAAACAAAGGCGAATGAGTTTGGAACTGTCAGTGTTAGGCCAATGGTTGGACTGGATGATCTTCAAGGTCTTTTCCAACCTAGGCGGTTCTGTGATTCTGTGACTCTGTGAGTATGAACAGCTTCGCAGGGAGTAAGATCTGTTAGGTCAACTGGCGTTCTTAGGAAAAAAAAGACAAGCTTTCAGATATGACTTTAAACGTTAGGCTGATCTAATTTACTGATATTTAAAGCTAATCTGGGAGTTCACAGATAATAAACCGCCTGGTTCACAGCATCACTGCAGGACCTCACTAGAGAGCAGGGTTAACGTACTGTACATGCAGTGTATTTCCAAACCCTACCTTGTCTGGGATTCCTTTTAAGCCTAACTCTTCCCTTTCTGAGTTTACCTTCTGTTTGATGGGAACAGTGTTGCTGTGAGGTGTTTTACCCTTGACTCTTGGCGGTATTGTCAGATTTAATTCTGTCTTAGTTAAGTTTTAGTGCGGGAGTAAATATGTGGGCTGTCTCTAGGTACATCATGAAGGTGACAGCCACGATGGATATCAGTCTACTTTAGGAGAGGTACTTCCCTCCCGAGACACTTTTCTGCTGCTAATATGTAGGAAGCATGGCTTCATCTTAGAAAAACACCCTTTTTTGAAAGGCTGACGACAGAGATATGTTCTTCATCTTCGTATGTAGTTCTGTGGGTATAACTGAGGCAGCAACACCCAGTGCTGCTGCCTCCGTGATAGTATCATGGTTAAGGTGTTTTTTTTCCCTTGGTTCTTGCTGTTTTTTCCACTTTTCTGCAAAACAGCACTACTCAGTGTATGTCATTCCTCTTCTATATTTACAGTATTACCTGGAAATATATTTATCACTCGTGATCAGGCTCCCTGGGGCTCTCTTCTCCTTATTATGTAAATACAGCTTCCTTGCTCTCTCCTTATGTGCAAACAAGCACAACAGATTCCCACCGTGCAGTAGAATCTCTTCTGCTGCAGAAAGACTTTGTGAACTGAAGCGTTTTTGTAATAATAGTAACAATACAAATGCTTTTCACCCTGTTGGAGTTCCAGGCTGTAGCAGTTGATATCCACTCACCAAAAAACGACGTACAGTCAGGAATTCAGGATAAGGCTTCGGTTTCGCAATGGTGCGTGAGCTGGTTTGCCTTCAAAGGTTCCACCTCAGAAGTTTCCTGAACTGGTTGTCAGTGGAAAAGACTGGTCGTGTCTGACCTCTCTTTCTTGTGCTCCTTTACGTGCACCCACTAATTTTTTGTGTTGGAAACCGAACACTAAGATGTCCTTTTTGAGCATGACCTAATGTGATACTTTTTATGTTCTTAAATACTGCTGTGAAAATAATTGAAGGAACGACTGATCAGGTAGCGTGTTTCCCATGCCAGAAGCCACCGTTTATTTTTAAATAGCGTATTTCTCGGGTTACCCATGTGCTAGACAGTGTGCAAAGCTGAATGTGGAAAGTGGGACCGGGCGTGTATGAAGTCACGACTGTTGCTCTTGCACTAACGCAGGGACCAGCACTGTCTTACTGGCTGAGAGAGAGAGAGATAAATCTCCCAATGGCTTTAAGAACTGGGACTTCATGTCTGTTCACACGTGGGGAGAGAACCCAACAGGCACCTGGGTTCTAAGAATTACTGATGTGGTAAGTATGTCTGTACTATGTTAACGAGCTCTGTCGGGCAGCTGACACAGATAAAACGATCCCTAACCACTACCAAGTGGGTTCAATAGTGAGCCGTGTCGTTAGGCAAGCTACAGCAAGAGTTTATTTCAACTAAATACCCATCTGGGTTAGAGAGTAAAGAAAAAAGATAGGGTCAGGTTTTCTTGTTCTTTATGTAAATGCAAAGGACCGTCTTCGCTTCATTGATGTAGCTGTCAAAAAAAAAAAGTCATGCCTGTGTTTTTCACACATTATATGTCACTAAAAGAAATCACTTAACACAGTTCTCTGTGATTCATGGAGTGAAATATGTAATCAAATTAACATATGATTAACTGTAGATTAGTTTCTTCTGCAGAAAAAAAACACAGGATAGATCTATTCTTCTCTTGGTACGTGTATATAATTTTCATTAACTCAAAACCTTTTGAATTAATGAATTTCTGGTGACCTCAGAGAGCTATTCTGATGTATACCCATCCCTAAATGCTTTCTTGGAGTAATTACTGCTGAACAACGTTAAAGGATTAAAGACAAGAAATCTACAGATATGAAATAAAGAAGTTTTCTAAAACCACCTGGGGATATGGATTACAGCAGCGAGACGCCAGAATAATGCTGCTCGATAGGCAACTGAAAAACCATTCTCTTCAAAGAGGGGGTGATCAAGCGCACTCACCTCTGGAGAATTTCACTGAAGTTGCCTGTTAATAAGCTTGTCATTAGGGGTCAGATCCTGCCAGAGTCTGAACGCTTCCTACCAGACACGGATCCTCCAACCCCTATTGGCCTCCGGTTGTAAACAGGAGGATAAAGCCAAGTACTAAGCAGATGGACAAGGCAGTAGAAGTCAACATTATTATCAACGGTGCAGTGTTAATGCTGCAGGCTTATAGATAAACCCGTGGTTACAGGTACCCTGCTCTTTGTAATGAGCATAATGCGTTTTTTGGAACGAAGCTAAAGAGGGCATTTTGTTTGTAATTATCTCTCGTTTTTCATTTTCAAGTGAGAGGTTCCTGAAACTTATAATAAACCAAGCTTTTTGTCCTCGGGAGGACAAATTTTGTGATTGTAAGTTTTCATATTAATGACCCTAACTGAGATCAGATTCCCACGCAGAGCTGCTCATAGTTTAGTTGTCACGCAAGCTGTGTATGTAAACTTCGGTGTAGGCGTCTATTAGCAAAGAAGAACCTCAGCAGCTGTCTTCAGCCACTCAATCACTGAGCAAAAATTCTGAAAGGAGCTTTTGTAAAATAAAGTGCCAGTGTTCTCCGGACTTCCACTTTCTACTATTTAAGTAATGCCGCCAAAACTTGTGGACAAAAGCATTTGTCGCTCACTTCCACATGCTGTGTTTCAGATTGCTGTTACATAATATTATTCCAAATTACTATTCCAGTGGTAACTTTTCTGAGGAAAATGCCAAGGAATGGCTTAGTGAACAAACACTAATAACTTAAAAATACCACTTCCGTAATTTTTAGCATTCTGTGTCATGACAAAATTCCACCGATGCTTACATGATTCATTCATTCTGATATATCCTAATACATCTGTCTTTTGGTACTTATAAATCATTGTCTAAATTTAGATATTGAAAGCTTATCGTTTATTGTAACCGCTTGTGTTAATTTACAATCAAGTGTCCTGTTTCCTCTTTTTTACGTCCTGACAACCTATGCTAATGCCATGCTTGTCCTTTAGTCCAGAAGAATACAAAATGAAGGAAGGATTGTAAACTGGAAATTGATTTTGCATGGCACTGCTACCCAGCCCGAACACATGAAGCAGCCACGTGTGTACACATCCTACAATGCTGTGCAAAACGACAGGAGAGGAGTGGAGAAGATGACGGACTCTGTAGAGGTAGCGTTGCATTAATTTTTTTCCTTAAGTATTTTTCAGTTTATAAGAAAACTCTGTTTTTTCCTAGTAAGAAGACACTCCATTCTGTGTTCGTTTCATCCCGCTCCTGACCACTTTTGAGCTGTGTATTGTAATGTTGTCCATGTCAGCCACTGATACTTTTATTAGTCTCTGTTTTCATATGCCAACGTCTAAAGGTTTTAGGACGGTAGGAGAATATAGCTACTGAAGTGGAGAACTCAATAGCTGCTCAGTTGAGTGGTGCGAGGAGGGAGGAGTACACCTCGACAGACTCGCCACACTTAGTAATTCTAGTGAGGACAGATGACACATCCAAGGGATCTTTGCCTGCTGGAGTGCTTTCAGGGAGTTTAGAAGGAAGTTGGTAACGCAAGACATGGCAAAAGTCAGGGACTCCCTGATTCGGAGGGTTTGGTTCAGTGGATCTGCTGCTGCAAGCTCCTTTGTCACCCCTTCTTTACCTTTCAGGTAGAGTAAACGTACTGCAGGCTTCTGGAGTGACAGTGGGTGTCTGGATGCACAGGATGGTAGCACTGGACATTTTCACAATGCTTGATCGTGTCAGCGTCTTCGGAGTACTCTATTCATCACATCAGTTTGTCTCCCCGTTCAGTAGCTAGAACATGCATGAAGCACAGAGCGATGAAGGAGAGCATTGGGGGAGACGTGAGGATGGTCCAAGGGGTGGCAGCCAGGGGCAAGAACATGAATTAGAAGAAAGTAAAAGTGGATTCAGGAGGTGCTGTAGGAGAAGATTGGTGGACGTAGTAAAGACCAGATGAAGATAAAACGAGTGTTCAGTCTGAAAGTGCAAATGAGGAAGCCACACAGGAGTGTGTCAGCACCCGAGAGCCTGCTGGAAGGAGACGGTGCCGCTCACCAGCTCCTCTCTACATCTGTGTCTGGCACTAATCTTCCAAGGTTTCAGGATACATGTCAGGGCCCCCCGTTAGCCACACTCCACGGCTTGTCTCAGGCGAGGGCCTCTGCAGAGAAGGGTACGTGAAATCAGTCCCTTTCACAAGGGCACGTGGCGCAGTCAGAGCCGCCGCCGCCGCGCGGATGTCCTTCGGTTAGACTGCCGAGGAGCTGTCTCCCACAGTACAGACAGAAATAGCTTTTAGGAGAGGGACGAATCCTGATATAAAATGGCATGTTTTATCCTGCCGGTCTGGAATCGGAATTTATAACTTCCTACGTTGCCGGGGGGGGTTGATATTTATACATACGGTCCCTTCGATAGTCCGTTTTGGTGTAAAATGGTCTAGTTCTTTGTCTATAATGGTCTAGTTCTTTTCTAGGGGCTAAGTGGCTCCTGAATGAAAAAATGCCCACACGCAGAGAAATCACTAATCAGAGCAAATCTTAATCCATTCCGATTTTCATTGGCACCTGACCTTTTTTATGCTCTTCTGTATTCCAGGACCACACCACACAGGAGAACCTGCGTGAAAAGCCCAAAGTCACAGAAGATCCCAGTAGCAGCAGTGAGAAAGCAGAAGACAAAATCCCATCAGAGGCTATGCTACATTTGCTGCAGAGCGCTTTTAGCAGACAGATGGCTCAGAAACGACTGCCAAAGAAGACTGCGAGTGAGAAGTTAAATATTCCATATGAACACTTCTATCAAGCCCTCGAAAAATTAAACAAGCCCTCCCAGCTGAGAGACTCAGAAGAAAGTCTGTACAGTGACTACGTTGATCTTTTTTACAATGCCAAACCATACAAGCATAGAGATGACAGACTGCTGCAAGCCTTGGTTGATATTATAAATGAAGGAAACTAAACTTATAGGGCATGGCACTGAGTTGGAAATGTTCATTCTTCCCACCCCACCTGTAGGTTGTTTTTTTTTTTTCAGAAGTCTGTTGTACGCTCTAGTTGTGTGATTGCTGCTTTGATTGCTTCATATTTAATACAAATATCAAGGAAGGGAAAAAACCAGGTGTGGGAGGATAAGGCAGTAAACTGATGCTTTTTAGTAATAGCTTTTTTCAAAGCCTTTCTTCATTACCATCAGAGTAGATTTGCACCCTCAGGCATGAAATGCAATAGTATTCCCCTGAAAAACCTAATGCTCTATTTTAAACAATTTTCACGTTACTTATTCTTCCCCCCTGTTCACTTAGCATGCAGCAGGACTCAAAACCTGAATTACCGAGCGGTTTTGAACCAAACTGCCAGAGCTTTTGGGGAGATACTCTCATCCCCGGCTTTGTAAGGAGTGCTGCACTCTTTCCTGCATTTGGCGTTCTCTCCAGATGTAACACAGCCAGTTCTGCTTCATCACAGGCTGTTTGTTCCCTCTCCAGACAACAACGCTCCCTTACCCTCCTGTTCTCCCGCAGAGGAGCAGCTGGGAGGGGGCCGGGGTTGGGTTGGAGCCTCAGTGAACACTGAGGAAGTTACTCACAGTTTAGACAACGGACAGACGTACGTCAACATAAAAGAGCCCCAGACGAGGCATCCCACACCGTGGGGTGGCATTCTCGCCCCCTGACTTTACCTAAGTGAAGTGCCTGAATTATAAGCCTAGTCTTTCTGGGCTACAGGGAGTTAATGAAGACAGAGGCTCCTATAGGTAGAGCTTTGGAACCTCTGTCTTAATACCGGGTCTGAATTACCTGTAGAGCCTCAGTTAAATTTCTAAAGTGGAGTAATACAGACTCCTTCTGAGATGCCTAGGTCCACAGCAGTCACGACAACAAAGCTGGGATCACTTTGTCCTTTCCTTGAACTGTGACCAAAGTGGAATGGAAAGGATGACTCTACCAGCAAAGGCCGCTTAAAGACTGGATCTTGGAGTGTCTGTGGTAGGTTGGACATTTCCCAAATGTCTGGGAAGTTAAGGCAAAATGGATGGCGAGAGGTGTGAGATTAAACAAATACCCTGAGCAGGGACTCGGAGGGGAAAAGCGCATGGAATGTGGAGGAGGGAGAGGAATAGAAGGAAGGAGGAGGAGGTGGAAGAGGAGGAAACAGGTGGCTGTCAGAAAGCAGCAGGGCGGGCGGCTCTCTAACATTAGCAGTGTGCCAGACAAACGGTTTTCCACACATACCTCTTTAAAGTCAGAGTCAAGATTGACATATTATTTTGTAATTAAAAAAAAAAAAACCAACAAAAACCAAACAAAAAAACAACTGCAGTGTTTGCTCAGAAGTTAAAGGGGATCTAGAACAAGGAAATGAAGATTCCCAGGGGATAATTACTTCACTGCAGTGCTAAAGATAATCCAAACAAGTGCTGACTGATTTTTACTTTTCTTTCTCATCTACTGTTGAAATGTGTTTTCCAGACACTGTAGAAATGTTTGATTCTCCTTCACTGTCTATCCCTTAAAATGATGCAAGTGGCTGTAAGACAAGTATTTAACATTTTGTTCATAATTCATCAGTTCGGAGAGAGGTTTTTCGAACTTCACACTAAATTCTGTGATTTAAAGGTAAATCTGTTTACTGTAACAATAATTAAGTCTTCTGTGGAAAAAGGGACTGCTCTAAAGACAACTTTGAAAATTGTCTTACCAAACTTAAGATTTAAAATTCTCTGCTTATTCATTCTTTGTGATGGTTTCATGCCTATCTTGGGCTTAGTCTGCTTTTTTGCCAGCTTTAGATAGATTGAGCTTAGATGATTTGAAGAATTCTTCTGCATTTCTAGTCCGTAATTCAAAGATAACAGCTCCACCATTGAATGTCTCTTACACTAAATTGCTCCCTCTCTACTAAGAAATTTGCTTAGAAGGAGAAGTGAATACAAAAAATCCCTGCAAGTGGTCCAAACCAGAAAGCTTTCTTGTGCTGTCCTGTCACCACCCAGGCTTTCTGGCAGTACGTGACCACTAATCAAGCAAAACGTAAAAATTTCTAATTGCTGCTGTCGCAGAGTGAGAGCACTAACTTATTTCCACTAATGTTTAATTTTCAGAACTGGGAGTTAATCCCCATGATAAATATTCCCATCTGGAGAGGTAGGACCACTTTTAGTCCTGCGCAATGAAGCTCAGAGGCGGGTTCCCTCAGAGAACGGCGAGTTTAGCCAGTCCTCGTTCAGGTGTGTTACAGCGAGGAAAGCACTAGCAACACTCAGTCAGCCCTTGAAGGAAGTTTTCAGGTTTAATGGGTGGAAAACATAGGACCCTCCTTTGTTTTAAGATCAGTTCCCATGTTGTAGCCAAAGTTCCATCAGAGGAGAAGTTTAAGATCTCTCTTTTGAATGTTTCCAACCCAGAGTAGATTGTACAGGAGTAAATTATTTTTATTGTTAGTCTTTCCTTGGTGCCTGTGTGGGTTTTGTGAAAAATGTAAAAGGAAAAAAAAAAAAAAAAAAAAGTTTTCTCTCAGAATTTTAAATTATATTTTCGTTACAGGTATTTATAATATAGCAAAGATTTTATTGAACAGACAGAATTTTAAAAGGCGTAATAAATTATATTAAAGAACCAGATTTTTCTTGGGAAAGAGACAATTTCATCCAATAAAGGTATTTTTTAAACGGCATGTTCCAACAGCAAACGCAACATGTATGTGATGTGATGTTAAAATTTGTCTACTAGCAGCATAATACAGTGTGTTAGCAGAGCTCAGTGTGTGGTCTTAACATTTGTAAAGAAAACAGTAAGATAAACTCAAGCTGTTGACTTAAAAGGACCGGGAAATACAGTTTAGAATTAAAAACAACGGCTTGAGGAAATCGGCAGGGGTTGGGTGGAGGAAAGGTGTTATTTATTGAAAACAAAGGCTTGCAGAGGATTTAATCACTGGGAACACCGGAGCACACGCTCTTCGCCGCTGCAGCCGAGGTGAGATTTGCTGCGGACGTCGGTGACAGCAGCACCGAGTGCTCTGGTGGCTCCGAGCCACCAGATCCTGCCTATTTCACTCCCAGACGTGTGTGTCAGAACCGCCGCGATGAAATAATGCAGCAGGGCGAGCCAGGGGGTCGAATTAACCATTGTGGCTCTTCACTTCCTTGCATCAAAGCAGCAGAAGTTAAAATATTTGCTGGTGTCTCCCCCCGTCATGTTTCCAGCCAGTAGAGAACAAGCCCTTTTATACCGTTATACACTGGAAATTGTTGCGGACAACAGATTTTAGGGGTAATTTTTTGCTTTTCTGCACCGAGCGGGCTCTGTGGGGACCCTGTCGCTGTGCTCACGGTTTGGGGTGTTCCCCGGGCTGCTCCACCCCACCCTGGTGTCCCGTCTCCGTGGGTCCCCCTTCTCCCGCTGCTAGGCCGGGAGCACATCGTGTCTGAGCAAACGCTCCAAACGAGTCCCATTTCCAAAGCTCTAAACTTCTTGAGGATTTACAGATCGTGCTCAGGTTTAGTTTGCTTCTCAAGTCTCAACTAACTGCTGCTGCTCGCAAAACCTGCCTTGTCAAATGCTGCAAGGATAATCAAAACGTTTTCTGTGCTTTCCACAAGCTACGTAGCCATAGCGGGAATACTTTTAGGAAATGTACGTAGAAAATACATTCCTGAAGTAGCGTAAACAGAAGAAATCTAAGCCTAGATTCAAGTGGTATTAACTGGCTTCCACACTAAACAATGGATTTTCTCTCACATCGGCTTGGTTTTTTAAATGTCAGGCTGCATTTGAACCTCCTAGCTTTAGCTGTTTTGAGTTATCCAAGCACAGTGCCTGTTCAGTCACATCTTGTAGCTCCAAACTTGTAAATCTGATTTTCAAAAGGAGTGTCTGCTTTCTTACCTCTCCCAAAGTCACTTCAGTCCGAAAACAATCGTAAGCATTTTCAGCAGAAAGAAAGCTATTTTAGGAGAGAAAAGGGGCCTTTACAAACACAACACTGGCTTTGGGTTTATCTTAGTAGCAGAAATTCGGCATGGATGCAGTCTGTTTGTGAAAAGTGCACATTCCTGGGGAGAAGGAGGGTCTGGTGTGGCTGAGGAGCTCTCACGTACCCGGGGCTGGAGGTGGCAGCCGCGCTGAACTCCGCGTGCATCGGCAGGAGCAGCCCCGTCCCCCCCTGCACAGCAAAACCACCCCCGCCACTGCAATTTTCCAAACATTACAAACCCAGGGAAAGTCGGCTCCCAGATTAGTTCAGCTGTGAAAAGAATTATAGTTTAATAATTACAGGAAAAGAACCGGTCATTATTATGCAACACCACTTTTCTGTTTATGCAGATACAGAATATTTGTGCAGCCTAAAACCTTTCTGTTGCATCAAATCTTTCTGGAAGGCCTTTTCCAGAGCTCCTAGGAACCATGACATTCACAACAGCGTTTTGGAAAGGGACAAATCTAGAAATGTGTATTTTGATCGGAGTCAGCTGCTCAGGTCGCTAATATTTTTGCCTGCAGACTAAAAAGGCTCAAACTCCAACCCTGCTAGACGGGGTTGTTAGAGATCACTTCTGTAAACATTTTTCTGTTTATTCACGCAAGTACTCATAAAAGTATCACTTCTCTTATTGCGATTTGTGAGGATAATATAACCAGAAAGAATGAGGAAATTTGCTTCCAGCAACACAGCAAATGCCCAGTGGAAAAAAATAAGTCAGATATGTTCCAAGTTCCACTAAGATATCAGGGAAAAATAAATAGGTAATATGTGAATATGGGTAGTTATCAGGAAAATATATCTTAATGGTTGTATCATTTCAGCTGTTTGACTACCTCCAATCAAATGTAGCTGAGCATATATATCTCTTTCTTTCTTTCTGATGTCATATTCTTCCCCTAAAACAAATGAACTGGTTGCTGTTACATGCACCATCTTGTTTGACCATGCCGGTGTTATCAGTCGGTGTTTCAAATCATAAAGCTGGCGCATAATGCAGGGCCATATATTCTGATAAGGAAATGCACTTAGAGCTCAGGACGTGCAGCTTGGCATACGCTGGTGCGCGGCGTGAACAGACCCGTAAGGTTAGGCAAAGAGGAAGCCATATGCCGGCTCCATTCGGCCTAGAGAATTAGTCCTGAGCGTAAGGACAGGGCGGTGTGAAGCTTCACAAGCAGGCGGGACGTCCAGGCAACGTCGGGTACCGCCGTCCAGTGGGGAGCTCAGGCACCCCCGCGCTAATCCGCGGTTTGTGAGCGACGTCCTAAAATCTGAGGGTTTAGAGAATATTGCAGTGATGGGTTTCTCCTCTTTTACACTGCATTTCAGTTACCCCGCTTTAGAGTGGTGCACCACACCTGAATGAAAATTTTCTGAGAATACCTGTTGGTATTCAAACCGCTGCTTAACCAGTGACCCCCACCAGGCTGGCTGAAGCCAATGCAACTCACTGCTTATACCTCCACACGAAAAAACCAACGTACGTACATGTTTACACAACTCTGTGTGCACTCTCTCTGACAGCAGAACAAAGCAACTCTTAGCAGGAGCAGCAAGACGACATAAGCCGCCGCGCTAATTTGCTAGAGCATCAGAACTAAATTCCAGCTCGGATTTTGCATCACGGCAGTGTTGATACTGCAGGTTGCCTTGGAGGGGGGCAAAGGAGGAAGGGAGGTTTGCTCACCTGATAATCTTTTTAACAGCTGGGGTACATTTTGCCCAAGAATTCTGTATTTCTGCAGTTGCGCTAATGGAAAAATAAGCCTACTCTTGTTGTGGAAAAAAAAAACCTAACTCTGTGGGGAGCTTTGAACAGTTTAGACTGTTAATACTGACTTTGTAAGAAAGCAGGAGAGTACTATATCAGGCACTGTAAATGTTGGATTTTGGGTCTTGTGAAACATGGCAGTCGAAATTCTTTCATGGCTTTGAGCACCAAATTTGAAATTTTTTAGGGAAGGGTATTCATAGTACTTTGAATATTTCTTGAGATTTCCCTTAAAATGAACAGAAATAATCTCCTTTGGAGCACCTATGGGATTCAGAGGTTGTTCTGAACCACACTGTGGAGGACACGGTCTCGAGGGTCCGTAGCAGCTCAGCTGTGAATCCCAGGCCTGACCCAGGTGCTGAACGAACCCGTCTCAGTTGGACGGGGCGAGCGGCGTCCTCATCGCTTCCCCTTCTTGCCCTCGGTCCGGCGATGAGCCGTTCTCAGCACCCAGCAGCTCAGTGCTCTTGAAAAGCTGGGCTGAAGCTGTTAAGCATCTGTTCAGACACTGGGGCTCTCCCCAGGCCAGTGGTTGCTACAGAAAATTTACAAGGATCTTCCATTTCAGTCCAAGGTTTTATTCTTTATGACTGTCCTCCAGGCTTGAGGGAAATCAGCTCAGAAAACAGCGGGTATCCTCAGTTTAACAAGGCATTGAAGCACATGCTGCAGGTGGTGTAAAACCATTAAACTTGTGCTCGGTCTTATCACAGATTTTTATCACAGACTGGTTTAGGTTGGGAGGGACATTACAGCCCACCCAGTGCCACCCCCTGCCCCGGGCAGGGCCACCTTCCCCCAGCCCAGGTTGCCCAAAGCCCCGTCCAGCCTGGCCTTGAACCCTTCCAGGGAGGGGGCAGCCACAGCTGCTCTGGGCAGGTTCCTTGATCAGAGCTTGCAGCATGATCCTGGATACAGCAGATTAAAATACTCCCTGTCAGATGCTGGTGGTCCAATTCCTAAAGCCCTCTGGAGATGCCAGAACAGTCTTCAGTGGTACAGGGTGTCCGCAGCAACCTGTGGATCCAGTGAGTGCTCAGTGCCTTAGCTAAGACACTTGGGCAATTATTTAAATTAATTCTATGGCTTTGAGTGACAGTTCAGGTTTACAGTTCTTGCCTTAACCTCTTTGTTTACCCGGATGGCAAAAGCTGTGGAAGTAGGAGCTCCCTACTGCAAGGATGCGTTTGGTGAGAGTGCTAAGTGCAGAGGGAGAGCCTCCTTTTGCAGGAATCTCACTATATTCACCGTCACCACCAATCTTTTCTTAAAGAAAAAAGAAAAATCCTGATTTTTCGTAATAATTATCCACTTGCTTAAGTCGCTGTCCTGTCCTGTTTAAGCCTAGGTACGGGATCAAGTACCTGATGGAGAGCTTGGCTCAGCCTGGAAGGATTACTGCTCGGGGGTAGCTGGATGTTAAAGTTCTGCCCAGTTCCTGCAAAATTAATTCAGTTTCATATTGCAGTGCTGTACAAATGCACTGGAAGTGAAGAACAGTTAGAAGGCAGAAGCGCTCACTCACTTTGACATCAATTCTGACTAACTCCGCTGTCCTTATAGGCTCAGTCCAAATGTTCCCATGTACCTGAGAAATTAAACTAGCTGAAAATAACTTTAGTTGGGTGTTATGCCATAGCAGTGGAAAGGAAGAGAAAAGAAAGAGATGACAGACTGGAAATAGACCCAGACAAGAAAGAGTGAATTTTGTGCTCTTCCACTCTCTTTATTCAAGCAATTTTCAGTTGCATTACCCTGGCTTCAAAGGACAGATTTTAAAGATCTTTCTGCTGCTCATGCTGATGAGTCAGATACGGTTTGTTTTGTAACAAATTCATTGCTTTCTTGATCTCTTATGTCTCCCTTTCCTACCAGAATTCTAATTATAAAATCCAAAGCCCAGCAGTGCCAGGTTCATCAGCTCTGCCGTTTGTGTTAATCAGCTCAGTTCCCTGACCTCGCCCCTCTAATTTTGCACTAACTGGGAGTCCAAGCCATTGCCCATTTTGAGGAACATTCATCAGTATGTGCTTACCTTCAGAGTCACTCAGTGTTCCGTTTCCTCAGCAAAGCTGTGCCATCTCAGCTTGTGCTGTTCAAAGCCCTGTCTGAAGTGTGACCACGACACATCGTTCTTAAAAGTCGGGCAGGTGGAGGAGCGTGTCACTGCTGAAACTTTAAGAGGAAACAGAAGGAATCACAGAATCATCTCGGCTGGAAAAGACCTTGAAGATCATCTGGTCCAACCATTGACCAAAATCTGTCACTGTAAGACCTATATCCCCGATGGATAAGATCTTTCAGTCAGGCCTGGATGCTCCTTCCTTGGACACCATAAACCAAACTATGGGCTAGAATCAGAATGTTTAGATTATGCCTGCTACATTTTCTGCAAGACCCAGAATCGGCACCAAGGATACGAGGAAGTAGGGGCCCAGCTTCCTTCACCTTTCGGTGGCACCTGAGGACTTAAATCCCTTAGAATTTTTTTAAACCTCAGCCCATATTGCGTCCCTCTGGATCAGAATATCCCCTTGTGGCTCAGGGATTACGTACCGGGCGCAATCATCTTCTGTTAGCACAAAGCCGGCGAGCGTCCTCTGTTTGCCTGCATCTGCAGTGTGCGGAGTCACACAATCAGTTTCTTTGTGTGGGTGGAAGTAACAGGGGAAGGGGAAGAGATTTAATTTACTGCATTGCACCTTGCACATAAAAAAGGCTGATGTCTGGCTGGCCCCGTCTCCTTGCAGGGCCCGGACAGCTCGTCCTTTCCCGCGTCACGAACGGAGCTGATCTGCTCATGCTCTTCGTCAGGCAGCACTGTGGTCACCCAGTCTGCTCAAAGAACCAAAAAAGAGTTAACAGCCTCATAGGTTTTATACATTTAAAAAAAAGAACAATGTTTTTGCTCCAGGGAGGCATCCTCCTTGCCCTCAACCCTCAGTGAACGGCTGAAGGTGACTGTCCGTTGGAGGCTACCTGCGTGGATCTGATCACATGGCGTACGGGAACTTAGCAAAAACTCATCTTTCTCCCTAACCTGGGAAAGGCTGAATAACCTGCGAAACCCGGAGTAATTCTCACAGTGTTGACAGAAGCAGGCTGACATTTCACCTGGGTCCAGCCCAGCCCTGCCCAGCCTGAAGTCTCCTGCTCAGACGCCCAAATAAAAGGTCATTTCTCCCTGCTGATCACCACCCTACCCACAACCCGCTAAGATTCCACCTGCGCTGGGCAGAGCTTTCTGGTCTGGCTTGTTCAGGTGCAGCTGTCACCAGTGAAACAGTGATGCTGCCAGAGCTGTTTACCGATCCTCCAAACAGAACAAATTGCACCAGAAAATCACTTGTTTTCCTGGTATATGTTTTCATGTTCCAGCAGTCCGAACATTTATTGTCTCTTTTACATTTAAATAGAATCATTGTGTTTGGGATTCCAGCCTGTTTCTGGTGCAGTGAAATTGATGACAAAATACAATATCTCAGGCATTTAGTTCTCGTGGCCATCAGTAGGATCTACATGCTGTGTGCAAGCCTGGTGAGCCCCGTCACGTGTGGGAATTTATGAGTTCCCTCGCAGGTGCCAAAGCAGACTCCAGGTTGTACCGACCTGAACTAAGGGCGTCCTCAGGAGCAGAAAGCTGTAAATTAGCCAAGAGCTGTGAGATGTGAATCAGAACTACCCAGCCTGAAGGTAAGGGTCACTCTCTTCTAGAATTACTGTTAACATACACACAGAGGCATGCATCTCTTTCTATATAGAACAAAATAAACCCTGTAAAGATAAGCATCACTAACTCCTCCCTCGGGTAACGTTAGTTTTCCATCAGTGACGATGTTTCATGCTCATTCGTAGACAGCAACTGGAGAGCAGTGCCGCAGCTCCCTTGTTACACCAGCTGTCCTTGGTTTTAATTTTTTTCCAGCCTGCAGATGGCCAGGAGAAAGATGAGCACTAGCCCTTCAGCTAACCGGAAAAGTAACGCAGGAGAGGCAAGATCACCTTTTGTTTACGCTGAAAGAAGGGAAGGCTGAGTCATCTTCAGGCACACCGCATGTTTGGTAGCTTGCTGTGCCGTCTGTGTGACTGCTGTTCAGAAACCTTCCGTTTCGGGATTATTCTTGGCATGCCCTAAGTACTACTGCTGACAAATGGGTTGATTGGAAGCCCCTCAGCCAGATTAAAATGTTATTTTGTGAGATTTTGGGGTTTAGGTAAGATATGAATCCACAGCAGCGCTTTCCTCTGTGCAATAATACTCTGGTTTCATCAAGATAAGCACAGCCTGGCCAAGAGGAAGCTGTGCTGTGTGAGACAGCCAGCAGGGAGGGTGTGTGGGACAGTCCATCCTCCCAGCGGATTGATTCAGGGCAGAACGCAGCGAGATGAAGGGTGAAGGCAGGATAGGGGTGCCAGACAGTGGGATGCTCTGGCAGAGACCCAGACAGCCTGGTGGCATCCGCATTAATCACAACTCCTTGGCTCGATCCGGTTACCGACAGCTGCTCTTTACAACTCTTTACAACCTCTGCTCTTTTTGGAGTGGCAAAGACCCTGCCGGTGATTACGGCACTCGTGTCCGGCGCTCTTGTCGCGATCCTTCACGTGCAAAGAAAACATTTTTGTGTTCTGAAGAACCACCATCGGCCTCGGGGATTTTCTTGGCAAGAGTGACTTGCTCCTCGCCGCGAGCAGGGAGGCTGCAAAGCCTGGCAGGGACCTGGCAGGGACCGCCCGTGCCCTGCTTGGGGCTCAGCGCCCTCCTCTGCGTGGCTCCGCTTCCTGCTGGGGGGGCAGAGGAACCAGATCCCACCGGCCTCCGCACACAGAGGGACGCCGAGTGCCTTTGCTGCTCCTTGGCTAGGGCAGGGTGGGCCTCGCAGGTGTTTTGCTGATGAAGGATAACAATTAAACTCCGACACCAGAGTGAAAAGAGCAGGCGTGTTTTACTGGGGATAACTAAATAATGTGACAGAGCAATACAGAAACATGCAGTAAGAAAAGACAGAATAGTGCACTTAAATAGGAAAATACAGGGTAATGCATCAAGTCATCACTACCTGAGAGAGAAAATAGCGATTAAGAAAGATATGCCCCCATTTTCATACGTTACCATCATTGAGATCCACAGGCGCTGGGGATCCTCGCAGAGAGGGTTGGCAGAGCCTGGCCCAGGCAGGGGGAAATCCTACGTGGTGCCTCCACCCGTACCTGAGTGAGTGGGTCCAGCCTTATAGACCCAAAAATCAGCAAGGCAGAAGAGCTGGCACCTTTGTTTTAAGTGTAAACATCAGGTTTCACTCGCACATGAGATTCCCCCAGAGCCTGGCCAGGGCTCGGGGGAGAAGCTCAGGGAGTTTCCCTGCTCATCTAACTGATTTATGAGCGAGGTCTCATGTCAGGTCACAAGGCCAGACAACTCTCTCCGTGGCCATGTTATCTTGCCCACACACAAAGAAAGATAAAGATTCATGTTTAAGCTATGTCTTCCATATATATTTCACTAACGATGACATACTGGATTAGCAGCTTCAGCTCAGGGCCTGTCGCTCAGGCTTCAACACTTCCACTTTTTACATCAGAATAGGTGGTTTGCTATAACTTAGTATAATACCTGTTAGCACAGTGGTTATCAGTTATAAACTATGCAGGATTCATCTATAGGTCAACCCTGGCTTGGGCCGGTTGTCCAAGCCTCAGCGCTTCAGCAGGGTCGGCAGTTTTGGATGGGCAGGTCGGCTCAACACCCTTCTTGCCATCCAGAGATCATCTGAAAAAGGACACGTGGGAGCTGCTAAAGGTTTCCTAGAAGGAAGAACTCCTGCCAACGCTGTGCAGCACCTACTGCAGACAAAGGGACTGCAGTGTGTCCTGCAGAGAGGGTGAACTGGGGAAGAAGAGATGGTAGCATGGTGTTCACTTACCCAGAGCCCACCAGAGCAGTGGTTCTCACAGAATCCCAGAATCACCCAGGTTGGAAAATCCCTTGCAGCTCCTCCAGCCCAGCCATGACCCTCCCCCTGACCGTTCCCAACTCCCCCAGATCCCTCAGCGCTGGCTCAGCCCGACTCTTCAACCCCTCCAGGGATCCCGGGGACTCCCCCCTGCCCTGGGCAGCCCATTCCAACGCCCAACAGCCCCTTCTGCACAGAAATCCTTCCTCAGAGCCAGCCTGACCCTGCCCTGGGCAGCTTGAGGCCATTCCCTCGGGGCCTGGCGCTGGGGCCTTGGCTCCAGAGACTCATCCCCCCTCTCTGCCCCCTCCTGGCAGGGAGTTGCAGAGGGCCAGGAGGTCTCCCCTCAGCCTCCTCTGCTCCAGACTGAACCCCCCCAGTTCCCCCAGCCGCTCCCCAGCAGACCTGTGCTCCAGACCCTGCCCCAGCTCCGTTGCCCTTCTCTGGCCACGCTCGAGTCATTCAATGGCCTTTTTGGGGTGAGGGGCCCAAAACTGAACCCAGGAATCGAGGGGCGGCCTCCCCAGTGCCGAGCCCAGGGCTCAGATCCCTTCCCTGTCCCTGCTGGCCACGCCGGTGCTGACACAAGCCAGGATGCCGTTGCCCTCCTTGGCCCCCTGGGCACACTCTGGCTCATTCTCACCCCCCTCAGCCCCTCTCTGACCGGCAGCTCTCCAGCCACTCCTCCCCAGGCCTGTAGCCCTGCTGGGGGTTGTTGTGGCCCAAGGGCAGCCCCCGGCATTTGCCCTCAGTGAAACTCCCCCAGCTGGACTCAGCCCATGGCTCCAGCCTGTCCAGGTCTCTCTGCAGCCTCCCCACCCTCGAGCAGACCAACACTCCCACCCAGCTGGGTGTCATCTGCAAACTGACTGAGGGTGCCCTCGATCCCCTTGTCCAGATCATCCATAAAGATGTTAAACAGGAGTGGCCCCAGCACCCAGCCCTGGGGGACACCACTCGTGACCATCAGCCAACTGGATTTAACTCCGCTCACCACAACTCTCTCTGCCCATCTAAGCCCCGGGCAGCCAGTTTCACCAGGAGAATGCTGTGGGAAACGGTGTCAAAGGCCTTGTTAAAGTCAAGGTAAACAACACCCACAGCCAATCCATTTTGCCCACAGCTGGTGACCACCTGGACCTGGCTTGCACAGAGTCCTGGACATGGTGGCAAAGCTGGACAAGACCGGGGAGCGTCCCTGGGTCTGTGGTTAACCAGGCAAGATCTCGGGGAGGAGGTGCATTGCCCCAGGCAGGCAGCAAGCCTCCCGCTCCCTCTGGGAAACAAGAGCAGAGAATTTGGGGCAAAGAGCAGAGGGATGGGTGAGCAGCCCCCTGGTCTGCTGAGTTTCACGGGCTTCTGCCACGGCAGCTCTGCCTGCTGACGGGCTCAGCCCCAGTGAGCCCGGGAGAGAGTCGGGCTCTGCTCTGGTGTCACTCCCGAGCTTGACGTGGGTCCTGGTGACGAGCCTCGGAACAGGCGGCTGTCAGACAGGTAATTCTGACAGCGCAAATTGCCAACAGCACCAGAGGATTCCTCCTTGCCCTTATGTGAAGGAATTAACTCTTTACTCTACCTAATTTTTCCTGTAAACTTGAATAGATTTCTTCTTATGGGCTTCAATTTCCATTCTACGTGGCTCTGTTGAGACAAAAAAATACCCTGTGGGCTTTCTGCCCTCTTTATAAATAACTTTAAAAGCCCTGTGGGCTTTCTGCCTTCTTTATAAAGAATTTTAAAAGTCTTGTTGCAGCTGCATGGACACGTGGAGGGATGCCCCATGCTGCTGTAGTGCAATGGCCCTGCTGAAATTCTGAGTGGAGTAAGTGTGTACTGGAAATGAATTTGTGATACACATGAATTATCTGACAGCACTGTCACGAAGAAGCTACTGAATTTATCCAGGAATTTTAAAACAGTTTTTAACAAGGGAGTAGGGCGAATCAGATGGGAAAACAAGACCTAGTTATTGCTTTGGCTCAAATCCTCAACAGCAAATTGCCTTTGAGGGTCCCCACGAGGTTTTGGATCCCTGATGCCCCTTTTTGTTGCTTGTCAAAGCCTCGCTGCTGTCTGTGCTTGTGAAAACACTGTGTGGAGGGATGTGTGGAGGTAAGTAAGTAAGGTCTGGCCCTGCCAAAGATGGTGGCAGAGAAGCTGAAGAAGGGTTCCCGTGTCACAGGGGGCTGCTCCCTTCCTAAGTGTTCCGGAGGGTTCAGGTTTTCCAGGGGATTCATCAAGTGCTGGCTAATGGAAAGCTGCTCCTTGGCGTGGTGGGGGGCTGCACTCTGTCTCCACGGCACCGGCAGGCGTTAACTAGGCCTCTTGCATCACTTGAGCTCTTTCACCAGAGTCTGTAACCACCAATAAGTGCTTAGAAATATCCTTTCCATGTTGTTACTCTGCCTTTCTGAGCCCAAATGAATGAGGAGCCTGGTTTATGTAAGGCTGATGTTTTTCAAGCAGGTATTAACGCTGTGTCATTGCCTTCTTGCTAATTATGTAGGATATTATAGGTTTTTCCCTGATGGAATTCAGTCAGATTGCTCTTTTGTTCTCAGACATGGGAATTTCTGCATGCACTATGGCCCAAATAATTTGGAAAAAGTTGCATCTTCTTTGTTCGACAGGCAAAGCTGTGGTTTCAGATCTCTGAGCTGCATTTTTTTCTTCCTACCTCTCCTCAGATGCAGGCGATGGCCCTGGCCCTCCATGTCCTTTCCACGCCGTGGCTCTGCCAAGCTGTGTTACAGCACCAAAGCTGCAGCATTCCAAGCTTCTCCTGGAGATCGGGCTGGCCGCGTCCTTCGCCATCACCTTTCTTGCTCTTTCCCGAGGCCTGGCAGCGGCAGAGATGCGCAGGACGGAGCAGTTGGACTCTCCAAAATGGAGCTGAGCTCCCTGGCGGTGCGTGGAAACCCGTCCCTTGATGGACATTGCTTCCCCTGTCACCGCTTCCTGGGTTTCCTCTTACTGAAGTGATGTTTCCTCTGGCTGCAATTTCCTCAGGTTTCTCTTTATTAAATTTGTTTTCCACCCACGTGCCTCGTGCCTTTTGTTGTTCCCTGCCCATGATTCTGCTGCTGTTGCTTTGCATTAATTTGCAGCTCTCGCCAGTGCTAACTAATCCTCCCAAGTATCAAATCTCATTACACGCTGCTTGTTTCTTCTTCTGGATCATTAATGAGGATGTTAAATAGAACAAGCCCTGACACCTATCCCTTTGCCATCGCTTTAAACAAACCCTCCCCAGTTTGCCATATTGTCACTTATCATTTTATTTACTGTCTTTCAGCCAACTTTAAAATTAGAGTGTTCCTTCTAAGCCCGATTTACATTAATTTATCAGAAGGAAATTTTGTTAGTGTGTCAAGTGTTTCACTGCAGTCCAGATCTGGTGGTTTTTTTTTCTCTCCTTCAACCTTGCCCTCTAGGGCTTATTTGGTGATTCTTTCAAAATAAGAAAATCAATAATATTGTCAGGCAATACTACTTGTTTCTCACTGCTCAGGGGTTTTTGGCCGTCTAGATTACTGGCGGTACAAATCATGGATTTTTAATCTGTGTTTCCCCTCTGTGCTAACATTCAGCTCTTCTTTCCAGTGACAAAGATCACAGGGTGTGATTATCTGGTACAGAGTCTTGTTTCTGAAGCACAACATACTGCAGATGCAATATTCCCACAGAAGCACAGGAGTAGAGGACAAAGTGGTTTTTGGATGGTTGTTTACTTTTCATCGTGTTCAGCTGCAAACCCTCACACGTGTTTCTTTGCCGTTCCAGGTAACAGCGCAAAAAAATCTGGGGCAGGAATGGAGAAGGGGTAGAAACATGGCTGTGGATGAGCCGATCAATGCAGGAAGGTTTTGTCCGTGCCTGCGGACATCCCAGTGCTCGCAGCGCAGGTTCTGTGAAGTTCTCAGTGGTGCTACTTGTTCTGTTTGCTGCCTCGTGCATCGCAGCTCGCTACAACCAGCCCTTCCCCTTCTCCTTTCGCTGCTCTCCTCGCCAGCGGGAGATGTGATGGGAGCGACCGTGCTGTGAGTGCGGGGCGAGCCTTCCTCCTGCCCAGGGGAACTCCAGCCTTCCCGGGGGAGTGTGTCCACCAGCAGAGCATTTATCTGTGGATACACACGTGTGCAGCACGGAGGGGTGCCACGCGTCCCGTGTTAACCCTGCGCCCAGTCTCGACCTGTTTTTGGTCCAGCCGAGCCCACGGAACCATGCGGAGACTTTCTCACCCTGTTTTGTTTTGTGCTCTGGTAGGCGCCAAGAAATAACGTGTTTTCTGGAGTGGAAAGTGAAGCGAATAATGTTTGTTTTGCATTCGGGTGTGTGAAAATGTGATGTCTTTTTCACACTCAGCAGGAAAAAAAAACACACTCAGGTCTTATTTTCCCAGTTAGCAGGAAGACCATGTATAATTAAAACGCTGCCAGGTGCCTTCCTATTTAGCTTACAAACCACACAGAGTGTGCAGGCTGCTTTGAAACTCACCGAGCTTGCTAAAACATAAAAATTGTACAAAATAATTGGACAATTACCAGTATTGAGAACATCCTTCATTTTACCACCAGAAAATTACACCCTTTACTGAGAAGGTAATTTTGATAAAATCAACACTTTGGGAAAAGAATTTATTAAGCAAATAAAGGTTGATTACCACTACTTGATAAAAGCTTGAAATAGTCAATGATAAAGTCCTAATAGCTTGAAAACCTCTTGCTCTTTTTATTTACCAAATCATCTTATCTATTGATGTAATAATTACAGCATGCAATTTTAATAATAGTCTCAAATTTGCCGTCAATTCAATGGAGGAAAAAACAATATCACTGCGAAGAACTGCAAAATTATTTTTATTAATTTCATATCGCCTTGTGACCTTTGGAAAGAATTGCTCTGTAGCGTTGCACGTTTTCCTTTGGCTCTTTGAGACCATATGTTTTGCTTCTAATTAAAGCATGACCTTGCAGTGAGGATGACTGCTGACCTGTCATTAGCTGCACGAAGAGTTCCTCCTGACTTCCTTGGTGCGTAAATACCGTGATTTATTCCATCCTTCCATATTTCTCTAAGGCCAACAATTTTCCTGCCAGCTGAAACATTTTTCCCTCCTCCTTGGGCTCTGGTGCCCCATTACTAAGGGACTTCCCCCCATAAAGTAGTAAAATTGGTATAAAATTATCTTTCTTCAGCCTTGCTGTGTAAGAAAGTGTGAAACTGGATTACATTTGAATCCGTACCATTAGTCTATATTGATCTACAACTATCTGGCCATGTTTGTGCCAACCCTTGAAATGTTTTAACTAATCAGACTGCAGTTAAAATTAAACCCTATGTGCATTAGAGAGGAAACTTTTGGCTGGACAATGGAGTATGAAGGAACTGCTCTGTGTATACATTACACATAAAGTGTGCTCATCCTCGGAGCAGAATGCAAAAAAATTTTGTCCTTACATGTGTTAACATTCATTGGATCAAAACTTCTGTTTTACTGGCAGTGTGAAGACAGTACTAATGTTTTTTCTCTGCCTTGTGAACTGTTTTTCTTAAACAGGTACCCTCTTCAACAATTAATAGATTATCTTCTCAAAAACTTCATCTTGGTATATCAAAACCAGGTTCATAAATAAGGAGAATTAGAAGTTTATGTAAGTTTTCTATACATGAAGTAAAAAATGCTACTATTAAGCGCAACCTCAAGCAACGAGGAATAAAACAAACAGAAAATTGATAGCCACTCTTGCGTACAAAATACATGAGATTTAGTTTCCATAGCAAGACCCAGTTATTGAGAATTTGAAAGTAAGTTAATAGTTCTGTTTGTGGCAGCTCACCTTTGTGCTGGAGCTCAGCAATGACATGCCCTGACTATCACACTAAATACATCCTTCAAAAAAAACACGCCGGAAAATAATGTCTCCTTACAGAGGGCTGTGCTGCTCTGAGTTTTGTAGGAAAAATAATGATTTCTTTTGGTTTTAGTTAGTTAGCTGGTAGGAGGAGAAATCCTCATGATAACAAGATGGTTATAAATTGGACAAATCGGGGCTGGATCCAAGGAATTTGCAGCTTATCCTCTGAGGGATGGCTCCTGAGGCAAAAACCACAGCGTTAAATCAGAGACAGGAGGAGAATGAGGGCAGAAAGGTTGGACGTCTTGGGGTCGTAATACCAAGGAGAAAATTGTAGAGGTTTAGCCTTAAATCCTGCTGCTGGGGAGCAAAGCCAGTTAATCCTGGTCTAGAGGGAGGTGCCCGATGCTGGTCAGAGATGCTGGGACTTGGCACTGCCAAGTTCCCAGACCAGGGCATGAATCCTCCTCCCAAAACCCCAGGGAACTCAAGGCAAGAAGCAAACGCTCCCCGAAGAGCTGACGAGCTCGGCCCGAAAGCGCAGCCCCGCGATCCACTGCTGAGGGCCAGAGCCAGGGGCACAGCCTGGTGCTCTTTGGGGACAGAGCAGGCTGTCTGATCTACTTGGTCCAGACCAAGGTACAAAGCAGAGGTGTGTGCCTGGGATGGAGAAAAAAACCCTCTTTATTGTGTCCTGCCCCCTTAGGGCGTGTGTCCCCTGGGTAGTCCGAGCGTGCTGTGACTGTGTTTCTGGGGATTAAACCTCTGTTGCAGCCATGGGTCTTACGGGCATTTAACCTCAACTTCAGTCTCCCAAGTGGAATTTTGGAAAGGAGTTTTCTTTGATAAAACGTGCTGTGCCTGCCAGCCTGGCCAAAGCAATGTCACAGGTACAGGAGGGGAAGGTGCCATTGGCTTCGGTCACAGCAGCCAGAGGCAGTTTTCAGTACCGTTGCTCAAATGTCACTGGTCATGACTAAAATTCAAGGAACATTTTTTCAGGTGTAAACATGTATCACAGAATCCCGGAATCATCTCAGTTGGAAAATCCCTTGCAGCTCCTCCAGCCCCACCATGACCCTCCCCCTGACCGTTCCCAACTCCCCCAGATCCCTCAGCGCTGGCTCAGCCCGACTCTTCAACCCCTCCAGGGATCCCGGGGACTCCCCCCTGCCCTGGGCAGCCCATTCCAACGCCCAACAGCCCCTTCTGCACAGAAATCCTTCCTCAGAGCCAGTCTAAACCTGGATGCAGTGTAACACCTTACTTAGAAAATCTTTCATCTGTCTCAGTCTCGAGAGATGTTGTGATGGGCAGTTCTTACCCCTCCCTGCCCCTCCTTGTTGGGCTGCTTGGTGCCAGGTGTGATTCCACCCACACCCCCCTGAGCTGTACACCCATCTGCGGAGATAAGGACTGATAACATCAACAAGCCAGGCTTCTGCCCCTCCAGATTGCTCAGAGTTATAACAGCCCAGAAGGTTTCTGACAAAAGTCAGTTATCTTGGACCCTATAAACTGCGACCACCAGGGAGACCCTCTGAGCTCTCCTGGATGGCAGCGGCCTGTGACCAGCCTCTCCCTGAGCGGGGAGCCTCTCGGGTACCAAAACCTTTCAGGCGTCGTCTGCTCCAGAGGGAAGGCCGGGGCGAAGTCCCCCCGCTCGAGTCTCAGTTGTCGCCCGTTGAGGAATGCCAAGGCATTGGGAGTGTTTGCTCTACACGTGAGAGGGAAATTTTCTTTGAGCTCGCTTCTATTTCACACATTCTGTCTCTGTTTATTGGTGTGTGTGTGGGTACGCACCCTTGTCCTTGTTCCTGTGTGTGTTTGTCCCTTTTGTGCTCATTCTACTGAATCCAAACACCTTTGTGTGTGTGTGTGTCTGGTTTGTGTATGCACATGTATATATTTGCATAGATTAAGTTACCGTTAAGTAAGTTAGTGTGCATCTTGTCATTTTAGAATCTGTAAATAAGTCGCTTTTCTTTCTCTCGGCATTTCTGAATTATTTTGTATTGATATGTTGCTGTTAGTTATTAATAAATCTAGATTTCTTACTAAATCATTACCATATCAATACTTTCATCTGTGACAGATCTATATTGTAAGATGTAGGGTAAAAGTACAGGTGTGAGAGACATGGGTACCTCTTATGCCCACATTTTTAGTTTTGTGCCTTCCTTCTCCAACCCCTCACCTAGCTGATTTTATTTGGGGTTTCAGGGGAGGCTTTTTCAGCCCTTTCCTTAGTTTCGTAGTTATGCTCCGAGCCAGGAGGTCAGAGGCACAAGTCTCCAGCCCTTTGCTTCCCACAGTGCTGCCCCTCGCCCTGCACCTGTATGGGTGAGCGTGCACTGCAGGGGTGCCTGGACATCCAGCCAGGGTCTGGCAGGACCTCGGTGCACCAAAATCCAGGCTCCAGCGGTGAGTGAGTCGGGTCCCTCAGCACCAGCTCAGCCAAAGGGCTCCAGCAGGAACCGCTGAGGTGTGAGTTGTTATTCCCTGCCCAGAAAACAACCCTGAAAGCGAAGCACCTGGGGTTGGGCACAAGAGACGTCAAAGGTCTTCTGTGAGTGATGACGGGGGTCAGGGTGAAGTAGCGGCCAGGAAGGTGGTTTGGGCCACGTGGCAGGACTTGGGGTGAGACCTGAAAGACCAGCTGGGGAGCAGAGGTCATTAGGTCGGACAAGGAGCCAGAGCACAAGAGGCAGCAGGTCTTGTCCAGAGGGAAAAACCTGCCCTCCGGCACAGGCTGAAATAAATTTTCATGTTTTCCAGCAGTTGAAAATGGAAGAAAATTAGCACCCTAATTGATGAACCCTGATGGGGACGTTACCCTGCCGGTAATGCCGCGGCCTCACGTGTTACCACGCTGCTGTGAGTCACTGCTCCCATAACAGGAGGTCAGAGCCGGGTGACACAAACACAGCGGCTGCTCCAGCTAAAGGAGTCGCCCATCCAAAAGCGATAGGAAAATTGTCATCTCTGCCCAGACAGGCACGACTGGTGGGGTTGTGCCCCCAGTGCGCGGGGTGGTTGCAAGAAGCAGGGTTGTGCTCTTGCCTCATCCCTGGGGTGAGCAGGTCCCTGCCAGCACCCCGGGTACTGGGCTGGCACAGACATCCCTGCACCCACAGCCCAGCCGACTGCAAGGGGCTTCCTTCAGTTCGCTTGTTTTTAGCGCGGGTGTGGTAAAGCATGTTTTGAGCACGAGGGGTGACGGGGCTGATCAGGCTGGTGGCTACACGCGTTTTTCATCAGCTCTAATCAAACTGTCTCTTATTTATTTGTTATTAGTTATAGGTACTAGGAAAGCAGCGTGCTAAAAGTCAAGGGTCTTGGCTCAGCGTTGTCTGACCGCAATATAATGCTACTAAAATGCCAAAATTTTGGGTAGAGCCCACTGGATTTGATGCCTTCTGACCCAAACCCCAGTGGGCTCCAGGCTCAGCATGCATGCCCCCTCTGAAGTGGTGCCGGAGGGCTGCGGTGCTGGGCTCAAAGCGCCCAGCGAGCCTGGCAGGGGCCTGTAAAACAGACTGAACGCATCTGCCTCGCGCTCACGGGGCTCAGTCTCAAAGGTTGAATAGGGACGGGGAGAGCACGTAGCATTTTTCGTGGAAACATTGGAACTTTTCAGTGATCTGCAGCAAGAAAGATAACTTTCTGACTTGCCTTGGATGACGTTAGCGTTGCTACTCTTGACTTTATGTAAAAGACAGGTAAAAATCGCCTCAACGAACTGTACTTTATAATGGTGGGTAAGATTACTCTATTTACTCATTTTGTTTCCTTTAAAGTTGCCATGACCTGTTTGCACCAGGGCTTCAGGAAAGGTATTTACATTCCTGTCACAATTACAGAAATTGGGCAGGTGAAACGACTTAAACATTTTCAGCAAAACACTTGAAATTCTTGAACATGATTCTGCCTACGCCAATTACCATTATCTGTCATTATCTGCCATCTAAATTTACTAACAATCTCTGCCTTCTGGAGCTTTCAGCGTTGAGAGGGAAGTGAAGCTGACCTAACGCTTTTTGTTCGCAATTATGCCTCATTTTCCAATAGGACACTTGGTTTCGTATTTCCTCTCTAAGCGGTCTTGTGATCGAACAAGAACGCAAACTGGTATTGGGTGAAGTCAGGGAAACAGATGGAGAAGAAACCCCTCGAGCTTCCTTTCGAAATGAGCACTCATTTAATAAGAAAATGGATTACACACCCACAGCTCCACAGTTCCGCGGGAGAGAAGAGGAAAAACCCGAGTGCGGTGGGGAAGGTGAAGTGTCCTTACAGGGCTCATTGTAACGTCCGGAGCTCCACCTCGTGGATGCTGGCCACCAGCAGTGGCCACTGGCCAGGGATACTGGCCACCCAGCCTCTTTGGTATCTGGAGTTGAATCAGGCAGTCCGAGAAGTGGACACACTTTTTCTGATCTTTTTACTATTACTTTTTAGTGCTGATAAACGCCTCGCAGGCGCCATCAAATCGATCTTAAGTGTCCTTGTTGGAGTTACTGACAGACCTACCTCCATGTCCTGGGGGATTGTCTGTTAATTCTTTCTGCTCTGTCATGAAACAGGACTGCTTCTTTTAATTAAAATAGTCAGTGTGCAAGAAATTGTCATCTTTAAGCTGAGATGCCGCCTCGATCCTTCAAGAGGCGGGTTCAGCTGTCTAAGATCTTTAGCAGACGTTCAGTGCCTGTATGTCAACTACAAAATACAGCCCACCATGTACATCAGAGTGTTGTAACGTGTAATCCATAGCATTTGCCTTAGAGACAACTGGGACAAAGGCACTGGAGAGTGTGAAATAGTCTCCACCAGGTCTGTGCGCATCAGTAACTCCAGGGGAAGAAGTCAACAGTGGGCTGTCTGAGAAAGGCAGCGTATCCCGGGCTGGTTAATGCTCATCTCCTGCTGCACATCTCGGGACACGGCGCCAGCCCTGGCACAGCCTGTCCACCTGCTCAACAACGGGTAACGCAGACAGGCCCTGGGCCGGAGCACCGACTCCTGGGGACAGTCGCTGCTGCCGGTGGCTGCGGAGCCACAGGAGGATGCTCACGTCGTCAGGGCGCCTCGGGATGAGGGGAGAACACTCGCAAAGGGAGGGCACTGCCGCGCTGTGATTGCACCAGGAGGTGTGGTAAGCACAACGAGAGAAGCCTGGAGAAGTAAGAAATCTTTCGATGAAAGGAGATGTAAATAGCTGAGTTGATATTCAGGACAGAAAGACAAAGGTAGTTGTGAGTAATGCTGACTTGGGGACATTACAGACACAGTGAGGAAATCCTGTGCTGGAAAAAAAAAAGTAACATAATTCCCAGGACAGAGAACATCTCAAGGTGAGTACTTACTGTTAAAGCACAGTCAAGATAAAATGTTTATAGTTCTTTTATGGGGTCTTTAAACACTTCCATACTAAACTATATACAGAAGAAAAAAAAAAAAAAAAAGTGATCCCTCTACATCACTGACAAGGATGCAGAAGCTGAAAGTTTTAAATGAAAAAATAGATTAATGGCAAGTGTAGGAGAGATCTCGCTGGCAGCGTCTGGCTGCAGTTCCCTGGGTGCAAGGGCCTTTGAGACCACAGGGTTTGGGTTCGGTTTTCACACCCCGAAGCTCACGTGCTCCCTGAAAGCAAAGCGCTCGTTTTGCCGTGTCACGGAGATGCGGGTGGCTACAGACCAAGCACTAACGACAGCCCTCGCTGAAGAGCCAGCTGGACCCTTTCCCGGAGCTCTTAATGAGACATCAACTGAAATGGCAGAACTGGAGTACAGAATCCTCTGTGGAGGGGGAAATTCTTCAAAGCCAGTTTCTCAGCCCCAAAAGGTGGTGGGCCAGTTGGGTGACCGCGCAGAGAGCCGACAAGCCAGGCCACCTCCCTGCTACTTGTCAGGTTGTCACGGGCTGGATGCAATCCCTGCTTCAACGCCACTAAGCCAAGCTGAGAGTGGAAATATCAGCCCTTGAGGGCTGTTTTAGCAGCGACCGTCGGCTCCGCTGGTACAACACCCCGTGCCAGTGTGCGACAAAGCGAACTGGTGTGGCAGCGCGATGCGATTGATGCGCAGAAGCCCCGCATCCATTTCCAACAGGTCAATTCCTTCTTCACCTTCAGCCACACGCTCGGTGTGAAGGTGGACACCGAGGGGTGCGTGCCAGACATAAACTCTTCGTCTGGACTAAACACCTATTTCAGCCCAAATGCTCTAGAGGGCACCGTGCTCCTAGAGTACCTCCGCATTTGTCCCCTTCCGAGCTGCGAAATTTATTTAAAATTGCACTTCTTGTTCGGGATGTCTGGGGAGATGCTCCGCTGTTGAGACAGCGTTCGTTCTCCCTCCTGAAAGATTTCTCCTCCCCGGGGGTGTCTAAGCTCACCAAAAGGCGTGTAGTACAGCAACAACTCTTTGCAGTTACGACTTCTAGCACTAGAAGTGATTTGGCGTTAGTGCCAGTGTGTGCTGACGAAGGAAAGGGCAATCAGCTGCAGGAGCGGTCTCTGTGGTGGACTGCTCCAGACTTCCAGCAGTTACTTCTAGAACATCCTCAGAGAAGAGACCTCTGCGTTATCAGGGCTTATCTAAGTTCAGTGGAAAATGAAACGTTTCTTCTCTTTGAGAGATTTTCCTCTGTTCACACACCACACCACTGCCTCCTTCTTCTAGCTGGGGAAAAGCTTCATCAGAGGGTGTCTTCATGTTGTATCCGTGCTTCTAGCCCCGGTCCTGACTTCAGCACAGAAAAAAAACCCACAAATAATTTCATTAAAAGCAGTCTGCATTGTTCTTCTGTGATACAGATGCGGGTTTTGTGCTCTGCAGCTGGCAGAAAGCAAAGGACAGGGGAAGCACTGGGATTTTGTTTCTAAATCTCAGAGGAGGCCACAAAGCCTGTCTACAGCTGCCACAAGATTTATTTAGACAAGTGTCTGAAGTCAATTTGTTGCTTTGAAAATTCATTTGGGGTTGGAATTATGGATTTAAAAAAGGAGCATGTTACGAAAACAGCTCTGACATTATTAGAGTCAATAATTAAACAATAAAAACTGTCTTGCTTGGCTTCAATACAATCGAGGGTGCTGGAGGGGTTACCTTGGGCTGAATTTTTCTCTCCAGTTCCCCTCATTTATTCCCTGAAGACCCTATTTCTTTCTCTGGCAGCATCTCAAACAACAATAAACAGCAGGAGGATGATTTTAAAAGGTAGCTTGGTTAGACACAGTGCCAGGTAAATCGAATGGCAGGTGAAACTCTCTGGGCCTTAGGAGGTGGTAGATGACCCCATGTGAGACCTTCTTAGGACAGGGAGAGGAATGGAGCTTTGGACAGAGGTTTTAGCCTCTTGGGAGATCCTGGTAAACTTCCAGGTGTTGTAGGCAAAAGATGCAAGTTGGGAATCTCCTTTTATCCTCAGCTAGCAGGAATTGAAAATCTGGTTAGGGAGAATGGCAGTGCTCGAAAGGGAAGCTGCAGTGAGAAGAAATTAAAGGAGAGATCCCAGAAAAGCTAGTGCACCTCTGTGTTGTGCCACAGAAAGACTGGTATTTGTGATAAAATTCACCCTTTTTTTTAAAAAAAACCAGTTCTTGAAGGGGCATCCTAGACGGTGAGTGACCTTCACCAACCCTACACCTGCCCGTGTGCCACAGCCCCCCACAGAACAGTCTTCCTGGCGTTGGCCCTACGGGTCTCGGGGTGTTTCTGGGCAGACGTTCCCCCACGCCGGGCAGAGGCAGAGCCCCCGCTGCAGCCTTGCCCTCTCTCATCAGCGACGGCCCTTGCAGCCTTCGCCCGGCCCCTGCACCCCCCGTGCCCGCCGCAGCACACCCAGGATGAATGCGTTGCCGTAAGACACACCGTTGCGCAATGGCCATCGTTAGTCACTGCAGTCCAAATAAACGCTAAATGTAGGTCTTCAAAGACGGGTTTTTTACAAAGATATGAAACAAAGGCTGGCAGGGTTGGCTGCGGTCTGGCAGGGAGCCCGTCCTGGCAGGAGGACAGCCAACCAGGCTGCCCGTCCCCTGCTCTGGCCCCGGGATGAGGTTTCTTTCCCTGGTGATGTGCTGACCACCCTGCGCAGGTGCTGCTTGGTTTGGCCTCAGTCCTACTAAAGCAGCGAGCAACGCCAAGGGAAATAATGCAGGAAAACTATTTCTGGCCATCCCACAGCTTCATGGCTGGCAGAGCGGCGTTCTGGCTTAGTCTGATCGGGGGAGTACTGGCAGCTTTGGGTGAGGGATGGTTTTATTACTCCTAATTAAGTGACAGATGAATGTTTGCTGGCGCTTGTTGACTGGATGAGATGAGCTCTAGACACAGAGGCAAGTGAAATGAGTAACGGAGGCAAACGCAAGTTTGACCATGTACCCAACAAAGCACATGGTGCATCTCAAAGCTTACCAGTTAAAATTTAAACTGTCCCTATAAACACAGTGGAGCTAGACCCATAGTCTCATTGCCTTTAAAACCGGTTTGCTGGGATGAATCCACACCATTTACTGGACAGAATAAAGCTCTAACAGCGACTCTGAAGCTTTCCTGGAAGCGCAGAGCAGAAGCTCAGCAATGATCGATAACAAAAAATTTTCCAGACAACAAGAGAACACAAAATATGAAATCCTGAGTCAGCCATACCCTGGGGCACAGGCAGTGCTGGGGAGGCGCTGCCCGCAGCGACAGAGGAGGGTTTGGGGGTCGCGGTGGAGGCACTGCAGCACAGGGATGTAAAGGGACACCGTCAGAGATATAGACCAAGGAATGATAAGAAACAGTAGTGGTTTCTCTCCTATAGGTGACGTTTGTCCAATTCAGCAGCTGCCGGGTTTGTGTGCAGACACAAAATTCACCATTTTCTGTGTAGCTGTGGAAGTAGGTGATGGATGAGGTGGGAACTTGCCGAGCTGCTGCAGGGTGAGAGCTCGTCCGCAGCACCAGCAGCTTCCAAAGGACTCTGGAGATGCTCCCCGGGCTCCACCTTCCCTAAGCCCTGGCAGGTTAAAGCAGAGGCACCAGTTAAACCACTGACACTAGCAAAGTTAACTCTGGCAGCAACCAACAAAGCGTAGTGGTGCAGCGGCTGAGAGGGGACAACCCTGGTGAGAGTCCCTGCCTGAATGCCAAGCGTGTGTCCATAACTCACCCAAACTCTGGCCAAAGCTTTAGAGGAAGAGATAATTTGGTTGCCCAGGCAGCTGAGTAGTGTGCCTGAGTACTGCTCAGTGCAGTGGTCTGCTGGAGAGAAGATTAAGAAGTGACTTGATTAAAACCAAAAAGTGCTGATGGGGGAGGAAAACAGACATCCTGAAGGATTTGTTAATGTCCTGAGCAGGAATATAACATGAGGCCGTGTGTCATCTGTGGATAAACAGAATCAGTGAAGTAAGTGAACGTGGGGTATGCCCCTGAAGTCCTCAAGTAAAGATGGGGGGTCACGTGTTTGGAACACAGGCAACTCAGTAGAAATAGAATTGTCTCCCTCAGCAGAGGAGTAACTGGGTGAAAGGGATCGGCCTGGAATTCAGACTAGATATTCTCAGTCTCCTCTGTCTTTCAGTTGGACGAGTGCATAAGTCCAGCATTAATCCAAATCAAGTCAGAAACCCCAGGAAAGAAAAACTTAACCCTGTGCAAGACAGAACTCGAGAAGGTAACGTGCAGTTTGCCTTTCGTTCTGTTCTCCCTCACACAACACACAGAGGCTCTAAGCCCGTTCTACTGGAAAGTCACTCCGCAGGTCAGGGCATAGACAGATACGTGAAAACTTTGTGGGGAGATGATGACCTTGCTCGTACCTGAAAGCAGAAAAGGCTGATGCTGAAAGCTGCAGGTGCTGAACTGTCCAACAGGAGCAAAAGCTTATGCACGAGCACAGTGCGGCCATACGTGTCAGGGCCCCGACACAACATTCAGGTCTCTTCGCCAGCTTCAGTTACAGAAGTGTAGATGCCAAAATGTTCCTACAGAGTGCACGAAAGAGACAGCGAAGCTGAAAATCCTTTCAGAGCTGCTGTTACTGCAGAAGATGTAACATCAGATGGCATTTTCTAATATACTGGAGAATTCATGCAAAAAAAGACACATTATAAATCCTCTAATGGCAGGACAATTTCAAACAAAGCTCTTGCTTCCTTTTGACAGCAAAGTCGATCACACAAGAGGTGCACATCTGCAGAGAACGTGGCCTTGTTATTTCTGGTCCTTATGAAACCACTCTTTTTCTTTAAATGGAGCAGCTTCATGGACTATGCAATGTATTCGCTGTTTAGGGATACCTTACAGGAAAACCTTTATCCAGTAAGAAAAAATGATTTGAGCTGAGCCTTGCCGCTGTGTTTTTAATTAGGGTTTTAACACAGGTAGGCTTGTGTGAGGCATCTGCTTTGGTAGATCCATCCTCTGCATGGGTGGTTGTCTACGGCCACCTGTGAGGTGATGCTTCTTCCTCACACAGAACCGCCCAACAGGAGCCTTGGCTCAGCGGGTGCTCAGAGTACATGAGTAAAATTAGTAATCGGGGTGCAGAACTGATGTAGATTCATATGGGTTTGGTAGAGGTCATGGCCAGGGTCCAGGCCGAGAGGGCTGCCTGGGCCCTTACAGTGACCGAGAGGCGGTTTCTGAGGGTTTTGTGGACAAGGAAACCTCCAGCAGGCCAGAGCCTGAGGCGAACATTTCCAGGACCTCCAGGTCATATTTCAAAAGTGATTTGGGAACTTTCTGGCAGCCCAGCCTATCACCTCCATCAGTTCATTTCCATGTTTCATCTCAGTTCCTACCTCGCCCTCAGAACCAGCAATAACTGTTTTGACTCTGAATTCAGTTGTACACAACTGGAGTCCGACTTCCTCCTGTTTCAGAGTGGTGTGTCCACCACCACTGCATCTCATGGAGCCATTAACACTTTTGGGAAGTGTTTTCCTCACAACTCCAGAACTGAGGTCTGGTTCATCCGGAGCAAGGTTAGGTGGGTGTTTCATGGGATGAATCCAGGCTGCTGACTCTGATGCTTGCGCCTGATGCCTGAGACCATCCTCTTCTCCCTGTCACCAGCCCAAGAGCAAAGTGTTCACAAGAACACCAGTGCAGCGTGAAGCCCACACCTTTTTCTCTGGAGCTATCCTCTTTTAACTGAGTACTAGCAGAAAGCCTCATTCACTGTATTTGGGCTCTTTCATTGGAATTGTGCCTGCTTTTGTGTGTGTCTTTCTCCAAGAGGTCAACTTGTTGTCAAAAAAGCTTTCCAGAATGCCACTTCTTCCAGCCAGAGCTGTGCAGGCTTTGGTGGCAGGGTTTCTTCATTCATCCCCACTATGGATACTTTTAAAGGTGAGTAGGAAAGCAACTAGACCCAGCTAGAGATGGCCACAGGCCTTCTAGCTTTCTCCTTGATTTTTTTCAGGGAACATTTGATCTGAACTAACTGCTCTCCACAGGGGAAAGGGCTGGTTTGCTGTGAACAGTTCAAAAAAAATCTCCATTTTGGGGACATCTGTATGGAGGAGTGGCAGTGGGCAGCGGAGAGCCGTACACTCAGCCACCGGAGGACACGTTCAGAGAGCAGCTGACACTCCTCTCTGCTCTCAAGAAGATTTCACATGGCCTCATCTTCCTCTTATCTGGACTGATTCAGTAGAAAATCCTTCACTTAAGTGCTCCTCTCTGTAGATGGTGAGGCAATGCATGACTGGTTTCCTGAGGAGAGGGGGAAAAACACGGCAGAGCACTGTGACGGTTTTGTAGTCCGTGAATTTTTGAGGGTTTTTTTTACAGCCACTTTACAAACTCTGGCATAAGAGACACGCAAATCCTTACTTCTTAAGAGCATCTGATCTCGGGGAGTCTTTAGAAGCAGAGCAATAACTTCTAATAGGAAAAGAGAAGAAAGTGCTGTGAGGGATCTGCCGCTGCTCTCCCTGGAAGCAGGATGAAGGCTGGGGCAGGCAGGACCCTTCTCCTCATCTCCTCACACTCCGGCTCCTCTCCTCCTCCTCCTCCTCCTCCTCCCTGGGCTGGCAGCTTTGTGAGGCGGGGGAGCGGGGGATGCAGACAGCCCTCCCACAAAGGCTGCAGTGACCGGGCAGGGGAGCGGGAGCAGCTGTGGGCAGTGAGGAAGAGGAGGAGGTTGGAAGACTCCGTGAGGAACTCGAGAATCGGCCAGGTTGTGCCCTGCGCCGTTAACGCAGCACCCCGGGCGATGCCAGCGTGGCTCAGCCAAGGGACGTCCTCGCCTGCATCCTGCCTGGCACCATCCCCAGCCCTCCCACCACGTGGGATCCCCGATGCCCGGCTCGCCGGCGCTCTCGGAAGATTTCAGTGTTGTGTTTTCAGGGGTGACTGGGTGCTGGCAAAATGAGGCTGCTGGCCTGTGACCTCTGCATCACACGCTGGATCTTTTATCTCAGGTTTCCCACTCCACTTTAATTTTACCTAACTTGATTGCTTCAGTTGCAGAGCGTGCCAGCAGCTTTCCTGAGAGTAGCTATGCAGAAAACCAAACCCAAACCCTCAAGGAGCTGGACTCTATCCAGCTTCACACGCTGCACTGAGAGCACGCCATGCCCCGTTTGGTTCAAATCCAGACGGCATCCCTTTTAGGAGCTGCTGTGTCAGGAGAACACCCCCTTCCATCTATAGAAACCCAAATACACGGTGACTTCACTGGTGCCCAGCGCCTCGTCACATATACCTCAGTCTTCAGCTAAAACTGTATGAAAGGGTTTAAGGGAGAAAGAGAAAGAAAACAAAGATAAATTTAAAAATTAGTGGCCTTGACACTGCCGTTTTTAAGGACTGCACTTTCAGAACTAAAAAGCCTGTATGACAAGCAGCTGTGATTAATTTCATTAACCGTGTGCTCTCTGGTTACTTTTCCGGAGGATTTTTGCTTTGCAATCAGTTTTATAGGTCTGCAGCGCAGTGGGCATCATGGCTCGTCTGCTTTCACAGCACAAAGCCCCGGTCCCCGCAGAGGCATTACGCTGTGTGCTGCCTGCGAGGAGCAAGGCAGCCGCTGCACAAACATCAACAAAGCTCTGCATGTATGTGTAACAGTCCGTAATTGTAATGAATGAATTTCCATTATTTCGCAGGGTATTTTCATGCGTCTGTTGGTCAGAGCAAAGGCACTTTGAGAGGGAGAGGCGCTCAGGGAGAGACCTGACTTCATCCCCGTGCCAGCCACCCCTGGCTTGGACCAGTTCAGCTATTTTAGTGTTAATATTAGAAGGCAGAGCAACAGCCAGCAGACTGGAAGCGTCACGCTGATTGAATCTTTCTGAGGACAAGGCTAATTACAGAGTGCTTAAAAAGGTGTCACAGCACCCTGCCTCTATCAGGGCTCCTGAAGTTGCTGACAGCAGGATTTTAGTTTCTAATATCCCTTCGGTAGACACGGCCTCCGCATCCTTGAGGCACTATCACTCCTAATGTGGCACACGTACTGCATCAGCTCGTCGGGATAAATCATTGCACCTGTTACAAACGATGCCAACAACAACTTCTTCTGAAGTTGTCTCTTCTTCTCTGAAGAAGTCCCTTCTTTAAGCAAAAGTTCTAGTTTTTTAAAAAGCGGTAGCAGATAACTAAGTAATTGGTGGAGAAATTTCAGGGCCGCCCTTCATTCCTCTCACACACCAAAAATAAGGTTTAATGCAATGCCAAGGTATTGTTGATGCAGTGAATTTGAGACTAATACAAGTAGTAAACTGGTAAATTCTTTCTATTTTTCACATGCATACATATATATCTAAACATATCTATATATCTGTATGCAGACAGCTGTATAGATACAGGTATGGATATAGGTATAGGTAGATCAGTAGAGACAGGCATATAGATATATAGATACAGATGTGTTTGTTCTGAAATAATCTTTCAGGCCACATTCTTTGTAACAACCATATCCCATGGCGAATATAAATACAATTTGTTTTCACGAGTTAGTCTGCCTCTCCTTTTTTAGGAAGAAAAAAAATGTTTTAAGATAAAGCAGGAAGCAGTTATAACTTCTTTGACTGCACCTTTCAAAATCAGCAGCGATGCTGATCGTCTGGAGACCCTTCTGGTTTCAGTGGACTTGGTAGGTGTAAATCCCATTTGGTACAAAAGCAAATCCCAAAGGATCGTTTCCAGCCTGCCTCCCAACTCTAACCCCACGCTCTAACACCGGAGCTGCGTCGACCCTCAGCGTGCCCCAGACGACACCAAAGTTGCCACAGGGTGTGCAGGGAGAAAGGATTTACTGCACGGGGTGGCCCCAGGATCCTTTCATCTTCTGCAGCTGAATTTGAATCTGCCTGCTGCAGGCAGCTTCCCGGCTCTGGGTTCTTGATCTAAGGACCCTGCAGCCAGGAGTGTGTCTTGGCGGGCCCTTGCGTGTGAGCACTCACTGGCAGGCAGGGGAAGACGCTGCTGTGACGGCAAAATGCGGCGGCCACCGCGGTGTGGGACGGGGAAGTGCCACCTCCGTGCCCGGGCTGGTCTCTCGGGGTTGCACAGCCAACATTTGCAGGTTGATGCATTGGGTGATTTCAGAAAGTACCGTTTCTGTTTGCTTCTAGAGGGTGGCCTCATCAACAGAGAGGCCAACGTGATGACTTCCATAGCTGGGTTTTCCTCTGTGCTGGCATTTGACCTGTAAGCACAGCTTGTTAATTTAAAATTATGTAGTTGAAGCATAGAAATCCCTGAGCAAACACCCTTTTTGCCACTTAAACCTCTTAAAACGGTTTAGTTTACATCATTACTATCTTTTCACAAGCACATGCCAAACCCCTAAGGCCAATTTCAGCCAGAACGTGTAAATATTCACACAGAAGTTTACCCTGGTTAAAGTAAATCTACTTCAACTCAACACCACAACAAAGCCTCATGACCCTTCTAAATATTTCTGGCAAGGGCAAAAGAACTTTAGTGCACATTAGGATCAAGTTCTTAGGTCCTGATGGAGTTTCATTAACATTAAACCAATTTAAAGGAATGTAAACTGGAATACTTTTGTTTTATCCCCCCCTCTCTTGCATGTTGCATGTCTGGTTTAGCCGAGTTTGCTGCTTGCTCTTCAGGGATTTGATCTTTCAGCAGCTTCATCTAAACAGCATTCCCTTTCCCAAGAGCTCAGTAAAATCCTTCTCCATGGGGAGCAGGAATCAATAGGGTCTTCAGGGAAACAAAACAAAGAAGTGACCCTGAAATGAATTTTCTGCATGGACATCTGACACATGTGAGGAGCCATCTGGCATTGAGTCCGCACCTAAGGCAATTTGATAGGGATGGTGGGGAAGGGAAGCTAGAAATCCTGTAATTTATATTCGCAAACCTAATCCAACCATTAGCTCCTTTGAGTAGCAGCATGAGAGTGACATCCAGCCTATTTAAAACACCTTCTTTGACCAACTCTGAGAACGGACAAAATTAGCATTCATGTCTCTCTTTGTTACTGGTGACTCCTAGAGAGCCCCAGCAGCCCTCCCCTATGGCAGCAAAGGGAGAGAAGAGCAGGAAATTAAGTCTGCTTAAAAAAAAAGAGCTGTCAGCAGGAATCCTCTTCATTGGTCTATTTAAAAATGAAGTTCCTCAGAGGCAGTCAAAATAAAAAAAAAAAAAAAAGTACGGCAATGTTCTCATGTGCCCAGGCAGAGGATTGAAAAGTCAACCCATCTTTGAATAACTCATTCCAAAGTAATTTTCAGTCATTTCAAAGCTACAGATACATTGCTTTCTCCCACCCAGGTGGTCTGTAAAATATATATATAAAAATATATTAATATATAAAATATATATAAATATAAAAATATATTAATATAAAAATATATTAATATATAAAAATATATAAATATATATGTATAGCAATCCAAGGGATTCAAAATTTGCAGCTGGACCAGTTGAAAAGCTGTGTATAAACATGTGTGATGTGCAGAAACACCAGGGTACAGTTGATCTGAGCCTGGGTTTAAGGGGCAAGGTCTCTTCACCTGCAGGGGAGTCGCTGCAGTTCCAAAACTCAACCTCATAAACGCAAAGACTGAACTTCAGTTCAGCCATAGCTCACCATGGAGTGGGGAAAAAAAAAATTGGAGGCATGACGGGAGAAGAAATGGTGCTGGACCCTCGGGTGTAAGGTCAGATACCATTATGGACCCAGAATGTCCAAAAAGCCCCAAATCTTGATACTCCTCAAAGCACGACGTCTTGCCCTGTCACGGCCCGGGGCAGGTGATGCCCACCAGACACGGGCGATGCTCAGATGTTCAGGGCTTCAGCTGGAGACACGAGCGGATCCCCTTCCCACCTCAGACAGAGATTTCTTTGATGGCCTTTAGCAAGCTGGAAACTGCTGTGCCTCGGTTTTCACCGTCTGTAAGAAAACGAGAGCACCTTTTAATGCTCAGCTGATGTTCGTCAATGTTTATAGGTCAATACAGAATGTATAGGCTGTCATCAAAGGGAAATTTAGTTTAGAGACACCTTGTAAGTGCCAAGACAACAAAGGTTTCTATTTTTGTGTTAGTTAACAAGTACCACTGCTTGTCAATAGCTTAACTTTCACCTCAGTTTCTCCTTCCTTAACTTCGATTTCTGACAACAAGCGGGAACTTTATATATCTAATTTCTGGCAATTAGAGCACTTTCTGTTTACATATAGTAATTAGCCATTTGATTTACGGGGTGGATGACCCCAAAGCTCTTCGCTCAGTTGGGTAGAACTCCAAAGGTATTTGCCAATTAATTTTTCAATAGGTTTACCCAGCAAACTGGATAGAAACACAAAAAGGTAAAATCAAAGAGTGTGCACAACAAAGTACAGGTTGTCATATTTACTAATGAGCATTAATTCCTCAGCAGTCAGTCACCTCCCTCTATGAGGACAACAGGCCCAGACTTTCCCAAACCAACAGAAGCCAGACTGTGCACTTGAAGACTATTCCAGCAGGACAACCCATGATTTTCACCACTGCCCAGCACAGGGTACGTGGAACGTACCTGGCCGTGTAAAGGGATGGAGATTGTGAGCACCATGCTGCGCAGAGACGCGGTGAGCAGTGCCAGAAGGGAAGGGTTTCTTCTCCTCGCAGGTGGCACCTCACCTGGAGGGTTTAGCTGGATCTACAGGGTAAGGTATACACCGTTCATCTTCCCCGTGAGCTGCTCTACGTGTTCTGTTCCGTACTGTCATACCCTGTTGTTGCCAGAGCAGAGAGAGAGCAGTGATAACCATCAGCGCCTGCGCTGACCCAGATTGCTCTCTGTGGTGTAGAAGCCTGACCTTATGGAGATGCTGGGCAGGCTCTGGCTCAGCTGCACCAGGTGAAGCTCTCTTGCTGACTTTAGTGTTCCTTCCAGCATGGAGGAAGATGGAGTAAAGATAAAATCATACGAATGAACAAAAAAGTTTTGGCTGAGCTTCCAAACCTCAAAACTTCAGGTTCATTTAAGCTTTAGGTGAAATTTTGGAAGGTGAGCCACATCCCATATGAATGCATTTTCTTATGCCACCATCTTACAGCACCATTGGAGTCACTGAATTTTTGTAAAGTGCTTCTAATAAGTGACGTCGTTTGTTTGTTAACATCCTTCTCTAAATGTGGAACAGTCCGTGTACCACTTTTTTCCTCAGATAGTGTGGTTTTGGGTCTGAATTCCTTCATCAAGGCATGAGATGAGTCAAGCAGGACCAGCTCTAAGGTTCTGAGGCTCTTCCTCCCTTGGGAAGAGGGTTTCCTCTGCAAACAAGGTGATTCTCGACCAGGGCAGTGCTGAACCATGAGCCACAGAGGTGATGCTCTAGTTGCTGCTTCTTGCTTTCCCCGTGGCTTGCACACCACACTGGCCTAGTTGTGACCACATGCTGAACTTATTTATGATGTAGTCCCACGACATAAAAAGTCTGTTTGACCCTCAGTGCCTCAGTTTCTCCAAGCGGATGAAAAACTACGCTCTCTCTCGGCTTGAAAGCATTCATTACTATAATTACTGTTTACTCCTCCACAGAGGAGCAAAGAGGGGAAAGATTTAATTCTGCAAATGAGTCTTCAGCTACCTGTCTGCCAGTGACATGCTCTGTAGCTCTGCTGGCCTTTCATGTGCAAGAGCATCTACAGGATTCAGTGGGGCGGTTCCAAAGCCATCCCCCGGAAGGCTGTGCTCGTGCAAATGTAGTTCTGCTGCTGGTGGCTGTTGGACAGGTGATTGTGCTGGCTCCCTCTCATCCCCACCAAAAAATGCTTTTTTAATACTACTTATGCCTGAGGGACCTATCCGTGTAGCTGTCAGTCAGCTTGGTCTGGTTACGATCTTACCAGATTTTTTAACTTCTGAAGTGCTGCTGGAAGCGGGATGGTGGGGCGGCGAGGAGAGACCAGTTCCCTCTGTGGAGATTCATTGCTTCAAATGTGGGGGGTTTCTGCCAGCGCGCTCTGTCGTCATTAAAACGTTGGGTTGTGGGTCAAATCTGCCTCTGGAGGGAAGAAAGGGCAAGAGCTTGGGAGCTCGGTGCAGAGGACGATGCCAGCTCCCCGAACACCCCAGAGCTCTGCCCACACCCAGCGGTAGCTCTGCTCCAAGAACAGCCCCGACAGAGACCCAGAACCTCTCAGCCATTGCCGGTCGCTCGCGCCTCCCTGTACAGCCCGTGGAAACAAGGCACAAGCTCTACATTTAAATCCAACTCGGTTAAATTCCTTTGGGGTTTACCAAGATAGCTCCGTGTGCTTCTGGCAGGGCTCTCTGAGAATCATCTGCAGAGCTTTCAGCCCGCAGTGTGTGTGCAGGGAGGGCTTTGGCCCCTCGGTGATGTTTTGCCGACACGGCGCCTGTCGCCCGTGCGTGAAGTGAGCAGAAACACGTTAAATTAGACACGTCTCTTCTGGGTGGGTCTCACTTTCACTCTCCCTTTGTGCACTAATAAGTCCTTCAAGTGTTATTAATTTTTTTACTGTGCAAACAGCCCAAAGAAACATCTCGCACATCTTCATATTAAAAAAAAAATTTGAAAGCACATGCTTTTTTCTGCTGTAGGATGGTGACTACATCCCAGGGAAAGGAGCCAGGCTGCAGTGGTCACCCTTTCTCTTAAAGCATCCTGTGATGGAGGAAGCTTCCTCTGCCTCTTCTCATTGGAATAGAAACCAAACCAGGGATAAACAACAAATCGTAACCATGCAGAACTCGGTCATCCCAACCCATATATATTCCAAATGATGTGTCTCAACAAAGTACACAAAATCTTGAGAAATACCAACGAATTTCACCTCGATGCGGCAATACAGAGTAGAACAGAACAGAATGAAACAGAATAAAATATTTCAGTTGGAAGGGGCCTACAGCAATCATCTAGTCCAACGGCAGATATGCAGGAGGCAATAAGAAACATCCTGATGAATAGACGGGAAAGATGAATCATCAATCGAACAAGCAACATGAGCGTCCCGAGCACGTGGGGGGGGTGTGTCTGCTCTGACCACAGAGCTTCCCTTTCCCTCACCCCCACCGCAAAGTCACTCGTCCCTTGAGCCTTGACCTCCTGATGAACGCAGGTTCAGCCCCGATGCCACCTCTGTGGAAGCCACGTCTGTGAGGGTCATGGGACAGGCAGAGCTTCTTCCAGAAGATTTTTCTGGTCTTTAAAATTTGGACATGCTGCCTTACTGGTGGAATATTTTTTTTTCCAGATGCCAAGAAACGGGCACATTTGTGTTTCCAAAACTGGAGGATACGCAGTCATAGCACAGCCCTCCTTGTCTCTCAGCAGAGCCTCCACTGAGATCTCATTATTCAGAAAAAATGATGTCTCTAAATGAATGCCCGGCTGGTGTGCTTGCATCACGGAGTTCTGACAAATTCTTTGGGGTTGGTGGTTTTTTGTTGATTTTGTTTTATAACCAGAGAAAGAGACACCTACATTTTCCTTCAGGAAAGCTGGAGCTCAGGGTGGTTCTCTGAGGTCTTGATGAAAAGCAACATCCTCATAGCTAGAGCAACTAAAATAGTGCTAGTCAATGTCAAATCTTTTCTTTTGGTCTGCTCGATTCATTGCATTATTAAAAGATTTATTAAGGGTTGTGAGCTACAGTATCCATCCGCTAGCCTGGATAATCAACATGAGAAAAAGAGATTGTAATAAGTTTTACTTTTGTGGGCATTCAGGGTCTCTCCAGCAAGACTAGGAAATAGCTTATAATTAAATGAGATGGATTTTTTCTTTGTGGTTTTCTTTTGCTAGCAAATTATGTGCATGTTTTGGCAATAGACTCATGTGCTCTGCAGATGTTTTCCTGTCCTTCTCCCTCTTCTCCCCATACTGTTCTTATCTAAAGGTGTAAAGAAAAAAACATAGAAAATCTGAGAAGGGTCATTTTTCTGGAAGAGACTTTCAAGGACATCTTCCAAGAATAGTGTCTTCAGATGTTTTTTTAAAGCTGAGTTGACCAACGTGGGGCTTGAGGCATAAATATGGAGTAAATGGAGATTGTTCTTCCTGTGTACATTTGGATGTTCAGATTTTCTGTCTTGAATAGAAGTGAGCGATGACAGTAATTAGAACTAAGAGGCTGAAAGTTGAGAAATTGTGAAAAAAAGTGTAAAATTATAAATGTTTTAACTGCATTTCTTGTGTGGAAATGTTTCCAGCCTCTATTTAGCTCCAGTGATCACTAAGCATGAGGAAGGAAGGATATCTTTAAAAAACTATTAAATCGAAAGTTTCAAATTCACTGGGTAAAAAACTGTCTGATGGCCGGGCCCAGGGAGTTGTGGTGAGCGGAGTTAAATCCAGTTGGCTGATGGTCACGAGTGGTGTCCCCCAGGGCTGGGTGCTGGGGCCACTCCTGTTTAACATCTTTATGGATGATCTGGACGAGGGGATCGAGGGCACCCTCGGTCAGTTTGCAGATGACACCCAGCTGGGTGGGAGTGTTGGTCTGCTCGAGGGTGGGGAGGCTGCAGAGAGACCTGGACAGGCTGGAGCCATGGGCTGAGCCCAGCTGGGGGAGTTTCACTGAGGGCAAATGCCGGGGGCTGCCCTTGGGCCACAACAACCCCCAGCAGGGCTACAGGCCTGGGGAGGAGTGGCTGGAGAGCTGCCGGTCAGAGAGGGGCTGGGGGGTGATAATGAGCCAGAGTGTGCCCAGGGGGCCAAGGAGGGCAACGGCATCCTGGCTTGTGTCAGCACTGGCGTGGCCAGCAGGGACAGGGAAGGGATCTGAGCCCTGGGCTCGGCACTGGGGAGGCCGCCCCTCGCTGAGGGGGTTCAGTGTTGGGCCCCTCACCCCAAAAAGGCCATTGAATGACTCGAGCGTGGCCAGAGAAGGGCAACGGAGCTGGGGCAGGGTCTGGAGCACAGGTCTGCTGGGGAGCGGCTGGGGGAACTGGGGGGGTTCAGTCTGGAGCAGAGGAGGCTGAGGGGAGACCTCCTGGCCCTCTGCAACTCCCTGCCAGGAGGGGGCAGAGAGGGGGGATGAGTCTCTGGAGCCAAGGCCCCAGCGCCAGGCCCCGAGGGAATGGCCTCAAGCTGCCCAGGGCAGGGTCAGGCTGGCTCTGAGGAAGGATTTCTGTGCAGAAGGGGCTGTTGGGCGTTGGAATGGGCTGCCCAGGGCAGGGGGGAGTCCCCGGGATCCCTGGAGGGGTTGAAGAGTCGGGCTGAGCCAGCGCTGAGGGATCTGGGGGAGTTGGGAACGGTCAGGGGGAGGGTCATGGTGGGGCTGGAGGAGCTTCAGGGGCTTTTCCAACCTGGGTGATTCTGGGATTCTGTGAAACTCTTAAATATATTCTCAGTATGATGCCTCCAAGAGACTGTCAAGATATAAGCAGTGAATTGAACATATAAATCAGTACTTTTGTTTTTATGGAAAAACTTACTGGTTTCAGATAATTCTTTGTCACACAGACCTAAAAGAGAAGTGTTATTTCTTGAAGTACTTTTTGCTGATCCTGCACCTGCCTAATGTTAATTCTGACAAAAACTGCAATCTGGTCTTTATTCCAGATATAGGTGACTGAGTTTTGAAAGCTGCTGAATAACAGTTGACATTACCACCTTGCGGAAATTCTGTATTTTAACTTTTACATCCCTCTCGACTTCAATGAAAATATATAATAAAGAAATAATAATTTTTACTTCCATTTGATAGGGTAATCAACCGCACTGAGACTCTTCATTTCTATCAAATCACTATTAGACTGCCGTTCCCTCTGCCTCCTTCTTGAGAGTTGCAGCATTTGTATCAGCACCACCAGCATTTCTTCCTACCAAACTAATTCCCAGGTTAATTATTTCTCCCACAACACCCAGAGGAGCTGTGGGAATCCGGCTGGTCAAGGCACAAGAAGAGGTAAAGCAGAGACTCCACCAGTTGTGCCTTTCAGGAAGCACTGCAGCATCACAGGTCAATACAGTCCAAATCTGAAATGCCTTGACATTTTCAGATCTAAATTGCACTGAATTTTGCACTGAATTACAGCACTTTGACATGGAGAGGTGTGGAACAGTCAAGTAAAAAAACTCACCAAACAAAGAGTTGTAGATATTAGATCTAAAGATAGATTTAAAGATTTAAAGATAAATCTATGTGTGAAGTTGGATAAATTTTTCCATAAAAATAGTCAGTTTAGAGCAGTTTCTTCCCAGAGGACAAATTTGTCATCCAGCTGTGTCCTAATTTTGAGACGTGCTTCAGGAGAAATGCCCAAGACTAGGAACACGTTATTCTTTCGCCCCAGATGTACATCATTCAACAGAAATCATGCTTGTAGCCATGAAACTTAATGTCTGTGCACATTCCTGTACAAGCCACTTGCACAAGAAATGGTGCAACAAAGTGCAGAGCCACGAGGCCGTCGATGTAGATATTGTGTTGGCTTTGTATTTTGAGAGACTCTCAGGAAGATTGACTTCTTGGGGAAATGGGGGGGGGTTTATGTTCACGATGATAAATGGTATTTACCATCGGGCAGGTTTTTTGTTGAGTGTCTGTGGAGCAACAGAGGTGTCAGTTAATAAATATTGATCAAAAGAACTTGTTCTGACACCAAGATACAGAAATTATGTGTATTGCACCGTGAAGTTCAAAGGTGTTACCTGTACATTGACAAAACAGGGAAAATTTTGGTTACGAACGTGAAATGAGAGCAGAGCAGCCCTGGAGAGGTGGAAATCAGAAGAGCTTCGTGCCAGGTGTTGATCTGCATGGGGGGATGCCCTCTGGACCATGGGGGGGCTGCTTGGTCTCCAACACTCCACCGATAACTTCTCAGAGCCCATGGGAAGGCTGGTGATGAACTCCCAGTTCTGCCTGGGGTTGGGATGGATGAGCTGGGATGTTTCTTGCACTGTCCAGTTCCCCGAGAGTGAAAAGGGGAGCCGCCAAACCACACAAAAGACGCAGGTGGCCGTGGTCACTGCTGGGCAGGCGCCGCTGCGGAAGCCAAGACCCTCACAAAGGGCTCGTTCCTCTCATTGTCACTCGCAGGAGCGCTGGTAGTGGATCAAAGCAATGGTCCTCTCTGCTGCACCTCCTTAATCAAGACACTAGAACGATGGATACAGGTAGTGCTGTGTCCCCTGTGTTTCTGAGGATGAGGCCTCCCTTGGTTCTGCTCAAGTAACAGCTGCAGAATAAAGCGGTGGTCTAGTTTGCCTTCTCAGTGGTCAGAGCATTGCTTAAAAGAAATTGATATTTCCAATAAAAACTTTTGCATAGGAAGTAATTTACCCTTACTTTGTATGTTCATAAATGTTCACGGGTCAGCCAAAAATAAGGGGCTTGTCTATGAAAAATAAAGGTCGTTTTTGTTGAAGCGGTGTTACTGACATCTCAGCTTTCCTTCCCTGTCAGCTATATATCAGGGTAGGAAGATGCAAGTCCCATCAGACCGATGACTCTGTGCTGGTGTTGGCAGGGACAAGTGGAGAGGCCGGGGCTTCCTCAACTGCACTGAAATCCGTATCTGCATAGAAAGTAGTCTGAAGACAAGCTCAGTGTGGGCCATTGACCAACGGCCTTAAGTAGAGTATTTCCAACAAGAAAAGTCAAGTAGAAGAGAACTGAAGAAGCTGGTCTGTTACCAGTAATTCTTTTGAAATCTAGAGAGCTCCCATTGGAGAGTTTTCCTCCAAGAGTTTCTCCAAAGATGCTCTCCCAAGTCCAGTTTCTGGAATGTCATCTAAGAGTTAGGAACAGCCTTTGAGAAATCTGTGAGTTTCCACAGGCCTAGTATTCACACTAAAGCAGTTTGTCATCTGAAACCAAATTAGGGCTGGTCTGCAGGGCCACACATTGCACAACATTCGACATAACATTACATTTTGGGCGGATCACACCAAACTAGACAGACACTCTCGTAGGTGGATACTTCACAGATTCTGCCTCTGACGTTCACCAGCCTACTTTAGAAACCACAGTTTAGTCTCTATACTACCCGAAAAAGTTAAAATTAAGTAATTGAGGAGAAAGAGAAGAGGCCCACACGTGCATGGTCTTTCTCTAGCAGGTTGTCTATGGTGTCGATACATGAGTCACTCCTGAATTATCGTGGCTATAAGTTATCTTCAGATACACCTGCCCACAAGACATTCTCGGAAAAACTGAGCGACACTTTCCAGCATATCTTCCTCTCTCCTGCTGTGCACATCCTCTTGTTCCTCAGTAAATAGAATATAATGAGGAAAGTTTCCTGAAGCTTCTCGTCGGTGAAGAGCAGAGGCAGTTACTGCAGGGTAGCGGATATCCTGGTGAAATGAGGAGCTAGGAAATTAAAATAGGATATAGAAATTAGGCACTCAAGAAATGAAGGTATAACTTAGTTTAGAGATAAAGATGGAAGACTTAGAGATCAGGCCAGGGACTAGAGGCCTATTAGTTAAAAGATAACTAAGATTAAAATAGGATAATAGATCATAGTTGATGGGCCAGAGAGCAGAACAATATGGAAACCTTGATTAATGGAAGCTGTGAGAGAACGTCCTAAAAACTGGTCAAAACCAACCCCATGGTCCGGCCTGAGTCCAGGAGGCTACAGAGACTGCACAAGAAACCGAGGTAAAAAGTTCAACCGTGAGGAAGAGGAGCTACTTCATCTCTGCAACCCCAGCCCGGGACTACTGGGACACACCACGGAGACTCAACTACTGGGGCAGAACATATGAAAAAGACTTTCAGGGTCATTATAATACAAAGCGGGAATAGGTTATGCATATGTACAGGTGTATTATGAATACGTGGTGCTTTCTAGCATAAAGCCAAGAGAAGGTGCCACGAGAGGTGCGCACGTTTGTGGTGGAGCGATCCCCCGTGTGCCTCAGCGCTGAATGAACACACCGACTTTATAACCTTAGAGGGTGTGGAGTCGTGTTTCCGCAGGTCACTGGGAGGTAGTTATGTTTTACACTGCCCATCAGCAATCAGCTTGTCTTGACTTTGGATTGTTCCAGTTTAACTTAAAACCATTGCAAAGCAGATTGAATGAAATGGGTAGAAGGCAGAAGATTAAGAAGAAATTATCCAGGAATAGCGGTTGTGTCTTTTCTCAAGGATAGACACGTCCTTAGACCTCACCTGCCCCAGAGTGTGTTCCCTGGGCCCTGTTCCTGACCTCTGGAGGACGGTACCTTGCTCCTCCTCTGCGGTATCTGATGTGATGCTCTTCCCATCCACACGTCATTTGTGATTACTAGCTGAATTAACTAGCTGCACCAGAACGTACTAGTCTGAAACAAGGCTGTGACAAAGGGGTTAAGGCCATAAGCATTCTTGCATAAAATCGTTCTAGAAAGCCTGTGTCCAGTGGAAGCAATTAGACTACTGGAAATGTGTTGCCTGAAGTACTTAATTACACAAACTCTGTTGGATAAAGCAAAACACATGAGGGTGTAACAACAGAAGCGTGGATTATGGCAGGTCTTCCATCCCGCTACGTTTCATTATTGGTTTGTGTAGAATATTGCTCAGCCTAAAATACTCTGCAAATCTCAAACGGCATGCACACACAAATCATCACTGCGTGTTAGAAACAGGGAAGAGGGAAATGAGCTCAGTGGCAGGGGTTCATGTTTGGACCCCTCCTTCCATTCCTCCCCATCAGTATTCTGATTACCCAGCCAAGAGGATGCATTTCCACGAGGCACTTTATGTTTATCAATATTAATTGTAACTGCACAGAGGAGAATGCAGTCCTGGCATTAGCAGCTGTTTTTCACATCATTAGCTGTGCTATCAGTTTCTGCTCCAAACATCTCGCTGCACCTTGATCAGAGTGTGACTAATATTCGCTCTTTAGCAAGGCATCTGTTTTTAATGAAACTTTGAAGGCAATTAGTGACTCAGTGTGTCAGTGAACAGGCTTTGTACGTCTGAAGAGGAGTTAAAATCTTGCCCGTAGTGTAAATGAAACGGGTTTAATGGTCCCAGAACACTCATCAATTACCCTCATTATCCCATGAATTATCTCTTGGAAATTTTTTTGCAAGTGGAGCGATCTGATTCCTTAAGAAACAAGGCTGAGAATGTTTTCCAGGCAGCAACATCTGCTTCAGGAATGAACAGGTTGGCTTTTGGGAACATGCTTACTGCTGGGGCTGCCAACGCAGTCTCAGGTAGACTCAGCAGGATTTAGGAGGGTATTAATAAAGGTGGTAGGTTAGCACAGCCTGTCTCTAACCTATGAAACCGAAATGTCACAAAGTGTTTTGGTGCAGTATGTGTCATTTTCAGAGACATCAGTTTTGTCTTGCACCCTCACGCTTACTGAAAAGGAACACGCGTTATCTATATGGCAGAAGGACATCAACGGGCACGTGAGACATGAGAATTAATTCAGGCCTGGCCTTATGGATAGATGGGTATCTTGCACTGCCACTCCTGGCAGATTTAATCACAACAGCTGGAAATGAACTGGAAATGAAACGGTTCTAGAAAACTAAAACTGTTTACGCAAATTGAAAAGCTCTGGACTCCAGCGATGTCTTTCCCAGACATACAGCTTCAGGGTGTGTACTGCGAGTATTGGAAAGGAAACGGCACAGAAGGGTATTCGTTTCCTTGCAAGATTCCCTGCTGAGGAACGTGGCTTCAGTCAGGGCAAGTCCTGCCTGATGGATGTGGCGGCCTTCGACAAGGGGGTCACAGCGCTGGTGGGTGAGGGAAGAGCCACTGACGTCGTCTGCCTGGACTTGTGCAAAGATCTGACACTGTCCTGCACGACATCCTCACCTCTGGACTGGAGAGACGTGGGTTTGATGGATGGACCCCACGGGGCCTCAGGAACTGGCTGGGTGGTCGCACCCAAAGAGTTGTGGTCAACAGCTCCGTGTCGGAGTGGAGAGTGATAGATTTAGATTAGATATCAGAAAGAAATCCTTCCCTGTGCGGGGGGTGAGGCCCTGGCACAGGCTGCCCAGAGCAGCTGTGGCTGCCCCCTCCCTGGAAGGGTTCAAGGCCAGGCTGGACGGGGCTTTGGGCAACCTGGGCTAGGGGAAGGAGGGATGGGACTGGATGATCTTTAAGGTCCCTTGCAAACAAAATCACATTCCATGATTTTGTGATTATGGCTTTTAAAGGAAGCCTGTAATTAGGGCACAGTTTAAAATACTGTTTTTCTGCCTTTCTTACTTTTTTTTTTTTTTTAATAATTTGATTAAAGAAAATGATTGATTATATAGCAGGAGTTGTTCTATTGTTTAGGTTTTTTCCTTCTCCAGGTAGAAGCACTAAAACCTCAAAACCTGGGCTTTCCTTAGTTGCTGAAACATTGGGTACAAATAAGGGGTAATTATTATTGTCACTTCAGCGGGCGATAGCAGAATTGTGCCTCTGACAAAGAAGTCCTTAATGCATCACTGCTTGTCAGTGTATATTTTGCAGAGATATTTCAGGACAGGAAATCAGGTACAAGGCTGAATGGGTAATGAAAGCCTTTATTTTTTAAGTTGCTCCATTTTGACTCTTATCTCTTGCACCATCACCGTTGTGATAGTGCTGGAGGTAATACAGAGATTAGAGCCTAGGTGAGCCTGTATTTCTGATGTAAAAAAGAAAACAGGTGGGTTCCCTTTATGACGAGAGAGGGACTGGCCCTGTTATCCCAATTAACCTTCTTTTTTTCCTCCTAGAGTATCTCTGAGTTGCTGCCAGCAGAAGATGGAGTGGATGTGAGTCTTGTGATCTGACTGTCCAAAACGCAGAATCGCCACCAATTCCTAGCTCTTCCTGCTTTGCAAAATGAAATCTGCAGAAGAAACTGCGGTTGTTACACATCCAGCCAACAACTTGCTAGATAAGTGGGGTTTTTTTGACTTCCTGAGACATGGTACTCCCAAGTGAAGCAGGAGCGGCGTAAAAAGTCATCGCTCGAAGCTTGGAGGATGCCACACGCGACTGTGGGGAAGAGTTTCAATCCTTTTTCTCAGGATCGGTGCAGTCAGTGTTATTTCCAGAGCGATTTGAAGCAAGGACAGAATTGCACGCAGAGTGTTCTTTGTCTGAAAAACAATTTTTTAAATGGTGTTTGTTATGGCTGAGCTGCCGCTTGGCCGGCTGCCCCCTAAAATATTAGCACTGGCAGAAAAGAGGGGACGACACCAAGGCAGAAGCAGGCAGCTGAGAGGTATAAAAGGATGGTATTTGCTGAGGCTGGTCCTGCTACCAGGAACAGGCAAGATTACCCCAACCTGGAGACTTTCCACTACATCAGGCGAGGATTGCTCTCTGCAGCAGTAACAGTCTGTACCTGAGCGGAGACATATAAGAACTGTACATGCCAAACTGTTCCCAGAATGATTTTATAATGATAGTCCAATACTTTCAATGAGTTATTAAGGCAGATTCGGTCCAGCTTTCTCCATTCTTTTAAACATTTTGAAATTGGAGTTATTAAGGCAAATTTGGAGTGTCTTTCCCCATCCTTTTGAAGGTTTTGAAATTGAATGTCTGTTTGGTACCCTTTTAAAGAACACCTGCATACTATCACGTGTAAGGTATTTATGAAAGGGAGATACAAAATGAGAACATTGTGAATCTGTATTGAATATGGCACAGAAATCAAAACATACCACTGAGATCACTAAAACCAGGAAAAAAAAAAATCACACACGCAAAAAATCCAGAATAAGAATAGTAAAATTAAAATTAAAACTCACACTTCGACTCTTCCGTTCAAAAAAGTAATTTCTCCGTGCTTTCACTGCTGCTTTAATCCAGCAATACATTAATAATCTCTTGGCACTGCATCAGGAAAATGTCTGAGTTTGGGATTGCATTTAGTGTGATGCTGAAGCCTTGCGCTGCACAGGGTGAGATTTAAGTCCACGGACGGGCACTTCCCTGAATCAGGACCTAGCGTGATGCTATAACTGGGTCAGAAATGCACAAAGTTCTCAAAGACCCAAGTTGGAGGGTTTGTGTTCCGAGAGGACACCCAAAAGCAGTTTGTGGGGACAAATTAAGCAGCTACCATCACGGGAATATTTTTGGGCTGCAGTGCCACCACGCAGGGCATCCAAGGCTGGAATTTTAGTTCTTTTCTGGCAGCTTTGACTTTCTATAGGCTGAACTCACCATGAAGGTGGTTACCCCCGTGGGAAGGTCCTCCCGTGGGCAATCGCCCGGAGATGAGGTTGCAGGTGACCATCCTCACCCAGGCTAAGTGGGCATGGATCAAGCTGAGTGGTGCTTTTTAACTGAAAAAAGCAAGACTGCAGCAAAAAGCAGAGACACTTGTGTATTAAGAGAGTGGTGACTCGAGCTATAGGTAGAGCTCTCGCCGTAGCTGGAAGGTCTTGTTGCTCTGGGAGAACTGGGAGCAGCTGGAAGGTTGAGCACCCTGTGGGATCCTGTTCTTGGGGCCTGAAGCTCAGTCTGTGGCAGCTCAGGAAGGAGGGATCCCAGCTACACCCAGCTCCCCGCTCCAAACATCATCCCTCAGGAGCAAAGAGCAGGATGTCACTGTCAAAGTGCCCTGGAAAAATCAGTATTTCCCCCTCTCTGCTTTTCTCCCCTGCTTTGAAAGTGAGAGTTCTTTTATGTGCCTCCTGATACGACCTTTTCCAGCCTGCTTGCTTGCAACTATGAGGTCAACCAAAGAAATTTCAAGTTAGAGGTTTTTTTTATCTAATCACATTCCTTCAGAAAAGCATTATGAGCTTAGAGATAAAACTGGCAGAGTTGATGTCAGTCTTGTTTTTTTAAGGTCCCTGCCATTAGAGTCCCTTCATCCTGACGGAGAGCAAACCACAGTGTATTAAGAGAGACCCTGTTCCAAATAACATAGGCAGGAAAATTACATAGAGGAGAGATGAAAAGTGACTTTGCTGAAGTCTCTCAGCAGCTCAACAGGAAAATGGAAAAAGAAGCCATATATGCAGACACCCAGGCTTCTGCCTTCCCACCACACCACGAACACATCACCGCATTGCCCTTCATCAAAGAGACCTTTGGGGTTTATTTGGAAAAGAGGTCAGCTGTCCCCCTGAGATTTGCTTACTTCCCCCGTCCCCCCCGCAAACTCTGTAGGGTGATAAAAGTCTCCATCTCACTATTTCTGGAGTTCTTGTTGCAGTGGTGGGCAGCTGCTCTAAGGTGGACCAAGATACTGGTCTACGTGGAGCTGTTCTCCTTGCCTTTAAAAACAGGATGAGCAAACATGAAAAAAGCTTATTTATTTGACTTCACAGGGCAGATGTACGCACTGATGGTTTCTGAGCACTTGTTTCTGCTCTCCTGTTATCAAGAGAAGGTTGCAGAAAGCACTGGCAGAAAGCAACCTGTGTGCTGGAGGTGACATCAGCACCGAAAACCTGTGTCCGTGAGAGATGAAATGGGGGGACGGGGAAATGGGTCACGGTGGGCAAAACCGTGTCGGCTACAAAGGCTGGTGACCACAAACGGGGTCAAGGCATCTGCCGAGGCTGGGGCTGGAACTGGAGGCAGAGGGGATTATCTGCAGGATGAACCCGCCCTGGGTCTGCTCCCAGCCCTGCCTGGGTGGGGGCTGCTGAGCCACGATCCGCTGCCAGAGGGTTTGCCGGGTCGCGGCTTACACAGCCCCTGGCCCTGCTGTGCCCCAGCGAGTTAACTACACAGGGCTCTGCCTCCACTCTTTCATTTATTTTTTTCATTTTATTTTTGTTCCCCCCTCCCACTTCTACTCCAAAGTCTAACAACCTTCCCGAAGCGAAACACTGAATATTGCACCATCACCGCACGGCCTCGTTGCCCCTTTCCTGCGGGTTGTTTGTGAAGGAATCAGCTGCAGAAAATCACCAAGGGAAAGAACTGGGTCTTGTGTCACGCTGTGTGTTTGAAACCTTGAGCAAACGCTGGGCACGCTGCAGCAGCAGGTCAGCGAAGAGGCGCAGGGCCTCATGCCTCTTCCTTAGTGAGGATTACTGTAAAGAGGGGAATTGCTCTGTTCTAATACATAAACAGTTTCCAACTTGGGCCTTCAGGAAAGCAAACAAGTTCTCTAGCATCGGCCATCCTCGATCAGACGTGGCCTCCCCTCGGCTGCCGCACCCAGGCTGCAGCGGGAGGGTTGGACCCTTCTCCTCCCTGTTAGGCACCGGCGGTGCTGGAGGCAGGGAGGGTTGTCGGGTCACTTGGGCAAATGCAGCGTTGCAGTAAAATGTATAATCCAGAAAAGTGACCTTTAATCCGCGCGGGCCCTTCTCTTCACACAGAGTGTGCGCTGACCGAGCGTGGAGGCAGCCGAAGCTTCAATCCCGTGGGCAAAATGGAATTTAATTGCGTGAGCTGTGAAGCAAAGTTAGCAGTACGGCACATAAAACGGTGTTCCGTGGGTTTAGTGATGCTCCAGCTGCTTTGTGTGGCTGCAGCAGTCAAATTTATTTAGTATTTGTGAATAAACACGCATCATCTGCTTCAGATTTGCAGGCAGGCGTTCGTTTCTGAGGTGGTGGCCCACACATGGAAGGTGCCTGCATCCTACTGTTGGTCCCCTGTAGCCAACCTGGACTAACCCAGTCTGGGCGTCTGAGCTCTGGCGATCCCTCAGGTACCAATATTTACAAGCCTAGTCCATTTTTTAAAAGTCTTTTTGAAAAGAGCCAGCTGGGTATCCCATGATGCAGGAATTCGTCAGTGGTGGTTTGTAGGAGGCATGGAACCAGCACCAGAAAACAAGTTCAAAGCTGTAACATGAATTGGTGACAAATGGAAGAAAGCTGCAGCTGGAAGAGGGAAAGAAGCGCTTTTCCACGTCTGCCAAGTGTGTTCGTATTAAACCAACACAGCAGGATAGCAGAGCAGGGGGAGGGGGAAATCTAGGGCCAAATTGTCCTTTGAATTGCAGGATGCTGCCTGCTGCAACATCCCTGAGAGACCTCGGATGTGTCTCCTGGAGCTGGAACTGGGCAGGAAACGAGGACAAAACTGTAGAGAATTCCTGGTTCCCTCCACTTCTGTGATAGCTCAGCAAAGCCCTTTCTGTGGCTCAGGTCACTCTGACTGTTGTTATCTGCGCACTCGAAAGCGACGCGTGCCAGCATTTCCATCAAAAGACACACTCCTGCGCTCTCTCCAGCCTCTGGCCATGCAGTCAACCAGGCAAAGGGACTGATCAAGCAGAAAACAAACTCAGCAGAAGGGTCCGTTTTAGCCTGTACTGGTGCTTTGAGCGGCTTGCTCCACGGGCACAGCAATCCTGGTGTCAGCACGGGAGGTGTGGGGTGGGGGCCAGGCAGCAGGATTTCTTTACGCAGCGCTGCTGGCTTAGGAAAAAAGCGTTGCAGCTGGAGAACCCTGCTCTGCAGATAAAACCAGGAGGGGTCCTGCAGGCTGGGGCACGTCGAGAGCTGTCCCCACCTAACTGACACCCTGTGGATGGGGACACAGGCCCCTCCGCATGCTCCCTCACCGTCTCTCTGACAGCCAGGCTGTGACTGCACCCTGTAGTTAAGGAATATTAAGGAATATTTCCACTCCTTGGAGCACCATGGCAGACGCTGTCCCTGCCCAGGCAGGTCGGAGCATCCTGGCTGTGCTGTTCCCAGCACAGGGTATCAGCCTGTTTTGGGGACAATGGGGGCAGGTGCCCTGCTCCAGCCTGGGAACTGACCTGCGTGGTTTTATTGGGCAAGTACGGATGTCGTCTTCGGGTCTGCTTCAGCTGCCACTTTAGGTTTTTTCTACTATTTGCCAGACAAGTGTTTTTAAACACTTACTGGAAATGCCAGCTCTCTGGAAATCGTCTCTTTGTCTGCTGTGTATCTGAAATTCTCTCCTTCTCTGACCTGATAGTTTCAGTAACAACTTCAAAAAATAAAGCAGTAACCAGAACTTGCCTACACGCAGACCACAGCTCCCACCCATAGTACATCTTTATCAAATGTTCAGCATCTGGTCCAAGATAACAGGCTCTTTCTCCCTTTAAAACCACAACCAGTCTGACATGAGCAATCGTAATTCTCACAGTGGCTCCACGGTGATATTTGTTTGATCTTTTTCCAGCTTCACAAATTATCAATAGCCTTCACCTCTGCAGCACCACGTTTTCACTCCCGTCTCCCTGAGACAATGGTTCTTCACCAGCTGCCTCACCAGTGGCTTCCAGGTCACACCAGTACTTCAGAATAACAGCAGGCAACAGAGGGGAAAAGGCACCGAGTGATGACAGGCAGTCCTGTGGCTGGCAGGGAGATGTTGACAGGACTATATAGGAGTGTCTCCCAGCACTAAATGCTTATAGGCAGCTTTATTTTCCAAAGGAAAATAAGCACCTGGCTTTAGCAAAAGGAGCCACAACTTGTCCTTTTTGGAAGCTCTGTCCTTGCCTAGATGCTCTGCACCCAAGGCATCCCCTGCTGACTGCACGTGTAGGGACACACGAAACCTTTTGGGGCCAGACCCTGTCCTTCACAGCAGGAAAGCAGCACCTCAGCAGTGAAATTTGGGTTATTACTCATATTCACTTGGAAATTTTCGGTTTGAAAATGAAGGAGTCAGTATTTCATTTCTCTACCAGCACTGGACGTTGCATTCTTGCTGGCTGATTAGAGCCACCATTAACGTGGCTCCTTGTGCCTCGGTTTCTCTGTTAACAACTGCAGATTTGCTGCTCTGCTGTAGATAGTGGGTCACTGTTAAATCAGACTAATTACTTGATTATTAAAGCAAACATTCTTAAAGTAAAAGCTGCCAAGGATTTAACTTTGCTTTCTGTTTGCTTAAGATCCTTCCGTTTGAATATACTTCCTCTGCTGAAACAGGTATTTTTGCCAGCAGCTGAGGTCAGCGAACACCATTTGTTCTTTCTATTAGTTTTGTGCAGGTAGGCTCCAGCAGATTACTATTATTGAGCATTTGTACATGAAAACTTTCTGCGCTGTGCAGCATATGCTGCAGTCTGACAACACACTTCTGAAAAGCATCATCTTCTCTACTGAATGCCTCAAACACAAGGACTGGAAAAAATATTGCCATTATATTAAACCCAAAACCAATTTATTCCACAGCTGGGTCACTTAAGGCTAATTGCTACAGTCCCTAAGCAAGATTAACTTTCATTAAATTCAAACCAGTATTAAGCATCACATGGTTTTTGTTCAAGAATGATGCGTTTTTGCATGTTCTTTACCTTTGTCAGGACTTTCATTAGCCAAACTGATCATGCCAACCACTCCAAAACTAAGCCATGCGTGAAGATGTTTGTCCCCTTCCTGGTATGAAATATCAGCTGCTGCAGCACTCATTCTTTAGCAACCTGTTTTTTTTCTATTACATGTAAAGCAAACGCTGATATCTTTGAGCACACCTACAATTTCTTCCCCATGTGATGAACAAACACTGCTCTCATGGATCCAGGAATCAGAGTCCTGAGCTGCTGCGTTTTCTCTCTGCATGCCCCAGTTTAGGGTGTACAGTGGAAACCAGCCGTCTTCTAAGTACTGGCTTAAGATGACACAGACGTCTTTATGGGCATAATGAAGAGAAAACAGCAACATGAGAAACCCTGAAGAAAACTCCCAGCTGAACAGAAATATGTACAGCTTACACGCAGAACATATTAAGTGTCCAGCTTTTCAACCTTAAGCACACCAGGAGATACCCTCTTTGCACCCCTTTCCCATCCAGTCCGTGGACTCTGTTTTGTTCTCTGTGTGTGACACAACTTCTGGACGGGTGCAAATGCTGCCAGAGCCTCTCCCGCTTCACGCCAGCCAGCTTCAGATGCACCCCGCCTTTCCCAAAAACAGAAAATTCAGCATATCAGAAAGTCCTGTAGAGGAGGGTGGGCCTGCAGCTTGGTTTTCTCATGTGTCACAACTGATTTACCTGACATTTATTTGAAGCTTCAGCTCTCACTGGTCACGTTTCTAGCAACTCTGGTTATCTTCAATACAAATACAAATACAAATTCTACCAAAAGAGAGACATAGAGATTGACAAATGCTTTTAAAATAGATCGCACAAGGAATATGCTGTTCAAGGGTGCGGGGAGGGGCGGATGAGTCTCTGGAGCCAAGGCCCCAGCGCCAGGCCCCGAGGGAATGGCCTCAAGCTGCCCAGGGCAGGGTCAGGCTGGCTCTGAGGAAGGATTTCTGTGCAGAAGGGGCTGTTGGGCGTTGGAATGGGCTGCCCAGGGCAGGGGGGAGTCCCCGGGATCCCTGGAGGGGTTGAAGAGTCGGGCTGAGCCAGCGCTGAGGGATCTGGGGGAGTTGGGAACGGTCAGGGGGAGGGTCATGGTGGGGCTGGAGGAGCTGCAAGGGATTTTCCAACCTGGGTGATTCTGGGATTCTGTGATCTCAGCGTGAGCCAGGTAGCCACATATTTCATGGGGGATGGTGACATCTTTGCTTAGCAATAGGCAACTGGAAGGGCTTGGGTGGCTCCTCTGGAGAATGAGAGCAGATTGTAGAGGCTCTTTGGAGTTAACCTGTGCTGGATCTTGTTGAGGTTCCTTGTGTTTGATGTGTGGTAACTGATGCACTCCACCAAAAGCAGTCAGATCAAATGGGATATTAGAAAATGCTCCTGAAAGTAGCCGGGTAAGTGCCCTTTGCTCGCGTGCGGGCAGACACACCGTACCACCCACATCCCCGCCACCCCCCAGACACGTCGTGGCAGCGGGTCGCTGCTGCATCCTTCCCGGGCGGTGCTGGAGCTCAGGCACTAATCTGCTTCTCCTGCGAGGGGGCTCTGCAGGTGGCTCATGGCTGCTAGTGAACCCTTCTTTGCTCGCTTAGCGCTGGTGTTGGAAGGAGACAATGTTTTGGCTCTGGTTTTGTGGAAATTGCCATCTGGGGCAGCCTGTGAGGGACAGCACAACCCAGTTCCACGTGTGCTGCTCCGGTGATGGTATCGCGCCCCCGGACGTGCAGCCGTGGAGCGGCTTGAAGGTGGCTCTGAGGAGCCATCTGGCCACCATGGCACGGGCACTGCCCGTCTGCCTTCCCCTTCTCCATCGGGGCACCCTGGGCTGCCCCTGAGCTGACACTTCGTGATGGGCAGCAAAAGGGAAAAGAAGAAAAGTGTCAAGACTGCTTGTGGCTTCATGCACCGAGTTGAGCTGCAGTGCCGGGGTGATGCGTTTCAATGCAAAGGCGTGAAGAAATGGGAGTGAGAAAAGTCCCAGGTTTAGGAATGGCAAACCCTGCATACTTCAGTAGTATTTCCCTTTTCTAGTGAAATATTTCACTTTTTCTACTGAAAATCCATGAGGAAGCTGAAAGCATTGGGTAAAAGACTGGGACAGGATCCTGGACTCAGCAGCTCTCCTTCCAGCACAGGGTCTCTGCTTGCACCGGCATCGCGCTGCGTCACCGCTGCTTCAGCCCCGTGTCATCGCCTCCCGGTGGGACAGAGACCCCCCCGACCCCCCATGGCCACCATCACCCCGAGACCACATCTCCCCCCAGCCCTGCTCCCCGAGCTGCCTGCTTGCAGCAGAATTTGCATCTCGTTAAGTACCAACAAGAACTATAAGAAACTTGGAGGTTATTTTTGCCCCAGGAATGAATAAATACGCTATGGTATTTAACATAACATGGCCTGAAGCCAGCACAAATACTAGAAGGGAACTGTAAACCCACAAAGCCACCAACACCGAACGGTGTGAGGTGCTCCACTTCACCGTCGTGGCAAACTACGCTGCCTGTTGGCCCCTGCCGGTCTCTGGCAGTTCTTCTTTTTGGAAACAGCTCATTCCACACTTCACTGATTCAAAAAAAGTGTTTGACTCGGCAGCAGCGCGAGCAGGTACGTGTCCATGTGCGAGGCACACGCGTACCTCCTACTGCAACATACCTCTACCTCGTAGCGCAGCGCTCTGGTTTTCCCTACAAATGCTAAGTGGCGCTCTCCTGGCACAAGATAAAATACAGTTCCTTCCCCAGGTCTGCGTTTTCGGATGATGTGGGTTATCCGCATGATAATTTTCAAAGATCTGTGTCTATAAACTGATGAAAAGTCCCTGAGAGGCGAGGTTATGATAATAGTGATGCACCTTTACTTAAATTATTTTGTCTTGTCTATTTAATAATCATTTGTTCCAAAATATATTTTTATAGTTGACTTTTTTATTTAACACTATATTTACTTAGAAGAAGGAAAAAAGGGATTTGGATCGTGAATTATTTTAGTCTGATATTTCTCTGTGTATTTTGGGTCAGAAATTCCATGTCTCTCTTGGGTTTAGCCCAGAACTACAACCACATTGGAAGAAATAGGTAGCATTGGGAGAAAAAGGGGGTTTTATACAGAAAAACATGAATTAATTGGGAATGATGAGACATTTTAAAAAAATCTACGTCACCTTCTAACTATTCTTGAAGAAAACTTGGGGATTTTTATTCTTTCTTACTGTATAACCTCTGTGTAAGACTAATACTTAGCAGGCTAAGGCACTTCAGTACAATTTTAATGCTATAGCAACCATAATAAAATCACTTATTTCCTGGGGACCTCTGTAATTCATTGGCTTCAGGGCACCCAAACTTAACTGTCTCTTCAACACACTTTATTTACATGAGCGGTGAAGGTAATGAATTAGGCAATGGCCTGTCTGTCAACATCGCCATGAGTAAATTAATCTTTTCACTAAATATTAGTCTTATCAGAGAAATACTACCAAACACAGCTAGGGGGAACCTCGAGACATCTCCCAAACTTGACTTCCCAGCAGGAAGCTTCTCCTGGGCTGCTGTGGACATGGTGCTCTGAAGACAAGCACGGGAAAGGCGTGTGTTTTCCAAACCTCTGACCACCCTCATGGATTCTGTGAAAAGTCTCTTTTTATGTCCCATATCCTTCTTGCATATGCTACCCCAAATATGAGACCAAATAATCACTTCTTTTGTCACAGAAAATGCATCTGTTCATGCACTCCACCAGAGAGGCGTGGCTGTCATGCCCATACATCTCACCTCACCTTATTTATTCCACCAAGAATCAAGAAAGCCTCAGCGACGATTGTATTTGAATATAATTTGAAATCATCTATTCAGGAGTTGACAATGCACGTTGTCCATACAGTTTCCATGTCCTACCCTCCACAGCGACAGCGACGTGTGTTGTGAAAAATCCAGCAGCCTGGGAATTTCTGGAAGGATTATAGGTTCAGCCACGGGAAAAACAGTGAAAAAAGCTGCCTGTGGGAACAATAACGTGCAGGGTGCGCAAAGAGCACGAACCCTCCGCTCTCATAGGGACAACAGCTCGTCAGGGTTAATTCCAAAGTGTGAAATTAATACTCTCTTGCATGATGCTGAACATGTTTCCAACCTTTTTCTGGACTGCTTTGTTCTGATGTGGTGTAATACTCAAATCTGACAATGCTGCAGGCACAGGAAGAAAATTGAATACAAGGATTTCTCCAAAATGGAGTGCAGGTTTCTGAGAAAACAGATCTTGTGGGGCTTCTCCATCTTCACTTTAATAGTAAGTAATTGGAAAAAAGTGGTAGATATACTCAGAATGAAACAAAACACAAAGCTGGAGTAAACTAGACAGGAAGAGAAAGCTTTATTCAGTAAGTGCAGAAGCGGGACAATCTTTGGTCTTTGTCCTCAGACATACTCAGAACATAATATGCTACATACTTCACTGTGGAAATTACTCTAAAAGGTATTCTTTGAGAAATGGTTGGTTAAAAACTGGGTAGACAGGATGGAGGATTGGAAAAAGGTAAGAAATGTCAAAGAAAAAGCAAATAAGGTCATCCTTTTCATGCTTTCCTGCATTTCAAAACCTAGAGGTTTTCAAATAAATTGCAAAGAAAAAAAAAGTTAACAGTGCTAGAAGTAAACACCTTTTAAAGCAATCAACAAATAAACTGTGAAACTCATTACCACAAGATATCAATCAAGAAAAAACCTGCAAGAAGGAGGAAAATATTATATATGTAATATTACATTAGCATTTATATTAGGATAAAAACATGCAGATGATACAAATCCCGAAGATCTGAGGCAGAAGACCTGATTTGCCCAAGGCACGGCACATCCTTCCGCTGCTGGGGTTCTACCCCACTGCTCTAATCATAGCGTGTGGTTTTCTGTCAGAAAAAAAGATGCCTCACTAAATGGATAAGCCTGACTGAATTGCAGCCCTCATGCGTCTGCTTCTACGGCAGAGACAACAGGCAAAATTTTTTACAAACGCTTTAGCACAGTTTGTCCACAACAGGGATGTCAGAATTAGTCTCATTTAAATTTTTAGTGCAGAGTTCACAAAAGGAACGGAAAACAAGACTTTCAAACCCGTTACAACGGGCCTTATATATTCCCATCCAAACGTTTCAGAACATTTCCCGTGAGGGAATAGTAACTTTAGCAAATCTCCACCATTTTGCATACAGCAAGAAACTGTCACCTGCATCTTCATTTCAGTTATTGTTAGTACCACTTCTACACATTCTGAAAATAAAAGGAATAAAATATACCCAAAAAGAATGATGTTAGATTTTTTTTTAAAATGTCATATAAGATGATAGGCACTCTGGGCAGCCTGTGCCAGGGCCTCACCCCCCGCACAGGGAAGGATTTCTTTCTGATATCTAATCTAAATCTATCACTCTCCACTCGGACACGGAGCTGTTGACCACAAGATGACAGTAAGCTGTGGTTAAGCAAAGCTTTGAAAAGTAAGTCGTGTATGTAGAATGTATGATAAAAACTTCTAAGAGTAAAACTTTTTTTTGCACAGAAATGCTGGTTTTGAGTATTTAATTATTTATTTTCGCGATGTCGTTACTTTACCTTTCAAAACTGTTCTACGAACTAGATATTTAAGTGGTTTGTTGACAAAACACCCACTCAGTAAATGCTGCCACAGAGCTTGCAGGGATCATTCCGTATTTTCTGTGCTGAACCACCGAACGAAAGGTTTTCACATCTTGTGAGTTTCGTCTTCATAATCCTGGATGCTGTTTATTTTGCTTAGATGAATAATGCATTGCAACTTTCATCTCACGTACTCCAGTTTGGCATATGGGAGAGCAGTTTACAAGCTAAAGTACAGACTCTATAAATACGCACAGTTTAACCTCATGCACGAGGGAAGTCAGGCCAAAACTCACGCTGGATACACATGTAGAGAGGTGTTATATCTATCAGCTTAACTAGTGTGCTAGCAGAAAAAATAAAGATAATAATTCTATGTAGGCAGCAACGGCTCAGATCCTTCATGCCTGTACATCAATTTTTCCACACACAAGTAAAAAGAAAAATTAAATGAAAGCCTACCAAGTCTCTGTGTTACCTCCTCTTAATCCTGCACTTTATATTCCTGACCAAGGAAAATCCACCCAACCAGGAAGACCGAGCAGGTGAAGCCATCTATGGAGAGATGGGAGCAGCCTCACCTCCACAGGGCTGGTCCTCACGGGGGGCCTCAGCCCCCCCGATACCTGTTGGAGGGGCACACGTGGGGCACAAGCAGTCCAGGAGGGTCCTGCAATGCAGGGATGAGAACTTCCTTCTCGGGGTGATGGGGCAGCCACCGAGGAGCGGGGCTGTGCTGCCCTTGTTCTCAGCAACAGGGAGGGGCTGTGGGGAGTGAGGAGCTCAAGGGCAGCCTCGGCTGCAGTGACCGTGAGATGGGGGAGGTCAAGGTCCTGAGGGCAGTGAGGAGGGCACGCAGCGAGCTCGCTGCCCTGGGCGTCAGGAGAGCAGAACTGGGCTCTTGGACCGTGGGGGAAACCCTGGAGGGAAGAGGAAGAAGGAAGAATCATAGAATAGTTTGGTTTGAAGGAACCTTAAAGCCCACCCAGTGCCACCCCCTGCCCCGGGCAGGGCCCCCTTCCACTAGCCCAGGTTGCCCAAAGCCCCGTCCAGCCTGGCCTTGAACCCTTCCAGGGAGGGGGCAGCCACAGCTGCTCTGGGCAGCCTGTGCCAGGGCCTCACCACCCGCACAGGGAAGGATTTCTTTCTGATATCTAATCTAAATCTATCACTCTCCACTCGGACACGGAGCTGTTGACCACAACTCTTTGGGTGCGACCACCCAGCCAGTTCCTGAGGCCCCGCGGGGTCCATCCATCAAACCCACGTCTCTCCAGTCCAGAGGTGAGGATGTCGTGCAGGACAGTGTCAGATCTTTGCACAAGTCCAGGCAGACGACGTCAGTGGCTCTTTCCTCACCTCCCAGTGCTGTAACCTGCTGAGTGAAGCTCTTTGTTTCACTTCACTGGACTGCCACAACTTCTCAAACATGATGGGTAGTGGCTGAGCCACTTCGCCTATGAGTTCCCTTAGGACCTGCAGATGCATCTCATCGGGACCCATGAACTTGTGCACCTGCACATTCCTGAGATGGTCTCAAACCTGCTCTCCTACAGTGGGTCGTTCTCTTCCTCTTATCACCAACATACCTGTAAAGGCTTTTCTCGTTGCCCTTGATGTTTCTGGTCAGATTTAATTCTATCAGGTCTTTGGCCTTTCTAACCGGATCCCTGGTTGCTTGGACAATTCCTCTGTATTCTGAAGAAGAAGTGCTTGCTGCTTGTTGAGATTCTGGACTGTGCAGTGTTTGTCTCATCAGGAACCACTGAAGATGGCCCAGCCCAACCCTTGCTCAGGGCAGGGTGACCTCCAGCAGGTTGCTCAGGGCCATGTCCATCAGGGTTTGAATGTCTCCAAGGATGGAGATGCCCCAACCTGCCTGGGGATGACCCCAAGGCTGACAGGGACCAGAACACTGGGTAGTCCAGGGTGATGCCCACCACAAATATTTAGGCTTTTCTTATCAGTAGTGAGTCCCAGAAGAGCTGGCAGAAGGGGTTCCTCTGTCCTGGCAAGAATATGGTCCTTTGGAGATGGATACGGAAACCTCCAGGCAATTTGAATCTGCTGCTTGACTGGGTATGGAAAACTGGCTGTCCTCATTGAGCTCTAAAGAGAAGGACATAGCCTGGAAGGTACCTGGAGTGATCCTTCCTCCCCCAGAGGACCCTCTGTGGTTTTAGGTTCTGCATCTCAAAGCAAACCACAGGCCAGCTAAAGAGGTCCTTGCTAAAACCACAAGCACAGTCAGAAACATAGAAAACGTGACTTAGAAGGAAAGACTGGAAGAAATGAGACTGTCCAATCTGGAGGAAAGAGAAAGGAGAAGCGCTCAGAAGCTTCCAACCCACAGAATCCCGGAATCATCTGGGTTGGAAAATCCCTTGCAGCTCCTCCAGCCCCACCATGACCCTCCCCCTGACCGTTCCCAACTCCCCCAGATCCCTCAGCGCTGGCTCAGCCCGACTCTTCAACCCCTCCAGGGATCCCGGGGACTCCCCCCTGCCCTGGGCAGCCCATTCCAACGCCCAACAGCCCCTTCTGCACAGAAATCCTTCCTCAGAGCCAGCCTGACCCTGCCCTGGGCAGCTTGAGGCCATTCCCTCGGGGCCTGGCGCTGGGGCCTTGGCTCCAGAGACTCATCCCCCCTCTCTGCCCCCTCCTGGCAGGGAGTTGCAGAGGGCCAGGAGGTCTCCCCTCAGCCTCCTCTGCTCCAGACTGAACCCCCCCAGTTCCCCCAGCCGCTCCCCAGCAGACCTGTGCTCCAGACCCTGCCCCAGCTCCGTTGCCCTTCTCTGGCCACGCTCGAGTCATTCAATGGCCTTTTTGGGGTGAGGGGCCCAACACTGAACCCAGGAATCGAGGGGCGGCCTCCCCAGTGCCGACCCCAGGGCTCAGATCCCTTCCCTGTCCCTGCTGGCCACGCCGGTGCTGACACAAGCCAGGATGCCGCTGCCCTCCTTGGCCCCCTGGGCACACTCTGGCTCATTCTCACCCCCCCAGCCCCTCTCTGACCGGCAGCTCTCCAGCCACTCCTCCCCAGGCCTGTAGCCCTGCTGGGGGTTGTTGTGGCCCAAGGGCAGCCCCCGGCATTTGCCCTCAGTGAAACTCCCCCAGTGGGGCTCAGCCCATGGCTCCAAGACTGTTACAAAGGAGAGGACAGCAAGGGGATTTCTCTGTCTGTCTGTGGTGGACAGGGTAAGAAGTATTGGATTTAGGGTGCAGGGAGATTCAGGTTCAAGGGTAGGAAAAGTCAAGAGCAGGTCAGACAGGCCTGACTTGTTTTGCTGCTGCCACCAGCCGAGGGAAAAGCCAGACCCGTGAGTCTCCTCCAGCCTGAGCACTCTCCCACATCTCTGGCGGGGAAGGAGGAAATCAACGCCGTCTCTCTCCACCCAGGACGTGTAATGGTGCTTTAACAAGGGCACACGGAGGCAGGCGGATCCCTGGCACGGCGAGGACCGTGCTGGCAGAGGGCTGGGCAGAGCCGTCCCCCCGACCCGTGGTGCCGGGGCGAGCCCGGTGTGCCAGCCCCACGGCCACAGCGGCTCCCCTGGCACCAGCACAGCGCGGGGTCCCCCTCACCCCACGTCTTCGTCGGAGCTGACAGGTAACACCTTGGCCCCGACCCCTTTTCCTGCACAATCTATCAATATTGGGCCAGCAAGGGGTGGTGGGCTTTTCTGATTTATCTCAGCTTGTTTAAAACAGGAAATCAGTTCTTTAGTTGCTCAGCATAATTCTCATTTTTTTATTTGGAATAGTACTGAATTGATTTTATCAGATTAGGGATTAACCTGTTCTAACTGTTGAAAAAGAATGCTTTAGGACTGCTCATGTGGTGGCTTTAGAGAACTATCACTCTAATGCATTATCTGTCAAATGCAATGTGGTATACATTAAAAGCAAGTAAGGAGGATGATTAATGGTTTTTTAGGACCTTTCTATCCTATGATCACTCTGTAAAGCAAAGTGAGTGGAAGAAAGCGTGTGAGAAAATTAACTTTCTTCTCTGTACATTTTACTGAAGTCAATGAAATACAGTAACCCAGAACTCAAAAATATTTTCCCGTTTTCTATGAGGTTTCACTTTTTATTTGCTCTGTGCAAGTCTGTTCATACATATGCAATGTCCTCCTAAAAAAAAAAAAAAAAAAAAGCATCACCAAAAAGCAACAAAAAAAACCCCACCCCATTGTATTCCCTTTCTATTTGCCAACAATCTAGGTAAGTGGCAAGCAGGCATACCGAAGGAGAAGGGAAATGTTCTAACTTGACTTGACTACCATTATAAATGAGTGCAGGTGTACTTCAGAAATCAGGACAAAGAGTTTTCTACCATCTGTTGCACATGTGGGGAGAAAAAAACAAAAAAAACAAACAAAAAAAAAAAACCTAAAGGAAAAGGAATTTAGATCAGTATCTTGTGAAAAATGATGTGCACATTGCTGCTATCCCAAGTAGTTAAAAATATATTGGGGTGAATGCACATTCATAAGGAACTTATAAGCCTACCAGGGGTTCAACTTTGTGTACATGTAAATTCTCATGTGTTAGAGTTTTGTGAACCATCTTTTAAGCATACACTTGACAATTAACGTGACAATTCATCTGCACAAAAGAACGGTGCATATCATTCATGCTTTTCATTGCATTCCATCAGATTTGTGCCCAGATGCACACTTCTGTACATAAAACTACGCTAACAAGCAGACTGGTGTCTGATATTACACTACTCTGACAGTGCGGTGTGGTTATTAAATGCTAATTATGAAGAAGACATTTTGAATTGTCTGTACAGTATCAGCATTTTGTACTCTTGTTTGGGAAGGAATAGGGAATTTATTCCAACCGAGTCCGAGTAGCTTGATCCATCCCAGGAACAACCCCAGACTTTTTCTCTGATTCTCAGCCCAGCTGTGGGTATGAAGTGCATTTGGCTGGTCACCCCTATCATTCATCAGTAATCTTGTTTCAATCTCCTCAGGGAACATCCAGTCCTCTTCAGGAAGAAGTGGGATTATTGTTATTCAGAGTCTTCAAAAGGAAGAAAAAAAAAGAATGTTACTGATTGTTAGGGCTCAGAGAATAACTCTTTTCTCTCCAGAAAAGAAAGCCCTCTGACACCTGCTAACTTGATTTTGCCTCAAGGCGATAAAGGGAAAAGGATGGTGCACCAGCAGTGATGTCGGTACATGTGTACAGCATTAATATGTACAGTCAAAATATATATAATGCTGCAACGTGCTTTAAAGCAGTCCGTAAGGGGAAAGTACTCAATCCATAGTTATAATGCACAAAATTAAATGATGTAATAGAACAGAACATGGACGAAGCTCCATTTAAGAGACAACTTATTCCATAACTGTCTCTGCATGAATCCTGCACGGGCCCTGGGGTGCTTGTTGGTGCCAGTGGGGGTGCAGGGTGCAGGACACAGCCCCTGTCCCACCTGCTCGGCTCTCCAGGACCCCCACGCTCTCCCCATGGGCTGTGGCTTTCCCTCAGTCTTCTATACCCAGCTCAATCTCATTAACCCCCTGCAGTATCAATTATGATGGATTTATGATTAGGTGAGCAGCTTTTTAAAACAGTGAGGACTCTTCTAACCCCCCCTCGTTGCAGTTTAAGAGGCTGCAAATGCATTGTGCCCATAAAACCCGCAGCTGCCAACAACGTCCTTAACGATAATGGTGTGTTGGATTCTGAGGGCACAGAAAAATAAAATGGGAGCGTGTCAGCGTTCACAAAAAAAGGAGGAAGAATCTAGAGGAAAAATATTTAGTGCAGTCTTCTCTCTCAGGCAGATTTTTATACCATCTGTAGGCAGCAAAATTCTGGATGTGATCACAAAACTTCACAAACGGAAACACGTACGTACGTTGTGATGGCAGATTTTTGCAGCGGTGCAGTCATTCCGCATGGTTAAAAGTAACAAGTTCACTTACTCACGGGCAAAATTACTTAATCACGGCCAACTTCAGATCGCAGGATTAAAAAAGCCAGAGTTACGGCCCCATTGAAATCTCACCGGAGTCAAGGGGAATTTTGAGAGCTCAGCAGAGTCTGCCTGCTGAAGTTGGTGAGTTGCCTTGTCAACCTCCATGCAATTTCCTGGAACTTGGCAGAACAGTTCTGGAGATGAGCTGTAGGCTGGGCTCACTCACACGCACGCATGGCCACTCATGCTATGTAGTCTGGAAAGCAATTTACCAGAATTTGAATAGGAGTGTTGCCGTATCCAGCTCACTAATAGCATGTGATATTAAGTACTATTTCTGCAGCCGTAGCCCAGATACATGGAACTTTAGAGTGATTTTCCCAGTGAGGACTGCGATAGCATTAAACCCTTGCCCCGAATAATTAAGTCAAAAAACCCACACTAATAGAAGCATTATTTCTAAAAGAAGTACAAAGAACATATTTACCTTCAGCTGTATTTGAAGACATCTCTCTTTCGTTTTGCATGGTTTGATTAATGTATGCCAGAAGTGAAACCATAAAAATCATTTCATGCTTGAGCTTTCAGAAATAAAGTTCTTTTTTCCTGGAGATGCTTGAGGGGTTGTGTTATTACATTGCCTCTGCTGCAGAGAATTACTTCTAGGAAACGGGCGAGGGAGAAGTGTTTTGTTGGAAACTATATAGACTAACTTAATTTTACGTAACTGCTCGAGTTCGTGACCCTTTGGGCCGAAGAGGAGCACTTGGGTTGGCAGAAATCTCGTGGCATCCAAAGCAGACGTGCAGCTCTCCTGAGCACCCAAACTGGTTTCAAACTGGTTTGGTGCAGGGAGCCATCCCCCACAGGTGGGCTGCCCAGGGGTTTCCTCCAGCCCGTGGTGAGGGGTGGGCTCCTGACGAGCAGCGGGCTCAGCAGCCCATGCCCTGACCCAAGGCAGCTGTTTCACTCGGAGTCTGACCATGTCCACAGCTGAGTTCACGGCTGCATCGACGCTGTTTTATATTTTTTTTTCCCAAATTTAATTAGAATTTTTAAATTTTTGCTATTATTGTTTTCAATAACTTTATTGAAACAAATCTGCAAAAAAATAGCTGCAAATTGAAAACAAACAAAAAAATGATGCCTATATTGGGTTTGCACATGAAAGTGCTTGTGCTTATCAGCTGCTTGCAGAGACAGGGGTTTTTTGAACAGTATCTCCCCTAGTATTTGTCAGTTTGTCAATTACTTCCAGCCTAAAAGATGTTCAACAAACTCTTCGGGTGGTTAAATTACACAATTGAATTATGATTACCCAATCTGTAAAAACTGAAGCCAGACATTCAGTCATTGGAGGCAGGGCCTAAATATTTCAAAACTGTCTGGTATATCCTTCTAAAACACTTTTGGCATATGCAAGAAATGTTTTTCCCACAAGCTCGGAGTAGCCCCAGCTCGGCGACACTTCCCTGAGCACGCTGGTTCCTGCGATATTCTCCTCTCGCTGTGTTTTGCTCACCACGTGGATGTCGTGGTGGACTTTGATGCCCTTTATCAGCAACTTCTGAGGAGACTTTAAGCCATCAAGGTGTAGGTGGTCTTCCAGATAACTGCCAGATGGGGATGAATGAGGTCTGAGCTCCTGGCCCCCTGCTATTCGTACGTGGTTCTTCGTCAGGGATCATTACTGGCTTCCATAATGATTAATTGGGCTACGAAAAGGCAAAGCCAGGAGCTGTTATTTGAAAGAGGGGCTCTAAACCACAGAAAGATGTTTGCGTGGACTGAAGCAAAGAGGGTGGCATGTGGACACCCAAAGCACCGTTAGAGTAAAAGGTATTTTCTTCGTGTCACATAAACCAACATAAACGCAGAGAAACTCTTCTGATGAGTACGTGGGTGAAGGGTTGTCAGCGGAATTATGCTTTGGAGGGTGGGCAAGGGGTCTGGAGCTCTGCTTGTTCATATTCCCACCTAAAAGCTCTTCTACATCTGCCAGGCTGGGGAAAAGGCGTTTTGGCATCTAAGGAGTAACCTGGTGATACTTGTCCCCTCTAAAGGAAAAGCATGCAGAGGTTCTATAAGAAATGCCAGAACTGGGTGAACTGAAGGCCCCTTTCTCCTCCCTCTCCTCCCAGCAGCTGTCCTCTACCCCCAAAGCCATCGCTGGCACATCTGGCAGAGAAGCTTTCTCATTTCCAGAAAAAGGAGACGTTTAAATCCTCCGTGCACCTGATGGCAACAGCAACAGAGACAGAATCAGTAGCAGAAGAATTTGTTTGACAAATACAGACACTGTGAAAGAATTCAAGTGGATAATCTGCTCTGAAAGCTGGGTGTTGGTAAAAGAGGTTATTGGCACAGCAAGTCCCCATCGTGCACACACGTTTAATAATAACCTAACCTCTTCTAGCATATACTTGTTTCTGCACGACCCCAGAAATCTTCTGTTTTCCACAAATAAATTCTGCATTTATTATTATGCCAGTGTGTCCAAGGGGGGCCAAGGAGCTCTCCTTAGATGGCAGGTATAGAGTTAGGGTCTTGCTATGCTGTGTTTACTCGTCTGGGCTGTCTCCTTTACAAAGCGTGTTCTCACCAGAATATGGGACTGGATCAGTCTCTTACAGTTTGGCAGCTGCTGAATCTTACACTGTGCTAGTGTGCAATTTCACAGAATCACAGAATCATCTTGGTTGGAAAGGACTTTGAAGATCATCTAGTCCAACCGTTAACCCAGCACTGACAGTTCCCAACAGTCCCCAATTTTGCATGTTTAAGTTGCTCAGTGGCATCTGGTATCTTCATACTGTTTTCTGACTCACTTTGCCCAGTCCGCTTCCACGTGTCTCTTCGAAATAGCCCAGGATATGTGCAGGTTCACAGAAAAAAAATATTAAAACCGCCTTTCTGTAACTCTGCCCGACCTACGGTCGAAGTGTAAATTATCTTACACACGTGATTCTGTTTTTCAGGAGCTCTGCAAAACGCAGGTGTGTTGGACATACAGGTGAGCACAGCCAAGCCAGCCGTAATGCCAGCACAGAACAGTAGCAATGAAAGCAGTGCGGAAACAGCTGGCCTGCAGGTCCCAGACAGATGTGGTGTTTGTTGCTCCATGTTGATGACAGTGTTCCTCTGTATTTCACTGCTGGAATTTCATCACCATTTGTCAGGCAAACACGACTTCAGAAGGGACTGTAGATAAGGCTCTTTCCTATGACACTTACCAAAGTACTCTCATTAAATCTTTATGGAAATCTAGGAAAGCATTCTGCAGTCCAAGGCTGGACTGTCTTTGCACTTGCTGAAGCCTTCCCTGTGATAGAATTGTAAATCTCATTATTTAATAGACGTAAAGACAAAGAGATAACATTCCACTCAAGAAGAAATTAAAAACAAAACTTTATTTTTCTGTCTAAAATACTAGCAGAGATAACGCACGTTTATTTTGACCTTGGAAATATTAATTTGAGTAGCTAGCTAAGTGAGGTGTAAGAGGTTGCCAGTGACGCTGAGGTGAAAGTCACTTCTGTCTTGCTGGCTTCAATATTTTATATCGACTTGATTAATGTACAAATATACTTGTTCATAATTTCTTGTTTCATCCTGAATCCTGCAAAGGCATAGGGAACCCAAACATTGCTTGTTTTAACCACCTCAGTTCATTTTTAAGCCACGTCAACATTTATTATAACATATGGAGTCTTTCTTTCTGGTGCCAGTCATTTCAAGTTAGAGTGCTGAAGGTATTTTTTAATTAATCCAACAATTTGAGAAACAGAGCACCCGTGTCACAATCACCGAGTCTGTTACTGAGTGATGGTTTTGTGTGGTCACGTCAGGAGATCCTAGACCTCCTCTCTCTGTTGGGAGAAGGGGCACGTTCACCTTTGAGGCTGGGGAAGAACTAGGTGCCATGAAGACTTCCAAAAAGAGCTTCTCCTCTGATGGGGCAGCTAAGCATGCAGCATCAAGTCAGGCCTCTTCTACATGAAATGTTTCTGTTGGATATCAGCCTCTTCCCTGGTAGCTATACACATTTAACTATAGTGAAGAACACTATCGCAGTGACCTCTGGGAAGAGGAGACTGAGCATGCACCTCTCCTGCTAGCACCAGGGAACCCTGGCTCTCCTGGTGTGTCTGTGCTGGACTGAAAGGACAAGGGGCAAGGTGCCAGGGCTGGGTCCTTCACAGCCACAGGGACACCAGCCCTTGGTTCTCCTCCATCTTTCACACGAGAGGAGATTCAGCACACAAGGGGAAAGCCCTGAGGCAGCCACACCGGCCAACCCAAGGCAACGGGGTTGACCACCAGAACCGGTGAAGTTGATCCAAGCCCATACTGAATTTACAGGAGCATAGCTTGTTTTGAACAGAGTCATATTCCTTCTAAAGCAAATTAACTTCAACAAGACAAGAAGTGTGGGGGAGCAGGTCGTTTGTGTGCTGATACAAGACGTGTTGTGTTCACATTAGGGCAAGGCTGAAGGTATTCTCCTGTGCAGAGGAGGTTTCGTGGCCAGTTTAGCAGCTTACAGCATTTACTGCTTTGTACCTGCATTTTATCAAGTCTAAATACATCACCAGGCAGGGCCACAACCAGCTGCTGCCCAAAATCCACGTGGAAATTTCCATGTTTCAGTAAAACAAACAAGCATCTGAGCCCAAATCTTTTTTTTTTTTTTTTTCTTTGTTACTGTTCTTTTTAAAGTGGATTTAAAACGAGATGTTTATCATCAGATGTGCCCTGAGGAGAAGACCTTCTACACTTTGCAGCTGAATGAAGAGACAGGTTTCTCGGTGAGACATGCGACAGGGCTGAGCATTTTCAGTGGCAAACCCTGAATGCCTGAAGAGCATCGCTCCACTTGCCCCCTCATGATGTAGGCACAGGTCCGTCTCCGGGCTTGAGAGGAGCCAATTTTGTCAATACAGATGTCAGCAGGATATATTTAGAAACTCTAAATCTGGGCTGCCAGAGGATCAGCTTTGGGTACAATTTGCTCTGGATTGGTCTGTCCAGGGTTGTGATGTGAGAAGGCAGAGTAATGAGGAAAACAGGAGAGCAGGCACTCGACTTTTTTTATCATGTTCCCTCTTGTAGCGGATGAGTGATTCAGATCTCTTAAAGAATCACCGTCAAAGGTGTTAGCAAAAGTGGCTCTAATATGACGTTGTAATATTGCAGTTTAACAAAGTTAGATGTCAAGGTTATTTACTATTATTATTTTATTATTTACTACATGCAAGAAACTTAGAAAGGAATTTAGCTAGATCAAGCTAGAATGATTTACACAGAGACTAGAGATGCACAAGGATAAGGGGGACACTCCTGTTGATTCACGAGGTTCAGAATGGACCCCCTTGCTTTCTAAACTCCTGATGGAGCTTAGCTGCAGCCAGGTTCAACCTTAGTCTGAGACTTGGACAACGATGTATGTCTAGTGGAATTATCTATACAAATATTAGTTATTTGTATATATAATAATTGTGGATATTACCTATAAATATTAATCATATATTGATTATTTATAGTTAATATTGATTAGCTACATAGCTACAAAATAGTATTGATTAGTTACACAGATTAGTAATCTTTCATTCATATTAATTCAGCATGCTATCAGTCACTCACCGAGGGTCTGCCGTGGGTGGGGGACCTCTCCGCCACGGGTGAGGGAGGATCTCTCGGTCTCAGGTGAGGCTCTCCAGCCTTGAGCGGTGTCTCCTGGTGTGCAGCCCAGCTGCGGTTCAGGGACAGCTCCGACTGGGCTCATCCAACCATCTCCTGTTGGTAAAAGCTCTCTCTGCCTCGAGAAACAACCTTGAGAGGTGGGCGAGCTCGAGGGGAGATCACCGCCATGGAACCAGGTGGGAGAGGTCAGAGGAGGTTCCCTTACGCTGTCACATTTACAGGATGAGGTGGTTGGCTCGTGGACAAGATACATGCGATGGGAAACGTACGCGTGAGACTCCTTGTACCCACCACCTGCTTTGTTCCTTGATAAAGGAGCCTTGGAAGAGCCACCTGCTGTTCATGTGTTAATCGCATGATCAGTGTTCCAAGCTCATATGCATCGACGCTCACTGGGTCACTCTGCTCCTTTGTGGGTTTCCAGAGAACAGACTGTAACCAGAGGAGTTCTTGGCCCGTGTACAGCTCAGGCCTTTGCCTCCCTCGGATCCTGGACCAAAATACCGCTAGTTTGGTTAAGGGGTCAAGTGCATCCGTCACACCTCTCTGCCAGATGTAAATATAGGAGTGCAAAGCATTTTATGTTTGTTTTTCTTTTAATTTGAGAGAAGTGCAAATGAAAGTCAGAGGCAAACAGAGAGAGTAGCATTAGTCAGGGTTTTTTTTTGTTTTTTTTTTTGTTTTTTGTTTTTTAATTTGAAGTCCTTCAGAAAAGTGCTGTGATTTCACTTCCTACATTCAATTGTCATAGGACTTCACAAAATAATTTGAACAAAAATTTTCTATTTCTGGGTTACTCACAAGCTGTTATTTTAAGCATTTTCCATTTCTTCTGTGTGGGCTATTCAATATACTGTGATGCTTCTGTTCTCTTATTTAATACCTGACATAGTTCAAACAAGAAAATAGCAGATTGCTGTTTTCCCATCTGCATCACAATGCCATAACACACTGTGCATGTGCTTGATCCTCTGAGAATTTTACTTTGTTTTCTTAAAAGAACTTGAGAACTAAACTAGTGGGGAATTTTCCTTCCCATAAGGAAGTGAGGATTCTTTAAAAAAAAAAAAAGCAGAAGTATAACAACTTGAGCAAGACCTGTTCTGGGAGAGGTTATTCCAACAAGCAGGACATTTGGGGAAGAGGGGGAGAAAAAAAAGAGCTCCCCGGTGTTGCCAGTAACGTGTTAGAAGGGCACTTGTGTGCTGTGGGGGGACCAGGTCTGAGTGGCTGCTCTCCCTCATTAAGAGGAAAACTTTGTGATTACAAGTGAGACAGAGACACCAAACACGTTACAGGACATCATTAAGAGTGTGTTTGACACCTTCTGGGAGCCCAAACTGCGATAAATAATAAGCATCTTTCTCAAGCATTGTGTTGTCTTCTGAAGGATGACCTCCAACATCTCAAGCATGAGACAGAAGTCAAATGAAAAAAAAAAAAAAAAAAAAGCTAGAAAAACACACAAAAAAAGATTGTATGATAGTGCAGTGCCTCTTTCTCATGCTCCTGACAAGACAAAAAACAGGATTTACCTAACAGCATAATAAAAAACAAAAATCTTGCCCAGGAGGAAAACATCTGCCCATGTGTGCAATACCATACACATTACTAACAGCACTGGAGATACTTCTTTTTGCACAGATGTGTTATGGTTTCAACCCCATTTTCCAACACTAGTCTTTTAAAGAGAATTCTGAAAACCATATCTGTTCGGGTTCGTATCAGTGTATCAAACTGAAGATTAAGTCCTTTCTGCAAAAGCATCCATCGGCATCTGTTGCTTTGCTGCCGTTCATGAGCAGCACGAGTGACACAGAAATTGTCTTTTCTGTGAGTACTGGCTATGTCCAACACATAAGCCTAACTATGGTTGCTGAATTCTCCCAGTTTAGAAGAAAAATGGAGGTTCTCAAGAGGAAAAATAATTATTACTGGAGTAAAGGGCACACTGGAAACAAGTGAAAAACCATTGAGTGAAAGATTTTCCCCCCTATATGGGACAAATTCAACAGGAAAAAATGGGAACCTTTTTCTACTGTTACAGACCAGGCAAACCAGAAATGCTATATATATGTATATAAAGACCGTTAGGTTTCCTTATATTTTGCTTCTTTAGCTAAACATGATTTTTTTCAGAAACTACGATGTGCAATGCCGTCCCTATTTTAACATAGTGCTCACATTTTAAAATGTACAAAAAAAGAAAATGACACAGAAGGGAGAGGAATTCAGACAGGAGCTGTCTTTTGATAACAAAAGCCCTTCTACACTGTGCACACGTAGAAAGTCACAAGTCAAGAGGCAAGAGCTGAGGACCTTTCTCACACCGAACTCATTTGCGCTGCATTTCAAGAGCTGTCCTGAGTCTGCCTCTGAATCTATTGAATTCATTTTGTGTCAAGCACATAGACTTTGCTGAAGATGTGCTGAAAACATGATCATTAGCTTTTTCCCCCGATAGATTTTCATGCCTTCTGCAGGTGCCAGAAAATAATTTAATTTCTCCCTCTCCTTGAAGACTTCTTTGTCTTCCTCTGAAGAGCAGGAGATTCTCCTCCGAGGGACGGTGTCACGAAGTTCCCCTTTAGCATGTCTCGACCAGCGGCCAGGGATGTTTGGTCGTCGCTTCCATCTGAACAGAGCATCCGCTGCCCCGGTGCCAGTGAGGGCAGGATCGGAGCTGCCCATGTGGAACGTCCCCCTGGGCCCCGTCACGGGCTGGGGGCACAGAAGGCCGTGTCACCCCCAAGAACTTCCACTCGCCGCGTTGGCTTCTCCAGATTTTTACTGTTGTTTTCTCAAACGGCAAGAAATACTGGCTGATTTTCCACAAGTCTTAACCTTTTCTTATTGCAAGCAGTTTGCTGTTCTAATGCTTACCAAACAAAACCGGAGCTGTCATAGCAACAGAAAAATTTATTTCACTTGACCCGATAGAAATTATTAATTAGTTTTGTTTATATGCACCCTGGCTATCCTGTCAACATACTAAAAATTATCCCACCTTGCTGATACACCTTTAGATACAAGTGGAGCAACAGCGATCTTGGAGACAGATTAAAGGAAGGTAGAAGTAGACACAGAATTAGATAATGACAATTGACATTGCGAGGTTGACGAATGGGCTTTTAACATCTTTGTATCTCCTTTAAAGCCACATGAAAGTGTTAGATGGTGGTGCACAAGTCTCCTTGCTCCCTAATTGTCCAGCTGAGATAACGAGGATCTTGAAAATGAACAGCCCGTGTTGTCCTTGTGGCGGCAGCGCTTCCTCAGACAGAGAGCCCCTGCTTGCTCCTTGGCCGGCTCTGCTGGCGAGTCATTAGCTCTGACATTTCAGAGGACAGGTGATAAACAGAAATTAAGGTATTAACCAGTTTCTCAAGTGATGTAAGATAAGGTATCCTCACTGAAGATTTCACCAGTGCTTTCATGTGAAAACCTTCAAGGACTTTATAAATTTGAAATGTGAAATAATGGAGTTCTGAAGTATCGGAACTCTGTGAAGATTAGCATTTTTAGTCACAGAAGGATTAATATATCAGGCAAAAAGTGTATTAACCCATTCAAGGGCAGCACCGAGGTTAACCCCACAAAAATCTCGGTTTCCAGTTCTGCACTTCAAACCACAGAGATGTTCAGTTTTCGCTGGAGGGTGAAAAAAATTCTGATTGTGTTGTTGATTGCCTGGGGAAACCCCTGCCATTATGAGCTGGTGAAGCGAATATCCTCCTTTATGTGGACAGTCAAGTGTTTCTGTCAGCAGCTATACACTTCAACAATAAAGACGGTATAAAACACAGAATTACAGCTTTCTGCAGGATCCCCTATTGCTCCTGAGCAACTTAACGATGATGACTGAGATAATAGTGCCCCACTTAGGCAACTGATTGTTAATCTTTACAAGGCTGATTGTAGGTGCAAATGCTGTAACCTTGGATGTAGGGCATCCTTACAACCAAGAAGTGGCATCACGTTGTACTTCTGTTTCTCGTAATCTGATTTCATGTGACAATTTTTGTCATCCTGGAGTACGTGAGGAGTGTTGCGTTACATGTCTCTCCTGGTAGGCTTTGTCTTGTGGGACCTTAACTTACCTGCTTCCAGAAGAGAAGAATCCTTTCCAAAAAAGCCGAATTAGTAGAATTACACCTCGGGTTGGATAGGTAGTACTCACAGCGAGACATCATACTGCACTGGATTTTCTTCCTCAAACAGCACTATGCACAAAGCAAAGGCCATTGAATGACTCGAGCGTGGCCAGAGAAGGGCAACGGAGCTGGGGCAGGGTCTGGAGCACAGGTCTGCTGGGGAGCGGCTGGGGGAACTGGGGGGGTTCAGTCTGGAGCAGAGGAGGCTGAGGGGAGACCTCCTGGCCCTCTGCAACTCCCTGCCAGGAGGGGGCAGAGAGGGGGGATGAGTCTCTGGAGCCAAGGCCCCAGCGCCAGGCCCCGAGGGAATGGCCTCAAGCTGCCCAGGGCAGGGTCAGGCTGGCTCTGAGGAAGGATTTCTGTGCAGAAGGGGCTGTTGGGCGTTGGAATGGGCTGCCCAGGGCAGGGGGGAGTCCCCGGGATCCCTGGAGGGGTTGAAGAGTCGGGCTGAGCCAGCGCTGAGGGATCTGGGGGAGTTGGGAACGGTCAGGGGGAGGGTCATGGTGGGGCTGGAGGAGCTTCAGGGGCTTTTCCAACCCAGATGATTCTGTGACTCTGTGCAGACTCCGGGTGCTTGTGCCTTTGGGCAACATCACACCACCTGCAAGAAGCGTTGGGTAGAGACACTTGGCAAGTGTCTATAACTCCGTGTCTGTGTGTCCATGACTTTCTCTGCAGAGGACATGATCCCTGCCTGCTCCCAAAGTGAGATCTGTTGTTCAGCCATCTGAGAAAAAAATAACAGATCTCCTTCCAACAGCTCAGTGAGCTGAAAGGGGATGTTGGCAGCATCCAGCTGCCACTGGCGTGGTGGCCCTGCATGTCCTTCCCATGGCCACTGAGTCCATGATGTGCAAATTTCTGATGTGCTGGCTCAACCGTTCTCAACAGTCTGCTTGATCTGAGTTATTCTGAGCCAGAAAGTACCTTTCTCCTGTGATAAAGATATTCGTGTCTCCGAGGCAGTCTTCTGTCTGAAGTGTGTCCCACTGACTGCGTGCCAATTTTAAGCAAAATATTTTGTACTGTTCGTATGTCACATAAAATAATTGTCAGTGAGCAACAGGAAAACTGCCTGTACAGCAAAATACCTGCGTGATGCACAGTGTCTTACTGACAGCTTTCGACTATTCCTCTGTGGGATGATGGAGTGTGCATGATACTGCTGCATGCACGTTATACAAATTTGAGATAAATCGTAACTGATAAGGCGATATCATTCTACTGAAGCTATCCTTGAAAGTAAACTGCTGATACCTTCATCTGTCTACAGGGTCTCCTCAACCTTATTTCACTCTGAAATGGCTTTGCCTTCCTAAACTCAAGATTTTCTGTAACATTCACTGGAAATTGATTCTCTGCAATAATGAAGAGAAAAGAAATCTGAGTTTGATTCTCTGCCAGGTTTTCCCCGGGTTGCCTGTCTTCTCTGGGTTTGCTTTGTGCACAGCGCTGTCTGAGGAAAGCTCGGTTACCAGCTAAGGTAAGCCATCACCACCCCTCAAAGGCTGGGGAGGTTAAGACAACCTGCACTAGCGGAGGCTGTGCTCCGTATGAGGTGCCAAAAATCCCTCCGTCCCAGGAAAAAGCTGTTTGCTGTGAAATCTTCACTGCTTTGTGGGCAGCACAGAAACTACGGTTTTTCTTGTTAACAGCGGTGGCTTCCCATCATTTTAATATTGCATTGTTTTCACATTGCCTCTTTGTTTCATGCCCTGAATTACTTTTTTAAAATATAATTAGCCTTACTCCTAGGTATCTTTCTAAAAGTAGGTGGAGTGATGGGTTACTTACAGAGTATTAGTAAAGCCTGTAGTTATGTGTAACTCTGCTGAGAACATTACACTGCAATGTTTCCAGGTGCAAGGTTGGTCTTTTGAGGCTTAGGCATTGGAGTCTAATGAAATAACTGTACCTCAGGGTACTAAATTAGAAAAACAACCCCACAGCATCACAAGTAGGCATGGAGCAGAGGTTAGGAACTTGGTAGTTTGCCATCACTGCAGGACTAAGGCTACAGTGATGATGTTAAAACCATAAAAGGTATTAGTGGATCCCTGCCCTCCCGTCAAGAACATGACATTCCTCCCCAATGATAAAGGGTGTTCCAGCACATTGACATCCACACCATTCCTAAAGAATGATATGGCAATGAGCCCTTCACTGACGATCCCCCAAAAGACAGAGAAAGTGGAAGAAAAAACCTTCAAAGAAAGAAGTTAAATATAGTTACAATACAATATCTTGAAAGTGCCATAAGCACTTGTTTGGTTTTGGGTTTTGTTCTTTTTTTTTTTTTTTTCCTGTGGTTTGCATTTGCGGGGGAGATTAACAAAGGGCCTGTTGGGAAGGATGATGTGATGAGGTCCTCGCATCCTGAAAAATACGCTGCCAACCTGTGGCCATCACTGCCGCTTCCAGCTCCCACACCCTGGAGAGCTCTTACTCTCCCCAGCACAGGGAAATCACTGGGTGCTCCCCTCTCCCCTCCAGCCACGTTTTCCCTCTCGTGGTCAGGAAACCTCTGCGCAGTGTGCACCCGGGCAACCGCAGCTCCATGCTTGCCAGGTTGCTTCACAGAAATAAACAGTGCTTGCTTAAATTAAGAAGGCAATACCCACCCCCCCACCCCCCCCCCCCGATGTTTGTATGAGTACACACCTCACGTGAATATTCTGCTATCTACCATGAAAGCATTATTAAAATGAATCAACATTGTGTTAATCACAGAGTCACAGACTGGTTTGGGTTGGGAGGGACCTTAAAGCCCACCCAATGCCACCCCCTGCCCCGGGCAGGGCCACCTTCCCCCAGCCCAGGTTGCCCAAAGCCCCGTCCAGCCTGGCCTTGAACCCTTCCAGGGAGGGGGCAGCCACAGCTGCTCTGGGCAGCCTGTGCCAGGGCCTCACCCCCCGCACGGGGAAGGATTTATGCCTCAGATCTCATCTAAATGTCCCCTCTGTCAGTTTAAAATTTAATATAAATTTCTTCCCATTCAGATGATGCTGTGCTTTCCTCAGTGATCGCTGTTGTGGGTTTTGTCCTGGCAAAGATTCACAAAGGCTCTTGGTCACTGTCGCTTCCAAGGGCCGGCCGCCAGCAGCCATCCTGCTCAGTGCAGACAGTGCGGACAGTTTCACAGCAAACCCTCGTGGGCTCTGTCCACGACTGCCTTAGGACGACAGTTTTCAGCCTTTTTTCTGTCTGAAGGTCACTGAAAATCTTCTGCTGGTGCTATGGATCCTACTGACAACAGCCTTTCTCATTCATGTTTCACAAACCCATTAAGTGTAGTGCATCAGTCCCAGGTGCCTGCTGATTGAGCACTCAACAGTCCTGCTTTAGAAAAAATAGACTAACTTCTGCAAATTCTTTATATTATTATGTTTGTAGAATGGCATTTGGTACATGGTCACTGGCTCAGAAAGTAATGGATGACTTTTCTCATGTGCTCCTCCCTATTCCCAGGGATGCACGTGGTCCAGGCCCGTGTCTGAGGTGGGACGTTCAAAGCACCATCTTCTCCACCACTTCCTCCCAACTCACACATCAGTCCTTCAGGTCATAAACAGTTTTCAATGAGGCCACCTTCGGGGTGGGACAGAGACAAGCAGAGACTCAGGTTTCTTTGCAGGCATGGGGGGACCAACACAGATGTGCGACAGGAGCAACTTATTGCAATTCATTTTCCTGGGGTCCTAGGATGCTGCGTAAGGCAGCTGTCCCACTGCAAAACCAACCTCAGCTGGCTCCTCTAAGACTGATGTAAGCAACAGGAAGCATCTTCAAATGTTTCCACATCGTTAAGGTGCAAACTGCATCTTGCATTTGAAAAAACTCAGACTCTTTTGCTTTATTAGACTTAAACATAAGGAGACACATATTGCAGGAGTCCAGCTCCAAGGTTTGGAACACACCGCTGCCCACGGCTGCAAGGGAGGCATGGTTTGTGTCCTCTGTCTTCCTAAAAGAACATTTTGCCCCACTTCAGTTCAATCACCAGAGATGTAACCCTTGTTTTCCTTGATCAGAACCCTGGAATGCTTCATCCCCCGCCCCCTCTCCTCTGCAGCAGTGTCTGGGTTGGAGACACTTAGTGTCTCCTGCCTTCTGTCTCCTCTGTGCGAGCAAGGAGTTGTTTTCTGAACGGGATGTCTCCTGTGTCAAGAAATCAAGTGATTAATTGAGAATTGTGTTCATTTTTCAGCTTTAGGTTAGGGTGGATATGCATTGTACGGGAACTGTTTGAGTTCCAAATGTGCATACTCAAACCCATTCACCTCCTTCAAGCTCTCCATATCATAAATTTAAGAGACAGACTTCATTTCATGCTTGCAAGAATGATCTTGGGACCTTAAAATTAGGAACAGCAAAAACAATAACAGAAAAGTTAAAAACAAGCCCAAAACAGCCCCCAAAACAGAATAGCATAGCAGTTTGTGTTTCATGCACTCTTTAATTATCATCTCAGATTAGTCTAAGAGAAAAAAAATTCTGTCCTTCAGAGGAATTTTAGTGTCTTTTTCCAAAGAGTTTCAAATTCTGGTGTGGTGCTCATTGAATCTCTTTCAGGCAGGTAAAGGAGAGCTGTTGTGTTTCGGAAATAATGCACAGATTAATTTGGTTCCTTTCCTAAACACGGGCTTTCTCAATGCTTATAGTCTATCTTTAGAGCCTTGTTGAAACTGGACCACAAAGCATCACAGCTTCTCTGATTCCAGTTTCCCTCCTCTCCTGTACTGAGGGTGAAATGTTGACTTTACCCACGTGAGTGACAGGAGAGCGCAGTCTGGTCCTACAACGGGACCCTCTCCCCAGCTCCTTTAGCACATCTCATTTGGGTTACATTTAGAGGACTTCAGACTCAACCCACAATAAATGGAAGAATGCTGGGAGGGCAACTCTGAGCCCCTGAATTTGGTTCAAGGCAGCTTTAATTAATATTCCTTTAAATGTTTCTGTCAGGTAGCAAAATTATCTTTTCTCCTTTTCTGTGCTCAGGAGGAAGTGCAGTTTCAATTCCAGTTCTCCGCATACTGGGCAGCACAATGATAACAAAAAAATGAAACACTGCCAGTATCAGAATTTCTGAAACCAAACAGACAAAACTTCAGGGGACTAAAAAGATTTGCTAGATGCTTACATCTATCATAGGCCAAGGATAGGGTGAAACAAAAAGGTTTTTATCGCTGTAGTATGACAAATATTTTTGTCTGAGGATCTCTTCTAATCTTCATACTTGCTATTCAAACACACGCAGATGATTCATATGGAGGCAGACAACAGACTGCTGCAAATAAAAAGTCCCTGCTGCGATATAACCCTGCAAATATTTTCACTGAAATAGTCAAAATACAAGTCATGGTTACTTACAACATAGTTTAGTATCAGAAGGAGACACACAGATGTCAAGGTATCACAGATAAAAGGATTTCCTGCTTTGCTTAAATGCTTTTGCACTTGGTTACAGTGGTGAGAAGCCAGCGCTCCCAGATTTAGTGTTGGGGAAGGATGAGTATTTAGTGGTTGGTCAGAGAGAATCCATGCAGGCCATCTGCAGGGAAATGTGGCTCCTGCAGCGTGCACCTCCCTGCCCTCCAGCTCTGCAGGGAGGTGTCGGAGCAGAGCAGCCCCCTTGCTGGCATCATGGCCGAGAGGCAGCAACAACACAGACCATCACTCGGTTTCTAAAAACATTTAAAATCAGGATTTGCAGAGCGTAATCTGGGTGAGGAGTCTGTAGCACACCTGTGAAACAACCTATAGAATAGAGGGAAAAACAAGATAATGGATGTGAGGAGCTCTTGGTGAGTTTATGTTATTTCTTGTTGAGTGCTGGGTGGATAAACTTGTTTATCAGTCCTGAAGGACTCACACATCCGTACTAGCACTGTTATCCACCGCCTAGACAGGGAACAAATGCAGCATGACAAGCTCTACGTCACAGCACCTTTAGAGTGCTTGCAAAGGTAGTTAAGTGTTTACACTTTTTCCTCGCTGCATGTTGGGAAAAAACAGTGACTGTGGGGACAGCAGGGCTTGGCTCTCACAGCTGCATCACGGCCACCTTGTCCGGGGCTGTGACAAAACATTTGCTGTCCTGAGGCAGGCAGGGTCTCGTCACTCCATCAGGTACATGCCAGCTACCCCCGGAGCCTAATTTCACTGTTTACAGGCAGGCAATCTGGTCTCAAAGGACCCTTGAAAAAAAAAAAGAAGATTCTTCTCAAAAAAAAAAAGGGCAGGGGCCCAGTCCCACAGTCTCCATCACTTGTCTGTGCTTGCGAAGATGTCTGCTGTGGGCAGGGGTGTGGGTCACCCCGACACAGCCCACAACCTTCAGCATTATCTTTCCTCCTTTGCTTTTAATAGAAACGGTCAAACAATTGCTCAGAAACCACACACGGCACATGGGAAAAGTGGTTTCGCACAAGGCCCTCGGAGAAGCAGCAGCACAGGGTCTTCCCCAGCCCCGTGGCGGCCGAGAGACCAGATGTCTTAGTGCTCACTGTAAGCCAAACTGCAGGATAGTTTCACAAGGGGCAGATAGGCAGAGCCCAGGTGAAACCAGCCCTTAGGGGCACAGCCAGATCGGGTCTAGACCTGCCTGGCTGAACCACCGTCCCCAGCTGCTGAGAATAATGAGCTGCAATCTGCAGCTCCAAATTGAATGAAAGACCCCAGGGACGCTCAACTGCCAGGGCTCAGGAGCCGAGCGTCTGTGCGTGTGGGCTGGAGGCACAAATACCTCCAGTACGGGCTTGGCTGCGAGTCCCGAGCATGAAGTGCCCTCATCTGGGCAGCTCGAGACCCTCACATGCCGGGAGGGCTCCACAAAAACTAGGAAAGGATTTTGGGACAGACAACAGTGGCCTTTCCTCCCTGTGCAGAGGCTTCTCTGACTCAGCCGGGCGCTCGCTTGCCACCCCTTAACTTGTCATTTTGGCAAGAGGGTCACTGCGGAGCACAGCCAGGTGGGATACCCCACACCCCTGGAGCTGCTGCTCTTTTGGGAAGGGGAGAGACTCAGCCGTGCTCAAAATATACTTTATTAATCCCGTAGGAGGCTGCTAGGATTACGAATGATGACTAATATGACTTGGATCCTTTACAGTCTTAGAAGCATTATTTTATGAATGAGAATTAAAATTAGAGACTTAGATATTTCTTCTGAATGATGACACACTCTTTTCTCCCTCCCCCCCATCATTAATCATGCCTTTGGTTGTTTATTTTGTGGGTTTAGTGAGTCAGGCAGCTCTGCCGCAGTGTCAGTATTTGCAGGTGCTGGAGGTAAGTCTCACATCAGGCGGCTCCACTTCCAACCTTTCTTTCTTTTTTTTTTTTTCCTACTCAGATGAAGTGCCGAGGAGGTGTGTAATGAAGTGTTAGCCACATAATTTACTGTGAGAGATCAGTTCAACTCATTAAAGAATAAAAACTTGTACAGATTTCTGCCTGAGAGGGAAGAAATATCAAATAATTGCCAAGCCCTGCCTATATTTCACTTGAACTGGCTACCACTCTGGCATAAGATTTATTCCATTAATTTCCCAGTAAAATCTGGGGGTGGCTTTACCTGTCTCCACCTCACACTTTGAGCAAGCTCCCAGTTATTTCCACCTGCGATGGCAGCGGTGGTGAGGAGGAGCGTAACGTCCCCAGATGTTTTACTGGAGATGTCAGAGGTTGCTGCCCGCCCCGGCAGGCACCAGCTCGAACCATCCACATCCATAAACCCTCCACGTCCTCGCCGAGGCGGTTACGCAGCATCCCAGCTGCCAGAGCCGTGCAGGCAGGCGCTCGGGAGCTGCTTCTGCCTCCCAGCCCAAGGATGTTCCTGCTGCCACTGCCCATGCACATCCCTTCAGCGATCTTCTGCCCTCCTGGCACAGAACCCTGTGCATTGAACAAAAGCAAGCACACGTCCCCCCATCCTGCCTTTTCCTAGGCTAATTATCCAAACCCTCCTCCTGTTAAGGTGTCCTGGTCAACTGTTTAATACAAATGCCATTAATTTCCATTAAAATACAATGTCTATAGCATCAATTATGAGAGTTCATCAGAAAAAAAAAAACAAAACAAAACCAAAAAAAACACAACAAAACAGTACATACAAATCACGTAACACACGTCAGGGAAATGAATGAAGCGATGTCTCCTCGCCGTTTCATTTTGAAACAAACAGCAAAAATGTTGTCTGCAGACTGGTGGTAACATGATGCCCCGTCTCTTTTTATGGCTGGCAATCTGCTGATCTATTTCATTTTTACAACAAAAACTCAGCTGAGGTGCCACCTACTCAGCAGGTTCAAGAGGTCCAGATCAGATAAATCTACCAGCTCAGATGCTTATCAATAACACATCCAAATTTAGCAACACCACTTAGATCAAAAAACCAGCAAGAACTCTTGTGAGAACACGTTCTTCAACAAATTTCCAGCCGCTGCCAGTTCCAGGCAGGGTGGGATGCCCATGAAATAAAGCATACTTTAGCACCCAAGTAACTGGGTTAAAGCTGTCGCACCACCTCTTGCTCACTCGCAAACCTGCCTTGCCCTCACCTCTTGTGACGCGTTGACTGCGGAACGTGAGGAAGATGCTGCCGGAGACGTGTGGGTCTGGCAGAGTCGGACCCCCGGGACAGCCTCATCGCGGGGGGATGGTTGTGGGGTGCAGACCCCTGAGCTGCCTGCGCACGTTGCTAGAATCCTGTACCCTCAGGATGGGGTCTTGAGGGGAACTGCCCCCCCAAATCTGTTCACTCATTCCTAAACAAATGAGGAAAATGCAGGCGTTACTGCAAGATGCTGAATGCTCTGAAATAAAGAAGCTCAGAGGGAAAAAATAAAGCCCAGGAGCAACAGCAAGCCTAGAGGCAGGGACGCCCTGAAGAGCTGGAGGGGGGTGGAACCAGGGTACCCTCGGATGGATGGGGTCTCTGCTGACAGAGGGCAGAAAAGACCATGGAGCAAAACCAAAACCTTCACCTCAGTTTGCCAGAAATCATAGAACACCCTGCTGAAAGACAATGCACAGGCCTTTCTCTTTGGCAGGGATGCGGGCCGGCGAGCGGGGCGCACGTGCTGGCGTGGGGAGCCTGGGGAAGGACCGAGTGCGTGAAGCAGCCTGGAGCGTGCGGCTACAGCAGCTCACCTCGGCACGGCACGTCCCGAGCCGGCTGCTCCTAAAGAGCTATCAGCGGCAAAACGGGTTTTGTTTCCCCCGTGGGAAAGTCTATGCACAAGGAATAACCCGTACAATCAGAGCTCACTTGTTAGAAACCTCGACTTCGAAAAATCTGTCAGGAAAAGTGGGGTAAAATGTGCAGCTGGAGCCTAAGCTGTGCTCTGACTGCTGGTTTAGCCGCTGCTATGCATCCAGTGGTGGCACGTAAAGCTGAGCTCAGGAATACATCGAGCTAGAAGCTGCGCTTGCCCGCGTGTATATGTGTCCTTGCCCCAAATGGCTCATTAATTTAATCAGCAGAACAGCAGTAGAAACGTCGCTAATGACAAACACATACTCAGAAGTACGCAGGGGGGAGAAATGACACCACGTGCCCCCTCTCTCTGCTGCGGGAAGGCGTGGGCCCTCCCTGAAGCAGAGGTAGAAGCTGCTCCAGGAACCTCTCCAGAGACCTCAGCAAGAGTGGGATGGGGATAGAGGAGAAGCAGGAAGAGAAACATCTCATATTTAAACTGTGCAAGAAAGAAGGCAGAAACATGTCTCAGCTCATCTGTCTCCCCCTGGGAAACTTCTCAGCTCTGTTCTGTAACACAGAGAAATAAGAAGTTATTGAATGTCGCTGTGGAGATGGACAAAGCGACACACACATACACACACTCACGTGGGTGAACCAGCAGCTACGTTTTTTTACTACTAAAAGCATGCATTTTTATATATTTCAGGTGCCAGAATGTCCCACTATAATTGGTCCAAAAGGTTTTTTTAACACTCTCACTGGATAACCTTTATCAGTTTCCCCCCTGCTTAATTCATCCTGCTCTGTAGTCAGCAGCACTTGGGAAGTTATTCACTCGAAGCAACGCTTCCCTTCCTCAAGGGCACACTGGAATCTTGTCAAGGTCAAACTTCTCTTTAATCAGGTTGTTGGCAGACCACCTGCCTTCCCCGACAATTGAAAGTTCTTGCCTGGCTTTCAAGCAAACCCAAGATTTCTATCTGACAATCCTGCGTTTTCCCGCCCCTCGGGCCCTGTGACAGCCCAGCCCCAGCTCAGCCTGGCACCCACCCACAAGCAGCCGTCGTCCCACATCCTACACCCCCCCGGCTACCTGGATCCTTGCTCCTTCCTCTAAAGCAGCTGACATGAGTTTATAATCCTAGACAGGAGACGGGATTTAACAGATTACTGTTGTTTTACCCATCCCAGCAGCTCCTCTGCTTCTCCAAGCCAAACAAAATCCAGTCCACACGGTTTGTTGGAAGGGTCCTCACGAGCCCGACCACCACCGCTCCGATCCCTGAGGGTATTTCAGCAACCTCGCCACTGCCCCAGCTGGTGAAGTAGGTGCTGGCTGTTGCCATACCAGTGCTGCAGATGCCTGGAGCTGATCTTAATCCAGCTTTGTTATCATTTGGCTTCAACATCAGCTGCTGCCGTTCACCATTGATGAGGCAAGAGAGGAAACACCGAGACAGTGGGCTTGGGCAAGGGCAAGTGTGTGTATATATATGTGTGTGTGTGTGTGTGTGTCTCCTGCTCTCTAAACTAAGGGAGGACGGAGGAGGAAGAGGAGGAGGAAGAGGAGATATCCTGTAGTTCCTTGATAAGACAACAAGAACCTGAACTGCTGCTACGGACTTACAGGAGCCTTGACCCAGACACCACCTTCGTCACCTCTCCCTGTTGTCCGGTTACTTTCCAGTTTATCACACCTGGGATGACGACAAGGCAAGACCATCACACTGTGTGAGATGTCTTCTGATCAGCAGAGAAATGGCTCCTTCATGCTCTTGTTGAACTTGGCTACAGCCCTTATTCTTCTGCTATCAGTCTGTGAGGACACGCTGGCAAAGACGGTGGAAGGAACTGGGAAGTGAATTGGAAGGATTTTTATTTTAAGATTTGTAACACTTTTGGGACATCAATCTGCATTACAGTCTGTTCGGACATTCATCTCAGCTTAAAAACTGGTGCTCTAGACAAGATGTTGTGCCAGCTGTACTACTAACACAGATATGATTACAAAAACCGGGTCAGAAAGTCAATTAAAAGTATTTTGAGCAGAACACTTACCGAAGAAAAGTAGGAGCAGTCGGTGGTATCTGTCCTTCCCAAGAAGACTCATTGCCTGTATTTATATTACTGGATTTAAAAGTGCTTCCAAGTTTTTGGGTCCAACTGCAGTCCTTGCCAGACGCCAAGTCGATATTCACGCAAGAGTTAGGAGACCACCATTTAAACCCCGGTTTAAGCTCTCTGAGAATGGAAGAAACTGCGTTATCCAAGAGTCGCAGATCATTATTTCACAGCCACAATGACAAACGCATCAGTCAGCATAACTGCAGTGATAAATAAACAAAGGACAGAGCAGACTGCGGGGTGATTTCTGAGCAGTATGCTCTTGCCAGGTGAATACTAATATGCAGCTCAGCCTGTCTTCTTTAGCTTCATTTTTTTATCTGTGTATTTTCCCCAATTTAGCAGGCATGTTCTGTTTACCGTGAGCATTGCTGCTGCCTACAGACGCGTCACCAGCTCGTCAGCCCTTGCTCTCCCGATGGCTCTTTTGCACAGGACGCCAAGAAAAATAACCGAAGGAAGCCCAGAAGCAAACGTGAGGGTGCAAGGACGCGTTTCTTCCAAGAAGTGCTGCTTTATGCATAAGCCAGCGAGCTGCAGCAAGAACGGCGCGTCTCCGGCAGCGCAGACGTGGGGCTGCTGTTACAAGAGCCAGGACCTGCCCGCTCCTCGCATCTCCCGTGCTCACACACCACCCGCACCTTGCGCCTCGCTCTGTCAGAGCATCTGTAAAACCGCAGAGATCTTTGATTGCCCTGTCTGTCATTTCCAGCTCACTGGCATTTCACGGCTGTTAAGCAGAGCATGAAGCGTGGCACCAAGAAGTTTGAAATGGTTGGGGTTTTTTTTTCTCCCTTTACACTTCAGTGGCTGCTCTCACAGAAGTGGCAGCCATATGCAAATATTAACTTGCCAGAAACGAGTGAGAAAAGATGGAACTTGTGACAAGGCTATGATGCTTTTAGTTCTGCTGTGTGTAAAACCCCGCTCGTATGCAAGCTCCTGTTAAAACTGTGCATCTGGGCTACAGCTTCCCTGGTTCCTGTTCTTTACCCGTTTGTGATGTTTTATGGCATTTGGGGCAGGTGATCCCCTGGCTCTGCATCGGAGGACACCGCAGCTTCCCACCCTGCCCACAGCTGTATGATATTTGACCATACAGCAGCATTTTGCAGTAGTGATGCCTCCGGGCAAGCACTCTGAAGTGGAGACTTCTGAAAAATTGCTGCTACGCTACACAAGATGGTTGACCTTGCTTGTATCCCTTTGTATAAACTTGCCAGAGGTTTTATTTTATGGCTTGCTAGGCAGAGAAAACTGCCACTGCTGTACAAAACAGAGGTGGGGCCATTCCGCCAGCTCCAGGTTTTGTCAGAATTGCTGATTAATAGCCCCAAATCTGTTGAGGTTTACTTATCAGCTGTGTTTTGACACATACTAACTAGAGAACCTGTCTTCGAAATGACGATCATCGCTATCTCCTTGCAAGTCTTTAGACTTTCAAATAAGTTTGCTTTTAACTGAATTTAAAAAAAAAAAAAAAGAAAAGAAATGACTATGTTGAGGGAAACAGCCAAGCTGGCCAATCTTTGGGACATCTTCAGAGGAAGATGTGGGGAGCTGTTGGGAAATACCTGCTCCTGAGCAGGAGACGAGAAGCAAAGCCTCTGAGGTTCAGAAAAGCCATCAGGTATATCCACAGGCCACCCTCCCCTGGCCCCACACATGGTTGCCTGCCCCTGCGTTTCCTTCAGAACATCCGTGAACACGTTCCCAGCGGAGAAACGGAGGCTTATCTCTGTTCTGGGAGTTCACTGGACAGGATGCAGGTCCTCCACCTTCTCCAGAAGCTCCAGAGCACCAAGGACATGCAGCTACTTTATTGGGCAAGACGTCATTTTTGGACTCAAGATGCCCTCAAGGTTCGTGGTCCGAGCACAAAAGCAGGACCCGGCTCCTTGCACTGCAGCTCTCCGGGGCACACGTTTGCTGATCACTCTGCTTTAAGTCAAGCGCAGCATTTCACCAGGAGTCAGGAATAAGGGCTTTCCTGCTGAAAATTCAATGAAAGGACAAGATTTGGACACACACAGCTTCTCTCTGGCAGCAGGCAAACAATTTTAAATGGGGGAAATGTCAAGAGTCATGAAGCATTCTCTTTAAAAAAAGAGTGGCAAAATGCCACAAACTTCGAACTATTCTCAGTCAAGTTTTGCAGAGTCTGTGCCCATGTTATAAGCAGGCTACCACCCTCAAAAATTTAAAGAAACACAAGATAAAGGGCTGGTACTTCTTGACTGCTCTTACTAAATTTGACAGGTTATCAGAGTAAGGGATTTAATCTGGGGGATGCTCCTTTGCTGGATCCATTTGCTGTCCTGAGTGAGGACTGACCAAGGCGATGCACACGCTGTAATTAAATTCAGGATAATTGTTTCAAAATGTTTGGAGTCTAGGTATCCACATCAGTAACCTCTAGGAGCATGTGAGCTTTTGTGGAGTGGTAATAATTTTCTTGCATGCTTGTTTGTTTTGCTCTGTGGAAGTCAGCCCAAAGTGGAGTTTTACTCTGGTGGCACTAAATCACACAATCTGACAGTGCGGGCTTTGGCAAGAGTTCACGGCCAGTTGCAAAATATTAAAACACACACTGTCCTCTCTGCCACATTTTCTGAATGCATGCACTTTCCATCTTAATGGTATTTTTATGGGAATTGTCCAAGTTTCTTTTTTTTTTTTTTTTTTCAACAGTCCAGAGATGAAAAGTGGCTGAGAGTGATAAGAGATAAACCCGTGGTACGGGAACCTTACAGAAAAAAATGAGCAGCGTGGCACAGAGTTACTGAGGAGCTGAGCTGCATTTTTGGAGCAAACCCTAAGCCAACAGCTGAATTTCTGGAAGATGAAAAAGAATAAACATACCACTCCATGGGTCTCCTCTTAATTCTCATGCTCAGTGAAAGGAAACTGAAGGGCACGAAAGCATCTGCAGGGGTAGCCAGCAAGAACCCACCACCCTTGTGCTGCATTCAAGTTTTCAGGAAGAAACATCTGTCCTAGCAATTATTGTATTTCTCTCCTCTCCCAGGTGCAGAGGAACAGAGGAAAGAAAAAAACAAGTATTTATTTTTTAACCGCAGCAACTAGCAGGAAAAGGAAGGTATAAAAGAGGTATGTCTCGTGATACCTGGTACAGTTCACTGTAGGAGACATTCTAAGTTGTGTTTTGGAATAAAAACAACATGTTATTATCACCAAGTTACCTCTATTGTGAGCAGCGGCCCAGGAGAAACTGAGCGATGTAAGGAAAAAACTAATTCAAGACTGGTTTCTGCTGCCATAAAAGCTGTCCAAATAATTGCATGATTGTTTCTGAAATTACATCAGAAAAGGTTTGAAGCTGCATGTGGACAGGTAATACCTGACAGAGAATACCTGGTCATCCCTCCGGAACCATTTAACCACTTTTTATTATCCTGCGTTAACTTTTTATTTCTTTTTGTTTCTTCCCTAAGTTTTCTTCCTTCTCGAGGCAGAGGTATTGCAACTGAACCCACTATTTGGCAGAAAGAGACACCACGAGCTGTAGTTTTCTGTTTAATGCATAGTGACTTTCTGTGGGAGTCCCACATGCAAAACCGAACTGTCCTTCTTTCTAAGATGCCTTAAAAATAAAACTTTAGTAAACAAAATAAATTATGTAACAATAAGATGTGAAAATACATGACAGGAAAGTTATTTTGAAGAGGTCATGCTGCTGTGGGAGTGGAAAGCTGCAGACTAACTGCAGCGCACCCCACAATTCCTTCAGCCTGCAAAATATTACAGGGTACAGAGCTGCAAATCTGTGGGTTCCCTGCAAAAAGAGGTAAGCAAAGGAAGAATGACCATTCCCAAGCCCATCTTACAACTGTTCTGCTCTCAAACAATTTTAAGATGATTTCCATGAGAATCCTCACAAAAGCCGAGCAGCTGAAAGCAGCGCAGAGAGGCTCCTAAATCACCCAGGGATGGAGACATGCTTCCAGTAAAACTGTGTAACTGAGCATCAAATCCCAGGGAAAATGAGAATCAAAAATTCATGGACTGACTCACAATCCACTTCAGCAAATACCTTTATGAAAAAATAAAGTGTCCTCTCATGTCCAGACCCTTGCCTCGCTTGTCTGACACCCTGGCAAAGCACCCAATTCCCAGGGTATTAAAACCAGCTCTCAAATTTATATTTGAGGGTGTGTTTTTCTTCCTATTCCACTATCAGTATTTTTCCAATGTCAAAATGCAGCCTGGAGGATGCTAACACCATTTCTATACCGGTCACTGAAAAGCTGCAGGACGGGGCTTAGGAAACATGTTTATTGTCAGCGCCTTGACACACGCCTTCGCGGGGACTGTGCCAGCACCCCCACCAAGAGCCTTTGCATCTGTGAGCGCTGCTCGAATGAAAGGACACCTAATCCTCTTCGGCCAAAGGATCTCTTGCAGCAAGGCTAAAAAAGTTTTGCAGTTATGAGTATAAAGCGTGCACGCTTCGCATCTTGCTGCCGGTGAATGGGAGCAACCTGGAAGAGGCGGGTGATTTTTTTTTTTTTTTTTTTTTTAGCACAATTTTACTTGCTGCAGCTGTGCATTTTCCTCCGGATCGTTGCACTTTCTTCAGCTGCAGGCCGGCTAACAAGCAGTGGACAGCCCCCCTGCCCCCCCCCTCTGTAAAATCTGCTGCAGGCAGATTCACTGTCACACGAACAGCTCGCAAGGATTTTTCACATCGTAAGAGTTTCAGCTGCGCTGAGCCATGCCTCGTGCAGCAAAATATCCAAAATGTCCAAAACAGATGTATTTGAAATGTACAGTCATCCCGGTCCAGAAAAAAACAAAAACAAAAACAAAAAAACACAAAAACCAAACAACCAAAAAACAAACACTTGAAATTGTGTAATTGATGAATGCAGAGGACATTTTCAAATACTTTTTTAGAGGAAAGAATAATCTCGCTAAGCCCGTGTCGCCCACATGAAGCGCTGGGGCCATCCCCTGCACGACGCTGTCGGGAAGGGTTGGATCACGCCTGTGCGGGGCCCTGCGCGACGGCTGCGGCGTGAGCTGTGCTGGGGGTCAGGCCTGCAGACACCAAAACCTTGAAGAAAAAGAAGTTAACAGCCTTGAAATTGAGGGGGATTTCGGGGGAAGATTAATGGGGAACAAGGGCAGAGGCTTCGCTGTGGAGCGGGTCCCACCCGTGCGGCAGCGGCTGGGGATCGGGGCCAGTGTTTTCAGGGATCCTGTGGGGCAAGTCACGGCTCCTCCGGGCCGGTATCTGCTGTCAGACGGCGCGGGGGGGCACACGATAACGGTTTATCTCATGTGGGGCCATCACGGCACAGAACCCTGGGCTTGGCCATGAATGTCTGTTGGAGAGCTCTTGGGTTGTCTGGGGAAGCATGAGAAAGAGACTGGGGAGTGTCAGAGCTTCCCCTGGCACTCTGTAGAGGGCTGGAAAGGAGTTGTGATTTATCAAAAATATGGTTTTTTGAATCTTGCATCACACACATGGAAAGACTCAACCACACCACTGGGCTCATGCAGTAGCAGGCCAGTACAGCCGTGTGCTCCCCTCACTGTTTTTTCCCTCACTTTTTCTCCCATTTCTTCCTGCTGTTCTTCATTTTTAGTGATGTCCTGGCTCCCCCTCTGGCTCCCACATGGGGCTAGTCCAGGAATATGAAACCCTGCCAGGAAAAAAAAAAACTCTTTTGCTGCTGCAGTGAAGGTGGCACAGCAGGACTGCGTTCCTGTGCAGGTCCTTTGAATCCACCCGAGTAAAGGCTGGTGCACCTTCAGTTTTCAGCAGCTGTGGTTCCATTTCCTTAAACAAGAGAACTTTTGCATACCCCACTTTTTAGTTATTTTCTTAGGAAAATCATTGTTACCAGATTCTATCCTGCCTGAGAGTGTTTGTTTTTGATAGCTTGGGTAGGCATCGCGTGTTCCCGGCATCCTTTGGGAGCCCCACGATTCTTCAGACTTTCAGCTTCCTTTTTTACCTATTTTTAAACTGGCTGGCTTACAGTCAGGGGAAAAAACTCAGCAGGGGTTTTAATAAACATTTATCGGCATAAAATACCTTCCCGTCTGTCTGCACGCCGCTGCTGGGGTGTGCGTCCCATTGTCGGTCGCTCGCACACACCACGGAGGGTCTGGGTCTCTCCCGTTTTGTGCTTTCTGGGGGTACTTTGAGCAGGACAAAGCAAGAGTGAAGTTTGACACTTCTCTGACCGAGCTGCTGCATCCTTATTTAGACTTTTTCTTGGCTGTGCAAGCAGCAGATTTGAGGAAAAAGTAACAGGTTTTACTAGTGAACAGGGTTAATTACTTGACCTTTTCCAACCTGCAGCCCGAAAGCGGCTGGACCATTGGCACGGGGCAGGAACAACGAAAAGGAGAAGGATGAAGGGGGAGAGACTCTGTAATCCCGTTTCAGCGCTGAGTGTGGGCAGCGGACGGCCAGAGCTGTAGGGCTCGATTTTTCCAGCCAGGGTGTATCTGTGACTGCAGAGGGCCCTGGCGCTTGTGAGCACCGCACGGGTTGTCCTCCCGTGAGCCGGGGATGGATGCTCCGGGCCAAAGCAGCTTCCCCGCAGATGCCCTTGTGTGGCAGCGTCTGGAAACACACTCCCTGCCCCGGAGGGATCAGCCACACACAAAGAACCACAGCAGGAGGATGCCGCAGGCCAGGGGTTCTCAACCTCTCCTTCACCACAGAACCACCTTTTGTGGCCACGGACCACCAAGACTTATTTCAAGATTTAAAGCACTAGACTGCATCAAATATTTATTTCAATTTTCTCACGAAGGTTCTTCAAATTTGGAGAGAAGGGGAAATAAGTTACTCTGTTAATGCGCACACTCCCATTACAATATCTTTATTGCAATGATTCCATATGAATTTAATATCATAGCATCAACACTCTTCTTGCTCAAGTGGCCCATTTTCGTGTGCTCATTCTGAATTTGATGCCAATTTTTACATTAAAACTTGATGAAAACTTTTTTACAATTCTTGTCCCCTCCCTCCTTGTTTGTCTGTGCTCGGTCACTACATATTTTTGTTTACGGGTCCAGGGCCACCACTTGGAGGAGCAGACTTCAGCCCTGTTGTGGCCCTGAAGAGGGCCGTTGGGTTAAGAAAATGTCTTTAAGAGAAAAATAACCTTGTTTGGGTGGGTCCCAGCAACCATCCTAGCACTGAGCATCTCAGAGCAAGTGTGGTGGGGTTGGAATATGAGAGGAGCATTGAGGGGAGGGGGTCTGGGAAAAGGAAGCGCAGTGCTTGCCGTGGGCCAGAGCAAGTGTTTTGAGGCTGGATCCCTGCTTTAAGCCTTTGTGGACCTTGTGGACGCCCTGTGATGACATCACAGTCCCCCACAGACCACAGGTTGAGAACCACTGCTGTCGGCAATTTTTGGAGAAGCTTTTTTGCTAGAACGAAGATGTGAAGGTTTTCTGTAATAGTGACCCGCTCACACACCAGTACCCTCGCCGAGCAGCAGGCAGTGTGGCCTGGGGACATCTCTGCCTGTGTCTCAGGGTGCGGCAGTGCCTGGAAATAAAGAATAGCTGCATCAAACTGGTGCCCCTGTCCCCTCTCGGTCCCTGCAAAAGAGCAGCTGGTGCTGCTCACTGAAAAACACATTAAGGCAATTGCAGGCAGGGCATTTTTTTCCCCAATCAGGAGTGTAAAACTGTAATTTTTCTGAATCACTGTGCAAAAGTCCTTTTGCGTGTGTGAAATAACGCAAGCCTCAGGAGGTGTCGTGGTTTCCAAACTGGTGAGCACCCCGGAATGTCACCGTTCCGCAGGCCGGCGGAGAGGTGAGAACGGTCAGTGTGAGGTTAACGGCTGGACTAGATGGTCTTCAAGGTCTTTCCCAACCCGGATGATTCTGTGATTCTGTGGTTCCGTGAGTGGGATCTGCCTGCCAGCTGTCCAGCAGTATGTGAGGAAAGGGAGGAGGAGAACCGACCCGGCCCCATAAAGCTCCGCTCTCCTTGACGTCGCATCCGCTGATTAAACGAGGCAGCGAAGAAGTTAATTCATGGCTGGGACTTGAGGCAGACATAAGCCATAAACATGTGGATGCGGCAGTGGTTAGACTTGAAATTCAAGAGTTTTCATTTTGTCTGTCTGTGACCACAGCTCTCATCTCAGCTTTATTTAAGCAGACTGCTAAACAAACACTCTCTCCCTTTTAGCTACTAAAAATCAACATTTTAATTGCTGTTCAGGCATATCTGCCAATTCCACTGAGAAGCAAGGCAAAGTTTTGTTCGCAAGTACTGTTTACATCGTCTCCCAGTAGCAAGCAGAAAAGACTTTTAATATAGAGACTGTGGGCTGATTAAGAGCAATTAGTCATCAAGAAGCCAGTGGTTAAACACAAGACTCACAATGACATAATCACAGATACGAAGCCTGCCATTACAGAAGGATGTCATTTTTGAGCATACCTTCTCCCTGCTAGGAACATCGTGTCCTGTGCTGCTGCACTTTCAATTTAAAAGGTGATGGGAATAGAGCTCGCTGCAATTACTTTGTGGATATCTTGGGAATAGATTGTTAAATTTCTTAGATTCTTGGGCTAAACAGTGGCTCCTTCTACAACTTCCAATAGTGGCTGCTCAAGACACGGCCCATGTCTAGCACAGATGTGTTAACAGATTCAATGAGCCCGAAAGCAAAAAATAAAGGGAGGTGGGAGCGGATGCTGCTGCTGATAAGTAATGAGGTTCCTGTAATCCGTTAATCTTTTTTCATGTAGGGACTCACTTTCACCAGAAAAAATACCTCCCTTAGGAGCTGTGAATTAGTGCACTTTTGATTGTGAACCTGCAATTCAGAGGAGAAGTGAGCACGTTACTTCATCACGACTTAGTTGATCTTGGCTAAACTCTCCCTGTAGAAGTTTATTCACAGCCTGTTAATTAGTGAAGTCCATGATCGCTCTCCGCCACTGCGACTTCAGCTGGGGATTGAACTCGGTCTGAGTCAAGGCTTTGGATACTAATTAGCACCAAGTTCAAACAGCATCACACCTTCCAGATTTGTTCCGTGTGCGTTCGGCACAGCGTAAGGCACAGCAGCTCACAGTCCCTACCGCCACCATCCCCATCGTAGCTCGCTCGACACAGCAGGTGCACCTCTACCGTCAGTGATTTCACCGATGTAGATGATTTCGCTCAAAAAACACCCTGTGCAGGTGGGATTAAGTTGCTGTCGGATTTATCGTTGGTACCCACAGACCCACAGCGATGCCACAGGGGTTTGGGGAGATGCTGGGTTACTTGCACACGCTCAGTGCAGGCTCAGACCCCTAAAAAGGGGGCAGGGTAGATTGGTGGGGCAGCATCCGCTAAAAACACACTTGTGCACGCCAGCACGGGGATGTGCACGGGGATGTGCACGGGGATGTGTACGAGGATGCTCTGTGCCCTGCCCATGGTGCCACGGATGTGGGCACTTCCAGAGAAGCCAGAGGGCAGGTAACTTCCCTCCATCTCTCCCAACGGATTCCCTTATCTCTCCTCTTTTGGGGTTTTTTTGGTGTTGTTTGTTTTTTTTTTTTCTGTTTTTTTTTTTTTTTTCTGAATCCTTGCAGTTTCAGCCAATGTCATCAATCAACCGGCTCTTTGCAAGCCCTCGGGGCTGTCCTTTCCCACCACAGCCTTGTGCTCTTCGTCCTGCAGTTGGACATGGTCAGCCTGGCCAAAGGGAGAGATCAAAACCACCCGGGTTTGCTCCCTCCCGAGCAGAGGCGCTGGGGTGTCACAAACCGAGGGAGCAGGTCTCGTGCCTCAGGGCCTGGCTGCCGCAAAGGCTCTGGGACAGTGGAGGTCGGGTCAGTATTTCACTGTGTGCCTGTCTCTCTGCCAGTATTAACCATAAACGCTGAAGCCTGGGATAAAGGAGTTTGACTTCTTCCGCACTGTGGCTCCCTAACCTAACCCGAATTTAGTCTCTTTTCTTAATTTAGCTGAATTTTACAAGACTCTCAAGAGCTTAGCCATGGTCCGCTGACACATTTTCAGTCACACAGAGGAGGTCATAAAAACCTCCAAGTTAAAATGTATTTTGAAGGATAGTTAGAAATACATAACTGTCCTGCAGGCTGCCTAGCCAACATGTAAGCAATTTCTTTGCTTTCCAATCTGTTTGTGGGCCTGTACATAACGTGTAGCCTCTGAGTACATCTTAGTTTCACAGCTCTGTACCGTGTGCCAGATAGCAAAAAACCCTGCAAAAGCATCATGGCCACAGTTCTAGTTTGCTCCTGCATACTCATCACCACAGCGCTGGATTTCTACCATATATCTGCTTGTGTCCTTGAGTCATGAAATAGAATTCTGAGGTGCCACAGAGGCGGCACTGATGTGTGGCATTCCATAAATCATTCCTGGAGGACTTGAAATAGATCACTTAACACTGACTGGGCTGGCTTTGGGAGTTATCTGGAACAAACTGAACAAAAATAAGCACCAGAAAGTCGGAAGTACTGTCTGTAGACTCACAGTGGCCTCGGTAACAAGCCTTTGACTTTGGAAACCTACTGACTGCAATTCTCTGTAGTCAGAGCAGTTAATTACAAGGATTTGGCCCTAGTCACAGCTAAAATTACCTTTTAGTTTTTGCTCGGTCTTTGCTAATAATGCTCACTCACTGATAATGCTGGGGAACATCTTCGTGGCGTCAGCAGGTTCGCTGCAGATTGGAGCAAGAAAAGGAGCAGCTTCAGGCTGGAAGTTGCAAAGAGCCCTCAGAGAGCACGAAGAACAGCCTTTGCACACAGCATTTGTACAAACACAGTTATTTAAGACAACAGAATGGTTTTATTTTTTTAAAACTGCAACACGTATTATTACAACACCTTGTCTGGCATATACAGAGATTTGTACTCAGACAAACTTGTACTCAAACCGGCGTGCATCTGTACTCAGGGGGAAAAGGCACCAGCATCGGATAAAAGCACAGCTCCCACTTGCAGAAAACAATCCGGTATTTAAAATCATGGAATGATGCTGGAAGGGACCCTTGGAGGTTGTATGGTCCAACAGGCAGTTAAACCACGGGACGTGTCGAGGCAGTTTACCCCACATGGACAAAACCCCAGCATGTTCTCTTGAACCCCCAAGAACGGCCAAGACGTGCCCGTGTTCAGCCCCCCGAGGTCTCCGCGGGGCTGGCTGCGGCCGGCTCTGGACACGCGGCTCCCTGACACCACACGCAGCTAAACCCAGGGGCTGAGGTGGCCGCTGCCCCCTGGCAAAGCTCCTCGGGCAACACAACCCACAACACAGACGAGCTTCTCGGGGAGAATATTTTTCTTTACTTTAGCCAAGGTATGTTTCACAGCTTTTACAAAACACAGTGACCTAAGCCAGATGTAAAAATTAATGTGAGTACTGGTTTCTGCAGAGCACACACAGCTTGAACTGGAGACACTGGACTCCACTCCTGCAATCATTTGAGCTACTTTAGGAACCGTCAGAGCAATAAGTGCTGCACGAACAGCTGAGCTCCAGTTTATTTTTTAATATCCAAGGTCATTAGAAAATCTTTTTCTGCATGTTTACAGTTCAAGCTGACCCAAAAGAAGATGTAAGTGGGTTTTTCACCTTCTCGCCATTTCCAGATGAAATTTATCACAGCTAATTTAAAGCCATTTGTTCTTTTGCCAGCAATGCCCATTCACTTAAACAGATTTTTCCTCCTGGACATTGACACTGATGAATTTACAGGGCTTGATCCCCTCGCACCGCGCTCAGCTAAGCAAGACGTTGCTTCAGTCTGTTTCACAGAGGTAATTATCATTCCACACTGAACCTTGCCATGCATCTATCCTGATGTGCCATTTTTATACTTTTATTGTGGGCAACCACCTTTGCTCAGGGCATTTTCGTGTACCTGTTGCTCCAGGCTTCAAACCCGTTCACTTTACTGGCACAATATTCATAGCGACACTCTCTAAACCAACAACAGCTTCTAATTTTGCAGTATCACTATCATGAAATTTCATTATTTCACTCTCCCCCTTTTTTTTTTTTTTTGGCACCAAAATCATTAATGAAAATATTAAATATTGCTGCTTCAAAAACCAATGTCTGTGCAGTTTTGCCAGTGGAAAATCTTCGACTCAGCAGTGCCTTCAGCACAAAGCATTGCCATCTCTATCCTATTCCCTTCTCATTTCACAGCTTTTTTGATTAATTTTTCTATTGACCGGTCTGCTCTATACTTATTATGCAAGATTTTCAATGTACTGTGATAGCCAGTATTCTATTTAAGCCAGAACAAGTTAGACCAACTGCCTATTATTTACCTAAAATGTGAACATTTCTATCAGGGAAGGCTGTCAAGCAAGTTTGTCATGATCTATCTTAGAGTAAAACCACGCTGCTTGTGCAGTTTTTAATTTAATTCCATGCACTGCTACATTTTTCCCAGGGTCCGGCATACTATCAGGGCTGTGTGCCTGCAGCTGCTTCGGTGACTGGACAGACAAAACATTTTTCCCGCCACGGAGCATCGCTCCTCATCTCACGTCTGTCTTGGTGCTGTGGGTCGCTGGCCCTGCAGGCCCACGTGCTGCAAGTCCTCCATCGCCCCGGGAGGCAGAGCAGCCTGACTCCAGGGTTTGCAGATATCGTAATCTTTTTGTTTAACTTCCAGTTTTGATGCCGAGATCTTCATGCACTTTCTGGGTCTGTACAAGGCCACAAGACTCATAATTGTGCGATGATTTATATATCTTCGTGCAAAACAGACAAGGCTCAAGTATCTAGCTTAGGAACTTCAACAAAGGAGCGAAATTCACAAACATTTTAATGTCTTCTTAGCAAAACAAAAAAGTATGGGGCTTAGCTGTTTATTTCCTTTTTCTTATCACCTTCACATTTACTGACTCTGTGTTCAGCGTGAGCAGAACATCCTGGATGCTGTCTGAGCTGCTGAAACCGAGGTGTCCTCTGATACTGATACCAGTGGGCACCGCTGGAGGCCTGACCAGAGACTTCGCCACAACACAACCTGGTTTTCCTGCTGCCCCACAAGACCGTTCTGTTTCTTTTTATCTCACTTTTTTGAGTAACAAAAAGTGCTTTGTACATCGCTTACTTAGGAAGAAGGCTTTGCGTATTTGAAAGCGTAGCTGAATCTGTAAGTCTAGAAACATGTCCAGGGAGAAACCTCACACTGAGTATTCCCAAAATTAGAATGATCTCAGGTTCAGACAACATTTTTCGAGGTTCCTTAAACTACCACAGGCTGCTGGGCACTATTCCTAGAAACTGTTGGGGTGTTTTTTTTTCAAATATAGGGTGAGATGATGATTATAGGCATTATAAAATATATAACATAAAGAGCACTGTCAACACAGAGCTCAGCATCCATCGTGCTGACCAACTTTCAGAAAAACTAAGGAAAAACGGTTAAGGGAGCAGGCGTTGCTACATCAGAAACCCTGAGCTTAGGACGTGCTTATGCAAGTCTGGTTTCTTCAGCCGTATTTGTACGAAGGGATTTGAGGCAAAAGGCTCATTTGAAAAGTAGGATGCTTTTCAGTGAACAGCTTTTCTTTTGTGGTGAAAAACAAAATATTCCAATTTAAAAGCAAAGGGGTTGTTTCTGAAATACCCTCACGAGTCACTAGAAGTGCAGTCTCACGTCTCTTGATCCTGTTCTCTCCGGGCCAGACTCCCTAATGCCTCTACACCTCCCATAACGGGCTGTGACCTCCCTGGAAGAAATCTGGAAGTCCTTGATTTGCTACATCAGGGCAGCTGGCTTCACTGAAGAAATGAGATATATCTAGTTGCATCTGCCAAATCAAAATATTTTGAGTGCTGTGTAGTCAGTGGTTTTTTTCCAAACTTTGTTGAAGAATCAATATTTCCCCTAGAGAAAATTGTTTTGATGGAAAGTTTTCAATCAGACCTCCTTGGGGGATAAAATTTCTCTTAGGACATCTAGCTGTAGATTCCAACTAAAAAGACTAATGCACCAGCTGAAGAAAAGTTTGCACCACTGAAAAACCCGGTGTAGCCCTGACAGCATCCGAGAAACTTTCCTGCCTCCTTCCCACCAAGGAAATGCAAAACTACTGAAGACAGCAAGCCACATGCACACAGAGTAATCCTGACCCTGTCTTGGTGATTATTGTGCAAACAAATGTTAAGGAAAAACATGTCTCCCAGGCAGGAATCATGCTGGTGAAGGAACAAGCCTCCCAGGCACTAGAAAGCAGTGATTTCCAAGAATTTCAGCTCTCGTGGTTATGATTCTACTCCTTTAGCACATGTTCAAGCTGCTTGAGGGTCCTTCCCCTTCCTCATAAGTAGAAACATTACTGGAAAATAGATATTTTTTCTTTTTTAATTAAGGCTTTTCTAGTACTTCCCTCGTAGGAGACCAAGGTCAGCTCGGTCTGCAGGAGGTCCACAAGGAAAGACGTTCTCATCCTCCCATCACCTTCGCTCCCAGAGGAAGGCAGACAGCTCAAAGCATCAGCTTCAAGGCTTCCGCCAGCGTTACGCTTCATAGTAATGTACTTCAGGCTCTAAAATTACACAGAGAGATGCAAACCAATTAATTTCCCAGTTGACTATTAAATCAGCTAGGCCTGACAGTAAAACACTAAGAAATGAGACAAAGGGGCAGGGGAGAGCAGGAAATTTTTCAGAAAGCTGAAAAAAAATTCAGAGCATCCTAGGTCACAGAACTTTGGGTTTATTAGACAATAAAAAGACGCAACGTATGACAGAGCAAGTAATTAAATAGTGTGTTCAAGATTGATTTAACTCTCCACATCTGCACTAGGTGCCCTTCTTCCAGGAAACCAGCCTCAGCTGAGCGCCTAATAAAGTATTGTATTAAAATTGATTAAACTGTGTCGTATTACGAACCAACCAATATTGTAAAAGAAAGTCAAATACCTAATATTTCCAATTTGTGTACAGTATATAACTCAGCTGTAACAGAAGTACAACACAGATAAGGTAATAACCTGGCTGGATGTGATGACGTGGCCTGTCCAGATCGTTTTTCCCCATGCACTCTCTTTCATGAGAAAAAGATGAAAACGCACAAATGGACAGGTAAATGTTTCTGTTACTAAGAAATCTTGCTAATTCCTGCTGAAGTCTTGCCACCTGGGGCACAAACCTGTTCTACCCACCCGTCTGCGAGGTGCAGCACAGGCTGCGCGCCACGGGAAGGACACGCAGCTCTTGGGAACCCCCTGCCAGACCTGAGGGTGGGAGGGTTTTGCCATAAATAAAGGCACTTTAAGTCGAAGATGCTTGGGCTTCTGAGGCAGTGAAGACAGGTGAGCACTGCCTCGTTTCTGAGTACAGCAGCAGAGAACACACGCATTAAAAATTTACATGTTTTGGACACCACTTTGCCTGTTGAGCTGTAGAAGGAAAAATCTGGTTGACAGGGCTGAGTGTGCAAGCACAAATTACCCCCAAGGCTGTGTTGGTTGGTCACTTATTTTTTCAGGTGTATGAGCTAAGAACACAAGATTTACTTACTGTAGCCTGGACTCTAAGCATGGTTAATAATCAGTAAAAAAATGCAACCGTATAAAGCAACATTTCAGTTTTACACCGCAGAAGGGCGAACTGGCTGCGAATTAAAAAAAAAAAAAAACACAAACCAAAAAAACCCAGAAGTCTTAAAAAGATTATCAGCTTTTTCATCGTGTTTAGAAACTCTGCTCACCCACTGTATACCTGGCAGTCATCTTAGAAACAACAGGACAGGGTTGAAGCTGCAGAACATCCCCAGAGATGGTTAATAGAAGTTGGGTAGTTCAAAGGAAGACTTTCAGTTGCTGTTCTAATCTCACCCTTTTTTTCCAGCACATATGAAACCTCGGTGCCTAATGAATTATTTGGAGAAAGATGAGGAAAAAAAGCTAATAGCAACACCTATTTTTTTCTTTTCCCTGCAGTGGGGGTGTGGAAGCCTCCCGGGCAGGTCTCTGACATTCCTCCCCCCTTGACCCCCAGGTCTTTCAGCAATGTCAGGCAGAACTAACACCAGCACTTTTTTTTTCAGAAGTTTTAGATTAAAAACCAGCCTACAAGAAGCTTTTCAAAAATGTATGCAGCACTAAAAAGAGGAGCGTGGAGCCCTGTATTTTTAACCCTTTCACTCACAAGCGGCCTTTAGGAGGACAAAATCCTAATTTGTACAGCAGCAAAATGCCTGGAAAGGAGAATTTCAGGGAATTTTGGCAGACCGGTCATCCAGATCTGGTCCCTGCCAGGACAAAGTTGCGCAGTTTAACATGCTGGCACAGGCAACAGAGAACATTGCCATGAGCCCTCCCAGACCGGCCGAAGGAGAAGGGGACCCTCCCAGAGCGGCAGGTTTCAGCACTGACACGAGGCTTCACTCTTGTGTTCCCCCGGGGCCGAGGACTCCTCAACGTGCTTTTGAGCAGACACAATCCTTCAGTCCTGCTGCAACGCCACGAAGACAGCGGGGCAAGGGTTGCTGCCCGTCCCGGGACACCCTGTTCTGCTCCCGCAAACCCGGCGCCTCTCATATCACGTACACAGGGTTTCACTGTCCCGACCGCCGTTGCCTCCTCTGGGATGACGCCCGCAGCTTCCTCCGTGGTCCAAACCCACGTTTTCCCTGGCGGAGGGGTCGGAAGAGGCTGCGTGGAGCAGGGCAGCGCCAAGGGGCTGCTGGTGACCACAGCAGGAGACCCAACCTCACCGCCTGCCGCGTCTGCAGCCCAGCAGTCAGAAAACGTCATGGGAAGGCTTCGTCCCCTCGACGAGGGTCCCTTCCCCATCCAAAGAGAGCACCGTATCGGTGGGAGGGTGGTGAGATTTTGGTGTAACCTCAGCCCCTCTTCAGCTGATGCAGGCAGTTTTACTTCCACAGAAGACACCACCAGGGTAACCGGACAGGTCAAACATGCATCTTGGCAATACCAGACCCACCTTTTCAGGCAGCTGGCAATTTATGCTCCATTCCTATTTCCAAGTTTTCCTTCACAACGGCTGACAACATACACTTTTGTTATCGAAAATGTGGTCACATCTGTTATGTTTTTCATTATCCTTTTCTGTTCGTGAGGCTGTAACGTCACAGGACACGCAGCAGGCTCTGGACCCACAGGTGCTGCTGCTCCCGGGAGCTGTCCCCCCACCACGGTCACACGTTAAATAAATAAGCAAACTTTCAAGATATTCACCAAGAGTGTTTACATTTGGGTCCTACTGAGAAGCAAAAAAGATTAACAAACATTTAAAGTTAAAGCCTTCTAGACGAAGCCGTGGGGCTGTCTCACTTTGTCTGGCTCCCCGCTCCTGCTCTGGGTGGATGGGGAGAGGGTTCAGATTCCCCTGTCTTTGCCCTCACAGTCCACATTTATGAGTTGTCACTTCTTTTCCCAATATCTCCAAGTCTCTGCTCCTGCTGTGGGTCTGAGTCACCTGCAGCTAATGAAGCCATGTAAATTACAGCCTATCCTAAAATAATTAACACATTATTCTGAAAACCACAGCAGCTCTGATGCTGCTTGCTGCTGCTGCTAAAAAAAACCCTCCAAGCAACTGAGTGGGAGCCACTTAACTTATCTTAAAGGAAGGTGCCCCGACCTGTGAATCAGAGTCCTAAGAGTGGTGTCAGGGAAAAAAAAAAAAAAAAAAAAAAAAAAGGATTGGAAAAAGTATTTGTACTTTTCAGTACAAAGCAAAAAGAATAATAATATGCCTTTCTTTGGTTTTGTGTCTGAACACAGGGAATTATGAAGGTGGCAACACCACCGCAGTGATTCACGTAGGCTGCCACAAGACAAATGACCCTTTTGCCAGCAAAGCAACAACGGGATGAAATAAACACGAACCAAAAGAGCGACCTTTCAATTACCTAAATGAGAACGTGCTAAGTCAAGCGCTGCGCACTGCAATGCTTTCCCATTCGCCCCTAGTGCACAAGCTGCCCCACATCCCTCATTTTAAAACACCCTGTGAGGGGCAGGCAGCCCACTGATGCTTCGGGGGGGGTTACACCTCCACCACCCCACCGGAGCTGCGGGCGCTGCAGACAGGTAAGCAGGCTGAGCCCTGCGTGGGAATTTGTTAATCCTTGATCCTGGCTCCTGTAAATTCTCAGGCTGGTATTCAGCGGTGATCAAATAGCATCTATCTGCTATATTTTTTCAGCTGGCAAGCCAGCACAGCGAACTGACACCAGCTGAAGACGAGTCCCGCGTTCCACTTGACGCGATCAGCGGGAAGCCTGGCTTTGGTCCTTACGGCACGCTGCGCTGCTGGTGATGGGACGCAGCCTAACAGCACAACTTGTCTGAAAAAAATCAAAAATCGCTCGGAGTACCTCACGTTGTTTTGGAAAGCAAACATAAATTCTTCTAACAACTTCTGCCACTTTTAGCAATACTGTGGGAAAAAAAAACAAAAAAAAAAAGGTTTGTAAATGAATATAAACAGAAGGTTAGTTCATTTGCATAGAGTGTGAGTCATCGCACCTTGTTGTTTTTTTTTTTTTTTCTTTTTGTATTGCTGATTTCTTTCCCTTCTTGGATACACATCATTACTGCCAATTCCTGCCCCCATTCCATCACTTTCTCCCCGAGCTGCTCCTCCATCCTCACAGACAGGGCCATGGAAGGATGGAGTGGGACGTCTTCCAGTACAGAAAAGTCTTGCCACTCTTAAAAGCTTTTCAGAAGAGATGTAAGGAGTGGCAGCGCCAGGCAGATAGATCTCTGCAAGTCTTTGCTTTGTGCAGCCCCGTCCCGTTTCCTCTCCTCCGCCTGGGGGGAGCGGGACCATCGTGGCCAACACTACACCCCTTTTTGTACCATGAAAGAGGATTTTCAGAGAAGAAATCCTGATGGTCTCCCCTATGCTGCAGACATCCAGCTCACACACAGCCCACGAATGGCCAGGTCACAAATTGCCACTCCGGTGGGTAAAGATCCTGGCAGAAACTGGCATCAGTACAAACATCCTCTTAGCAAACCTGTCACCATTTTTTCTTGCTGAAATGGATAAAAATACAAATAATTATGCTTAAGCTTGTATTTAGCAATGATTGTTTCTGGCATGCTGCTGTCCGGTTGTTCACTGGGCTGCAGTATAGCTGCTGCTTGCCTCCTGTGTACGTCATGACAAACTGAAGGAGGATTTCTGAAGCATTAAAGATCTGCTACGTATACGGCAATCCAAACCCTTATGAGCAGCTGGAATAAATTACACAGCATGTTTTAAAAAGATGGTGTGTGAAATGGTTTAAAGTAACACGATCTGTTAAATAGCTAATCAAAACCTTAACGTAGCAAGGAGGTTATCCAAATTAGTATTTTTACACTGCTTCTAAATGACCCATAAATCATAAATCACATGGATCATGAGGAATCACACGAGCACAGTGGAAATATTTGCAGAAGCCATAGTACACCACTAAAGGCATAACCAGCCAAGAAGTCAGGTTTTTAACTTATTCTTTTTTTTATTTTTTTTTTTTTTTGATAAGAGGCTGAAATTCCATCCTTAGCTGTGTGTCTCTAATTATTGCAGCATGAAGTAGGTGCTATCTGAGACCGCCCACAGCTTGGAGACTACTGAAGTCTTTAGCCAAAACACAAAGAGTTAATCTTAACTCTCTGTTCCCTGGCTTTTGTTGTTCTAGATTAATCCTATGAAGTTGTTTTAGCAAGCTTTTTGTGTACATTTTCTTTCTTTTCTCCAATTTTGATGTTTAAAATCCTTTCTAAACCAGCATTATCGATAGATAAGCTCGAATGTGCTCTGATTAGCCCTTTCTTTAATATGCCCCCAAATATGTCAGTTAACTTTTATCGTTTTTCCATGCTACCTGCCCTTCTAAAAGCTACATCTATTCTCAGTTTGCTCGTTTGTTCTGCATGTGCCAATGCAGACCCCGCTCCTCCCAACCGTTACTCACTTTCTGACAGCTCACACGATTCGCGATGTGCGAAGGAGACGCAGCCCATACGCACGGCTTAGAAACCGACGGGTAAACGGGTGGAGTGAGTTGTGGTACGGGACGTCTGTACATGCACATGTACGGTACCTACAGACATTTACCTTGGCGTTTCGAGGGGACGGAATGGTGGAGAACGCAGAGACTTTCACTGAAGCTCTGAGAGCTGAGGAGGCACCGAGCTGGAGCAGCGGTGTAGGGCGGGGGAGCGTCAGGGATGCTCCATCCTGCAACCCCCCGCCCGCCAGGAGCAGCGCTCTGCAGAACACCCGCAGCCCCTCTCCAGGGCTGCCCGGCCCGGGCTGCGGGGCACCCACCCGTCCGCTCTCCCAACACCCATCCTGTGCCTCCAAGCGCCCCAGAGCCGCTGCGCCAGGGCTGGGGAATCATCTGAGCCAAGGGCATCGTCACTGATGGAGAAAGTCCTGAAAGTCCTTCGCTCTCAGGCTGGGGAGATTCGGCCGTAGGCACAGTTTAACAGTGGGGCTGCAAGTGTCCCGGAATAAGGAACAGCAACACACACTGTGGCAGATTTGCAGCCGTCGATGTGGAAGGGTTTCTAAGGTTTATAAAGAGTAATAACACAATGTCAGTATAATATTACCCTTTGGGAGACAGTCAGGGCACTTGGGAATTTATTCCTATACGTTTATACTGATGGGTAATTTAAAAAGTAGCTGTTTTTTTCTAGTACAAACAGTGGATTTGCTTACTTCTGATTTGTAGAAGTTTTGATTTTCCAGTTAGACGACGAGGCCTCACCTTTATGCATAGCCAAAACAACCCGCAGCCACACTGATCTCTGTCATCTAGCACAGAGAGAAAGAGATGTGCATGTGGAGTGAACTTACACCCCTGGACTGGGTCCCGCAGCACCGTCCTGCATGAGAAAGCAGATCTGAGCCAGGAGGGCCGGGGGGAGCTGGCTGGAGATCAGCCCATGGCTGGGCGAAAGAGGTAGAAAACTTATTTTCTAAGCAGAGCATAGTTCATTGGAGAGGTAGCAGCACATTTTCAAAATACCATCCTTCCTATTTAGTTAAAAAAAAAAAAAAAGGAAATAATTGAAATTAATTTATTGTATCTTACATTTGGAGTGCAAAAACTGTGGGCTATGTTCCATTACCTGTTGGGACAGTGCTAGTTCCATAATCCCTCAGCCCAGAGCTGCTAATACAATAGCCCTCAGCTATCCCCAGTGGCAAGCCATAAAAATTCTCCCATACCTCAAACCAAGCCGTAATAATGTGACACGTTACTGGACCGGCTGCTGGGAAAAACGGCCTTTGTCTGCCAGCTCCGCCACGGACATTTGGGCAACTTTCCTCTGGAAGCCCTTCGCCTCCAGCGCCCGACCCCGTCCCTGACAGCACTGCAGATTGAAGCGCTGTTGTCTTTTCTTCTGGCAATCCAGCAGATTGAAACAACAGCGGCAAATTGTGTGGATTTCTCCCATACATGGGATCTAAGCTCTGAAGTTTAATCACGGCCGCTTAATTGGCAATAACGTTAACTGTTTCACAACCCGACTTTGTTCCAGAACCAGCGTGCGTGTGTTGGGGCTGGACACATCTGGGTAAACCGTGATGGTCCTTTCATGTGAAAAGGTACAAACGTGTCCGTGGATTTTAGCAGAGGTCATAGGGAAAACACAGACGAGAGGTTGTCAGTAGAGGTCTTCGCTACTCGTCCCTGCAGAGATCAGGGAATTCAGGACTGAAGGCGTGTGGGCACCGTGGGACGCGGTGGGTTAGTGTGCACGTGGGTTAGCGGGGCAGAGGAGGCTCCTCTTCTGCTGCCAAGAGAAAACAAGCAGAGAAGCTGTGCTCGAACGCGCACAAAGAGACACGACATTCCCTGCAGCGTCTGTATATCCAGACGTGTCTCATCTGTCAGCCCGCTGCACTGTTCAGTTCCACCTCTGTTACCTGATTTGAATTTATTTAAAACACCGAGAAACGAATGCATTAACTTTCAACCTACTAACTGGAACATCATAAACTGTCCTATAATTTGCTCTCAAAGTAATCTGTAATCTAAAGGCCAAAACTCCAAGATTCGGTCTAGCACTCAGGGTGCTTTCACCCCCAAACAAAGGCTCACCAAGAGTCGTGCAGGAATTTCACTGTAATGCAGTTACTGTAAGCTCCCCTGAGGCTCATCCACAAAGGACTGTGGAAGCTATTGCAGATTTCCAAGGAACAGCGACTTTGACTTCACTCAGCTGGTTACACACCAGATCCCACAAGGATCTCCCATCCCTTTACAGATGGAAGGTTCATAATTGTACTCACATTGTTTCCTGTATTTGCAAACCATGGCCATCTTTTTAATTAAACTTATATTTATTATTACCACGAGATCACAACGTGCTGAATGCTCCCCACTGCTAATGGAAGGAAGGCCTTGTAACTCCAAAAAGGATTTAGTTAAAAACACTAATAGCTGGCAGTTTTGAGATTCTGAGCATCCAGATGATTGAATTTTCTAGAGAAAGACCACTGTCCTTTATAAAACTACTGCAAAGTTTTGCTGAATCACTCACACACTCCACTTCAGCCCTCTCCTGAAAGAATTTCACTGCGATTAATCTTGCAAAGCCTAAGCCAAAAGAAAGACATTTCCTACAGCTGCAAAACCCGTGCCATGTCAGTAGACACCATTTGAAATGACTGAAAGCAAACAAATGGTGGTGGGCTAGCAAGAGTCCGACTGTATCGTCACCGTAACTGCTTTCAGGTTGGTGCTCCCTGGAAGAGGTGCAGAGGGGTTGCCAGAGTCTCGATGTTGATCTAGAGACTGCTGCGGCCCTGAGCTTTACGGAGCTCACCAGTAGTTGGTCACGCCATGAGATCAGCGGGGACTGTTGGGTAAAGCACAGCCCAGCCATGGGAAGAAGCTCCTTGCAACATCAACGGCTCACCCAGGAGACCAGGGGCACAGACACAACCGTCCCATCCCAGCATGGAGTAGGAACCAGTTTTGTCCCCTTGTGAGCCAAGAGTTCCCAGAGTGTCTCCTACGTGCTTTGTGGTCTCAGCCCTAGGCCAAGACCCTCGGATGGCATTCCAAAGCAATGGTCGCTCTTCGGCTAGTACAGCCAGCTCTCTGCCGGAATATCTCATACAACCCCTGGAACCACTTGCACCAGATATTTTACAGGGGATCAGCTGAAAAGACAACCAGTGTCTACCAGGTCCATGCCAAATACATACTTCTGGGGAGCAATGCTAAATTTTGGGTTGTTCTCTTCTGTTAAGCGAGTCCCTGTTGATGAAACCATCAGTGATGAGCCAGATACGACTGGCCAGAGCATCAGAGAAGGCTTTGGCTCATTAGCCACTCTGCTTCATCGAGTGTATTGCACCCTCAGCACCCTCTAGAAGCAGTGTAGGACTTACACATTGTTGTCTCCACCACGTCTCTTGCCATGACTGGACAGGCTGGAGCGATGGGCTGAGCCCCACTGGGGGAGTTTCACTGAGGGCAAATGCCGGGGGCTGCCCTTGGGCCACAACAACCCCCAGCAGGGCTACAGGCCTGGGGAGGAGTGGCTGGAGAGCTGCCGGTCAGAGAGGGGCTGGGGGGGTTGAGAATGAGCCAGAGTGTGCCCAGGGGGCCAAGGAGGGCAACGGCATCCTGGCTTGTGTCAGCACTGGCGTGGCCACAGGGACAGGGAAGGGATCTGAGCCCTGGGCTCGGCACTGGGGAGGCCGCCCCTCGCTGAGGGGGTTCAGTGTTGGGCCCCTCACCCCAAAAAGGCCATTGAATGACTCGAGCGTGGCCAGAGAAGGGCAACGGAGCTGGGGCAGGGTCTGGAGCACAGGTCTGCTGGGGAGCGGCTGGGGGAACTCGGGGGGTTCAGTCTGGAGAAGAGGAGGCTGAGGGGAGACCTCCTGGCCCTCTGCAACTCCCTGCCAGGAGGGGGCAGAGAGGGGGGATGAGTCTCTGGAGCCAAGGCCCCAGCGCCAGGCCCCGAGGGAATGGCCTCAAGCTGCCCAGGGCAGGGTCAGGCTGGCTCTGAGGAAGGATTTCTGTGCAGAAGGGGCTGTTGGGCGTTGGAATGGGCTGCCCAGGGCAGGGGGGAGTCCCCGGGATCCCTGGAGGGGTTGAAGAGTCGGGCTGAGCCAGCGCTGAGGGATCTGGGGGAGTTGGGAACGGTCAGGGGGAGGGTCATGGTGGGGCTGGAGGAGCTGCAAGGTCCTTTCCAACCTGGGTGATTCTGTGACTCCCTCATGCAAGTGTCGCTCCCTGAAGCAAGTCTACACGTCCAAACTTTGTGGGTCTGCTCACACCAATGTGTGTTTTCAGGCTTATTATGCTCCCACAGACACTCTTGGTCAATTTTTTCATACACACAGATTCAGAGGGCTCTGAAAAAGCTCTTACGTTGGATCTCAAATGCATTAAGCCTGGAAGCTCATGTTTTGAGATATGGAGGAACAACACAAAAAAGAGAAAATGAAGTGACTTCACAGGAGAAAGTAAAAATGCTCGATATCTCCTTTATTCGATACTGCTTTCTTGACAAGTGTTGTAGCTATTGTTCTTACTGCTTCTTTCTGTGGCTGACATTTGTCCGTTAGCTCAACCCAACTTAAATAAGGGCTTTTAGTAAAAGGATTGGATGCATTTTTCTGTCCAGTCTCCCTTTCCACCTCTTCTGCCTGTGACTATGTTAGCAATTATTTACCCACACAGTCACCCGAGTCAGCTTCTTGACCTAAGTGAAAACCAGCCCCTTCAGACAGGTCAGTTTTCAGCAGGGCTGGTGAGACGATCTGGATGACCACACAGCCACACCACCACTGGGGTACAATCACAAGTTTGAGGGAGGGGAGGAGGATCAGTGATTCCATGGCTGCTTCAACCACAAGCACATTTTTGTTTGCGTTTCCCTCGAAGGAACCAGATGTAAGTGGCCAGAGAACAGCTGGTGGCTGGTAATTCATATTTCCACCATGTTTTACAGGTAAAAGTTAATTAGGTGTATGCATATATCTGCTCTTGTCATATACAACATCAATAACATGAGGTTCTACTCTTCAGCTTCATCATTCTGGCTGGGCAGGTGACAGGAGCCAACGCTCCCAACGGTCAGAGGTGGGGCAGGAGAATCGCACACGTGAACACGGGCTCACGCCATGGTGCTCCGTGGTGCCCAGACACACCTGGAAAGTCACAGCAGCGTTTGCGCGCCTGCTCTGCGCGGAGCACAAGCACAGGGATGGGCAGGGCTCATCCCAAGTGGTGGGGCAGCTGTCATTGCATTCTACCGCCGTGGAAAACACTAATCTCAGGTGCTGGCAAGAAGTCACAGCGGTCAGTTAGCGACGGGTGACTTTCCTTTGGCAATGTGGACATCACCAAAGCGATTCAGAGCAGCCGGGGCCGGGACAGAGCCTGGTGGGTGAGCATCCTGGCAGGGCTCGCCCCGTGGCAGCCTCCGGAGGTATCCAGGAAGGAAACTTCACGACAGGGAGATTATGTAGGGCTAGGAGCAATAAAGTGCTACTCAGAGAGAAAAAAGATTGCAGAAAAAAAACCCGAACTTTAAAAGAAGAGCAGTTTCAGGCATTTGAATCCCTGCCTCCTCTGGAGGAGATTTATCGCACGTCTGCTCGCAGGGGTGGGAAGGTTTAGCAATACATAAATGGACTGGAGGATCTCTCTGTTCCACACGGAAAAGCTTAAAATTGAGAAATCAGGCCGTGCGTGCCTGGAGGAGGCACTGAGAGCAGCAGGAGGATCCCCCCCGGGGTTGGGGATTCCTGGAAGGATTCCTTCAGGAGAGCACCCAGCAGCGTTTGTTCCCCGGCGTGCCAGTGCCCTTGAAAGGTGAAGACATTAATTTTATCTTGTCAGTGAAGTCTTTGGTCCGGAGAAAGAGCTAGAGGGCCCTTCTGGTTAACACCAAGAAGCTAATTAGATTCGCTCCTAACCTAATGAAATCCTGAGAAAAGTCATTAAGGGTTTTGATGACAGTAAGTGACTTAGAAAGATGCTAATGAGATGCCATAGGGACCTACTACACAACTGAAGTTGCAAGATTTATTCCATGGGTGTCCTGGAAACAGAAATCATATATATATATATATACATATATACACACACATATATATGGAGCCTGCAAGCATGACACTTCAGTGCAAGGCGCTTCCAAGGAAGTGGTCCAACACATTTCTGGGGACTGTCAGTCTCCTACTCTGACAGAGAGTTTTCCTCAGGACACTAAAGAAGGGCTAGCAGATAGGATGACTCAGTGGCAGCCGCTTATTAATTTTTCTATTCTGTTTGTTTTGGCAATTCCCCAAGAAGCTGCATTTCAGTTCCTACAGTGCCACAGCAATGACATCCAGCAGTGTAATCTGCAGAGTGGCCTAAAATGGATGTCTTATACCTTAACAGAAAAGAGCTCATGCATTTTTCTGCCTTGGAATTATTTGCAAAGTAATACCTCAGGCCAGCTGTGAACGCACGGTCCTTCCCTGTGACACAGCCCTCCCCCTGCCCCAGCACACTCAGCACCTGGGCAACACACATCACTCAGGAATAATATTATTGCCAGAAAGTCCCTTTCTGAAGGCTGGCCATTTCTTCATGATCATCTCACATTATCTGCAGAACTAATTACTAATTAATCCCACTGTGGGCTTCACATTCAGTGGCTTTCCAGTAGTGAAACGACTCCCAGAAATGACAAATCATACATGAAAAGGTTTTCAGGATCAAGGATAAATTAATTATTGTAAGGCACAACAATACGGTTAATCCCAACCTCCTGTTCTCCCGTTTAGCTCCGCAGTAAGGCAGACGTTTTATAGTAATTGTATTTTTGCATTTACAGAATAACTTCCATTAGTGTAATTCAAGATGCTGCAAAGGTAGGTAAATTAATATTATGTGCCAAGAAATTACATTCTTTGCAAGTCACTGCCAAGAGCAAGAACAAGTCTTTTTTGCTATTATATACCTGTATAATTGTAACACCTACCAGCTTCTAATCATACGTGAGTTTCCCCTCACACTAAGCACCGCTGAAACCCTAGCCCCAGATTTGGTATTTTCATTTAGTTTGCTTTTGTTATGAAACTAAATTGCCTTTGCCTCTGCTTCAGCCTGAGCCAGAAAATATTTTTTTTTTCGGTGGGTCAGGAGTGTGAGGAGAAAGGACCAGAGTGAAGAGTTTTTATGTTAAAATAAAAAAGAAAAGAAAAGAAAAGAAAAGAAGAGAAGAGAAGAGAAGAGAAGAGAAGAGAAGAGAAGAGAAGAGAAGAGAAGAGAAGAGAAGAGAAGAGAAGAGAAGAGAAGAGAAGAGAAGAGAAGAGAAGAGAAGAGAAGAGAAGAGAAGAAAGAAAGAAAGAAAAGAAAAGAAAAGAAAAGAAAAGAAAAGAAAAGAAAAGAAAAGAAAAGAAAAGAAAAGAAAAGAAAAGAAAAGAAAAGAAAAGAAAAGAAAAGAAAAGAAAAGAAAAGAAAAGAAAAGAAAAGAAAAGAAAAGAAAAGAAAAGAAAAGAAAAGAAAAGAAAAGAAAAGAAAAGAAAAGAAAAGAAAAGAAAAGAAAAGAAAAGAAAAGAAAAGAAAAGAAAAAAGAAAAGAAAAGAAAAGAAAAGAAAACACTGGGTTTACTTTCTTCTGTCATGTCCTCATGGTCTCTAGGATGAAACCCTCATTGCTCTGTGGTCAGCGGCAGCTTTTCCAACAGTTGAAGTGGAATCAGGATTTCACCCAACAGCAAGTGATAGCAGTATTGGTATGTGGCACCTCTTCTTTCCTTCTGTTGTTTTTCAGGGCGGACATATATATTTATTTATTATTTATACAGAACAGCGTAACCAACTGCCTAATGCAGTGCATCACTTGGAGCACCTGGCTTTTACACCAAAACTCATGTCTTCATTTCAAATGCATGACAGAAATTTAAAGACTGGAAACTAATGTGGAAGGCAAACATTCCAAGTCGTACTTAACTGTTCTGGATGAATGAATAAGCTTCACAGAGCAAATGTGAACCAAAACCAACTGAACATAAATAAGCTGGTTTCAGCAGTTCCAGCCTACGTCTAAATTTAAACTTCCGTTCAACAAAGTAGAGAAAACTCCATGCTTACAACTAAAAGGAGAAAAAAAAAAAAAAAAAAGGAAGGAGAAAAGATAGTTTAAAATACAAGAAAGAAAAAACAAATACACATTTTATACAGTACAAAGTAAAATAGGAAGAGGTGACTAGCTAACAATTACCTGATAGTAAAAACAATAGCAAAGTGGGATGCAGAATTACAGTAACTGTGGTATTCTGGCAGAGCTGAAGGCGTCTGAATGGTGACTGTGACTATTTCTAGCAAACAGGGAAAACAAATCTTATTACTACAGCAGTGAACAATGCCATTCTGTAAAGGAACCCAGTGCTGCATGCCCCTGTTTCAAGGGCTGTATCTAAACATCTGGGACAATTTTAAGAATGGTGCAGGGAAAGAGAAGAAAAAAACCCAAATGTCTTGCTACACACTAAGTTACATATAAATTACAGGTTGCAAGTCTCAGAGAAATTATAGTCAGGAAAAACATGTCTCTAATGGGCTTAATGATTCTCCAGCGTAACAGAGGCATATATGACACATATTTTATTGCAAGGAGGCTGTATTTCTGTTTATAGAAAAAAATTACAATAAGGACTCAAACTACAATAAGGTCTCAAGCATATATTATAACAAGGAGCAAGTTTAGCAGCTGGACTATTCCGTAAGAAAGAAGATTCCACATCAAGGCTGGTGTGTTTCGAACTATGCAAAGGCAGTGCAGAGTGAAAAATCCTTCTCATATTCGTAATTGTACTTTTTTCCAGCAATGAAACAAAAGTTACTTGATATGCAGTATGATAAAAAGTGATATAAAAAGAAACTTCAAGAAATTTGGAATATTTTACTCATTCTATAAGCTCCAAATAAAGAGAAAAATTTGGAAATCAGGCGTCATTCTCGTAAGGAGAACAGTTTAACTTCTTACAGTTCACTATCACAGTCTGATTTTCCCCATTTGGGGAAAATTATGCGATTATAGTCTCTTTTCATCTATAAAGCCAAAAACAAGGAGAGAATGCAAGAGTCACGTTTGTTTCCTTTTAATAACATTTGCCTTGTATTTGGTTATTTACAGGAAGTATAATCACAGAGCGCTCATTCACGAGCGAAGCCAAGAATATTGCAGATTATAACTCATATTTTTAAAGTGCACGGAAACCGAAGCTTAGGTCTGTCCTACCTATTTTCATGAAATAACAAGACTGCTCCTGATTTAATTTTATGCCTGTTTTTAAGTCCAGAAATACTAGGCAGGGTCCAGAGATGCGGGGAAGATGATGAGAGTTGTTTGCAAGAGGGAGGGTGTGAAGAGGCCGTAAGGCGAGCTATTCTCTTCTCTTGGTGGGAAATCCGTAGCAGGTGGTGTGGCCCATGCCTCTGCCCTCACTCGTAGCCGTGCCAGTGTGTTCGTGGACAAGCTGACCCTGTAAACTTGGCCTGGGCTAAGCAGAGACATAATCAAGAAAACCCAAAAGCACTATTTGCGGCATTCTCGCTGCCCAGTCTAGAGCAGCGCTATCCCAGCGCTATCCCAGTGCTACCCCTTCCATCCAACACTAAGCTATAACTTAGTTAAAAATCACTAGATAACTTCAGAGCACAGGCCCGTCTGTATTCAGCAATTTGTATTTTCACTTTCCCTCCCCGTGCGAGCGCTGGCACCGCCGTAGGGACACGCGGCAGCAGACTCTGCGCCCGCTGCTGGACACCCCGGCGGGCTGTCCTACAGAACAAAAACACCCTTTTCCTACACAGCTTCCAGATTTGATTTCCCTCAAATCATCACAGGGATTTTTTTTAGTTTTAGTGCATTTCACCAGGGAGGCAAAGTGGTTTTGGTCCAGCGCGAGGCTTCCTAGGACTGGACGCAGGATTACACAGAGCCATGGGCTAAGGGTGAATTCGGCTGAAGCGGTGCAAACCGCTAGGACCAGCAAACGCCAGCATAAATTATATTTATTTTGACAGAAATTAATGTACTAAATGAGGTGAGTTTTCACTGCAAAAGCGTGAGGTTTCTAAACCCCAGAGCGTGACATATGAGCTCTTCCTCCTATTGCAGCTGTGCAGAGGGAGAGGCACCTCCTGGACGTCCGTCTGCCATCTGAAGTGATGCTCCAGTCCTCCTCGAACAGCACCGTGCCCTGAAAGCAGCCTGGACACAGCGGACTGACCTCCTTCTCTTTGAGAAACCAGGAAAAATGTCCCCAGACCGGGCGGGACTGTTTTAAAAATTGAATTCTGGGCAAAACTCATGCTCTCCAGGGAGGAACGGAGGGACAAGAGACGGCGTTTTGCAAGAGAGGCAGAATTGGGGCGCAGGACACCCCCCCGGTTCGTTCAGGCACCGACACGCTGATCCGGCTGGTGCGGAGCCCCTTGTGCCTTGGGCAGGTCCCTCGGCTGCGCCCGCCTGCTCCAGGACCCAGAGCTGGAGTCGGGGGTGCCACGGGGACGAGTCACATCAGAAGACGAGCAGGGAGCTCCCGTGATGGCGTCCACAGCATCTGCCCGGGCTTTGGACCATTTCTTTGACCATGAAGGAAAAAACATGGATATATCATTTTACCCAGTGAAAGCACCTTAACCAGTCAGGGGAACAAATATCATGCCTTCATGAGCGATCCAGAAAATGACTGAGATTTGGAGAGAAACATCACGAACGACGGATTAATCAAACCACGTTCTCATGTCAGAGAGCAAGTACTTGATAGCGCTTCTCCTTTCAACATACATGACTTCAGTTTACCTTCCGTCCTGCAAACACGTAGGTGCGTACTGAACTACCAGCAGAAATGGTCTTTTGGGATCACGGCCCAAAACGCACAAACTTATGTAAAACAGAGCAGCAACAACAACAACAGTAAAAACCTCACAGAACCTTCCCTGAACCACTCTTTCATTCTATTAATCTCTTTTAAACATTAGTATTAACGTAAGGGCGAATCATAGCTCTTCCTGCCTCAGCTATATGCAGAGTAAATTACACCAGTGTTAGCCCTTCTGTCTAATAATAAACAATAATTTAATTTACTTAAAAACCACTAGATAATTTCCGAGAAGCACACATTCATCCTTTTGAATCTGAAGCTATTCCTTAACAAAAGCCCAGCATTTGCTTCAGAAATGTCAGATTGTCATGACATGATTACGTTTGTGTATAATTGATCACAGAAGTGGATAATGTGCTTCGACCAAATGAATTACCGAGTGGTTCTCCTGCTTCTTTGTCCAAATCTCAGTTACCTTAGCAACTTCACATTATCCGGGGGAATTTAAAATACATCTCAGTCATGCAACTTCTGCTAAAACAAAGGCGGCACACCATGCTGTATGCGGTGGGCACTTCCTAGCAGTTACCACGCCTACATGGCATGTACCCAGTACACTGTGTATATCCCACTAATTCTTTGCCTGCAGTATTTTTTTCTTCTTTAAGAGGGATGAAGAAAGGATTGTATTTAACGGAAGGAAAGATCGCAGGAGTCAAGAATAACTGCAGCTGACATTGTGCAGGTGTACTTCTGTTTCACAATTTTGCTGAATTTTGGGGGGAAAAAGTAACAGTGATGACTAGCAGATCTAAGTTATCACAAAACATTTTTCTGTTCTTATAAATTTTCAACAGGCTTTTGAAAACAGAAATCTTGCCTACGCTTTGGTAGATATACCACAGAAATAAATACCACGTATATACGTATGGTGTGTATATATATATATATATATATATATATACACAAACACGCATAGGCGTAAGTACAGTTTCAGGACTGATGGAAAACAGCCACTAGCTCAAAATTGCATAGAGGTTAAATAAAATAATTCTACATTCTAAATGCTTTTTGATCTTTCCTGTGCGTCATACGGACCAATAACCTCCCTAAATAACCCGTTTGGGCAATGTGAAAATAATACGGCCTCTCGGTCTCACACAGCCGGTGAGCAGTAGTAAAAATACTCTATAGACCAGAAATTGTGCAGGCTCAGCCTTGGCACTAGGCAGGTGTGGAAGGCAGCTGTACGAAGGACCAGGCAGGATCGCACAGGGATTATGCACCTGGGCCCTATGTGACACCTCTTGTGGAGCTCCCGGGAAGGGACAGGAAGGTTTTGGTTTTTGCTACAGGGCTGAACGGTCCCGTGTAGAAGAGGGATTAGGGATTGCAGTGATGGCTATAAAAACAGCGACTGCACAGTGCGCAACTTGGCATAGTTTGCATGACAGTATTTTACTAACTTACACTGACATTTTACGAATGCAGTGGAAGAACCACATAAGTATTTAAGTAGATTAAAAAGTCAATACTGCGACTGAATTTTAAAGCAATATTTTGACATTCTTATAACTGATTTACTATTGAAGACTACTGAAAATCAGGTACAACCACTTGTTAGGTAGACTTAAAATATTGTTTCCACTCTCTGTGGAAGTATATTTTTAACCTGTATAATGAGGAAATGGAGATTTTTCTTGGCAGACCACAACATATGCCCACATCATTCACCACTCTGCATGAATTATCACCGCAGCCTCCATTGCTCCATAAACTACAAAGAGCCCACAGTTCGTTAACGAAGGGACAAATAATGCAACTGGCTCTTTTGCAGCAGTAACGGGCTGTTTCTTCCCAAACGCTGGCTACTTTTTTTTTTTTGAGTATATTCATTAGAGGAAGTGCTAGCCAGAAGAACTCAAGGGGTCCTGTTTATCCGAGCTGGCCGCATGCTTCAGTGGGTTGGATTCTGCACTGTAACAAGAGCGTGCAGGACTGAAGCCATCCAGATTTTGGTTACAGCACCATCCATTACCAAGGACAAAAAGGGAACCCCCAAAACCCCACAGGCTGGGTGACAGCAACCACCTGTGAGATCTGCTCCTCCTGAGCAGGAGCGTGCGGACGCCCTGCCGTTGACATTAGCGGGAGGAAGATCATGGCAAAGTCTTGTGGCTGTGAAGGTCCCTTCAGATCTGTTGCCTTCATCAGGCACCTCCCGTCCCATGTCCCCAGCGCTCTGCTCTCTTGCAGCAGCAACACTTTGGGCGTTCTGAGCCTTTGCCTGCTGAAATGCCGGGGCTTCAACCCCCAGCCCCACATTAAGGCTGACATCGGGGTGATCCCCCCAGCCCTTCCCAAGGGGGGGTGAGTTTCCCTTTAGGCTCCCCCCAGGGTGGGCCGGCCTGGCAGACAGAGCCACGGGGTAAAGGAGCCCCAGGGGTCCCGCAGTGAGTAACCCAAGGTCAGGGGTCCCACGCAGGGAGAACAGCTGGGACCCCTGGCAGGAGGGGCAGTGTCTGTGTGTGAGGTGGGTGCCCTGTGCAGAGTTCCCTGCTGGGGAAGGACCTCCCGCCTCCCTGGGACTGGGCTCCAGGCAGGTCTGGCCGTTGTAAACGTGGGCTGTGTAGAGATTCAGTGTGTGGCTTCCTTGGTCTGATGTGTTTGGCTTGTTGACTCGGGTGTCTCCCGTCCCTTCTATGGGAAACTGCATTTCACCATTTATCCCACCCATTGCTGGTCGTGCGGTGTCGTTGCTGGGGTCAGTGGGATTGATGTCCATTATGTATAATCTGGCTTGTTTGTACCCCCAGCGCTCACCCATGTGCTGACCCTTTTGTATCAAATACAATCTGGTTATTGGTTCATCTTTATGCCAGCTGTGTCCTTTAGGCTCGGCCTCATGACTGGCAAAACACCTGCTTGCCAGCGCAGGGCTCTGGAGGAACCTTTGCCAGAAACAAAGAGTTTCCCAAGCATCGCTACCTCCTTCCTCCCTTCCTGAAAACAGAGAGCAAAGCAATGCTGATTTCTGGCAATGGCATCCTGGGGACGATAGCCCGATTCCTACCACCTGTCAGCTCAACCACATACCACAGTAGTGTGCAAACTGACATATGCCTTAAAATTGTTGCTAACGCTCGGTCTTTAATTTTGTGTGTGTGCGTGCAGGTAAACACGCTACAGTGTTGAAAAATTGCAAGGCATTTTTGCTCATTTCAGTACGGTATGAAATAGAGGAAAAGCAGTAGAAGGAATGAAAAGACTCTGCTTTTATCTGTTGTCTCCCGTTGGTGCTTGTATTTTTTTACGAGCATAATTGTGCACCTCTGAATCGCATCTGTTTTTTTCCATAGGCACCCCCTGCCTCCTTCGGCACATTCGCCGCTCTGTCACACCTCAACAGGCAAGGGATGAATGACGCCGTTGCCCAGCTACCAAGCTTCTTATTTTACAGGTCCTTTCTCCAAGCAGCTCTTCTAGGGCAAAGTAGACTATGGACGAGGAAACAGTATACAAAACTAGCAGCCCAGTCAGCTCCTTTCCTTCATGTGCTCTCCTCTTCCACTTCAAACAACAACCCCCAACCCAAAGCTCACATGCAGATAATATTCTCTGCTTACAGAAGGCAACCATCAGAAAGAAGCAATTAAGGTTAAATCAGATTTTTCACCTTGCCACTTGTAGAATGCTGTTTGAAATTACTCTGAGGTCTAGAAACTGCACAAATGTTGGAATTTGCATTTAAAATGGGGGGAGTCTTCTTCCGTATCTACCTGTGCCCATGGAAGAAATTATTTTACTTATCATTGGCCAGTAAAGCAGTTTGTGCCAACATTTCTCAACTCACTGTTCCAAGAAAAGCTTAAACAATTTGCTGTGAAAGAAACCTCTGTAATTAGCCTAAAGGTGTCCACTTACAAAGCTGCACCAGTGTAAGTAGCTCAGCACAGCATCACACCTTTAATTAAAAAGGTGCAACTTCACACATCGGCAAGACCACGGGTTCTTCCCTACATAGACAAGCCCTAAAGATCCAAAACGCCGCAGCACGGAGAGTGCAAGGCCGCTGACCCCCGCGGGACGCACGCAGGGTTTTCCTCTGGGGGCTGTTTGTGGGAACAGGGCCCGTGCTCTCACCTTGTGAAACCAGAGAGCGACCTGCCGCACCGCCATCCGCCCGGAGAGCTGTCCGTTATTTTTATGCAGGTCTCACATTGTATCCTTGTTCGCTTTGATCCTGATCATCACAGGAGCTGGACCAGATCCTAAGTTAACTGAATGACCAGAAATGTTTCATTTCCTACAAACGGTTATTTACCATCTGCATGTTTTCACGTCTGGAAACCAGCAGCAGAAAGAAAAATCAGCAAGCGGGTGAAATGAGCACAAGTCAGGCTTTGCTTTTGCAGTTGCTGAAGGTGTTTATTCCCGCTGGCTCGTTTCAGTAAAGCGCCTAGCCGCCTGTCTCACGGGCGAGGTTCTCTCTGCTTGCCACGGGGCTGTCGGCGGGCGAGAGGATCTGCTGCCGCCTTTGTGGCGATGTGTTTGGGAGCTTCCTGAAGGGGAAACGGACGGCAAAGTCTCACAGCTGAAGCAGATGACTCTATTCTCAGGGTTTTTTTCACCTGAAACCTGACAATACAGAGAAAATATATCACCACACCCACCCCCTCCCCCCCAAAAAAAAACAAACAGAAGGAAAACAAAAAGAAAAAAAACTCTCTAAAGGGCTGAGCAACGGCAGCATGTGTCAAGGGAACAGAAAGCTCAGAGGAAGAGGCGGAGGATGGATGTCCTAGCTTACGGAAAGCATGGACTCTCTTCAAGGCGCTCATACAAACATTTTGCCTTTTACCTTATTGCTTTTATTTTTGTACAGACTCTGCATTACCACCTGCTGCATGTATTATGGCCTGGTGAAAACGTCAAGACATCAAGGCATTTTGAAGGAATCACCAAACCCCTATTGGCCCCTGAAGTTTTATAATGTATAGGATAAGGTAGTCGCGTTAAAGATTCACGTTCCGGAGCACCAGCCTTGCAGAGAAACATACAGAGGCGGTCCAGGTTGCAACAGAAGGCTGGAGCACTGCACAGACACACCTGTAAGGACTTCCTTAAGCCTTCCCTAAATAAGAAATGACAGCATGTGGGTAGAATTACACATTAAATGCTCAAGAGATTGTTACCAGCAGCTTTCTTCTTCCTATATATTTTGCTTGCTTATTTTGGGCAGGAAATAATCATCACAAAAGAGTGAAGCTAAACAACTACTATTGAGCAATGGCCTGAAGAGAGAGGTTTTATGAGGGGGTGCGTGTACGTATGTGTGTATGCATATACACGTACCCATACCTGTGTGTATGTATGTACCAGAAAGACATTTTGGTCTAGGGCAGCACAGGAGAAAGAGCAACAGCTAGAGGGGGAAAAGAGCAAAACTGGTGGAAGGGTGAAAACTCAAAGAGTAAATTATAACCTGAGCACGGCAGCCGGGAGACCAGACCGGGGCAGATATGGACACTGTCTTGAAGGTGCAGACAAAGTTTTAACTGACATGAAAATTGTGCTTTGTGGGAGAACAGTCAACACGTTTTGAACAGCAAGCTTTGCCTAACCCTGAAAAGCCCAGACAAATTTTTTTTTTTTTTGGTGCCAGCTGACTGAGATGAATCGTAGAGCAGAAGTAAGGTTAGGTATGGGAAAAAAACGAAAGTATTTTAAGCTGCCCACAAAATATTTTCTACGCGTGTAAGTAACTGAAATGTCCACCTGGAGCCAGCAGGATTTTCGGCCCGTGGTTTCGGCGGGTGCTACAGCGGGCGCTGTGTCCCGTCAGCTCCTCCGGCAGAGCACCGGAGCCTTCGGACGGCGCGGGCTGGCCTCCGTCCGGGGAGCTGTGGGGAGGGGAGAGACCCGCGGGGATTTTATCAAGTTCTGTGGTTTTGCACTCGTCTACTCCTCGCCGGGTGACTCGAGACCGGGATGGAAAGGCTGCGCGCTGCAGGTCGGCGGTGCTGAGCGGCCGCCCCGCGACGGGGCAAAGCAGCTCCGGGCTCGTCTCTCACCGGCACTAGACGCCGGCTCCCGCAGCCCGGGCGCCCGCCGCGCTCCCCTTTTGTTCAAAAGCGCAAAAAGCCCCGTGACGGCGGCGGAGCCGAGCGCCCCGGAGGAGCCCGGCGCCCGCTCCCCAGCTCGGCTCCGGCCGCCGGCCCCGCGGCGCCGCCATCCCGCGGCGGGACCGGGACCGGGCTTTGACGTCACGCCGTGGCCCCGCCCCCGGCGTCCCCGCCCCGCCGGGCCAATGGGCTCGGCGCGGCTGCGCGCGGCGCGGACGGCGGCGGGATGGCCGCGGCGGGCGGCGGCTGAGCGCGGGGCAGGGGCGGCGCGGCGGGGCGCGTAAAGCGGCGGGACCGCGCTGCGGCCCGTCCGGCCTCGGGGAGGAGCCGAGCGTGGCGCTGCCGCCGGCCAGGATGGACGAGTCCGCCGTGGGCGCCGCGGACGGCTGCGGGGCGTGCGAGGTGAGGGGCGCTCGGGGCGCCGCGGAGCGGGGCTGCGCGGAGCGGCGGGGCGCGCGTGGGGTTCGCGGTGTTTCCGCTGCGCGCGTCCCCGTGCGGGGCCGAGGGGACCCCCGTCCCCCATCTCCCGCGGGGGTCCCTCAGCCCCGCGGCGGCGGGCGCGCAGGTGGCGCGGGCGGGTGTGAGCGGACCCTGCGCTGGGGGGACATCGCCGGTGCCGGGCAGGGCCGGGACCCCCCACCCGCGCTCCGGGGGTCGCGGCGCGTCCCCGCGGTCGGCGTGGGACGTTGGAAGTTGTTGCGCCGCTCCCCGCGCGCTGACAGCGCTTCGGAAACTTTCGGCGGCGCGCCCGCCGGCTAAAATTAACGAATTCGCCGGTTTACGCGTTCTTCTTCCGCGAGGCGAGCGGACAGCGGCAGGGCTTTCTGCAAGAAGTCTGCAGCCGGAGGGCGTCCGCGCCGGGTTGAAAAGTGACTCAGGTGTCTGATGTTGCAGCCGCGCGTCGTGGGATCGCGGCAGGGACGCGGCTGGCGCCCCTCGGAAAGGGAGATGCTGTCCCGCATCCCGGCGGGACGCGCTCCCGGGGCTGGGACCGAAGCGACGAGGAGCTTAAAGCTCCCTGTTTGGGGTGTTTGGGATCGCGCCGGGGATGCGGCGGAGGCTGCGCGGGCTGAGAGCGGGCGCTCCGCGCGTCGGAGTGCATGGCAAGTCGGGAGCTGTGCCACTGCGACGAGACTGCTTTCTCTAACGGCAGGTAGATGCATCTTGGCAGAGGTTTAATTGTTTCTGATTTATGAAACAACTTGGGTAAATTATTTACTGGTGTTTGGGGTTTTTTTTTCCCCCCTAAACCAGGATCAATTTCCAAGTTAACATAATTTGCATGAAAAATGAGTAACACGTGCCCGGTCATCAGAATACTGCAAACCGAATTAAGAGCTACTTGTGGTAATTACGATCCATAACTGAAGTTCTTTTCCCTAATTCCACTATTTCTTCTTCTCCCTAACTGTGAATGAGCCTCCCTGCAGGTCTGCTTTCCATAACCCGCTCCTCCCGGAGTTTGAACGTGCTGTTTGAGCAGTGACAAGCGGAGGAATAATGGAACGTAAAAAACTTCAAGTGTCGTTATTCTAGCCTCTGGAATTTCTGTGTTTAGAAGGGGTTGTCTTTTAAACTGTTGAACCAAATCACGTTTCTAACTTCTGCGCTGGCAGAAACACCTCTCGTGGCACTCTTTGGGAAGTGATCCTCAGAGTTATCTTACTGCAGACGCTTTTTGGTTTGTTTTGTTAATATGTGACAAGAATATCAGCATCGGGGGAAGGAATGAGGGAGGGAGCGAGGAGAAAGTCTCTCCTGTCTCCGTTTTCAATAGGTCCGGCTGTGATCGGCATCCTGGCACATCTGTCCGGTGCCGGGGGAGGACAGGGTTGATGCTCTGTAGCCGATGATCCCTTCCCTCTCTCTAGTTTAGCACTCAGCTGCCTTGCTGACTCGTTTCAGTTCTGATTGTGCAACTGAAAAATTTGGGGCGAAGGCTTAAAATCAGCATTGCTGAGAACTGGGGAATGCGATGAAGGGAATTCAGGGAAGGTAACCTACAGCTCTGCTGGTGCCTCTGCCCGGTGTGGGGAGATCTTATCTGTGTAACACAAGTAATACCACAGAAAGCGCGTGGAGGTGAGAAATCCGGATAACCCTCTGATGACCTGCTTATCCCATCACCTGTAGAACCCAGGCAGCCTGTAATCAGGCTCTGTATACTTAATTGCTTAATGTTCAAATTTAAACAGTCTGCATAAAGAACAAGGCACCTGGTCTGTGCTGTTACCTCTGATAACTGTCACACCAGCTAAGAAAACCCTTAAAGGAAACTCATATGACTCCTAAATTCTTACTGTAGCTTCACCTCCACCTTCAGAAATACAGAATACTGATTGTACCTCTTTGGCAGGACTGATCTCTCAGTGTAGGTGAGGACAAATCCTGATTCCCTGCTCACTAGATACGCTCCATCATCATGACCTGGGGTTGACAGGATTCAGATGATGCAGGACATCCTTGCCTAGATTTCCTTTGGCAATATTGAGCAGCATGCTTTAAGATCCTGAAGCATCACCTGTGGCAGTATTAATTTAAAGCACAGCTGACTGTTTTTAAATCAGGTTCTGTTTAGTAGGGAGTAACACTCTGGCTTTAGCTCGGTTAAGTGCTGTGTGTTGCTCTCAGAGGCCAGAGCTGCAGCCTCTCTGCCGGAGGGCTCACCCTGGGGCAGGATCTATGTCCCCTAGGCAGGCAGGACATCTGGGGTCCTGCCCGAAAAGCAAGGCTGAGGGGTCCCTGCTCACGTTGGGCAGAGCCATGCCCACTGGTGGGATGCGCTCTGGGGCTCAGCTGCTCTGGCATCTCGCAGCTCCCGGACGTGGCTTTGCTGGCCCTGGTACATCCATCCCTTGTATTGCCCTCTGGGACTTTTTGGAACCAATTTATTTAGTTGTGGTGTTCTTCTATTTCTTTTTACGTGCTGGTGCGGTGCTGGATGGAGAAGCACGAGAGCTCACAGGGCGGGAGTGTGCAGAGAGCACGTGGCCAGAATAAGTGGTGTGAGCAGAATCTCCATTTCTCAGCTAACTGATTAGAGGAGCTCAAGTTATAGTGTGAAGCTCTACCCTCTGCACAGCAACTTAGCCTAGCAAAAAAAAACAACCAACCCCAAATCACTTTTTTTTTATTGCTTAGCTCTATAGCTGGCTTTCTCTATGATCCTCAGAAGCAGTATAAAGAGAACAGGCTAAGGAGAAATGGAGTTGTTTTACCTTGGTACACCCGGAGCCTCTCATCTGGCTTGGCTACAGCACAATAATTTCACTCTTGCTGGTGGTGGCCGGACCTCATCTGGAGCGGATCAGGGACCGCTGCGCTGACTAGTGTCTGCGAGCAGTGGGGACTTCAGCTGGTGTGGCTTTTTGCAGGATGCCCGTCCATGTACAGTCGTGTTTCAGCTGTGCTTCTCCAGGTAAAAGCAGCTGGAGGTGTGTATTTTATTCCACATGCTGTTAAAGCAAAAGTTTTGGCCTGTAAAATCTGAGCTTTTCAAACCAAAGGATAATGGTGACCCTTGGGAGTCTGTTTTGCATTTAAGTCTTCATTCTTCAAACAGTCTTTGGGATGTCCCAGCTGCAGAGCGGCTGAGTCAGTAAGCATGCAAAACGCGATCTTTGCCTGATATTCCCCCTCTCCAGGCAACTGAAATGGAGTCACAGGGCCCTGCCATTTTTCATTTACTGGGGTTGAATTCCCCCATGGCTTGTAGCTGCCTCAGACAGCCAGGGTCTGGGCTGGGGGTTAGAAAACTCATTTGTTTGAAAGGTTTGGCTGTTCAGGGAGCTCTGGCAGCGTCCTGTGGGGAATGAGGATGTGCTGCTGCTCACAGGTGGGGCAGGTGTCTTAGGTTTTGCTTTTCTGCTTTCAAGGTTGGCTCTAAGGCGCACACCTTTTTCGCCTTTTCAAAATTTGCATGTCCCCACAGATGTGCTGGATTTGGATTAAGGGGTGTGAGGATGGGCTCTGGCACCTGTGGTGGGGAGATGCTACCCTAGATGAGCAGCTGGGGAGTCAACAATGTGGGACTTGGCTGAAGGGGGAGCTGGAGGTGATGGCACAAGCAAACTGGGAAGATAAGCCCTGGGAAAAGAGAAAAGCAGGCTGGAGTTAACTGGGAATGATGGAGGAGATGGGGAGCAAGAACAGTTAGGAGCTGTGGGTGGGCAGCTAAGGTCTGAGGGCAGCTCCCATGTCCCAGGGAAGGGGATGGGGTGAAGTGAGCTAGCAGGGACCAAAAGCTGGGCTGGAAGAGGTTGAGCGACGAGACTGAAGATCCTCCCAGAACAGAAGTGTGCAGGAGAGGCTGGCTCCTGCAGGACGCTTCCAGAGCAGCGCAGCTGGGAGAGCCCAAGTCCTTCTATTTTGCCATCAGCACATAAATGAAAATCGTCACCAGCGCGTTTCCTACCCGTATCCAGACTGCACGTGGGTGGTGGTCACTTCGGTGCAAAAGAAGGGACATGCCTATGTGACACCTCTGTGGTTTTGCCTCCAGGTTGCCTGCGGGACAGTTGATAAGTTGTGTGTCTATTTTCATGTGATTATTGAGACCTGAGATTGCAGGTATGCTAATGGAACTGATAGTGCGGAAATAATCAATTTGAGCAACACAAATATTCACTACAAATGCATTTTCATCAACTACTGGTTGACTGCAAGCTGTTCTGAACCTGTGTTCTTATGTCAGCAGGGCCTGGGTGACCTGGCTCTGCTTGTTTTTGTGTTGCCACTAACTTCTGAGTCTGTTTTCACACAAATCTGTTACCGGGGAAAAAAGCCTTAATGCCTACAGTTTTTCTGGGGAGGCTGGGTGGTAAGCTGTAGTTCTTCCAGTGGTATTGATGCATTACCTTCCTGCAGAATTTCTACCTCTTTCAGTGCACAGGACTGCCCTCGTTGAACCAGGGGTCAGCTATGAAGTCACTTAAGACGGGTATCCTGTTTCAGGTGCCAGAAGATTGTGGCTGATGAGACATAGGGCTGCAGGAAAAGCTTAAACTCTGTCCTAGCAAACGTGACAATTTGATTGTGATTCCTTCCCTGCACAGGTGATACTAGAGACACAGCTGAACATCCAGAGTGAAATTTTGAGATGGCTTGAACTGGATTTGAGGTTTCATGACTGTTGAAAGGGGAAGGTCCTGTTCCACTTCTTTTCATTGGAGAAAACTACCCATCTGACTTTTATTTTTGGAATGTCTTCAAGGTTAGCAAGTTGGATGAGGTTATAGAAGAGGCCCATGAGTGCTGGAGGGAACAGGTAGAGAAAGGAGCTGGACCTTCCTCTTTCGGGCACTGTGGGCTGTTCAGCAAGAATACAACTTTTTTTTCCAATACAGCTAAGTAGCTGTATTGGAATAATAATAATAATAATAATGATGATTTGTCAGCTTCCCTAGCAAGGTCAGTCCCACCTTCTGAGCCAACACCTCTCCCGCTTTCCCCCTCCTGAGGCTGCTCCCGTCTGGCCCCAGGGCTGTGGCTCCAGGAGGAGGGTCGAGCTGGTGAGAGGCACCAGGGAGGCTCGTTCCCCTCTGCACCTGCGCGCTGCTTCTCCTTACCCGGTCACGGTGCCAGCGCTGGCAGTCTGGTTTTGGCACTGCCCCTGGTGCAGGCTGCCACTGCTGTGCACTGGTCGTGGGTATGGGGAAAGGAGCCAGGAGCTACAGGTGAGTATATCGAGTGCCAGCGAGCCTCAGTGGAAACCAGAACGTGGATTTTTCACATCAAAACTAGCAGGTAACACAGATCATAACCATCTCTTTGTTCCTGCTTGTAAAACGATGGTAATGCCCACTTACGGTGAGCAGGAGGATAATCTGTACAGTATTCTTGTATCTGTACAGATATCTGTACAGTACTCTTGGTGTAAAGATGAGGGCTGGGTCTCTCAGGTTTGTGTAGTAACCAAGACGTGGAGCCCTGTGCCAAGGATTTCTCAGTGTTTTGTGTTTTCCTGCTGAAGGAGTGCTGTCCAGGTCCTGTGAAGACACTGTATACTTAAAAAACCCACACAAAACAAATTCAAAACTAATCCCACTGCTTTCCCAAAGGAGGCTGCATTCCCATATCCACGTATCAAATGTCTTTGCCACCACACAAGGGGTTGTTTCCATCCGTGATACATCTGGAGGTCCGAGGCGGTGATCCGAACTTTGTTAAGCCCAGCCCAAAATGGACTTTGTCAGCGCAGGTCGTCTTTCCTTCCAAATGCCTTTTCGTCTCCTTCCGAGGAGCCCTTGCTGATACAGGGCCGTGCTCTGAATTGACAAATAACTTTTCTGGGCTCAGTGGGTGGCTGTAAGCCCCAAGGCAGGGAAGAAGAGAAGATGCTGAAAGGAGGAGGAGGGGGGAAACCCTTAGGATGGCCCTGCCAGAGAGCATCAGTATCTTATTCTAGTCTCCTCCTATGTAATACACATCTCTTTAAAAATTATCGAAGCTTTTGAAAAATTTTATTATACATCACAATCTCTAATGTGCTGATACAAGGGGCATCTGCTGCTCACTCTGAGTCAATGTGCCTGAAAAACAGTAGATAATTAGCTCCATGCACAAGGGTGGTGCCTTATAAATACCCAAGTTATTTGTGGTGTGCCATGTGTGTGTGATCTCGAGTCTTGTGAGCAGATGCAGTCCCTGCCCAAAGACTATTAAGCAGAATAGTGGAGAAGAACAGTGGTTAGCTCTTGAGCTTTTGCCCCCCACGTTAGAGATTTAAGACCTGTCGCAGCTCCTCTAGCTACTTTTTTTTAACCAGTCCTGTGTATGAGAACGTATTCCTTATCTTAAATAAAATCTTCAGATGCAAATAAAGAGTTATTAAAATTACTTAGGTGAAGTGTTCCTGGAGCTGTTTTGTAGCTTGGTTTTCAGCTGGGTTGACACCTTATCAAGGAGATGGGCACATTGCTTCAGTGGGTTCAGGTATTAACAGTTCCTCCAGGGTCACTTCCTTGGATTAACTAGGTGTGACTCTGGAGTTTATGCCCCAGATGTGGGATCATAGAGTTTTTAAGTCTGTTCCAGACACTTTGGACAGAACTGGTCAAGCTGGTGAGTGGATTGGGAAAACGGGTCAGCTCACAGGTTAGGTGAGAGGCGACGCTGCGCAGATTGGCACCGGAGGAACGATGTGCAGAAATGGGTCTGGCTGAGTGGTGGCTCTTCTGGGTGGAAGCGGTTCCACCTCTGAATTCCTGGGTGCCAGTCCTGGGGTCAGTTTCACTTCTCAAAGCTTGGATGTGATAGTAATTTTTTTCAGGTGAATTGGGGAGTGGTGCTGAGGAGCTCCAGATCCCAATAGGGATTGGTGACAAAAACGGTGGAATATGCTTTTCACCATAGGTAGAGTAACATATAGGGGGAAAAAATAAGCTCTGCATGACATGAAACTTGAAATGGGTAGTTGCAACTGCAGAATGAGAGATTGTGGAGTCACTGTTCCCAGGCCTTGGAAATCATTTGTCCAGTGTGCACCGTCATCAGCCAGAAGAGCCGGGCAGCACCTGAGAGGGTGGGGAGGGTCTGTGCAGACCCTTGGGCACCCACATTTCGAGCCCTCCGTGCAATCCTGGTTCGTGAGGGAGATGTCAGGGAGGAGAACTGTCCTCTGCTTGCGAGAGACCGTGGAGGTTGGGGCTCCACACCAGGAGTGACGGATACGGGGTCGCAGCTTGGGAAATTGTGGGTGATGTGATGGTAGAGCTGATACTGCCTGTGTCCCGCAATACTGGAGCGAGGGGGCAGCTGATGGGACCAGCAGATCAAAGTAAAGCTGGTGGATCTGCTCACGCGTGGGATGGTGGTCTTCTGCACCTGGCTGCCACAGGAGGCTGGGGTTAGGCAGTATTGGGGAGTTTGGGCGGGGGCTAGAGTAATCCATGGGTGGCAGAAGGGGGCTAATGAGGGACACACCCTCTTAGCACTCCTAATGAGGGCAGGTGGTGGGGAAGTACGAGGGGAATGGGCGTGGGAAAGTGGTGGGACTCCTGGTCTCAAGCAGAGAGATGCTTCTCCAAAACTTCATCATCTTTGCTGCGGGAGAAGAAACGCAGGAAAACTGGGTGATCCCGGGGGAGCAGAGGGAAGGGGGTTTGGAGAAGAGTTCGTGCATCCGTGCTGAAGCCAGAGCTCCGTGTGGTGGTTGTTCAGAGCAGTCAGCTTGTCAGACACAGTGGGGTTACAGAAGGTTTGGCTGGAGGGCCAGTGTCCCCTGCCCTGCTCCCTGCTGCTCCAGACCACCTGCCAGCAGTTAGGTGGGACCTTTCTGCTTGATGCCCTGCTAAATTCAGATTATTATTTTTTTGAATGACGTTTCCCCACGCGGAAGCAGGGGAGGTGGCTGGTTACACCAGCACTGTTTCTCCAGCTCAGAAACCAGCTTGCGTCAGATTCTGTGAGCTGCTGCGAGGAGGTGGTGGCAGCTGCGTGGTCCTACACAATCATTGCCTCACGTGTCTGTCTCGGTGTTTTATGAATTGCCTTCGTACGCTATTTTCTGTGTGGGGCATTAAAGTTCTTTCTAGAAAACCTCGGACAAGGGTTAGGATTCATAACTGTGCGCCAGACTTTGCTTATGTAACCTACCACATTTTTTTAAGTGAGTTTACTTGTACCTATCAGCTCAGCTAGCACATACGTTAGTAATCTCAAACTCATCCCGCTTCTAAAACTTTCTGGCTTGAAGTTGGAAGGTTTATGGAGCAGACAAATTTGCAGCAAGCCATTTCAGGGCTTAAGGTTGTGTGTGGCGTTGGCTGCAGCGTAACTGGAGATAACGTATAAGCCTCTGATCGTGGAAAAACAAGCGTAGTCATTTTTAAAGACCCCACCGTCAATTTGTGTGGGAACTTCAGCTCTCCAATGGTGTTATTTCTGCCTGCGTCCCTCTCCAGGATTTTGCAGTGTCGGGTGATGCTCACAGGTGATGCTGAGCACCGGTGATGCTCCCTGCCTGCCCTCCACTGGCTCCAGCGCTCGCTGCACCCCTGTGAGCAGTATCTGCTCATCGCCCAGCCCAGCGCCGGGAGCTTTCTGCTGGAGGAGTGAGATGGGTTTTGTCGCGGAAGGGTGATACAAGTGCGAGTGAAGGAGGCAGAGCCTGTGCCTGGAGGGCGGAAAGGGCAGGAGTCGGTTATAACTGGTTTTTTTGGCGATGCCAAATCCTGAACGGCACCTGTTAAGTCCATAAGCACTTGCTTTTGCTGGAATAGAGTCTGTATTTGTTAGGGTTTCATCCTTTGCTGCAACTTGTTTGGTGTAAGTGTTTGCAGTGGGTTGGCAAACTCCCTGTAGCACCCTGTGGACAAAGCAAATAAAGCTGGTCAGCATGGCTGCCCTATGTTTCTGTGTCCAGCAGCATGATTTTAGGGTTCAGTAAAGCTGAGCAAAGTCAGCATCGCTGGTAAAATGGGATATTCTTATCAGTGGGCTCCTGCGGGCACTGGTGGGGTTGCTGTGTCAAGGGGCAGGTCTGACCAGAAGCCAGCTTGTGACAGAGAAAAGTAGTTTCCAACTAGCAGGCTCCTTGATTTTTTTTTTTATTCCCCCCCCCCCCGCCCAACATTTGCAAGTCTTCATGGACTGCAGTGTCCACACAGAAGCGGTGCAGGTCACTTCCATCCTCGCAGGTCAGGAACAGGCTGCGCTCGGTGCTGTGAAATTACAGAGACAAGGCGCAGGTGGCTTTTGTTATTTTTGGCCTTATTGCGCATTTCCCTTGGCAGACAGGTAGCTGAAGGACTGAGGATTGTTTGGGGGAGCTCAGAAGTTTTTTGGAGGCAGTTTGGCTGCACTGAAACTCTTTTCTGTCTTTAAGACATGTGCTAGCTGAGTCCAGTTAGCTCAAGTGTATGAGAGCAGGAGAGGGGTGCTGTTCCCTGCCTCCCGGAGAGCGGCCGGGCTGTCCGCCTGACGGGGAGCAGCACGGAAGGTGCGGAGGTGGGAGGTTGGTTTGCCAGTGCTCGGGGCAGTAGTGCTGCGTGCGTGGGGGAGTGGGCAAAGAGCAGGTCACCTGTGACAGCGGGGAGCGGCGGGGGGCCCTGACGAGGAGAGCGCCGTTATCGAGACCTTGTGAGTAGGGAGATTGTCTGTGTTAATCACGCAACTCGAGCTGATACCCAGAGCTCAGGTACATGTGAAAATGGTGGCACTGAATCGTCTCTTCTGAGACTAAGCCAGTCCCAGTCTGTAAAGCGACCTTTCCTTTTTTTGTCCCCTTTTTCACCCCTCTTTTTTGGGGGGGGAGGGGGAAAGCAGGCCGTTTTGGACCACCACATCCTAATGGTGCTTTGGGCAAAGGAGCGGTTGGTTTTCCTTTCCCTGCCAGCAAATACCACTGTACAACTTCCAGCATCTTCTTGGGTGCCCCAAGTGTCTCTGCTGGGCACGACAAAGCACCAGCACGCGGCCGCTCGGCTCAGAGCGCAGGAGACCCGGGTGTTGCCTAATGATGCTTAACGACCTGGCTCAGGGAAAAACAACACGGCGGCCAACCCCAGGCCGCTCGGTCCATCTGCACACAGACATCGATGTGATGGATGGCAAATGGCGTTTATTATTGTAAAACACCGCTTTTTATACCCTGGGTTTATGACGTCACATCCGTCTGCCTACGTTTTATCTTCCCGTACGACACAATATCTTCCGAGCGCCAGACCCTAACTCCCACATTTCCCCCCTCCCATGCTATTTTAATGATATGACAATACCTGTCAAATTTATTGGAAGGTTATATTGATTAGGAATTAGATAAACCTTAAAAAACACAGCGTACCTAAAAAAAATGTTTCATAAAGGCTGGAATTATATAGCAGCTGCAATCATTGATAAAAAGGTAAACTAAATGTATTATTTGTGATTAAAATATAAAATAGTGCACTTAGTCAATACGAATGCTAACATTCAGGCCCGCAATTGCTAGGGAACCCTGGGTGCAGCGAGAATCAGAGTGCCCTTCCTCACAAACCGGAAACCCTACGTGATGCGTCCATCTGTAGGAGAGGCATCCAACATCGCTGCAAGCAGGTCCTGCTCTGAAATCAACAGGCCAAAATGACTGGCAAATTCCTTTAAGCGGGAACATCTGATTCTAAATCTCCTGTTGGGTTCTACCCAGAGTCTGGCCAGCACTCTGGGGGAAGACCAAGGGAGTTTCTAAAGGTAAAATATTTAAAGTTCTTTGTTATTAACATAAAAATATGTAAATATAAAAATAAAGCATACACATAAAATATTAAGTCTATAGATAATACTTAGACTATCAGACTTAAAATGACAGACTAAGGAGGTAATATATTGAGTGCCGAGTGACCATGCTTTAGAGCATTTGCTGGTGATCGATAAACAGAATGTTAACCTTTTCTCAGTGGCTTTTCACAAACGACACTGACTTATTCAATATGCAAGGCCCAAAAATTAGTACCAACAGTATTGTGAGTGGGCCGATCAGAGCGGAAAAAAGGATGGTTAGCCATGGAGACTGTCTGAACCAAGAGCCAAACCATTCTTGTAGGGCTTCTCTTTCCCTTTTTCTTTGGGCTTGCTGATCTCTCAATTCAGCCATGGTGTCCTGTACGATTCCTGTGTGGGCTGCATAAAAACAACATTCTTGCCCTAATGCGGCACAAAAACCTCCTTGATATAACAGTAGAAGGTTTAACCCTTGCCTATTCTGCAAACGACCTTCGAAAGGAAAGAGACTTTTTCCAAAAAGGAGATAGATTTTTCAGTTCTTTGCGGGTCCTCGTCTATGGTCATTTGTAGCTGGGATAACCCCTGGCGCTGGGTTGCGAGGGCCGAAACTCCCGTGGCTGTGCCGACCGCTCTTAGCCCGAGCAGCGTTGCAATGGTGATGCCTGTTAGTACTGCTCTTTTATCAATCCGGTGAGGTTCTTCGAAATAGTGATACGGTCTTCTTCTGGGTGATATAGGACCTTAGGAACAACTAGAACTTGGACACAAAAGTTGGCAGAATTATCAAAGAGAACAAGGGACACACGGGGTTACTCCTGACTTGTGGCAGACCCACATTGCGGGTGTAGGCGGGATTGCCCATTTGTAGGCTCTGTTGACCCTAACAGTGTTCGCACGAACAAAACTACCCCAGTTTGCCAGAGAGGTATTGCCCAGACATACGCCCTGGCCTTTGACCTGGTTCAGGGTGATCCCTCTCCGTGGTGTGTCCCACCTGCATTGAGTTGGATTATTGTCTGGCGAATAGTAAAAGGAGGCATTGAGGGCGACGCCCTCATAAAAGGGCGGATTCATATCGTAGCACAGCCAGCAGGAGCTCGTGAGGTCTGGATCTGACTGGTTCAATGACAAAAGGTAGCATTCAGTACATTAAGGAACGGCTTATCAGGTAAGCGGTAAGGGCCCACCTTGGGTTTGCTTGGAGGGGTTATCTGCTTAGCTACTAGGGGGGTAGTCAAGATAGGGATGGATAATGGCAAGCTTTCTCTTCCTTGCTTGACGTCATTGCCACTTTTGGCTATGACATTGGGGGCGATTGCTGTGCTGCTTTGTATTTCCCGTTTTCTGATAAAAAACAAGCTCCCCCTGTCCGTACTAGATTCATAGTGTCTGACGCCCCAAGTTTTCCCAGTCATCCATCTCAGATCATCCTCATTGGTGACATTGAACCTAAGGTACAGACACCAATTCTTGATTTTCCCATGGGTTGCTGCTAGCCCTGGTCTTAAGGGGTCTTTTAGAGGAATGACACACCCGTAAGGTCCTGGTTGTACTTTCAAATATTTGTCTGGTCCTGCCCCTGGTGCCCAATCTGAGGCAATTGTCTCACATCCCCAGTGGGAACAGTAATACTGATTGGGGGCGTTACAGTAAGGCCTGCCGGGGTTAGAGCCGGGACACATGTAATAGCTCGATGTGTGTAAACAGGACTCTACTGGGGCTAAGTCGCAGAGTTTTACCTGGAAGCTAGGGGGCCCCGAAGTGATGATTGTTTGCAGTATCTCTTGATCCCATCTCGTTAATACCCATTCCCACGGCTGGTGTTTATACAAGCCATAAGATACTATGAACCCTAAAAGCAAAATTAAACAGAAACATCGCAGCAGCAAAATTACACAAAAACATTGCAGCAGCCCTTTGCGGGGGCGTCTCAGCTGATGCTCGGGTTCTGGTGAAGCAGAACTATCCTTTGTAGTCAGGGTAATCTCCAACTCGCTCTCCTCTCTCGCCACAGGAGCATATGGGTTATGGGGGCACCCGATGGTTAGGTCCTGCGAATAAAAACTTATAGTTCTCATCAGTTTCATCCTAGAGGTCAGGTTTAATAGACTTAAGAGGGCACCATTTAATTTCACCATCTTTTTAACTGCAGCATACTCCTGTCCTGTTAAAATTAGCCTCCACCCCTGTTCCCATTTTCCCAGTTCATTTCTGATTGTGGCCGGTGGACCTTCTTCTAATGCTCGAGTGGTCCAGTATTTTTGGGCGGGGCTATGCGCCTCTTCTCTGGGGAATTGGTTTAACGTTAGCAGGGCAGTTGCCAAAAGACGTACTTGGTCTTCTGATGGAATGGCATTGGTAAAGCCTTCTGTCTTTGCTAATATTTCTAATTTCGATTTCAGAGATTCATGTAGTTGACGGGCCTCCCTTAGCGTCCGTAATTCTTTTGCAGCAGTGTCAGCTTTATCATCACCAATTTGGAAGTACCTTTTAACAGAACCATGACTGTTGACATGGAGAACTGAAAAGGTGCCTTTCTTGGCGGAGAGTGCCTCTTTGAGCATTAGCGCTGCTGTGGATGTTGTCACGCCAGGGCCTGACATGGCTAGGCAAAGTTTAGCTGCAGACATGGAGTCAGTCACTATATTGAGGTGTTCCATTGGGAACAGCCCGCATGCTAGTACTATAGCTGCTGCTTCTAGCTGTTGAACTGAAAGCTCATAATTGGCTGTTTTGATACGGTGCCATTCGTCTCCTGATTGCCACACTGCTACGGCAGTCGATGGCGTTGAAGATGCATCTGTAAAGACTGTTGGTCCTTCCTGAGGTCGGTCCATGACCTTAGATGGGGGGTCAACATGTACAACTGCCAACGTTTGAGTCCAGGGAGGTTTTGTGGCGTACCGGATTTCTCCACCAAATCCAGTCAGGGCTATAGCTAAATTCTCTGATGTCATCACTGACTGCGTTGAGAGCTGCTTACGGAAGGGTAGGTATATTCTGGCGGGCTCGATGCTCAAGTGTCTTAGGGCAAGTTTTCTGCCTTTCATGATGAAATTACCAATGCACTCGATCCCTGGAGAGAAAGCACGTGATGGTTTTCCCAGGGCTATCCATTGTATTGGTTGGGCTTCTTCAGGGGAGCCCTGAGCTAGTGCTCCTACTCCTCCTCCTGACATGAAATGTACGTACAGATCAAGTGGTACATTCGGGTCCCATCTGGCGAGCGTGCTTGACGATACCTGCTGTTTGATGAAATCAAGAGAGTTCACTGCTTCTGTCGTCAGAGCTTTTTTCTCCCGTGGGTTTTTTCCTTTTAGAAGACCGTACAGGGGGGCCATGATTTCAGGGGGAATTAGGACAATATTGCGGAGCCATTGTGAAGACCCTACCAGCTGTTGCATATCATAAAGTGTTTCAATGTGCCGACAGATTTTTACCTGAGGAGGGGTTATATAAGAACCTGTAATTCATACTCCTAAAAAGCTTACACGTGGTCCTTTCTTAATTTTCACGCTCACAATTTTGAACCCGTTTGCTTTCAGGGTTTCTGAAATTGTTGACACCAAGTGGCCCACCTGATTTTCTGACGGCGCAGCGATCAAGATATCGTCCATGTATTGAATGATGGTTGCAGTTGGGGCTGTGGCGCAGGTTGAGCTATAATAAATTGAGCCATAAAATTGGTCGCTTCTTGAGGGGGGAGTGGGTTCGGGAGTGCTTCGCTCCATCCAGGGTTGGAAAATTTCTTTGGTCGCTGAATTGCATTGTTGATGTATGCATTCTGTTACAACTGGGCCTTTTGCCTCTGCAGGTAATGTTGAAGAGTCGATCGCTGCCTGGAGCCGGTCTATGAACTGTGTAAAGCTCTCACTTTCATTTTGTTTCATAGTAGACCAAGAGGACGGCTTTGCAACGACCCTACAAGCTATGCAAATGGCGTCTCTGGCCGCACGAGTAGTTGCCATAATTTCCTGGGCTCGTAGGCCTTGAGCTTGCACTTGAGGGGTAATTATCGCTGGATCTGTGCCCATCAGACGTTGCAAGCTAGATCCATGCAAGGGATGGTCTGCCCCCGCTACTTGAGCCAATAATCTTCTACAAATATCCTCCCATTCTTGTTTAAAAACAATCATCCCTGCTCCGTCAAAGATTAGTCTACAAGTTTGTATTATGTCAAACGGGAGCATGTCGTCTCCCCCCAAAACACCATCAGTAAGGGTGGAGACTAAGGCGGAATCGAGACCTTTATCGGCAATTGCTTTACCAATCACCTGTATGTCTTTAGGGTTTATGGGCGAGTAAACCCTCTGTCCCCTGTCTGTCACCCGGACCGGGAATGCTAGTGCTGCCGGTGGGAATAAGTCGGCACATGTCATTTTTATTTCTCTCCAGTCCGTGAGGGGGGTTTGCTTTTCTCGTGGATTCTCTTTAGAGTGGATGTGTGGGGGGTGTTGGCCTTTAGTTCTGTCTGCTCCGGTTCCTTTTTCCTTTAAGTTTAAGTCAACTGTAAACCATTCGTCCTCGCTACTGTCTGACCCGAAGTCAGAACTCGACTGCCAGGTCACTTCCAGGCTCCAGTACCTTTTGTCAGACTCCTTCCCCTTCCACTCCCCTCACGGGCGGCCCGCTCCCTTCCCCTAGGCTCGCCCCACCTCCTGCTAGGCGAGGGCCCTGCTTTATCAAGGTGTCTCTCCGGGTGGCTGCTTAGATTGGCTCTCCGCCCCTCGCCCGCGCTCTCCACTCCTCCTGGAACACTTCCCTCACCTTTCCTTTTGGTCTCTCCGGCTCTGTGCTCCTCACCCGTACACTCCTCCCCTCTAGCCTTGCTCGTGGTTGCTGGCACTTCCTCATTCTTTTCGTTAGGACCATTTTTATCTTGTCCTCCCCCTCTTTTTTTGGCGCCATTCTGGGGCACATAGGGCGGTGGTCGGTCCCAGGTTTGTATGGATTCTGATATTTCTGCAGTGTTCCTTGCCTCCTCTACCAAACCGCCCCAGAAGGATTTTCTTGCCTCCTCTACCAAACCGCCCCGGAAAGATTTTACTTGTTTTCGCCCTTCCCCTTCCATAAGCGGATCGGGGTCCGAGGATTGAGGGAGTGTACCGCCCTCCTGCGAATCCTTTGGCTCAATATAATCGGTATCGCTTGGGAGGTTAGTAGTCTGAGTGGCCGTTCCACCCCCTAATCTCAGGGTGGCCAATAAACAGTTTTTTGCTGCCTTCCCAGTTTTCTGCTTCTGCATAGCTTTCTTAAGGGCTAGTTTAACCCTCCCCACAACTTAAAGTCTTTCCCACAACCTGAGGGTTGTAAAAGCCTCGCGCCAGCGCGAGTAAAATCTTTAGACTTGCACTCAATTCCCCACTGCTTATGTAACTGTGATACGATCTTCAAGAGAGCTTCCATCGTCCTCGCGGGTCCTTGGGAACTGCAATCTGACCCTCACAAGGCGACCTTCACAAGGACGTTCCCCCTCCTTGTTGGTCCTGAGAACTCATATTCTCTCCTCCTTGTTGGTCCTGGGAGCGTCCTCCCTACAGCAGTGGAACACCGGGCGTCTTCCCTAGCAAGCCGTTTCCCACTTCCCGGGTTTCAGCACCATTTGTTGCCTAATGATGCTTAACGACCTGGCTCAGGGAAAAACAACACGACGGCCAACCCCAGGCCGCTCGGTCCATCTGCACAGACATCAATGTGATGGATGGCAAATGGCGTTTATTATTGTATAACACCGCTTTTTATACCCTGGGTTTATGACATCACATCCGTCTGCCTACGTTTTATCTTCCCGTACAACGCGATATCTTCCGAGCACCAGACCCTAACTCCCACACCCGGGGTGCTGCGAGGAGCTGGGATCTGCTGCTGGAGCCCCAGCCGCTGCTGCGTCATGGTACGGGCACGAGGAGCCCCGCGGTTTGCTCTGGGTGAACCCACCTCCTCTTTCTGCAGCGGAGTGTCTTCTGCCAGAGCAAGGACTTTTGCCATTTTGCTTACATTCTACTTATTTTCTTTCTCCTGTAGGATCATGTTTTTTCTCAGCCTTCAGTTCAGCTTCAAGGATCCCAAGGGGTATTTTGTACGGTTGTTATATTGGAAAATAAATGCAGTGCAGATTAACCATTTTCACTTATTTTTAATAAAGTAAATCCTACAGACATTATTAAGGTCTGCTTGTGCCAGATATGTTTCCCTGTATGTTAGGAGTTGTAGCTGAAAGTGAATCATGCTCTAAATAAGCTCCTTTTTAATCTTTTCTCACCTTTTAGCCTACATTTGAAAGCAATGGGAATAACTTGTAAGTTATCAACCGAGCAGTGCAAATTTCATAGTTCACAATGGACTTCAAGTGGCTTGTTTCAAGGTGTGAAGCAGAACTGTGGTTTTGAGGCGTGGGCTTTTGTATGCCGCGGACTACTGATGGTTTTTGACCCTTTTCTGAGATTCTAATAAAATGGAACATTTCAAGCCTGTTGAAGAGTTGAAGGAAAATGAGTAACTGTGTCCTCGTAAAGGCTACAGGTCCTGTTAAACAATCAGTCGGTTGTGCAAATTGAAGGTAAAATTAAATACAGGCTGTGATGTCTCAATGGAATGATTTCAGTTTTGGGGTTTAATATTTAAACTTTAAGGGATGGCCAAAGAATCATTTTTTAAGACTAAAGCATGGATTGTGCCTTTTATGCTGTTAGCCTCGATTCAGATCCATTAACTGATCCAGTTTTCCACATTACTGTGTGGTGCTTGCATAGAGATAACTGGGAAGGGGATGAGAGGAGGATGGGTTGAGGTCTTTATGCTGGTGTGAGGAGCTGCCCCTGCCCACAGCTACAGTCCTGGTCCAGTGTCAGTCTGGCTGAAGGGAACTCGGATGCTGGGAGAATCATATCTGTAACAAAGAGACTTGTGGAGGCAAAAGTTTCTTAACACAGCTCTTCTAAGAAAATCCTTTCTCATTATAGCTTATTTGCAATTTCTACAAATTGCATAAAAAACTACAGTGGCAAAATAATTTCCTCACTAGAATGAATGACCATCTTAGCCAGCCAAGCCAGGAGAGAGTGTCTGGGAGCACAGATCAGTCTGAATTTGTGCTGCCATCAAGAGGGAAGTCACACTTGCTGATTTATTTGGGAAATAATCCAGTAAAATCCAGTAAAACAGACTGGCCGGCCCCACTGACTGGCTTCCTGACCCACGGGCCGTGGCGGCAGGTGTGTGAGCGCTGCAAAGGATGGAGCAGGAGCCGAGCTCAAAATAAACTCTCGGGGTATAAATAATTAACCTAACTGTTAGCATGAAGTTCTGCTGTGAAAGAAAAATCACCAGCACTCCGTATCTACCCTGCACCCTCTCTTTCTCTCTGTAGAAGTTCATGTGCTGCTTTTTCCCTTGTTCTCTAGTAGCAGCTTTAAAGCAGCCTCATGCGAAGTCGGGGATGTCACTTGGCTGGGGGAGACTTTTTCTCAGATGTAAAAAAAAAATCCAGGGGTTTTATCAAAAGCTGTCAAAACCTCAGGGTCGTGAGACTGCTGAAGAGCCAGATGTTAACTTACAATGGGATCACCCTTGTTTCTAATAAAAACTTAATCCAGATGTGCACTTTTTCATTTTTTTCACTGAGTTGTAAGGCCTGCTTCGTGCTTTGTGAGGTGGAAACATCTGCAGGGACTTTGCTGCTTGCTGCAGAAGCAGTAATCTCACGGTACTTTTCAAATCTGTCCATCGTTAAGGCAACGCAAACTAAGGAATTTATTGCAGGTGATTCCTAGATCCTAGGTCTCTGCAACAGGGAGAGAAATTTAAGGTCAATAAGGCAGATGGTAAGTTAAAACACGACACTCACTACTGTACATACAGTGAGAGGGAAGCGATGAGCACGTTGTTTCTGTCTGTTGTGCAACTGTGTTCTGAGTATTTCCAGAGCACACAAACTGCAGGGCCCTTTGAAAGGCCTTCCTCCTCCTTCTGGGCTGGTTTCCAGGGGGAAGTCCCGGAGTGAAGAGTGCTGGAGGGGTGTTTGTCAGTGCCAAGGCGTTGCAGGTTACCTGTGACAGTGAGACAGTTCCTTAAATGCTGCTGAAAACAAATACTGATTTGATTTGTCTCTTGAGAGCACTTCCTGTGCAATTCAGGCAACTGTCTTAACTCCCAGATGTGGATAAAATACTAGCATGGAAAAAAAGGCATTTAAAAAAAAAAAAATTCCATCTCTGGTTAATACACATCCTAGCCCCAGACCTTTATGGATAATGGGAAGGGCTGGAGCGGAGAAATAAAAAGAGCTTTCTAGCTGGGAGTGGTCTAGGGTTGTGTTAGATGTGGGAATTGAGAGAAGGAGCCTTACACTAGAAGAGGCAAAGGAGGAGTTTTATTTCATCTGTATGTTTAACGAGGAGCTAAGATTGGTGTCAAAGGGGTCCTGCAGTCACTTTACCCCCCCCCCCCCCCCCCAAAAAAAAATTAAAAAAAAAAAGAGGTAAGCTGAGGGGTTTTTTCTGTTATACAGTAGAGTTGCTCTGAAAGGATCTGAAAATTGGAAGTATATCGATGGCCTGAGAAGGCACACCAGCGCAACCAGCGGTGCGGTGAGGCGGTTTGCATTCAGTACGGCCATAAATCAGTGTGTGTGCTGCCCAGTTAGCCTCTAGACGTTTCTCAGCACAAGAACCACCGAAACCATGCTGGAACAGTTTGCATGAAACAGATCTAAGAACTGGGTGATTTGTGAATTAGTAAAATATATGTGATTGTTAAAGCAAACTTTTGCACCAGAGTGCGGGCTGGCCCCTGAGAGGGAGAACTTTTCCTCCTGGAAGACCTTACTCCCAAACAGCCTAGATGACAACGTCTGCTGCTGAGGGAGATAGCTGGAGGATAGCAGGGACTGCAAGAAACGCATCATTACAGTGATACAGACTAATTTTCAACAAATACCTTGTAATCAAACATTTTGAAGTAGCCTAGGCAGCCTGGAGAATGCGCTAGAGACAGTAACCCCGAGGAATGTGAATATTGGCGATTGTAATGCGGTAGCAATATGTTTAAAGAGGAAAAAAGAAAAGTCTGTTTATAGTCTGGTGAGTCTCTATAATAATGTTTCAAGCAACTGTGCTGTCCTTGCTGCGGGTCTCCTCCTGTATTTTTAACTTTCTCTGCAAACTTGTGCCGCAGGAAGGTGCAGGAGCGTGGTGATGAGTTCCTGCTGGGCAGCAATGGAACCAGGACGGTGCCCGGGTGAGATGGTCCACAAAGGCGAGCTGCCTGGATTTGGGGAGCAAACAGAAGTTCTTAGAGAAAAAAACAGGGGAAAAAAGGAAGGAGAGGGGGAGAAGACTGAAACTCAAAGAAAGCCTTCTCCCTTAAGGTTATCCATACATATCCAATCAGTAAAAAGTATACATTTGAAATAGTTTTTATGTAGTATATTTTCTTGCAAGGCAGCCACATGTAGTCGCATTATTTCTGTAGAAAAGCATCTTAACTTCCTTCTTGAAAGGGATATTAGCCACTTAGGTTCTAGTGTAGATCTAATGAAGGAGGAGGTTTAGTAGTTGAAGGAAACAGAATTTTTCAAAAAAGACTGCTAGTATTAAAATGAAATTAAATCAGTGCTGAGATTTTTCTCACGTTTAAAAGCGGTTTCTTGAAGGTTCAAACTGTTTATGTAGGTTTCTGGAGCACTTTTGTCTCCTTGAAGGTGCAGGCTGGACATCTACGTTAATGCAGACAAAGGAGCAAAGTTTGAAGCTCAGGAAGAAGCTTAACTGGGCAGAAGCCACTGTAGCAAAGAGCCAAATTGTGCTATGAGAAAAATTATCCCTCTCGGGATCTGTAAAAGGGGAAGTTGCATGAAACACAGCAGAATGTCCCTGCTGAGCAGGGCAGTGCCTTTCCCCAGTAGCAGGGGTTTGCTTCTTGGCAAATAAAGTGTTGCTTTAAAGAAACTGTGAGTAAACTTCAGCTCAGAAAATGGATTAATTGGTAATGTTGCTCAAAAAATAATAGTAGGAGCCTAACTTGGAGGACCCTGCAGCTGCTAATTTTTAAATCCTTTAATGCTGTTGTAGAGGCTTATGGCCTGAGCTGGGTGCTGCTGTGGATGCTTGCACGGGGCAGGAAGCAGATTGCAGCTCAGGCTTGTGAGCTTATCCTTAAAAGTGAAGCTTTGAGGGAAAACCACTGATGCGATGGCAAGATTGGAATGATTCTGAGAAGAGACAAAGGAGGTAGAGGACTTGAACATACCTGCTGAGCGGAGGCACCTAAAAATACGGTGCTCATGTCGCCTTGATGACATGACTCTGTACTTTGGAAGAACAAGAGGAAAGAGTGGGTAGATGTGTTCAGAAAGGGAAGAGATTGAGTGACTCAGGCTTGGAGAGCAAAATACATCTGGCGTGAATTGAGGGTACTAAAACAGCGCACGGTATCAGTGGGAATGATGGAAAAGAGGAGGGCAGAAGTGACAAAAAGCTACGAGCCAGGGAAATTGGAGTGAGTCTGCACAGGAGCTTTTGGAGGAAGTTATGAAAACTGTTCTTACGTTAGAGAACCAACGAGGATGATCTGAGAGAGCAAGAGAGGGTAATGATAGATCCGGAAATCAATTACCAAGAGGAAGGGACTAAAGTCAAGGGTCTGAGTTGTTCTAGTGGATATTCTGTATTACTAGATCCATTAGATGGTAAAAATTGCAAGCCAATTTGAAGACGTATAATTTAAAATGACATTTTAAAATAGGCTGCAGAGCGTTTGACACTCGTCCTGAAGTGCTCCAGCGTGGCCAGTGCTGACACCGGGGCCAGATGGAAGCACAGCGCTGCTCCACCTGCATGTCACGTGCAGGTGCACGTGTGGGGGTCTGCAGACGGGGGTTGTGGTGGGAAAAATGCCTCAGCAAAGGGGGGAAGGCAGAATCGGAGCACCCCTGTGTGCCACAAAGAGCGCTCCTGCTGCTGCCCTCCTCTGCCTGGATTTTCCCGGGTTGCACAGGAGCTGTACTGGAGCTTGCCAGAGTTCATCTGAATTTGTTTTAAACCTTGACTCTTTTATGTTCTATTTTTTTTTCCTCTGGTTACTTAAAAGTGGAAGATTATTTTCATTTGAAAATAATTAGAAGTGATCTCTTCATTTGTTTCCAAACTGATTTCAGCATGAAAACATTAATATTTATCCTAAAAGCTCAACTATAAAAAGTTTTAAACTCCTTTTTTTAAATTTAATTTTATTAAAGAGGACCCTATAATAACACAGTTCTTCACTGGATCTGCCTGCCCCCTTTTTGCGCCCTGCCTGCCCCATTTATGTATGCAAACATTGATGACATTGTCTTTATGAAAGCTTAGAGCAGAGGTAGAATGAGCAAATTTCTTGCAGCTGCTGTCAATTAAGAATGATCTGCTCAGCCACTTCTCCCTTTTCATCACGCATCAGAAAACAGGCTTTCTGCATCTCTGTTATCCCAGAGAGGTGCATTTGACATTAATGGTAAGACTTCCTCCATGCTTCTGTTAAAATAATGCAAATTCTGTAGTCTAAACAAGCAGTTACTTGAATTCCAGAAGTGGACAATACCTCTTCTGCAGTGACTGCTGTCACTGCCTTTCTCACATGCCACCTTTGACTAAGTCTCTTAGTGGATTCACTAAAGATGTTTTATTTTTCTTAAACAGAAGAGGAGGAGGGTGATGGTACAGGTGATGAAGTGGTGTGAGAAGGCAGGTGCGAAGTAAAGCGGAGAGGAAATGTGGAAGAGAAGGGTTTGAAACAAACAGCTGGCCACTAGAGAGCAGAAAATTTGGTCGAACCTGGTGGGAAAAACTGTTGAGTGTTCACCTGTCTGTGCCTTAAGTGCACCTCAGCTTGGGTTTTTTTGCCCTTCAGCACCTGAATTCTCCCAGTGCCACTTCCCGTCCGTGCGGGAGGAGCAGGTGTGGGTGGTACTGATGGCACTGCAGGGATGCGAAGACCTTGAGGCACGAGTAGGCTTTATTTACCGCTCCGTAAATCCTCATCCGTCACAACTTATCTGTGTTATCTTATGAACCGGACCGCTGATAGTCTTTGAGTGTTTATCCATTGTGGGCTTAGCTAGAAGGTAGCGGGTAAGACAGGTATTAAGACCTGAGCTGGGTGTTAGCTGAAACTGGGTCACTTGCCTGGCGGCTGCTGAGCAGTGCGGAGAGCGGCGAGGGCTGCGTGTGCAGGGTGGGTGGACGGGGCAGCCGGGACCAGGCTGAGCACAGCTGCCTGCCGGGGTGCATCTGCTGCTGCTGGAGAGTATTTCACGTGACAGGCTTCTCACATAAATGGGGGAAGAAGTGTGTGCAAGGAAAAATGTGTTTGGGCACGTGAGGAGGAAAAATGATGCCCTGCCTGCCCGTGCTAGTACCTATTCTGGGAAGTGTGTACATGCCGTGGACTCACCAGCTCAGAGCAGTTAACATGGGGAGGATGCATGCTTGGTTTTGTTAGGATAGCGCCTAAACCAGGGGCAGAGGTGGTTGTGAACTGTGTTCGTGGACACCTGCTTCGAAGGTGGCCTCTCCCCTTGTCTGGACACAACCAGGGTGACTCCCTGGAGAAGGTGCACGAACATGCAGCTTCTCGTCAGAGCTTTCTTGTCTCCTTTCATGGCCTTCTTTGCTCAGAAATCTTGCTCTTTGCTGTGAGACGATACAGCAAATTCCTACGTACCAGCCAGGATGCTCTTCATACACAGAAGGTTGAATACAAATCAAAAGCAGCTTCTCCAGAACAAACGTGTTGACAACAGACCTGCAGTGCTGCTTTTTGGTGCAAACAAAAGTTTATTTTCTGTTATGGATTAATGTCATTGCAGTGTATACTTTCTTAATAAACGCTGCTTGACCTTCTTCTACAAGCATCACTGAAATGAGAAAAACAAATTTTTCACCCCTGTGCTTATCTTGCGATGAGTATCTTAATTCCAGTTAAGACAGAAATCCTTGAACTGCGTTTTGAAGTTTTCAGAACCATATAATATGAATTTACAGTGTAAAAATAGGAATTTTTATTCAAAACAAGGGGCTTATTTGCAGAAGCTGCTGAATCTGTAAACTGCTTGAAAGTGTTATTTTGTCTTGCAAGATACAGAAAGAAATAGATTTCCTGCTGTTGACATATTTGCTATCTTAAGGGTTTGAGGTGACGGTAGTTTTTGCAAACCTAGGTATTGTCAGCAAGTTTATCTGGTTCAAGTACGGCTTTCTCTAGGTTGCTGAAAATCTGTTAATGTTTTAGGAATACTTTCTAGACTGCATATTGCCTAGCAAGAATTCCATGCTTTGGAAGGGTGCCTCTGTAAGATAAGTTTACTTGATCTGTCGGGGCATGAGCTTGTCTTTGCACAGAAGTGAGCAGGGAGCCTTGAAATCTCCTCAGGTCAAAGCTGGTGAGTGGCATTTGGTAAAGGAGAGCATGCCAGGGCTGGGCTCTGCACCGTGGCTGCGGGAGCATCCCGCTTCTCCGGAGCAACCTCTGGCAAGTCAAGACGAAGGCAGACCAACAGCGGCAGCTCCTGTCTGACAGTCTCACGCCCTCGTCCTGCAGGTCAGCCTGCTGCTTCTTGCAGCAGAAGTCACCTTGGTGCACCCCAGTGCTGCAGAAGCCCGACAGGTCCGCTTGTGTTGGTTGGGTGCTCGACTGTAACCTCCAGATCATTTTCTGTACTGCTGCTTCCCCGTGTTGTGTTTTGACTTCAAGTGAGATACCTTACACAGTCTCTTTTGAAGGGTATTGCACCTCTATTTTAGGACCTCCATCCCAGTTTTTGAAGACAGATGTGAATTTTAACTCCATCTTCATACATTTTGTCCTTGCCAGCTTTGTGTTAACCTGCAGATTCAGTCATTGTTCTTCATTATGATTCCTAAATGTTTGGGCTTTCACTTTTGAACCATAATATGGAAAATAGGCTTATCTGATTGAATTGCATTTGATAGCACTTAAAATGTGCTTTTTTTTTCCCCTCAAGGTTTATCCCAAATTTATTAAACTGGGTTATCTGAATTATGACAGACTTCAGTAAATTGGTTTGTTCAAGGGACAAAGCTTTTGGCTCTGTGGATATCCCGAATGGGTCCAAAGAACAGTTCACAAAAATGAAAAGTTCACATCTGCTGCATTACAGATTACATAATGAAACTTTGAAACTGAGGATGAAAGAGTTAGATTTTTATTCTCAGGTTAGTTGCGGTACCACTTTTGAAATCTTTTAGCAGAGAAATATTCCCACACTGTTCTTGAATCCTCTTCATCCAAATGAATGAATGAATGCCTGAGGAACAGTCATCTAGTTTTTCTGAAGTCTGTGAAAAATATATCCTAAAAATCTGAGAATAAAAGTAGTTTCTAGACCTTTTCTTGGCTCTTGCAAAGAGTGCCAGCTCCCCCGTACATCCACCCCGCACATGCAGCCCTTGCTGCTCTTCCCCCTGCTGCCTGGCCACTCAGCAGCCTTCGGGCAAGTGACCCAGTTGTTTCTTTGCATGAGCAAAGCACAAAAAACCCTATTGCCGTCCAGCTGCTTTATTCTGGATGTAAAATTAGCTTGCAGTAAATCTAAAAAACTATTCTTCTGAAATTTGCTTGAATATTTAATGGAATATTAAATACAAGTTTTGCAAAAAGAAGAAAAGAAAACCCGTCTCAGCAGTTGCAGTAGCTGGTTCCGTCATGACCTTTGGTGTCTTTCTGAGGGAGTTTGTATGTGTGTGTGTGAAGCTTTAAAACATTGTTTTCCCTTTTGAGTTTGCTCCTGGGAGCAAACATTGTCAGTGATAGCCTTGACAGGCATGTGCCTGTAAGGGAGCAGGCTTGATTTTCTCCATACCACAGCAGCGTCAGGAAAATAAAGATTTGCTCAAAATCCACTTCGAGGATGAAGTCCAGCAAGTTTCCTGCTTCCCCCTGCTTGTCTCTTATTTATTGAGGGCCAGCCTTAGATTCATCACAGTATATATTTGTTGGTTTTCTGAAAAAGGGTATCAGCCTAAAAAACATTACCTCCTCTACAACTTAAATTAGATTTAAATTGTCAAATTCATACACACACAGCTGCTGTGTTTGTAGTAAAACCCGTACGCTGAAACAGTCAGTCAGTTGTAGTTAACTCTGTCAAATGTTTATAGATGAATTTTGGCATCACTTGGGCCCCTATGGTTTTCTTAGGTTGATATTTACTGTATAATAACCTTCATAATTATTAAGAGGTAAAGATACATATGAAGTCCAAGACTATGTGTTCGGAAGCTTTTCCTGATTTATTTCCGTTTTTACGTAAAACACAGATTGCTCTTTTAGGCGTACTGGTACTTTAAGCTGAAGTAAAAGAATATGGTGTTGAGGTGACTTGTCCTTCTCCTTCATATCCAGTCGCTGTCCCAGGCTGTTAATAAACTCTGCCAGTACATATGATTAAAAATATAAACTATAATGGGATTGTTTTGTAATAGCACTTTGTGCAGATGTTGTTTGCATTTTTGAAGGCTGGGCAATCTCACAAGCAAAATACTGACAGAAAGATTTCTACTGAATACTGTTTTTACATATCTGTCTTTGTCAGTTGTATTTATATTCCATTGAAGATTCAGGCAAATTTCAGAACAGCTTTTTAGATTAACTGCGAGCTAATTTTACGTTCAGAGTAAGTAGTTGGATGGCAGTCATTGTGCTTTGGTTTTGTTTTGTATAGTGGCACATTAAAAAATGTGCTTATGCCAATAAATATTTTAATGGTTTCTCGTGTTTACATTTTTAAGCTCCAGCAGAATGCGGCACACTTTGTACAGAGTGATTAGTTCAGGCAAGGAACCCAGTTTTGTTACATCTGACTAAACTTACAAAAAACTGTTTACATTTCACATTTATGTAAATAACTGCATCTAGAGCTGAATAAAAGAAAAAGAATTTAGCACCTGTTGGAACTGAAATGAATCTTTTATAGTTTAAGAAGTTTTACTGTTGTCATTTGGGTGCTGCTGTTTACTCTTCTTTCCCTTCTTGGAGCTGACTCCCATATGTGCTTCATTAGGACCAAATAAATCTCAGCGCAGAGGCAGCGTCCGATGTAGCCCGTGCGAATTGCTCTCGTCTGTTTTGTTAGCTGAGCTTGAGCCCGTTGGATTGTGCTCAGGCGCTTGCATTTAGAGTTAAGCACGTGCATATTAGTTCCACTAAATGGGAAAGGATGACTTGCTACTTGAAAGCTTTGCTGAGTTAGAGGCTGAGCAACTGTAGGTTTTCCAGTGCCGTCACTGCTATGACAGACGCATGGCCAGCGCTGCACTCAGAGGGAGAATTGTGCCAAAGCAGCTTTTTTTCGTGATGCGACTGAAATAATATAAAAACTGTCAAAATACTGTTTCTCATTTAAAATTATGGTCCTAGCTAATTGCAGGCAAAGGAGCGTAGACTGAAGTTCTTACGTGAAATTTTTTTTTTTCCTTTTAGCTTTTTCACATTCCTGAATTTGATCTGCTAAATGAATTGGATACATTTAACTTCCTCTTGTCAGATATTGGCAAAGATGATCCTCAGGAAAGCTTTTACTGTGTCCAGCAAATGGATTCTAGGTAAGTTTTTACTTAACGTTTTCTTTCATGGCAAATTTAAGTAGATTTTGTGGCTTTGAGCATGCAGCAACCACCGTTAACAGAAGCGTGCTCCCGGTGATGAGCTGCAGTAGAAAATTAATTCCCAGCAATAGCATGATTTCTTGCTAATTATAAATACTTATAATTTATAAAATTATAAATAATTTTACACAGAATTCTTCTGGAGTTTGCTCTTTAAAAAGTAACCTTTTGAGTACTTTCTCACCTCTTCATGCTATTTTTAAGAGCGTTTGGAGCCCGGCATCGCCCAAGCTAGACCAGATCAATTGTACAACCATATGTAAATGTGATTATGGCTGGCAGCGTGCTCGTCCGTTGGCCAGGATGGATAGCTGTCTTCTTTTAAGAACCACATAAGTCGCTGACCTTATCCATAATTGCATGACTGTGGTGTTTCAGAACCCAAATGTAATACAGCAGCACCTTGTCCCGGTTCTTTGAGTCAAAGTGAACAGTGTTAACATCTCCCGAAAAGACAGGAAAATACCCTGCTTTTACATAAAGTTTTCTTCAGCTTCTAGAAGACGACATTGAGCGTAGTATCAATGTAGTCCAGCGGCGTGGAAGAACTGTTTGTCCCATTTGATTAACTAGGACATCACAGGCAGAGTTTATGCATTGATCTGGGAAGCTGATAGCAAGCAGGCACGTGGACATGTCCCCAGAAGGCACCGCTCAGGTTCTCGGTTGCAGGCGAGCTTCTGCCCTCAATTCCAGAACAGAGATTTCTCTAGATAGTGGGTTTTGGGAACAATAAGCAAATGAGCTGGTTTAATAGCTCTTTGCCTAACAGGAGAACTCTCAGCATCCTCATCCTCCTCTTTCTCCCCTTACGCCAGGTCTCTTCTACTACAATACAGCCTTTCAGTGAACTTATTTAACTGATGGGGCTGGCTTTGCCGGATGGTTTAGTGGCAGACCTGGGTGAGCCTGAGGCAGTGTGGGCTTTTTTTGTTTTTTTGGGGTTTTTTTGATTAAACTGTATCTGAAAAGGGCCAGACAGCTGCCACAGCTGGCAGAAAGCAAGTGGCAGGAGTGCATGCCTGGGCTGAGTGGTCCTGCCTCCACTCCTCGCTTGCCTCTCCCCAGCATCTCTGACGACACTCTCTCCTTTAAGAAGGAGCACCTTCAGTTAAATTAAGTATTTTTAAAGTAAGATTAAATTTAAGATGCTTTAGCTCTGAATAATTCCAGATAGCATGTCTAGGTAGTTTTAATGTGGTTTCACTAATCTTTCTCAAAATCTAATTCAGACTAGCTTTCGTGAGGTCCTTTGTAGCCAGCTCTCGGTTTGTGCAAAGTGCCTGCAAAGTTAATGCAAAACTTGTGTGGTGTTACACGCAGAGACATTTAAAAGAAAATAAAACCAGAAAGGACCTCTGCAGGGTGTCTAGTCTAATTTTGTGCTCCAGGCAGGTCTAGCTTCAAAACTGGCTTGGATTTTGAAAATGCCCGGCCTGAGGAGGGGGATTACACATCATCTCAGCCAGTGCTCGACTGTTCCTGTGGTGAAAAAGCACTTAAAAGCAGTGATCTTCAAGGAAACAGGCAACGGATAAAAGCTGTGCTTTAGATGGCAGGAAGGACCTTTATTTCTCTTGTAAATCAAGTGATTTCGGAACAAGGGATCAATACCTAGCTCTAGGCTATGGACAAAACTGTAGCTGTATCATCTTGAAACATTGGTCAGGGGCTTGGTCCAGCTTCGACTTTCAGAAATGATGTGGTAAATTGAGACATGAGATTCTTGACCCTTCTTCTTGGTGGCTTGATGGGGAGTTTGAGGGTGGCTGAAGTGTTTTCGGGTGAGCTAAAGCCAGTGTCTTTTCTCTGGTCAGAGCCATTGCAATGGCAGGTGCCACGCAGCGTATCCATTCAGAGCAGTGACGGGCCGGTTGAAACGCAGCCGCTCTCAGTCAGTCGCGGTGCCCTCCTGGCTGGACGCAGCGCGCTGCGGGCGCGCGTTTGGGCTGCGCGTGGAGGGCCGGGCTCCTCCCTGCCTGAAGCCCCACGGCCGCCCTGACGTTATCGAGGAGACCTCACCGTCCTTCCCCTCACTCAGCGTTTGCTCCGAGCGCCTCTTCTCGAACGCGAATCCTCCGAGAAGCGGGCGGGTGGGCCCCACGCACTCCGCAGCGCTGCCAGAGGCACAGAGCGGCCGACGACGCGGGTGGACATCTTTGGAAGCAAGACGAGGGGAGGCCAGGCCGTGGGCCGCGCGCAGGTCTCCAGGAGAGGCTGGCTTGCCCTCCCCGGGCCACCACCGGCCACCTCAGGAGAGATGTGCCCAGCTGGGAGCCAGGCGGCTGGTGAAGGCCTCTGGGTCGGGGCCCACCAGCCGTCCCACGGCCAGCGGAACTGCCCAGGTTGTCCCAGCAGTGAGCGCTGCGCTGAGCACAGTACACCCCCAGGTAAAACTGCCACCACTGGGACATGCAGACACAATCTGGAATATATTTATGCCCTAGCTAGCTGTCAGGACTGGAAAAAAAGGTTTTTCTTCACCTGTTAAGGCAGGTTTAAAAGTTGCTGATACAACCATACTTCGAAATGTGAACTAGTGCTTTGGGCTCAACCTTTTTCAATGTTTTTATAGTTCTGGAGACTCACAACTCAGTTGCCTGGGACTTACACAGAATGAAATTACACCGCGTGCAACGAGTGATTCCCATCCAACGACTGAAGCATGCATGACCCAGCCAGAAAAGTCACACAGTGGAAGTGCAGACGTTATTAAACCTGGTGGACCATTTTTAGGTATGGTGGTGTTCTGTTTTTTACTAGATGCATGTGAGTTTTTAAACTCAGTAATTCAGTTTTTGAGCATATTCTTGGGAAAGTCGGTGTGCTCAGAGATCTCCGATGTAGGTAGCTTGCCCTCATGTTATAGATTTGACATCTGCTCGTGCTGCATCCAGACATTAGCCCTTTTTTTTCCCCCAGTAAAGCCTGCCGGTCGTTCCTCATTCCCATACTTCTTGACTGGTTGAAATTCTGACCACTGAGGTGGGAGATTTTACCACCCCATGCACTGAAATTCTCTGGTTCACTACCGAACGTTTTGTTTTAGTGACGGCACTTTTGAGGACCTAAATACTGTGCTAAACCATTAAACTAAATACTGTGCTAAACCTTAGCCTTAATTCGTAATCTAAATAAATTAACATTGAGGAAGTCTCATATACAAATCCATAGGCTTAATAGGAAAAACTTTGCTTTTCACACTTGCTGCTGCTGATTAAAATTTGTCTTGGCCATCAGTAAGCAACTGCTAGCACAAGACCATGGTTTGTTTTCAAAAAAAAAAAAAAAAAATAGTTGAAGGAAGGCAATGCTGGCACGGGAACATGGATTTTCCACAAAACAAAAAGCATTTAGGTGGTATTGTTCGTTATTAAACGGTTCTGCGTACCGTTTTCCTGAGGAGCCTGGAGCTGGCTGCGGAGAGGTGCAAGGTGAGCATCCCCTTTCTAGGCACTCATGGAACGGGCAGCAGCGGCCCTGCCCGCCACAGTCCTCCACCAGCACGTGGTTTAAACAGATCTTAAGTGAATACTTAACATTAAATGGGGTCTGAAGATTGACAGTAGGACAGTGAGGATATAGGGGGGCACTTTTGTTTCAGGCGGCATCGAGGAAGCTCGGTTAGGAGAGGTCTTGTGGCTGGTAGGTCACAGGGGTGGCTCTGCAGCGCGCTTCATGCAGTACAAATTAGGAACTGTGGTTGTTAATCATGTTAATGCTTGGTTATGTTCTCCGTTATTTTTTTTTAAGTGATTCAGAGACATGACTTCAGGAGGTGTTTTGTTTGAATGCTGGTTACACCATCAGCTGTGCCGGGAGGGTTGTGTATCTACACAGAAATTAACTTGTCAAAACGTTTGTACTGCATTCAATTTAAAACTGCTAAGTTCATACTGTTCAAAAAATTTAACTGTGTGCGTTTGGGTGATTAGGTTTCTTCTTTAAAACCAGAAGGGCAAAGTCCAGGGAACGTGCAGGATGGAAAGGCTACAAAGGTTTGGCCTCCGCTGCAAAAGGGAAACAAATTTCTGCTACTCCTGAGGACAAGCAGTACCTAAGCACAGCTCAGTCTCTGTGTGTCTGATGGAAGAGAGCAAGTTCCAGATTTTCTCATCAAACTCATTAAGTCTCCCCTCTTGTACCAAACGTAGAGCTGTTGGTTTCAGAAAAACGCCTGGTTTGTGTTACATCCTCTGTTGGATTGCAAAGAGTACTTACTACAGTCATTTTCTGTAATATGCTGATACTTTTTTTTTTTCCTGCCTGATAGCAGAGCAAGGAGCTCAGGTCTTTTTCTGAAGCTTCACCAGAAAGCTGAGATTCAGCTCAGGTGGTGTTATTTTTAAATTCTGGATGCATCGCTTGCTAACACTTGCATTGTTCCTCCAGTTGAGAAACACATATTTTTATAGAGTTTGATCCAAAACGCTGTGCAGACCATGTTTTAAAACTTCCCTGGCCTTGGTCCCAAGAACTGTTAAATTTTAGGTGTATAATGTTGCTGACAAACCTGGGTTTATTTAACGAGAGGGGAACATTTCAGCTTAAAATGTGGTGTAACTTACAGTAGCTCAGAAGGGGTTAGCACCAATTTCTTTAAGCAGTGATTCAATTAATTGTGTAGACTTGTTCTCCCTAGGCATTAATGGGGGATCCTTTATTATCTGGAAGACCTTTGCATCACACTTTGGAGTACTCTCCTAAAAAAAAAAAAAAAAAAAAAGCCTGATTTTGAGTATTCAGTGCTTGAGCTTATAAACTAGAAAAATAATAAAAGCACCATCTATATAAATAATCAGTAAAGCCTTCCTATCGGTATCACCATTTTTTTAATACAGGATATTTCTTTGTTAATGCCTAGCTCGATGCATCTTTGCTACCTGTATTCTTATAGATCTTGAAATGCTAACTCAATAATTTTCAATGTTTACTGGCTTGGTAAATTCTTTTAAATCAACTTGATTGTCTTCTGCCAATCTCCCACATCATTCTCTTTTTTTTTTTTTTTTCCTTTTTTCCTTTTTACGCTTATTTCAGGAAGAAAAGTACAGGTCAGAAAAGCACCACAAAAAATTCCAGATCCTGTGCCTGTGAGGAAGAGATCAACACCCATGAACCCTGCAAACGTAATACGGAGGACTCGCACACAGAGTGCAGTTTGTCAGAGACCATACAGGGATAGGGTGATTCATTTGTTGGCACTGAAGAATTACAAGAAACCAGAGTTGCTCGCTCGCTTGCAGAAAGATGGTGTCAACCAAAAGGACAAGAATTGCCTTGGAATGGTCCTTCATCAGGTGAGATCATAGAGTTTGTGCCAGAAATTTTTCCCTCCTACTGTTCTTTTAATCATAATTTTGAGCTGTGTCACTTTGGTGTTTAAATTAGAAAATAATAAACAACTTATTGAAAAGGAGCATTAAACTTTATGCAGATGCCCCAAACTGCAGGTCAGTGTGAGGAAAGGAAAGACAGATGAAAAAATTCTTTTGGTTTTGTTTTGCTGGAATGGCAGGCAATATTAACTATTTCTAGCTTTGTTTCTCCTAATGCCTTTTTCCTTTTTTTTTACTTGGACTGCTTAATTGAGAGAAGCTGACCGTGCATTCTCTCAGTTGTGTGAAATAGTTTGTCATAGTGCTTCATGTTTTTTGTGATACGTTTATGTGGAGATAAATTTAGTAATTGCAGTCGCATAGGTTTAGCATTTCATTTGAACGTGGCTGTAAGTGGTACTTGACTTCCCTTGGGATCTGTTGGAATTGTAACCAAGGGAAGGGTGTCCTAGCCAAATCGTAAAATGCTAAAGGTGGTGGTCCGGTTTTGAGCATATTATTTCTTTGCTATCATGTGGACTGTGTCTTTACCTTCCTTGAAACCTGTTTATATTCAGTAGCTTTTCCAGTGCTCCTTTAACTTCCACTTGTATTTCTTTATCATGTCCATCAAAATTATTAGTAAGTCTATAATGTTGTATAGGCTGCGTGTTCGAGAGCATTGCTTATTAATTTGCTACTAAAACAGTTCAGAAGAGGCTTCTTAAAGCCTTACTTTCCAAATACTCCCTGTTCCCATAGACTGTGGCTGATTTATGCATGTATTAATGTGTAAAGTAGGAATATTTCCTATTTATCTAGAAAAAAAGTGTTTTGGAACCTATTAAAGTGAGCAAAATTCAACATTTATACAGCTTTGGTTGATCCTACACTGAATTCTAAAAACTCATTCCTTGAATAAGTTGAGTGCTATTGCTTTGTTTCCCCAGTGTGATGGTAGTTGGGGTTTTTTTCACCCTGAAGACATACACAATTTAACAACAGCCATGTTCCTAGATACAAATTGAAGCAGTCAATCTATATTTTAAGTTGGCTCTAATAAAATTCTAAAAGCTCAGCTCCCTTGAACATAAAACATGCAAAAATTTTCTCTTGTCCCGTTATGCTTGGCAATGTTTAAGGAGACTTTCCTGGAGTCTTATTTCCTGTGTGTGGTGTAAACCTCAAGGAACCAGTACCTCAGGGTACTGGTTTGCATTCGGAAATGGCCGTGCTAGCAGCACTGCACCCTGAAAAGCCTTGCTCATGTTTTTCTGAGCCCTGTAATGAGGGGATGAGGGTTTTTTTGTACAAATCTAAAATCAGCAGCCTGAAGTTGCTAAGATCTAATAGGCACACCATCGCTTCTCTTAGAATACAGCTTTAGTCGTTTTTAACAAGTGAATTGTTGTTTAAGGCCACCTTTGTTACTTTTAATTTTTTTTTTAAGATGGAGAAAGACAGACATGGGCACAGTCATGAATTTTCAGTATTTACCATGTTTTGGAGGAAAAAAATAGGCTGAACTGAAAAGTGGTGGTGGTGTGTTGATGAGTTATTCAGCATTTGGTATCAGGCAAATAGAGACCGTTTTGGGGGTTTTCCCTGAAACTGAACAGGTGCCAGGTGATGAAGTATAAACCAGCACTTCAGGTGTCAGTGATCTCAAGGGGTTTTTAGCTCATTTTAAGCTTTTGAGTATAGTTGGCATTTTTCTCGAGGAAGGTATAAGCCCATTTTATTTTCAAAGGTAAAGAGCGAGGCATGCTCACAATACTGAACCCTGCGTCTGCAGAATGAAGAGCACATCTGGGCCTGCACACCTCTCCTTAAACATTTCAGCACTGAAAAAATGTTTTCAAAATATAACTTGTTAGATATAAGTATAGCTACTTCTTTTCCCAATTGGTACAACTTTGATATGGCTTAAAACTAATGGGATAGATGAAGAATTCATCATTGTACCATAAGTAGTTGTTTAGTGCTAGTTAGGTTATTGCGTACAACAAAGATAGTTTCTTGTGGCTCAGGCACTTGAGAAGGAAAATCAGTTCTGTTTATCAAGACAAATGATGACAGACTGTGTTCATTAATGTGATGATGGAAAATATGTGTTGTTCCAAGCACAGTCTGTGCTCTGCCATGGCAGTATAGCCATGTACAACCGAAGAACAGTAGGTGTCCTCCTGAAGTTCAACAAATCTGGATTTGTATGTGGAGATAGTGTTCTTCAGTTCTTAAAAAAAAAAAAAAAATCCAAACAAAAACCAACAAAACCAAAACAAAAACCCAAGCCCAAAACAAAATAAAAAAAGCAAACAAAAAAACCCCCCACAAAATAGGCCTCTCAGCATATTTCATGCAGTGAAGTTTAAAGTTTTTGGCATAGTTTGCATTCATTCCCAGTGCTGTATTAAAGACAAAAAACCAGATACATGGTGCAGAGAGAGTTTTTCATAGAGTACGCTTCATACCTGCTGGCAGCAGTTCAGGATTTTCTTACCTTCAAATTTCTACATCCCAAATTGACCACATTTCTAAAAATTGGTGCTTGTTACATGAGAGCTACTTTGATCTTCACATCTAAAAAAGCCTGGAAAACTGGTGTGTGATTTTGTTTTCAGCTTTTATTTTACTTTGCAGTACCAATCTTATTTCTGTAGTGTGCATTTAGGTATAATGAACATTTATTTTCTTAAATGTCTGCCTATAGGTAGCCAACCTGAATACAAAGGATAATTCTTACAGTCTGAAGGATTATCTGTTTAAAGACATTCAAAAAGATTGGCCTGGATACAATGAAATAGATAAACAGTCATTGGAGTTAATACTCTCTAGGTAAGTTCAGTCTCTAGGGGAAGGAAAATTGCCATTTAAAAATTTTTTTCTGGGAAATGAATGTCTGTCCTCCCTATAATGAAAGAACTATGATTTAGACGTCTATTTTTTGCCATGTAACCTGAAATGTTGGGTCATCCTTACAGAAAATTAAATTCATCTGAGGATGCCACCAGCACCAGTCATTCATTATCTTCTGCAACTCCCAGTAAAGATGGTCCATCAGATGCTCAGGTATTCTGTACTTTTTTTATCATTATTTACAGTGTATTAAGATTTATCACACTTTATACTGATGTAGAAGTTGTGATGTGAAGCACTAACATTGTCTTTAACGCATGAAAAACTGAAGCATTTATCTCTAATTGAACTTTTTTTCTTTATAAAGTTGGCTGCACTGTCAAGGTCTGCAAAAAAACTTAGTCACATAGCTTTAAGGGCTGCTATATTTAGTGTTCTGTATTTCATAATGTTAAAATATTTAGAAAAATAAAAAAATTCCTGTCTATGCAGTATTTTGTAAATATGCATAGATCTCTGACAGAGTACCCCTGCTGTGTTTGAACAGCCAACACATTGGCCTAAATTTTAACTGCCCTTCCATAGCACATCAGCCTTGCAGAAGCATTAACTTGGTGTAGAGATTAAGGTCGTTTGCCAAGCTTCTTGATTACCCGTGATTGTCCCACAACCTTGTACTTTCTGGTTAAATACTTAAAGCTGTTTTGTACTGCCACATAACATGTTCATCCTGGTGCATGGGAAGGTCTTCTGAAGACAAGATGTGTGTGCTTTTGTTGAAGGGTTGCATGTGTTTAATGTTCTTCGCGCGTGGCAGCTATAATACATAAAATATACACAAACATCCTTGTGCTACTGTTTAAATGTAAAACTTAGGCAAGTCTAGAATAAGGATGAACAGCAGTGGTGATCCACTTGGAGGAATTATTTGTTATCCCCTGTAGGCATCATTTTGATGCAGGGTAGCCCAGCTGTGAAAAGACAGATCTGAATCAGCAGGTAGCAGCAGGACTTAAAAGGCGTATGTCCCGTTTTCCTATCAACACAAGATGACCGTGCCAACCCTTTTAGAAGAGGCTTGGAAAACTCTGCATTACTTTAAGGAAAAGTTTGATACTTTCTGTGACTAGGACTGTGCTTCAGTGCATGCAGTGTGCAGAGATAAGATGCGAATCACAGAAAGCCTCTCACCACTGAGATTGTTTACGTTTACACAGGGGAGGGAGGGCACACCTCTGCATCTCCCTAACTTTCTTCCAGAGCATAAAATGGTGCAGGTCCCAGGGACCTCTTCCCACCTGCCCCCCTACCCACAGAACCTGGATTTATTTCAACAGGGTGGCACAGAGCCGTGCCGGGGACTCCCGGCCCAAGCTGCCGCCTGTACATCGACGTGAGCAGCTGGTCTTGCTAGAGGAGAGGATGCGAACCAGCTGAAAAACAGCTGGGACAGCAACTGCAGCAAAACCAGGGGGTTTACCCATTCTCATCAGCTCTGCACTTCAGAGAAGCGTGCTGCTGCGTGCTTCTCGGGGCCGCTGCAGTAAACCGAGTGGCCGTGTGACAGCGAAAGCTGACCCTTCACCTGATGTGTCCCAGCGGAAATCGGTGCCTCAAGGACACCAACCTGACCTCTTCTTTTTGGTGAAGCCTCCGATAGAGCTGCTGAAGAGAGTGTCTTTACTCCCAAAGCCTTTTAGCGGTAGATTTGAAGAACGACCTGCTAAATCATAAGTTTAGAAACCAAGAATGAAATAGACCATGTATTTAGCTGCAGGAAGTACTTCGTCGCTTGACATCTGTTTTCAGATAAGAAAGATGTGTATTCAACAATTGCCAGTTGAGAAATGTTCCTTTTCCAGAACGGGAGCAAAACTTAGTTCTACTGGTTTTTAAGTTTTGGGTGGTTTTCTTTGTTTGTTTTTTTTGTTTTGTTTTTGTTTTTTATTTATTTATTATCACAGAAACGGGTTTTGAATTCCTCTTTTATCGATCCCCTGAACAAAAAGAAGAGGATCTCCCGCCTGGGCAGCGGCATGCCGTCCCCGCTCAGAGACCGCCTGTCTGCCTTCAGGGAGAAAGCCGCTGCCGCCCCTCCGCCGCCCCTCCGCCCCCCCAACATCTCCATCCCCACTCCTCACCAGCTGCCTTGGACGCGCCTTCACGCTTCCAACCCTCCAAAAACTGCCAGCTCCACCTCGCCTAGGACCCCTGAGGGGCAGGGGACGCAAAACCTGCCCATGGACAGCTTCAGTCCAAATAGCAGTAAGGCCTGTGAGGACCAGCAACAAAAATATACCTCTTGCAATTCTTTGGGGATCCCAGAGCCTGCCGGGGTGCAGGCAAAACCTCATAAATCCACAGGCAAGAAGCTGCACAAACTGCCCGAGAAGGCAAAGGAGCTCAAGGAGAACGATGAGGGCAAAGCGCAGGATGCTGTGAGTGTGAGCACTGAGGAGAAAGACCTCAGAAAAGAAGAAACTGCGGAGCTGAGTACATCCTCCTCTTTGGATTCAGGTGAAGGTATTAATACGCTGCTTTTCTTAACTACTGTGAGGGTAACCGTGGTGAAAAGAAACCTGTAAAACGAGGGACTGGAAACGCGAATGATCTGTCTTTTCACTTAGTGTATGTTAAGTGCTTTGCCATTATCCATACTTTATGGTCATGAAGAATCCACATTGTTTTTCTGCTGTTGTTCTTTTTAAACTCACATTTACAAGGTAATAAAACAACAAAAAGCAGAAGGCGTTCTGCTGGAAGCTTATCTACAATTAGGTTCATTTGTAAGAATTCTCCCTCTGTAGTACAAAAACCGTTAGAAAAAATCTGAAATGGATTGCTGTAGGGCAGAAACTGGTTAAAAGCAAGAGCTAGGAACTAGAAAAACACAAGGAATGGATTTTTTTTTTTTTTATTTCTCACTGAAACTTTCTCTGCTTTTTTTTCATGAGCCAGTTTTAAAGTCTGCGAGCTGCAGATAAAAACCTGTCACACGTTTATGGCATGCTAGCTTACTGAAACACATGGATCAGACTTAAATGTATTTCATCGTGTATCACAATGCAAGGCTCAGCTTCTGCCTTTTCACGGAGAGCCTAAAACCTCCGTAAACTGCCATGTGGCTTGCTGGAGTTTTGGTTTGAACTGTGCTGTGAGCTCCTTCCTCTCTCTCTTAGCTGCAGAATTTATTGCTTCAAAAGGTGCAGAAACGGTGCGCACTGAAAATGGCATTGAAAGGATTAACAGAAACGCTTGGAGAACACTTGATTTCTTCACACACACACACACACACACACACACACCAGGGCAGAGCTCAGTCCCTTTGTTAAATACGCGCGTTGTCGAATTTCAGAGTTTGGACGTGCAAATGAGGAGTCGGGTTTAGCCCTTTCCTACCATAGCCCGGAGGCACGTTCGGACGAGGCAGGGGCTTCTCTGAAGCGCTGTTGCGCTTGTGGACAAGAGTGCTTTGAGATGCGCTTTTCACTTTTACCCCGGACATACTACACGGTGCCCACGTGGCTTGGGATTTCTTTGCAAATATTTATGCTTTCAAATATTTATGAATTTACATACAGGTGACCATCTTTCTCCAGATGCCAGTAACGACATTCTGAACAGCTAGGGAAGGAAAAAATCTGCACTGCATTTCAAGTTGGTGCATGGACTGAGCCATGTCACCTGAATTTTTGGAAGTGAAGCGCTTGCAGTGAAGCTCTTCACCTAAGTTGTATTGTACATACCGCGACTCTTAGTATTACTGTTTGCATTTATCTCAAATTTTGTCCCCATTTTCACACCACTCTTTCTACTCCTGCTGTATTGCATATGATATTAAAAGAGTAGAACATGACATGATAGTTCTTTTTTCCCCATGACCTAAAGCTCGGATAGCTTGGAGGTTGGCAAGAACAGTTAAGCTTTAGAAGAAATACTGAGTTTAAACAGTGGCAGTGCAAGAAAATAAAGAATATATAGGACTCTGTGTTTTTTAACTGCAAAACCCCATGTGAAAAGCAGAGAGAGATTACCAAGATATTGAGTGTTCCTTCATGTGCCAGCTAACTTTTCCTTATGGCAGCTATTTTTCTTATTTATCAAAAAGATAGGGGGCTCCTGAAATATTCCTTTTAAAAGAGGGACTAGAGATTAAGTGTACCATGCTCTCATAATGCCATTTAAAAGAGCAAAAGAGCAATTTACAAGTGCAAATAACTTTCAAACCCAGTTTTGCCGCGTTAATGAGGAGCAAGTCTTTGTTGCAGGTTATTGAAGCCTGAATGCCAGTAACCCATATACAATGCTCTTGACTTTCCTGCTTAGAGTGCTGAAATTAAATCTAATTTTGGATGTCTGTAATCGGCAGGGAAGGAGGGATAAAAACATGGCATGAAAAGAACTTCAGCTTTCTGCTTTATTTCTCGCTGGAACCTGGACGTTGAGATACATCTATATCTACGTAGATACAGATACATCTCAAGCTGTTGTCTTTTGTGCAGCTACGTCTGTTGCTGCATAATTTGAATTGCTGTGCAGATGCCACATCGTGTCTTCAAACAAGAAAAGCTGACCTCGGGTTAATACTGCGGTAGGGCAGAACCTGTAGAATAAAGTAGCCGTGCCCTCTTTCTAAACCCCAGTACTGCCTACTATGGAGAAGGTCATATGAGCCCTATTATTAACTTACAGAGCTTATTCCAAGTAATTTACTGTGAGAATAAAACTCTAAAGGATTTTTTTTCAAGGCCATTAAGCCGGCATTGTTTGGCTATATTAAAAATCTGTTTATCGCAAGTGTCAAAGTTCTGCTTTTCTGTAGGAGCTGAAGAAACTTGCACTGCCTCCACAGGTTCTCCTTCAGCAAGTGAACCACCAGACTACTTCACGTGAGTAAAATAACAATTAACTTTCTTGCCACTCATTGAAGCAGATGAAAAATCACCTATAAAAACTCTCGTTTAGCTACAAAATTGAGAATTTACCAAAATGTCATTTTAGAATAATGACAAGTTTCTTCAAGTCACCCAGCTGCTTTATTCAGCTACCTGCAAGTTTTAAACTGTGAGGTTGTCCCTTGATTATTGTGGGGGGGAAAGAAGTGAGAAAAAAGATTATATATATATACTTTAGAAGAAGGCTTAAAACATTCAATTTCATTCTTCTTCAAGAACACTATAAGAAAGGAACGTGAACCTGTGCTGTTTTCTTTTTAGAGGTAAGGCAAAACAGGAGGAAAGCTGAATGCTAGAATACAGAAATTTGAACATCTTTCCTGTGTTTTCACTGCTTAGTGCATCTAAGGTGGAAAGGGGGGGCGGAAGGTAGCAGACTTTAAAGTCCAGAGTTACAAAGCCTATATGTGACAGGAGTTAACCATCAAAGTTATTTCTAAAGCTTTGATGTGAAATGGTCACTGCCTAACTTGAAGCTACAGCAAAATATCCAGTTTCACCACAGAATTGCAGACCAAAGAGCTAGAGAAAGCAGAAGAACCTCGATTCAGATTTTAACTTTTACCTGCTTAATTTTGACTACAAAGCAAGATAAAAATAAACTTGCATGTGAAAGGTAACACACCTGCAGTGACTGCCATGTTGCAGTCTGTAAAATTACAGAAAGACTTCCTGGTAAGTTTAATTTTGGCTCCTGAACAAGTTATCAAACATCAGATTGATATTTTGAAAAAGTTAAAGTTTACCCACTCTATTAAAAAGTTTTTTATCCGTGTCAAGTGTTAAAGAACTTTCTTTAAAATTAAATACCTCTAATACCAGAATCATTTGGTTGACTCAATACTTTTTTACAGGAGAAAAACTTTTCTATGAGGAGGATTTTTCTTTACTGTTGCAAACCAGGGAAATAGCTTCTGCAAAGGTCCAGTGTCTGGACTTTTCCACCACTGTTTTATTGGTGGCCTTTTTGTAAAAATGTGAAAGTTGAAGGAGGCCGCAATGGAATAATTGTAGGATAACGTGGTCAGCGCCACCTCAGTTTCTAATAAAATACGCTTTTTGTGGGGAAGATGGGCACAGTGGACAGCAGTCTAAAGCTCTTCCCTGGGTTGGAAGGATGAGTTTGAGAAGGTTTTGAGGGCCCTTCGGTGCTCAGAGCTGGGGTGAGCAGCCCGAGAGGTAAAGCCAGGACGAGCCCGACACGTCCGAGCAGCACAACTGCCCAGCAGCAGCGGCGCTGAGCCCGGGCTGACGTCTGCGGCGCAGGAGGGGAGGGAGGACTGTGTCTGTCTGTTAAAATGCTGCCAGTTGCCAAGTTCATCAGCTTCTGTCCGAGGAGCAACATCAGCAAGGGGGGTGAGGCCCCCCCATAGCACTTTAACTTGGGTTCATCTTCTGTCTGTGCTGAAGCAGATGGCACGGCAGTGCCGTGCGTCTCTCTCACTCCATTAAGTGATGCTCCACGAAAAGACTGAAATAAGTCTGGCCCTGCAGGGAAGCAGTTTAGTGCTTCACGAGAACTCAAACCGATGTTTAATTCCCGGCCTCTGCTGGGTGACAATGAACAGATCCAGCTCCCCGCTGTCTGCTTCCCAGTCAGCTGAGGGCAGGGATACTGAGGAGAAAGCTTATTTGATGCAATCTAGTATTAAAGCTGGATGCCAATAGGCACTGTTAAAAGGGGTTTTTTTAAAAAAATAAAAAACCAAACCCACCAAACAAACAAAAAAACCCTCCTTCATGCAAGATTTCATAAAGTTGGTTTAGCTCTTACTGGGATTAAAAACTTTAACAAAGACTTCCCTATGAAAGGAGCAACATCTGGAGGATCTCACAGATAATCTACTGGTCTGGAAAAAAATTAGGCTGTGCTGTTTCAGATTAATCACTCCAGAAAGACTGAAACCTGAGAGCACTACAGCCTGATGCAGTTTAAAGGACTTCGGTAGTTTATTTCCAATTTCTCTTCCTGTCTAAGTGCTATATAATTCATGAGTATAATCACAGCTTTAGCATAAAGACACTTTCCATCTTAGTCTAAAGATTATGAGAGTAAAGGAACTCAAGTTTTTTAAGCAAATCTTAAGCAAGAGGTAGATTAACCAAACAGATTCACCTTTCTCCGTCCTATTTTGATTTCTTCCCTCTGCACACACTTACATTACAAGTGCTCTGCTGGACTCTTCTCCTGAGCTCAGCTCTTGCTGTGGGATGTAACTTTGCACAGGCTTCACAAGTACTTCCCAGAATGTTGGAGGGCATCTCTAGTTTTGTTGTAAAAAACATCCAGCACTCTTATCAGGTGCCTCTGGCCTGGGCTTACATCACTGAGCAAAGTTGTTGTCTGCGTTGGTACAGGCTTTCAACTTGTTAAAGTTTTACTGCTTGTTAAAATTAACTACAGGTGGTTTGAAGGATTTGTCCCTGTGTGGAGGTGCCTGTGTCACCCAAAGATAACGGGGTCTTTAGGCTAGGAGGACCAGGAGCACTGGTGTGGGAAATCGTATCGACTTGCATTCCTGCTTCATCTTGGATTTGCATAACGACCTTGTTAAATCTGCTCCTGGTGATTTGAGGGAGAGGGGAATGAAGAAAGTTTCAGTTGCATCAGTGGCTTTAAGCATTTAAGGGTTTTTCCCTCCTTAAGAGGTGATGTGATGGTTTGGGGTTTTTGTTTCAGACCTCTCTGCAGTTTGTTTTTGTTGCTGTATTGCAAGTGCCTTAGTTGAATGGACAGCAGTGGAACTGGAGTTCCCTAAAATAATAAAATTTTATTATTAAGTATGCTTGGCTGTTAGGCTTTTGGCTACATTTTTGCCTGTCCAGCTGCATCCAACACTGTAAATGTAGCCCCTTCCAACAATGTAATAGAAATGAATTTTCAAAACTTAGTTTTCTGAGTATGCTGCACCTTTCTTGTGCACCTTGTTAATAAAAACTCTAAAAAAGTAACATATGAGCAAACAGCATTCACAGAAATACGGTAGATTTCTGTAATTACCTAAACACATGCCCTTGGAGCACGTGTGCTTACTTGAGGTAGTCAGTCACGTAGTTAACTGACTTAAAGCTTGGGTGTCTGTGCTTGATGTTCATTATGTCCTTGGTGTGAAATTGCATGTGTGCTTATTTTTCCACTAGAAAATACACAGCTATAGTCTCATACGAGCAACGCCAGCGTTACAAGAATGACTTCTATGCAGAGTATGATGAATACAGGAACTTGCACGCTCAGATGGAGAGTATCAGCCAGAAATTCATGAGCCTTGACGCACAACGGCACATGCTTTCTCCAGATTCCAAAGAATATAAGGTGAAGAAGGATGAAACTGTGAGGATTGTGTTTCATCTCCTTCTTATCCCTTCCAAAAGCCCACACGTTCAGCACAGGCAGACTTTTCAGTATATTTATCTGTTAAATTATATTGACGTGGCTTTAAAAAGAACATCGGAGACCGAGTAACTGGTCGGAGGGCTGGAAGTGTCAGACTGGCTCGTGCTTCTCTGGTGAGGCCTGGGCGTGCTGGGTGCTGGTGCACAGATCGGGGAGAGGGTTGGAAGCACGTGATCCCAAAGCTTTCCTGACCCTCTGTTTCCCACGGTTTTATACACTTAACTAAACCTGCAGCCACAGGTTACCCATCTTCCCAATCCCAGCTATGATTCTAGCAGAGAAGGGTGTTAAAAACCTGATATTCTGGCCTTCAGCCCAGACTTACCTGATTTGGACATACAAATTCCTCATGTTCAGAACCAGAATTCTTTAATTCTGTGTGCACGCTGAGGATTCTTGGCTGGCTTTTATTTAGTTTTTGGTCAGATTGCAAGTGTATTTGTGAGCAGGAATATTTTAAAGTCCCTGGTACTGCTCAGTCAGACAAAGGGAAACCTTCTAGAGGTGTCATACATCCTCAGACCCTGTGTGGGCTAGCCCTGATTTTTGACGCTTGACAAAAGCCTGCAAAAAGTTGTTCAGCCCTCAAACTCCACCTATTTGAGCTGTCTGCGAACAGACAAAGGGAATCGTCAAACACCTGCCCCTTTTGTTGCCTATTTACACGTTTAATTGCAGATTTGGGGTGATGTGGGGGGTCGGGAGGTTATTTTTGTGTTTTCTGGTAGTAGTGAAATGTTCTCCATGTTGTCTTCATGGTGTTTTGTTGTTTTGTGTTTGTTTTTTTTTTTCTTGAAGATGCTTTGTGAGGAAGTCTTAGACGAGTACCAGAAGTTAAAAGAGGTATGTGTGACACCAGATTTGTGGGAGGCAGTAATCACCGAGCCTGGCTCGAGGCTGCTTTTAAGCAAAGGACATGAAATATTCAACTCTGCAGAAACGTTTTCATGCCACAGTTTTCTTCTATCTTTACAGTCTAGCCCCAGCTACTCTGAAGAGAAGTGTAGATGCGAGTATCTCCACAACAAGCTGTCTCACATTAAAAACCTAATAGGGGAATTTGACAGACAGCAAGAAGAGTTAGAGCACTACTCCTGCCTCGACCAGGACACGTGAATGAACAGAAGCTTATTTATTTAAAAATAAAGATTAGTTTCTCTAAGATGGTAAAAGTTAGCATTGAACCTTTTTGTTACAGAAGTTTCAGTATTAGCAGATTTAACTCCTTTTTATTGTTGTTGATGTTGCTTATGTGTGTATTTAAAGCTGCTTTTTATGGTCCTTTCTTCAAGATTTATGTTTGTCCGTATATATAGTTTTATCAGTAGATACTGGGAAGCCAGTACCTTTGCTATGAAGTTGTGCACATATTAAGAAAAAATTGTAGCAGATTGAAATGCTTATGGAGAGATAGAAGGCTGTTTTCTGACCTTTCTTGTTAATGCAAACTCTTTGCCTTAAATGGTAGAAGGTTTAGAAATTTGCACAAAGCAAAAAAAAAAAATTAAAAAATCACCTTGTTTTGGAGGGTTAAAGCAGCACGTAGATGTGCTGTGTACAGTGCATTTTGTGACAAAAGAAACTCACTCCTGCAATTTAAGCCCCCCGTTGCAGTGGTTGCCTTAAGGTGTTTGGTTGTGTGTGTTTAGTTTGTTAAATTATGAGCTGCACTGCTTCCCTCCCCGCCAAAGCGCCCGGGGAGCACGACGTGGCCTGTCACCGTCTGGAAGCGTGTGCCTGTACCGTGTGTGTGCAAACGTGTGTGAGTGTGAGCGTGTGTAATGGGGAGGAAAAACAAATAAAAAGCTGCTACTCCTTAAGTAGGCCAAACGCTCAGGTTAAAACAACTGACGAGTGTTGCTGTGGGTGTTTTCCTGCAGAATTGCTACTTCTGTTGTGGAAGGCGAGAGCATTTCCATTTCAATCATTTGTCAGCTTTAATAATATTGGGGAGATTGATACTTTACAAAAATGAAACAGATATATAGTTTTGGGGCAAGATTATGAAACTAAACATGTAGGTTACCTATTTATATACTACTTAAAGTATTTTTTTTTTTAAAGAGAGATATGCAAAGAAGCTATTGCCTACATGAAGTATATATTTAAAGATTTTTCTCCTGGGTGCCAGGAATATAACAAAGAAGAGATGTATTTATAAAATACTGTGATCACCAAACAGCACAAACTTTCATTTGATGAAGTTTTTTTATTTTGATGCAAATCATTGCTTACTTTATCAGGTGAAAACACAGGTTATTTGGTCAAAACTGAGCAACATCTTTCTGTGTCTTACTGTGTTTGTCTTTTCAACGTATTGCCAATTGAAAAGGGAAGCATTATGTTTACAAATCTGATTTTGGATCTTTTGCCAAAATTTTGGTAGTATTGCTGATAGACTTCATCTCCAGCATCAGAAAAAAACTTTTGTATTATCACTGTAAACCAGAAAATATCTGACTGCCAGAAAACCTGCATTCAGGTAAACGGGAGCGACGGAATTTTTGCCTTAAATTTCTGTGTTCCGAGACGGTACGTGTTTGTGAAGACGGCACAGCGAGGAGGGCGCGTCCCCTTCTGCCTCCTGGCTGCGGTAGTGGTGCTACCCACGGGCGACCAGGCGGACTCTGCGTCCCTTGGGTTAGCACAGCTGTTTCCACTCCACTTTTCAAGCAGCGAAATGAAGGGCAGATGTCTTGCTCCCCGCCAAGAGCTGAATTCGTCTGGGTTTAGCAACGGTGTTCGGTCCCTGCGCTCGCAGGGGCTGTGCGCTCCACTGCCCCCGCGCCGGGGGCTCAGCTTTCAACCTAGAGACAGAGCTGCTGCTCACATTAAAGGGGTGGGAAGTTCCTGGTGTTGGGACCCAGTTTGGCAGTTCTGGGCTTCTTGCTGTGTGCCTGGTCTGATGTTAACCGCCAGGACGGGACACCCCGCGCTGCTACAACCGTCTCGATGCTGGTGATCACCCGCAGTGCCGTCGCTGTACGGCTGAGACCCAGTGCAGCCAGTTGATTTCCCCCCCCCCGCCCCCTTTTACCATCGCACGCATCTTTTGGTTGCGAGGCCGTGTACGTGTTGCTGGAGGTTAGCACTGCTGCAGAGGCCCCGTGCTGCAGAGCACCGTCAGTCCTGACAAGCTACTGTAAAGGCCTTAATCGAAGGTTTTGCCTGTTTGTGTTCAGCACTTCTGAAGTCTCACAAGCATACCTGACAGCCTATGTATTGCAAAATAGTGCTGTAAATGTACATACTTCTTGTTTTCCTGGAGTTGATGTTCCTGTTCAGCAAACGCTCAGAGCCTGCTGAAGCAGAGACTCTGACTGGGTTGTTGCCTTTCCTGTAAAACTGGCCTGCTCGCTCAGAGAAACAAACACTGCCCATGGTGGCATCTTGGCTGGGGATATACACTGCTACAAATCCGAAGCAAATGACTGATGTAGAGAAGGGGCAACTTTGCACATCCCCTTCGTGAAAACTGTGAATCTCACTACAGTTTATTAACAGAAAAAAAAAAAAAAGTGGTCGAAAGGGAGGAAATATCCCTTTCCAGTTGGCTGAAAAAAAAAACTCCATAGGTTAAGATTGGTTTCCAGCTGGCTGGCGTTTGAGGGCGAAAAACTGTGCCCAAAGTAATTTTTTTGTCAATTGTATATATGCTCTAAACTGTCACTTGAAGATCACTTGACTACTCTTTAAGTCTTCACCTTGTTTGTGTTAAACCCAACAGACCAATGTTCACATATTTTGGAAGTGTTTTGTAAAACGTAGACAAGTATTGGAGGCAATTTACTTCAACAGGTTTTAAACAGAAATTGGATTAAAGTGTTGATATTGTAACTTTTCTCATTTGTTAGCTTTCTAAAAATAGTACTGTAACAACAAGTCTTTCTAGATATCTAAGTGTTGATTCATGCAAAGACCTGTGGCTACTTTGAAGTACCTTTTTTTTCATAAGTTTACTGTTACCTGTTTCTGTACTTAATGGGGGAGGGATGTTGCCAACGCCTCCCTAACCCTTTTTTGTGGAAGAATATTAAGTTAATCAAGGGAGGACGATATTTGGGAATGTGAAGGCTTAGAAGAGAGCGGTGAATCCCCCTTTCTGACTTTGAGAGTATTTTACAACTTTTTCAGTTGTCTCTGTACAAACTGTGTTAAGACTCTGTACGTGAAACATCCCGGGGCGGTTTTAATGAGCACTTGAGCCGTTGTTGCCCCTCTGTTCTACATCAGTTTAAGTTCAATAAAACGTTAAGTTTACAGTCTTGACTTCGGCCTTCCCTTGTCAGGGGGGAAGGGTTTTTCTGGATTACTCACTCTTCCAAGCTTTGGGCTTCTGTCTGTCCTTCTTTATTGCAAAGCACAGCCCTGGCAGAACACAAATTTAAGAGAAACTGTCCCAAGCTGTGGGGTTTTTCCACCACGCCGGGGAGGAAGCCAGCAGTGCTGCCCGGGCCAGCCCTTTCTCCTCCACAGAAATCCCTTACCTGTTGCTCACTAACTGTTGGTACAGGACAGTTGCGTCACTCCCAACAGTTGATTGTTGGTTATAAATATGATGCTGATGTGTGGAGAAAGGTTTTTACAAGCAGATACCGTTATTCTGGTTCATGTTTCACTGTGCCCATAAACGGCCTTTAGGACGTGTGATTTCCACAAATTTAATAGGCCTGTGCGTGTCTGTCTGTCATCTCAATCAAATCCCCAGAAAACAAAGCGGGAACAAAATGATGCTCCCCTGAAGAGTAGAAAAATCACCACTCTTAAACCCTAAACCAGAAAACACTTCTAAAGTTTTTGGTGAAAAAGTCACCAATCCTATAAGCCATAGTTGTCTGAAAGGTGGAAAGTTTCCTTAAAACCCTGGTAAAAATAATCTTGTAAGGTGGGTGGGCTCTGTGTAGCCCGGATCTAACTCGTCCATCTCCTCAGCTCCCAGTGCTCCAGCAGCATTTATATTACTCCATAGTTTTCTATTTGAGCCCCAGTCCTGAAAGCTGTATCCAAAGTTTGATGGTGAACAGGTATAGAAATAACTTTTTTTTTTTTCATTTACTCGAAGCCCTGATGCAGAAAGCGGAGGGCTGGGAGCAGGATGAGGGTTGTGACTCGGCTGTGCCCAGCTCATGGTCACACATCCTGGGGCCGAGGTCCCTGCTCCTGGTTCTTCCCTGACTTGGTGGCCAGCTGGGCGTTTCCAGCGGGACGTAGGGGTGGGCTGGCATCATCTCCTGAGGTGCCAGAGGCATCTCCGTGAGCACTTCCTCTAAAGCCTGCTTGAAAATGAAATATCAAGACAACATGAAGTTACTCTCTGGGGGTAACACTGTGAGATACAACAGCGACCAAAAGCTTAGTGGGTTTTATTAATGGTTAAACATTTTAAACACCGCTGATGGGTGGTGGTGGCTGGGGAGCAAAGCAGGAGCATCCCTGAAGGCCAGGAGGCTGCTTGAGGCCCGTGGGACCAGGGCAGGGCACAGTGTCCCTGCGTCTTAGTTGTTCTAGGCTGGTTTTTGAGCCACAGGCAGGTTGTGGGACCCTCCTCAGCTTTACCCTGGTCAGGTCATGTGTGTTGCACGGCCGTAAGACTGTGGATTTTCTGGCGGGTGATAAAGGCAGCCTCTGACTGCTCTGGTTGTGCCCCAACTGCCTTAGTTTACTGCTCAGAAAATAATCACCACATCACAGGAACAGCTAGATTTGTGGTGTAGGGAAAAGCAGACAGCAGCATGTACATAAATACAAAGATATTCCAGTCTTTAGAAATTTCTCATTTATGGACTGGAGGCTCTCTGCTCTTCACAGAGGATGGGGCTGTTGTGGTCCCTGCTTGTCCAGATATTTTTTCATGTTAACAGAGCATGTTTGGACACGTAAAAGATTTCACATGGTTGTTGATTGTGCACTTACTGCCCAGAGCCGGCCCACAAGCCTTTATCCTGAGCAAAGAATAGAGAAAACTTCATGTGTTCATCGCCCTGGAGCTCCCAGGTAAATTTGCAGATCACAAGGTTAAGAAACACCCAGTCTTCTCCCAGCCAGCCACAAAAGTCAAAATCAGGGCTGCCTTTCCTGCAGCCGAGTCTTCCTCCCCGACGCCCACAGGACTCAGCCAGCAGCCTGCTCCCGACGGAACCGGAGGCAGCGCTGTCCTCGTTAGGCTCAGCTGCTGTTTCCAGCGTTGCCGGACGGGTGTCCTGCAGACCACAGGCCTACCGCTCCCCCCCGTCCGTCTCCCAACACCCCTGTGAGTGCATTTTGTGTCGAGAAGAAAAGCATGTAGTCTGGCTCACACGCCAGGCGCTGCCTCAGCCCGCGCAGAGATGGAGCGGGGCCGGCCGGCTGCCCGCAGCGCTTACACCTAATTCCCACACGCCGCGCTCGGTCCCAGCCCTCGCTGGTGCCCTGGGTGCCCCCAGCTCCGCGACTCTTCCCGCGCTCAGCAGGGTTGGGGGGATAAACCGACCCTTCACGTTCTCCCGGGGCAGCTCTGCTTGAGAGAGCAGCCAGGAGCAGAACTGCGAAAAGGGAAAGGGTCTCACTACTAGAGGAGGGGATTTTAACCTCTCCATCACTAAGCCTGAACCCCCTCCTCCTTTCTGAATAGCCAACATGCACAGACTAAGAGCAGCTTCAAAACTTAATAAAACACAGGCTTTTAAAATAGGCCTTTTAGTAGTAATGGCACTGAAAACTAAACCCATCCACTAAGAAACTCTACAAGGACGTCTCTTCACTGGAAAGCAAAAGTACTGACCTGCAGAGGAAGAGTAACTGCAAGCCTTTTAAAAATAAAGCTTTGACCAGAACTCGATCTTCCACATCAGCCAACCCACTATACTTGGGGGAAGTGTTGCTGCCTTAGGGGGTTGTCTTCTCCGTCTCGCAGTCTGCGGCTCCTGGAGCAGACCAGGACTGGCTGATATGTCTGCTTTCATGTGACAACACTTTCTGCAGTGCTTTCTAAAACAGACTGTGGTCTTCTGTGTGAGACTGCAAAGGACAGCAACTACCGTGTTACTTGCACTTCAGTGGCAGAGCTTCCCCTGTTACCATTGCTGTGAAATGGGCACAAGCCATCTCCAGGTAACCCCTGATAGCTGTGCACCATGTCACAACCCAGAAACAAGGTGACAGCTGTGACCACGGTGATCTGCAGCAAACTTAATGCCAATCCACTGCATGACGTCTAATCATGCACACATCCATCCCTCCATCCATCTATCCCACAGTAAGCCACTGGCAGTTGCACATTTTCGTCACAACATGTCCAAAATTTCACCAGACAAGCTTTTATGATAGGAAAAAGGAGATGAGCGGGTTCTCACAGATTTACAGTAGTGACAGCAAAAATAAGATCAACAGTCTTAACAGTGTCCTTGGCTGAAATGCCTCTTGCTTCCAGAATCACTGGAAAAAGCTGACAGACAATGAAAAACAGAGAGGGGCTGATGTTTGTAAAGCTCCTCCACCCCCAGGACAGCGTTAGGAGAAACAGCGCAGGATGAGAAGGGCAGAAGAGAGAACTGGAAAGGAGTGATGATTTTGCAGATCAGGAGAGAAAGAAGAAAGCAAGTGCTTCAAGAGAAGCACAAAGGTGGCCCCTAGGACACCTTGCAGTGCTATCAGGAGCAAATGCAGATAATGCAGGCAGTTGTGGAGCAGTAGACACAAAGTTTTCCTTTCAGGTATCTTTCAAGTCACATTGAGAGCCAAAACAATGATCTGATGTGTGGGAACAACTGTCGTGTTTCAGAGCAGGCTTGCTGTGTGCTTTCCCAGTGAAAGCATCTTCTGAGCAGTCTGGCAGACAAGGATCACTACTGCACCTGAAGTGTCTTTCCTGTCTCAGAAGTTTTTCTGTCACCCCAGACCAGCACAGTGGTACTGCTGGGGTGGCCCACTGCTCGTGGCTGACACTTACCCGTGCCATGCCAGCACATCCAGCTAAGGAGCAGGTTACTGCAGGCACCTGCTCTCGGTATACACGACCTGTTTGTTTGCTCATACCACTAAATTAACTGTGGCCATGGCCACACTCCTGCTGGAGTTACAAAATTCTTTAAAGTTTGCCAAAAAAGAAGGATGAGACTAAGTATCATGCAGTCACAAGACACCCAACAAATTGTTCAGCATCCATGCCAGAGACCAGAGCTGAAGGACTGTGGGAATTTTAATGGTATGAAAATCAGGGAAGAACATGAGCTAGTGATAGAGAAACAGCAAACTGTGGAAGCTGATCTCCAAAACACCGAGGTCCTTGGGTAAAGGAACACTCCACACAGTGTTTCAGAAGCATCCCGGACTCATTGCACCAGGAATTCACACACAGGACACTGCAGTAAAACTGTCATGAGTAGAAGGGAGAAAAAACAAGAGACACTGGGGCTTGGACATCTGAGAAGGTGGTTTCGGGACGGCACTGATGGCAGCCTCTTGGGCACTGCCTGTCGTCTTCTCTTCTCCCGAAACACCCACCTTGGAGGGGAGGAGGATGAGATTGTCTCATCCTCCCTTGTTTGTAAATTGTGCACAGGGCATCCAGTGCACTGACAATTACAGGGCACAAGGGTGAAAAATACTCAGGTAAAGGCAAAGCAGAGCAGCTGCCTGCATGCTAGGCAGCTGGGATGAGGAGATGGCTCAGAGGGACCCAGCGCTGCCTCAGCCAAGCTCTTCCCCCAGGAAATCTCAGCGATGGGGCCAGAAAGCAGACGTGGAGAACAGACGTTTCATCTTTTGTCTGAGATCTTTTAGAAGGGTAGACATTGCATTGGTAAGCACTGTGAGGGAGCAGACTGGTTACTCAGTATGAGATTTCTGCCCTCAAAGTCTATCAGCCAGCATCTTGCATAAATGGATGTTTCAGACTTGATTATGCAGAAAGATGCATAACCCTTCCACGTGCTGTGGCTGGGTATCAGGGTATCCAAAGGGCCTTCCAGAAGTATGGCATTTTATCTCCAGCTTCTGAAAATGACTGTTCATAAAAAGGATTTTTAACTCACCACTCGCTGTATCAGTTCACTTTTAAATAACCAAGTTTTCCTATAAAGAAGAGTCTGGTCTGCACCTCTGTTCTCCTCATGCTCAGCTCAGCCACCTCTTACAACAGCGCCCTGTCACCCAAAGCACACTTCAAGTAGGTATTTTGAGGCTTTTTTGCTGGTTCATGTCGTTTTCCCCTCCTTTTTTCTTTCCATCCTGGTCCCACTGTTAATCCACAAATTATGCTAGCAACTTTTAAAGAAAAAGAAAAGAAAAAAAAAAAAAAAGGAAACATCGTGTCCTTGCCTTTGAGACAAAGTGCTCAGGAGGGAAAAGCAGACATAACACCAGCCCTTTGCAATCAGAGCTGGGAAACACCTCGAGGCTGTTTGCCCTGTGGAAGTGCATAGGGTTAGAATTAAGATATAGCTGGAACAATGCGGTCTCAACATGACAAACGGATGTTAACTAAATTAACCAATAAAAGCTAAAAGCCTGTCACCACACCAGGCCTGTCCTGGAGGATGCTGAGGGCTCACCCCACTCGGGTCTGCTGAAAATATCTTCTGGAAGTGGGGACCCCTTCTCCAGACACTGATCTTTGTGCTTTTAGGCTGAAGAGGGTTTCTTTGTTGGTTTATTATTATTATTATTGTTAATGTTGTTATTATTATTATTATTGTTGTTGTTATTATCCTCTTAGAGGGGCTTCAGGTTGCACCTGACACCCAGGATCTTTCTCAGTGATGAGGATGTTTTCCGAAGCAAATGCAGCCCTTTGCAGTTCTTTCTGTCCTCCTCGTGAACTTGGCAGCTCAGGGAAGGATTCGAGCAGGTTATATTCACACCTTTTCCAATAGTGACTGCTGCTGTGATTCCCTCCAGGTCGTATACAGGGCATTGCTGTGAGAAATAACCTCGTGAACAAGAGCGAACTGCAAGAGTCACAAGTGTATATACGCAATGGAGAGCAAATGGGATGGTGTTTGTCAGTAAGAGGCAGACGTGTGTAGGCAAGTGATTTTACTTAAATTTAATTCCCCTCCATCCTCAACTAATTATGGAAAATCTGAAGTTATTTTTCCTTCCTTAGCATTTCAGTGAAAATGAGATGGCTTTGCTTCCTAAAAAGAACCTCTCCATATCTTTCAGTTTTGTATTGTTGCTTTTTTTTTTTTTTTTTTTTCCTTAATTCAGTAAATACCTGCCATAGTGATAGGAGCAAAGAGTTATCAGTGAAGTTTTAGCCATATCAGGGCAGGGATATTGTGTGAGATGGACAAGGGAAGGAAGGAATCACTCAGAAAACGGTTCGTTCAGTCTGGAGCAGAGGAGGCTGAGGGGAGACCTCCTGGCCCTCTGCAACTCCCTGCCAGGAGGGGGCAGAGAGGGGGGACGAGTCTCTGGAGCCAAGGCCCCAGCGCCAGGCCCCGAGGGAATGGCCTCAAGCTGCCCAGGGCAGGGTCAGGCTGGCTCTGAGGAAGGATTTCTGTGCAGAAGGGGCTGTTGGGCGTTGGAATGGGCTGCCCAGGGCAGGGGGGAGTCCCCGGGATCCCTGGAGGGGTTGAAGAGTCGGGCTGAGCCAGCGCTGAGGGATCTGGGGGAGGTGGGAACGGTCAGGGGGAGGGTCATGGTGGGGCTGGAGGAGCTGCAAGGTCCTTTCCAACCTGGGTGATTCTGGGATTCTGTGAAATGACAGAAAGTGGAAGCCTTTGATAAGCAAATACTGACCACGGTGGAGGTGACCAGCACTCACTGATGCAAAGCCAACACCAGCACAGCAGGAGCGATGCCGTGGCTGGAAGCAGGGTGACCATCTCGCCCCAGTTTGCCTCCGCAGGGGGAGGGGGCAGCTGACACGCAGCAAAACCCCTTTCCGAAGGCCAGTCCTGCCACCTCCTGGCACGGCTCCGGCTGACTCCGCTCCGCCCGGGACACTTCTGTGCAACACGTCCCTGCAGCACCTGCTGCATCCCCTCCTGCACCCTAACTGCCTTTTCAAACATTTCAGTGCTTTTAACGACTTTATTTTCTTAAAATGTTAACAAATTTTAACAACATTTATAGTGGTATCTTGCTTTTATTCCACTATTTTTTGAGGGGATGGAGAAAACACCATAATCCCCAGACCTTCCAAACACCTTTGTGCACGATGCCTCTTCCAGATCTCTTTTCTTGCCCTTGTTTCCAAGCTGATGCTTTCTCTAAAAGACCGATTATACAAGGACACCCTCCCCTGTTGAAGGCGACTGTTTCAGAAATTATTTTCTTCCTACAGATCACTGGGGACGTTCACAGAACCGCTGTCATCTGTGTGCTGACTTCAACAGGACGCACTCATGCCCTACTACATTTCAGAGGGAAAACCTGGGGGAAAAACCCCATATCATTTCCTTTAGCCATAGGAAAAAATCTTAATTGGAGCTTTCATCCTCCTTAGATGATCCAATGATAACCAGCCACAAGAGACAAATCAGTAGAAAGTCAGATCTTATTAATTCTAGTACACGCAGACCTGATTTTCGCAACTCAGATTACCTTGTATGTCAGAAGTGGTTAATCACTTTTCCTTCCCTCCCTCTTGCCTCAGCTGTGGAAGACATATAATGACAAGTAAAACAGAAAAGTTATGAGAAGGTACGTGCATCCAGGTATCCACATACAGCATGCAGGAGGGTGCAAAGGAGACAACCTCCATCGAGGGGCTTGTGCTGGTCCAAGGGTCCCTCCTCCCCTCTAACACACCCCCCCCCCCCCCCCCCAGTTCACTGTAGTACCACAGTTTTCAACCACATGTCCAATGTACAGAACCACAGACTGGTTTGGGCTGGGAGGGACCTTAAACCCACCCAGTGCCACCCCCTGCCCCGGGCAGGGCCACCTTCCACCAGCCCAGGTTGCCCAAAGCCCCGTCCAGCCTGGCCTTGAACCCTTCCAGGGAGGGGGCAGCCACAGCTGCTCTGGGCAGCCTGTGCCAGGGCCTCACCCCCCGCACAGGGAAGGATTTCTGCCTTAGATCTCATCTAAATCTCCCCTCTGTCAGTTTAAATCATTCCCCCCGTCCTATCCCTCCCCCTGATGACGAGTCACCCCCTTTCCCGCAGCCCCTTTCAGCCCTGGGGGGCCGCTCTAAGGTCTCCCCGGAGCCTTCTCTCCTCCAGCTGAACCCCCCAACTCTCCCAGCCTGTCCTCACAGGGGGGCTCCAGCCCCCCCAGCATCTCCGTGGCCTCCTCTGGCCCCGCTCCAGCAGGTCCGTGTCCTTCTGCTGTTGGTGCCCCAGAGCTGGACCCAGCCCTGCAGGGGGGTCTCCCAGAGCGGAGCAGAGGGGAGAATCCCCCCTGGCCCTGCTGGCCATCTCTTTGCTGTTTGTTGGATGAAACCCTTTGAGAAGCACAGAGCAAGAGACAAAAATACCAGAGGAAAAAGGGAATAGGAGCAATGTATGTAACACAGTCACAAGAAGAGTTTGAGAAAGGTGCACAGCAACAATCCCCCCGCTCCCACCAGTGACACTCGGTCTCTTGCCTTCCTGAACCACACTGCCAGAACTGCCATGCTCCCTGCTAGAATCCAGCCGCCTTCTGCGTTTCTCAGGGCAGCCATGCCCAGGCTGGCGTGTTTTTCCAAGGTAGGGTGGCAGACTGCTGTAGCAGTATTTATCATTGTTCTTCATCAGAAATTAACTGAGCACTGACTATCAAAAGGTTCGGTTTTCCCCAGGTATCCCAAAGTTCAGCCTGTTCCTACTCCAATATCTGCTGGCAAGATCAGTCTTGTGGAAAGACCTTGCAGGAGGTTCAGGCTGTGGCTGAGCCAGGAGTGTTACAAAAACAGCTTTGATCTCCGCCGGATGCCCAAAGCACCAAGGTGTGCGAGAACACCTGCAAAGCAAATTTTGCCATGTTTTCCAAGTCCTAAAAACCAGCCGACCGCCTTGGGCAGCCGAGTCAGTGCCCTCACCCTTTCTCCTGCCGTATCTGGCACAGGAATAGCAGGCACATGCACTGGGAGTGATGCTCAAGCAGCCTGACTCCTTTTTTTCTGGGCAATACTCTGTTCCTCCTGAGGGAGCAGGTACTTTGCATCCACCCTGACTGCTTTGGGCAGAGAGAACCGGAATCTACAGCTGTTTGGTGAGGCCGGGTCTGCCTTTTTTCTGTAGTCAGGGTAAAATTTCAAAATTCAGTTCAAAATGTGCTGTTTGATCCAGAGCATTGACATCTCAGGTTTTCTGTAAAAGCTGCCTAACACCCTACCCAGAGAAAGTTTCCTCTCAGACCAACGACATTTCGAGTCAGTGACCCAGTGCTTGCAAAAAAGGACTGCCAGAGCTTTCCAGAAAGGCATAATATAAAAAGAAAATAGGTCAGACTCTCTCAGAGACGACAGCATGGTTTGTTGAATAGAGGTCAAGCTGCATCTCGCTGTATCTCCCTGAACTCTGTGTGCTCAGATTTCAAAGCTGGATATCTGCTTGCACCCATAACACACGGGTCCCCAGTTGCCTGTTGACATGCAGCCTAACGGTGGCCGGGCTACATAAAAGCACTTTACATCAAAGGTCCCGCTGCGAGTGCTGGAACTGGCAGGGCAGTACGGTGTATAGAGGATTAAATTGCTGTCTCTGCAGGAACAGCAAGTGCAACTCTCTTACCTGCAAATCTTGGGCCTTAGAAAGTCTTTGGGGAAAAAAAAAAATCTAAACGAGAAGCAAATTGTGGTGCACAACACAGAAGGAGATCAGCCCACCATGCGGAGGTGCCTGGAGAGGAGGGGGGAGAGAAAGGACCATTCCTGGGCCATTCAGCAAAGGCGCTTTTCCACGATTATTAAAAACAGCTTATCCTAGTCCACAGGTCGCACACATAAAGGTCATGTTGATAAACTTTTACACACCTCGCCCAGCCTCAGCCCCACAACGACCTGCAGTGCTTCGCGGCGCGATGCAGCTCCGCCACGGACAAAAGGGAATAAAGAGCTGAATCACCTAATTTATTAATTGCACTTGGTTCTGGTTGAAAAAACTCTTCGTGTGTATGCAGACACATCAGAGAGCGATGCCATCGGTAACACGAGCACTAATGACGTAGAGATAATAAGATTCACACAATGGAGTCACTTTGGAGTGATGTTCTGCTCCTTGTATACTCACAGTTTGCACAGTGCTTGAGAAAAGGTATCAGACAACCTAAGTACGCTGTAGACTCCCACAGGCAACAGCTCTGTCTTGTTTCTATACGGATAATGAGCCTCGGCTAGCTAATTATTAAAAATACTCATATTAGTGCCATTGAAAACAAAAAAATTTTTACTTCTCAGCAACCTGGTTGGGCTTGAAATAGGAAGAAAACTTCTTGATAAAGAGTACATCGCCTCTGACGGCATCCAGGGTACAAACCCCGACAGAGCCACGGCGTTGTGCAGTGTGGGAGCAGAACTTCAGAGGCACGCGGCTCTCCTTTCTGAGCTGCCTCCTACACTGCACCTTAAATTAATGCTGCAGTTTGCTTTTCTCCACTTTCAGTCCAACTGAAGTTTGTATTTACAAAATATGTAGCACTCACGCCATAGCTTCTCCCTGCCTCACACCTCGGGCCCGATCTTGTCTGCCCAGAAAAAAACAGATTTTTCTTGGGTGTATCTAGCAGAGTATAGATTTGTGGAGAAAATAACTTTAAATATTCCTGCAGAATCTCCGTGGCAACTTTAGGTAGAAGTTTATTCTGAGAATCAGAAATAAACCAAGACTAGAACACACTGCTTTTTTACCTCCTACCAAGGGCTCTCTGAGCTGCGCCTCGTTTCTCCAGCCTCCCAACACCCCAGAATTAAACTGTAGTTTGGGGACTGACGCGGAGGAAACTGTCGCCTGTGGAGTCACGGCTCCTGCCCCGTCTAGAGGCACCAGCGTGTCGCTGCCGCGGCGCTGCCAGCCGTGCCCAGCTCTGGATGACCCCGAGGCAGCGAGACGTGGAAGCGCAGAGGACGGGGAAAACCCAGGGAGCGGTCGCTCAGCTTCCCAGCCAAAAGCAAATCTGAAATTACCAAAATTGTTTTACCACTTCTTGCGCCGCAGCAGTGACTATTTACGTAAACGTCTGCTGTTACAACAAAGTTGGGGCCAGACTGATGAGCCCCACACAGGCTGCTGGAGGGGCATCCTCTCTCACAACGTCTCACGATAGAGGAGCAAAGAGAAATGTCATTAAACCCCCCCATAAAACCATGTTTTTTCCTGCCGATTCCAGTTAAAAGTGAAAGGTAGACAGAGCCACTGGTTCGACCTCATTATCCCCACATTAAAGACATTTATCATTGCGATGCTGAGGGACAAGCCATCCCTCTCTACAGCAATTCCTTTAAGCAACAGCACAATCTGAGCTGCTTCTAATTCCTGTACGTATAACGTGCTTATCACCTTGGTAGGGCACAACTTTCCTTTTCCTTCAAAAATACTTAAAAATAAGTCATTTTCTCTGTAACACTGAAATCACTGTCCTATAAAAATCTCTGTAATACTACTACAAAAAAAAACCAAACCAAAACTGAATGAAATTCTCAGTCTGAACATCATCTCTCTAACAGATACAGCATGTCTTCTTCTTCCCTTTTGACAATGCTCCACAATTTTAAAATAGCCTCCGAGGACACCCTGTGCCAGAGCTCTGCGAAGGATTATCCTGCCTGAAGGCAAAGGGCGAACCCCCACCAAGCGCCTCCGCGTCGCTCCAGTGTCACCAAGCAGAATCGCCTCTGACCTCAGCAGAAAACATTTCTGAGGTGTGACCTTGGGTGGGCCCAGCTTCTTCTCTGCGGGCACTGCAGCTCTCCGCAGACATTTTGGTGCCGGGCACATCCACCCTGTGCTGGGACCGAGGAACGTGGGAGCGACGGGGGGAGCGGGATGCGCTGGGGGTGCTGGCGTGCCCCGCACTAACATCACACCGTGGATGGGCAGAAGGACGAAAGCAACCTCAAGCCTTCAGTCTCGTTTTCTTTGAGGATGCTGCACCTCTGAAGCCAGTTTGGGGAATTTTTGTGTTTTCCAAGAGGTCAAACAAGCCGATGGAGGCAGGCAGGTCTGGGCTGTGACTGACGAGGGCTGTGCGGGGGGAGCGGGTGGAACCTCTTGCACAACAGCAGGTCATCTCTCCGTGGACAGCTTCCCCCAAAACCTGCTTTGCTTCCTTCTCCTCCCCGCTGATAGTGTCTCAGGCACGGGTTGTTCCTGAGACGCGGATAAATTTAAAATTAAAAAAAAAAAAAGCCATGCTCTTTACGCAGAGAGCCTGTTGCGAGCCACACGCAGTGGCGCAATGGGATTTCTCTGGCACATCAGCCAGATTTTGGTGCTCGCATCGTTCTCCTGATGCCCCACCGAGCTCTGCGCTTCCTTCAAGATACACAGCAGCGGAAAACGGAGGGAATGACCAAAAACCAGGGTGCAAACACAGCACGGCTGGGAGCTGGGAGCTGAGTCTGGGCTGACGTGGCTCTGAAGGGTGCTGGGCTCCTCCCTGCCTGCGCGGCGGGGGCGAGGGGCACCCACCACCCCTGGCCACCCACAACAGTCTGGGTACAGCAACATCAGGGCATGGCTACAGATTTCTCACTGTAGGCAGGGTCCTGCATTAAAATCTTGCAAAAGCTCCATTTTAGTCAAGTTTGAACTATCTGAGGACATACTCAAGTGAATTGGCATCTACACCCCCTGAGTTTTGAAGGATGATGTCCAGCCACCTCATTCCCTTTCGGAAAGAGCAAATAGTCACTTCACAGGGAAATCTATTTTACTTCCTAATGAGGCAACAGAAACAGCTGGATGTGTCCCTCCACATCACCACTTTCTGCTCAGACGCTTTAACATCCAGGGGATGGGCCCCCTTAATTACTCTGCAGGTGCTTCTGTAATTAAGGATCAGTTAAAAAAAAAAACAACAAAAAAAAACAACTAGCAAAAGCATTAAGGGAAATGCCTTTTCCTATCCAGGTGATGCCAGGGCTTTTTCCTGCCCCTTTTTTCAGAAGTTCAGTCAGTCTGGCAGCAAAACTAGGGTGTCATTATGCTGTAACAGAGCCCGAGGCTGGGAGGTTTCCCAGCACACCCCCGGCACTGACTGGGATTCCTGGATGGACCTGACAAGAGAGGAGTCTGCCTACGATTCCAACATGGGGGGAGAAAGAAATCCTGACTGCTTTCCAGTTTCAAAAGCTTTTAAAGCATTTTGCAAATTCCTTTTCTGTTCTCAAAACGCCAGGTCCCTGCCGTCCCTGCCCCAGCATCAGTGGCAGCAGCGGTACCTGGGCTGGCTCCATCATCTCCTGGGAGACACTTACCAGCACCTGCTGGGACACCGCTCCTTGACCTGCCGCGGGCAGGGCTGCTCCTTTTTCAGTTAAAAAGATCAGTTTGGGAGTATATTGATATATATTGATCTATAGCTGGAGCACCCTCAGCTTCAGACCAATTTACAGTGATGGTGATATCACAAACACTTAAGATCTGCTTTGTGAGATCTTCCAGTCTTCTCATGTAACGTAAGCGAGAATACATTTGAAAGTAAGAATTATTTTAAGCTTTGATCTCCCAGCTCCAACTACAAACTGATTTGCAAATCACTTTTCTATGCCCCAGAGCAAAGGAGGAGGGGACCATGTCTCCTTGTTTCTCTTAAAAACGTTGCCTTTGTTTACCAAGGCAACACAGCTTCTCATAACAGAAAAAAACATAGTCCAACTTGATTGTTTTATAGGAATTCTCAGAAATCTACACTGTGTTATAGTATTATGTATAGTTATGCTGCCCTCAGAAATACATACAAATATTAAGGTTTATTGTCACAGAAGTCAAAAGAAAAATTAGTTTCATATATGTGGTGTTTATTTTTCTCACAACATTTTTCCTTGCTCTCGCTCTGCTCTGTTCAATTCAGCTATTACAAATCTTACAGCCCCGATTCTTCTTCTACACTCAAACAGCCCAACTGACTTCATGGCCAACGTGTATCACAGGCGTGAAAGGAAAAACTGTAGATGCAAGAAGCCCGCAAGATAATGCAGTGACAGAAGCTCGCACACTCCCAACACAATGCTGAGCAGTAGCATTGTCACTAGGAAATTGCTTTGGCATTTCTATAGAATGACAAAAGCAAGAGGAAATATACTGAATTCCAGCCCTCCAGCAGTCCAGCGCGATAAATGACTCCAAGCACTCCTCAGCTGCAATATTATTAAATTAAACAAATACTCCATCACCCAGGGAACATTATTACACTTAGAGAAACATAAAGACAGGAAATCTACTCCGCAAGACAAGCATGGACCAGAAACAGAGGACGGGAAATCACAAACCCAAGGCAGGCCAAGGGGGAGATGCCTGACCAAAGTGATTCCCAGTGCCCCTGCAACAAGATCCGTGCAGATACACAAAAGGTTAATTTGGGCTCCTGTCCTGAGCAGTGCGGCCAAATAAAACCACTGGCATTTCCCCAATAAGCAAACATGAGCAGTGTTTGGGTTTGGTTTGGGGTTTTTTTACATATGTAGAACAAACATGAGGATTATTTATTCTGTTGAACAAACATGGAGTGGGCTTCACCAAAAATTTTGGCTTCACCAAAAATGTTGAAAATAATCTGCACAAAGAAAGCAAAGGTTTGAGTTCACTGGAAGGGAGGTTTCAGATCTGGTGTTAACACACTGTCAAGAGGGTAGGTAGACGCTGGGGATCTCCAGCTGATGTCTCGGGTCATCTGTAGTAAATTCCCTTCACCTTGCTGCCCCTCAGTTTGGGGTTTTCTAAAATGGAAGTAACCAAACCGGTGCAAGTGCTAGAAAATAAATCTGCAAAAAATCTAGCACCTAAAGGAGACCAATACACCAGTATTTCATGATTAAAACTAACAGGCTTAAGACTGGAGAATATATCAACTAGTATTACTCGAGAGGCTTTATTTCTTTGAAAAGACAAACTGAAGGGTTTGTTGAATTCCTTCAGATAATTCCTCTTTTGCCTCACATACCAGCCCTGTTACTCAGCATTTAAGAGCTGAGTAACAAGAACAGGTTGGGCTCGTGCCCTTTTTGCTTGTTATTTTTTGGGTCTTGTTTGTTTTCCCTTGGTCCTTCAATCCCTCCTTATTTGACATGTCCTGCAGGAGACTCAGAGAAGAAATGTTTTTGATTACCTCAAAGTTAATAAAAACGGGGCCCAAAACAGTGCCAGGGCATAAAGGATGTCTTCCAACAAACCAGACTTTGCGTGTGTGTCATCTGCAATGACCAGGTGAGAAAACCCCGTTGTGCAGGTGGTGTGTCCTCTGCCCGTGTGAGCCCCGTACAAGCCATCCCATGACATCACTTGACTCAAGGTGGAACAGACAGGGAGAAATAAAGCAGAAAAGAGTTTCCAAGGAATTATTCTTTTTCTTCTGTTGTTTAGAGAAGTGCGATACGGAGTGCAGGCTCCCCGCGAGGACGCACAGTGAATTGTGGCTGCAGAGATATTGATTGGGAAAAGGTCTCTCAGCCAGCTCGGCCGGGGGAGTTCACAACTTGTAAAGATGTGGGTAAACCTCGACCCCTGCCTGTGCCACCTGCCTGCATCAACCGGCCTCTTTTCCCCAAAATCTGCCTCCTCCAAGACTCCAGTTTTTCCCCTTGTGTTTTTTTTTAGCAGACCCTTCTTGACCCCAGCACTTCCCCGCAGTCCAGACCGGGCCGTTCGGCGCTCCCACAAAACACCAACAACCTCAAGTAGCTTCACCTTCCCTCTTCTCTAAAACTGTAATTTTCAAAAACTGAGCTTTCTGCCACCGGTGAGGCTGATGAGAAAAGCACAGACGTTATTTTCTGCGCATTAACGGACAGAGGTGGTGACACCCTTCCCGCGCCCGGCATCAGCCACAGGCGTTTCGGGCAACGCCGGACTTTGCCCGCTGCCCCCACCCCAGAAGGATCGTCCCCACCCGAAAACGGGACCCGCTGTGGAACCGGCCGCCGAAACCGTTGGGCGGTGCGCGGGGCGATGCGCGGGGCGGTGCGCGGGGCGGTGCGCGGGGCGGTGCTGCCGCCCGGCGGAGGTTACGCACCGCGCAGCAGCCCGGGGGCGGCCGCGGCTCCCCCCCCCAACTTTCCCCGCCCGGGCGTTTTGAGAGGGAAAGCGGGGGGTGACGCTTTGTCCCGGGTTCAGGGGCGGCGGGTGAGGAGGGGGCTGGGGTACCACCGTGAATGGCAGCTGCAGGCAACAGCGGCAACGAGCTAGGCAGAGCTTAAAAATAAAAACAAAACAAAACAAAACAAAACAAAAAACCAAACACAAACTATCACGGTTTCCTTTTGGTTTGAGTTTTTCAGAGGGCAGGAGGGGGCGCTGAAATATTCCGACCGAGCGGTTCCCTTTGCCTGCTTCTCACAACAACAAAAAAACCCAAACCAAACCAAACCAAACAAAACCCCAAGCAAACAAACAAACAAACAAAACCCAATAAACAAACCCAACCCAAAAAACTCTGAGAGCCGAAGTGCCCGAGCAGGACGCAGCGGGGAGCTGCGGGTTTTGGGGAGCAGAGCCGGGACCCCGGCGCGAGTGCCCCAAGGCTCACCCTCCGCGGAAGCTGCATCCCGCAGGATCCACGCTCGGTTGCCTGCACCAGCCTACAGACGCGTTCATCTCTACCAAGGGTGAGAACAGCCATCCTGAACGGGTAACCCCTAATTTTTGCTATAAAAAGGTAAAAAGAGCGAGAAAAAGACGGTCAACGAACGGCGTCCCCGACGTCCCCACGTGCCCTTCCCACGGTCACCCCTGACAGTGGCCTGGCAGCACCCCCTGACCACACGCTGGGGGGTGACAGGAGGCCTGCCTAATCCCGAAACACAGAATCTCCTGGTTATTTCCCAAGCCTGGACAACTGTCGCGCCGTATTTCTGGGAAAAGAACTTTTTAAAAGCCTGCTCGTAATGACAGGAAGAGGGGGACCCCCTGTCCGAGCGGTCTGTGTGTGCGTAAGCTGGCGGCAATCCTGCGCGCTCAGCCAGAAGGGATGTCCGCAGGGATACATACGCGACTGTCCGCTCCTGCCACGTCACTGCGATGATCAGGTCGTGTTTGTTTTTCTGCCCAAAGGGGATGGTGCAGGGTGCGTGGGGATGTGCAAAGCACAGAGCCTGGCTGCCTTTCTAAAAGCTTCGCTTCACTGGACGAGGTGATAGCCCCCTGAAATACAACCAGGTAAAGTCGGTGGTTATCACGGCACAAGGAGCTCCGGGACGCCACTCACCAAATAATCGAACATCCCTGCCAGCTCGCCCAGGTTGCCTGTCCCCACAGGATGGACATTTTACACCAAAAGCCACATGTTTTTCTCAGTGATTGCGTGCAGCCGGGGGGGTGCAGCCTTGCAGACTCACACTGCACCTTTAGCATCACAACCACAACGCCGTGCGGGGAGGAAACGCTCCTGCGCCCCGATTTTCTTCAATTTTGTAAATATCTGGTCAAGAGCATCCCAAACCTCTCTCCCTTTGAGATGTCGGGTCTCTTTTCCCTGTTTCCCCGTCATGTTTCTCACCTCCACCCCTGCCTGACTCTGTCTCGCAGCCACCCCAGCAGGCAGCTGTCTGCAGGCTGTTTGTTCGGGGGATTTTTTTTAACCCTGACGATGCCTGTCCCGGCACTGGCCAGCTAGGGCAAAGCCCTCCCGAGGCTCTCTGCGGGGAGCGAGCTGCCGGGCTGTCATCTGAAATACAGCCTGCAGCTGGAAGGCGTGTGGGCACCACCTGCCAGGAAGAATGAACTTCCCACTGCTGGATTATAATTCTTATTTTATTGTTTTACGGCACGGCAGAGTTTATACGTGGATCTAAACAGAGGGTTAGAGCTGAGAGCTGACGCTACAGACCCTGATGTTCTGCTTATCAAGGTTTAGTAGCATCCCCCTTGTTGTCCATTTAGTTTTTGCTGGATATTGTCAGGTGTCCAGACAGCATCCGTGTGCCTTTATTGAAAGTTAAGCAAGCACTGCAATAAGTATAAATTAAGTATTGAACCAGACAAGAAAAACTCAGCAAATGTGATACGTTCATCATCTCCTACCCTCTGCTCCGTTTCCTCCCCCCCCTACCCTCCCCAAAAGGGCTTTTGGGATTTATCTGCCCATGCACCTAGACCACGGGACGCAGAAGTGGGGCTGTACCCCCAGAGGCACTGGCAGCAATGGGTATCACAAAACCTCTGGGTAACCCAGCTGGGCTTTTAGCTTTTGCTGGTTTCCCTTTTAGATTATTTTTAAAGGGTGATAAGAACAGAATCTGACTTTTCTACTTCAGGGAGAGAAATGCTTGTAACCAAAACTGGGCAAATTGCAGGAAATACTACTTAGGTGTTCTTATCACTGTGGGTAGGATTACCTAGTTAACTACCCCCACTGTGCTTTCCCCAAATCAGTCACCTTTTAAATCTGTTAATTTGATGTATGCAGGATTTAAAAGGTGCACTTAGGTAGTGCCTAACCTTTGCTGTAGTTTCAAGATGGGAAATCAGGTACTTAAACCAGATGACACCTACCCTGAAGGCTAATGCACAGCAGCTGAAAGGGACTAGCAGATAAAACAGTCTGGGAAGAGCATCTGGTCTCAGGATACTTCTGATTTCCTATAAATAAGAGACTGAAAAATAATACTGAAAGTTGAAATGGAAGAGAAGTTATGCTGCCCAGGACTTTCTGTGGTGTAGCAAGCACACGGCCGTTGCCTGGCATGCAGCTGTGGTGCACCTTAGGATCTGCCTAAATTTTACTTTCTGAGGACTGAAAAGCAGTGGATTGAGCTCAGAATGCATATTTTTCTGTAGACACCGGAGCAAGTTTCCTTCTACAGTGCTGATGCTGCAGAAAACTGAATTTGGGAAGCGCTGTTTGGGTAGAAGCCGAGCTCTTGTGTCTGCTTGTCATATGCAACATCAATTAACTAAAAAAAAGATAGCGTAGACCCTGGTGTTGGTTTTCCCCTTCCAGACTCACAAATCTAAGTTGGATTTCTTTGTTCTCCTTCTCTTTATTTTAAACAGCCATAATGTGAGTGGGTCGCTTACATTTGGTGAGTGGCCCAAGGTGTTTGTGGGGATTTCTCTCCTGTGTAGACCAGTCCTGGGCTCCCTCCCCGGTACGAGGGAGACGTGGAGTGAGGCCAGCAAACGGCTAGGGAGGTGATGAAGGGATCAGAGCATCTCTTACACGAGGGGAGGCTGCGGGAGCTGGGGCTGCCCTGCCTGGAGAAGAGGATGCTTGTGGGGGGCCCTCGCCATGTCCGTAAATACCTGATGGAGGAATGAAGATGGTGGAGTCAGGCTCTCCCCAGTGCTGCCCAGTGGCAGGACCAGAGGCAACAGGCGCAAGGTGAAATGCAGAAGGCTCCACCTAGGCATAAGGAAAAAATTTTCTTTGTTTTGGGTGTGGAGTTTCCATCCTTGGAGACACTCAAGGCCCGATGGGGCGCAGCCCTGAGCAACCAGCTGGAGGTTGCCCTGCCCTGAGCAGGGGCTGGGGCTGAGCGATGGTCAGAGGTCTCTGTTATCCTCTGCAAGTTAAACATTTGGGAAATGATAGGGACTCCCAGGCAATAAACAAACTTAGTTCAACAAAAACCGGAGCAGGGCTGAGCTGCTTAACAAAAGCTGAGCTAAATATTGGACCAGCGATGGTGTGATGCGTTATCTACGGTTGTTTAACACCCCTGTCAAAAAGCAACTTTATGTTGGTGTGTGGATGGTATGAGACAGATTCTGCCTGCAGGGGGGACGCTGCGGCGCTGGGGACGCCGTGGTCCCGCCGAGCTTCTCACCTGGGGGGCAATGGCAGCACCTCAGCCCGACACCCGCAGCCTGGGCAGGGTTTAGCCCCACGGGGCCGGGTACGCGACTGCAAGGTGCACGGCTTCGAGTCTGAGCGGGATTGCGGCCTTCAGATTGCTCCCTCTGCCACGTTCACAGAATCGCGCGGTTGTGTCACCTGTCACGGGTGGTCAATCCCTTTGGTCCCATCAGGGAGTTCCCTAAATACATTCTCAACCCGGGTCAGCTGAAGTAACACTGTGGGGCTTTCTGCAAGGCTGGAAGTAGTTCTCTGAGCACTTTTGGTTCCCAGTTCCCATCTGGGAGAAAACACAGACCTTCTGGGAACTGCAGCGAGGCTGAGCCGCCGTTTCGGTCCTTGCGGAAGCCGTAGGCAGGGGATCCCCCGCTGCGGAAAGTTTTCAGGTAGGAATTCGTCCACACAACGGAGTCCTGTTTTTTTTTCCCTTCTGGGTTGGGAGGGCTGCGTGGCGAAGGGGTGGCTGACGATTGACTTACTCACAGGCTTCCTGCTGTCCGTACTGTCCCCCACGGGGATTTTAGCGTCCTGCGACAGGTGAGGCGAGGGGCAGGTCAGGCCGAAGCCAACCGGCGTCGGGGGCAGAGGCCGCAGCGGGAGCTCAGCCCCGGCAGCGCTGCAGCTGGTGAGCAGCTCCCGCACACCTGGAACCGTGGCACGAGCTCCGGAACTACAGCCGGTCACCCTGCCCGTCAGCTGTGGCTTGGTCGGGAAGTTTGGATTTTCCAGAAGGACGGAGGGAAAGTGAAAGTCTTTCTGCTCTGAACCCTCGGCCGGGTGAAGAGCTGACATCCTCCTGGGGAGGAGTTTCCAGGGAGGGAGGCACCGTGCGGCTGATAAATAGCTCGGCCGGGATCTGCCATCTGTCCCCTCTGCCTGCGGACTGCTGGTGAGGGGCAGCGCTCCGCTCGGCGCGGGAGGGCAGCATGGCTGAAACGTTTGTGAAGAGCAAACTCGGGGATGACAGAGTAACCCTGTTCATGAAGGACGGCTGCCCTTACTGCAGGAACGCCCTGGAGATGCTCAGGCAGTACAACTGGAGGCCCGAGTGCCTGCAGGTGTGTAACATCCCCGGAATGCAGAGCGTCCAGGAATACTTCCGACAAACCACCGGGCAGAACACGGTAAGTCCCCGCGGCCGCGGCTCGGACCCTTTACCCCCGCTGCCCCGTAACCTGGGGAGCTGTCGCGGAGCCCGAGGCCGCGTCTCTCTGCCCGGCGCTTTCCGTGCCAGGTCACGGCAGAAGCCTCCCCCCGTCCCGCTCTCACCGATGCTCCTCGCTGCGGGGACGTGGCCGCTGCGGCCTCTGGAGCCGCGGCAGGACCCGCGCTGCTCTGCCGAGGCTTCGCCCGCCGCCGCCTGCTCCCGGGCCCCTCGCGCCTCCCAAAGCCCTTGGCTGCGGCGCCCGGGCCGCCCAACAGCCTGATGCTGAGGCCGGGTCGTGGCCGCGCTGGCCACGGATGGGCTGGCCCAGGGCCACCTTCGCGGCTCTGGGCGGCCGGTCTGAGGCTCCTTCAAGGACCTTCCTACGCCGCCGCCGAGGCAGCACGGATTTGAGAGGAGCAGGAATGGAGAGCGGCGAGCCTGCCTGACTTTGGACACTGGCTCTTCCCTCTGACTCGGAGCACAGAAGGATTTCAGCTGGTTTCCTTGTGGGTGGCCAAGAGCAGAGGCTGCGCTGCCTTGCAGAACTTGGCCGTCGTTCCCTCTGAAGATTAATGAAATAGTTGCTCTGTCTCGGGGAGCAAGGCGCTGCGCTTCAGCTCCAGGAAATCATTTCCTGGGAAGCGCTGTCCCACGGGCAGGCAGTCCGTCCCCACGCGGCGGTTACGCCTCTCACACCCTGGTGGATTTTCCTCCCCAACCCACCGGGATAACCCCAAAGTCCAGCGGCCTCCCTGAAGGGAAGCAGAAGGGAAATGCTGGGCACCTGCTCTCCACACCGCCCGCCTTTCGGGGGGATACTTCTGCGCTGGCTGCACGACCAGACACGTGGCGGGGCTCAGCCCAGGGAAAACCCAGAGCGGAGTTTCTGCTCTGGGGACAGCGGGACAGCCAGCTGGCCCTGACGGACGGGGTCCCTGCGCCGGGCCTTGAGAGGAGCAGCGGGGAGAGCAGCCGCAGGAAGCGGCGGCAGATCCCAGGCTGGAGCGGGGCGGCGTGAGCTTTGCCAGGCAGAGAAGCCCCTTCGGGGCAGCGGGCGGTGATTTCCCGGCAGCAGCGGGATGGGGGGGGCACCAGGGGGGACAAAGGGCAGGCGAGTGCAGCCGGGCCGGGGGTCAGCGGAGGAATTGCCTCGGAGCTGCCGGGGCTTTGGGGGATTTTCGGTGCCGGGAACGCGTTGGCGGCCGAGGTGGCCATGCCGGGGGCAGAGCGGACTTCTCGGTGCCCCCTGCAGAGCTCTCTCCTCTCCGCTCCCCCAGCATCCAGCACCGGGGTCCGTGTCCCCGGCGCTGCCCACGCCAGCTCGCTCGCGGGCCATGGGCGCATCGCATGGGCGAGGGGGGACCCTGCGGGGCACTGCTGGGCGCTCACTCGGGTGTCAGGGGAGGCAGCGGGAGCTCTTGGGGAGAGGGGACCCTCCTCGGGGTGGGGGTGTCCCCCTCCCGCAGTCACACCTGCCCGTGGCCGCCCAGGGGCCGGGGAGAGGCTTTCCCAGGCGCTGTCTCCCACCGTCCGCTGCTCCCCTTACGGCGTTATGCTGCTCTTCCCGTGCCTTTGTCTTCAGCCCTTGGCCTATTCCCATCTCAGTGATTTCACTTCTGCCTCCTTTTTCATATTTTTTTCCTTCAGTGACTTTAGCCGGGCTGCCTGTTCCCAGCTCAGCAGTGATTTTCACTTTCCTCTGCAAGGAGTGACACACACATGCCTGGGGAAGGTCTCAGAAGTTGAGGCTCAGTAATTGTTCCTGGGTTTCAGAAGAGGGATGATTTTATATTTTTGGGGTTTGTATTTTCAAAATTTTATTGATTTGGCTCTGCACTGGCTGCCGCTTGTCTTTCTGCCTGGCAGCGATCACGAGATGGGCAGGCAAAGGGACCATTGTAGGCAGGAAAATAGCAGATGGTCAGGGCTGTGAAGGAGGGGGCCAAAAGGCCCAGAAAAGGGCACTTGAGAAGGGCTTGTGCGAAACATAAGTCTGCTGTGCCAAGTGACCCTGGCGGTGCCGGTGGCCATCGGGGCCGGCAGCACGTCCCGCCTGGGAGCTTCCCGTGCCCGGGGACCTGCCACGGGCACGGCCTGTGCTGACCTGTGGTCTCATCCTCCCGCAGCCTCGGCAAAGTGCAGAGAGTTCCCTGCCCCCTTCTCTCGCAGCAGGCGGGAGGCTGGGGGCAAGCAGGATGGATTTTGTCAATCACGGACTCCTCGGTGCGGCGTCTGCTCGCCAGACAAATCCTCTCACCCTGCTTTGCCGGCGGCAGCCCAGCTCCAGCGATCAACCCGCGGTGTTGTTTCTGTCCGGGTGTGCGTGTTCATCGGGAGACACTGCATCGGGGGATTTTTCGAACTGCAGAACATTTGCTACAGGCTGCCCTGCAGGCTGCAGCAGATCGGGGCCCTGCACAGTAAGTCCGGGGCAGGTTCTGCCCGACAGAAACACTTTTTCACCAGTCACGGCAAATGCGAGCACTTCTAAGAGCGAGGCAGGACTTGATGGAGCCGTGTGCTGTGCCAGGACACAGCACCAGAGTGGGAGCTTTGCCTGGGATCTAGACAAGATGCATCGGCTCCGCGACATTTCTTTCTTTTATTCTTTTGTTAGAGCCTGCTGCTCTAAAACAAACAGGGCAGGGAAGAGCCCTTCAGCGCCCGGGCCAAGGCGGCTTAGGGCCCTGGGCTCGCAGGTGCCCCTGAAGGGGCTCCCAGGGCTCGGTGCCCGCCAGGTGGAGCAGAACCAGACACCAGAGCTACCTCAGTCACCAACGGCCTGTGCCGGGTTCACGCTCCCCAAAGCCCCACCTTCAGCAAAGCCTGGGCAACCCGGAGCTTGGGAAAGAGTCATCTGCAAATTCAGTATGAAAAAAGGTCACTGCGAAACAAGGAGGCCACTGACCAATGGCTTAAGGTAGCCCAGACGCTGGCCTGCAGGCAGATGCTCAGGACATGGGGTGCACCGGTTCCTGCAGAGGGGGGAGCAGACCTTGCCCACCCGAACCAGCCTCTGGTCCCAGGTTTGCTCCTTCCACGCGCTTGGCAATCGCTTCACGGCGTGACGAGGGAAGGGACCAGGAGAGGAGAGGCACGGGACGGGTGCGGGGGGGAGAGCTCCGGGGGCTCCCGTCCAGCTCTGTGCTCCCAGCAGGGCCACCGGCGGGACCCGAGCAGGTTGTGCCACCAGAGGCAGGGAAGGGAGCCATGGCCTGAGCGAGCAGAGCAGCAGCTCTGGAGGGAGCAGCAGGACGAGGCGGGTGCTGCACCAGCCTCTGGTCCCCCCCGCACCGAGGGGCAGGTGCTGGGAAGGGGCAAGGAGAGACTCGTGTCTTTCTGGAAGTCCCAAGCCCTCGGCCTCTGGCAGGAAAGGGGTCAGGGGCGTCAGGGCAGGCGGCCCCGCAGGCAGGAGGGGGCAGACGGAGGGTCCTGCTCCAGGAGGTGCCTCAGGGACACTCGGCCCTTGGGACGTTGGCGCCGGCGTCGCCTCTGAGGGGGCCGGAGCGGGAAGGGGCCGTGACGGGCGCTCAGGGACATCGCGGAGCAAAACCCCCGTGGGAGGAGGGACAGCCCCGCGCCACGTGAAGGCGGGCGCTGCCCTCCCTCACCCAGCGCAAGGAGAGAACGCGGGGGGCTCCCGTGCAGCACAGAAGCCAAGAGGCAGCTCACTGTGCAAACAGACACGGGCGTGTTGGTGGCGCGGGTGTGCACAGTCCTGCCCCTGTGTGCGCTGCACAGTCAGGGGCTTGGAACCGCCTCAGCAGCTGGAGTCAGACACACAAGGGCTGGCGTGGCCGCGTGCTGAGTTCACAGGGTCAGCGGCCCTCGGTGGATGCACCGAGCAGAGCTTACTACCCGGGGGAGACGGCGTTTAGCAGGGATGGCTGGACCGAGGGACGTTACATATGACGTGCGTGTGCACTGGCACCCAGCGTGTGCGTGCACACGCACACACACGTGGGCTGTACGTACGGTAGAGAGACAGGCGGGGATGCACACGTGAAAGCACCAGGTAAAAGGTCTCCCCGGGCTGTTCCTAACGCTGTTGTGTTAATCAAGGAGTTGCCAGCAAACAGCAGCGACCCGCACCCCTGACGGTGGCTCTTTCTACTTTCAGGCCTGTGATGACCGTGAGCTGGGACCGGCTCCTTCTGCCGGACGCAGCTCCTCGAGCCAACTCCTGGCAACCTCCTTCTGCGGCACCAAAGGCCCCTTTGTGGCGAATGCAGCTTCTTTTCCTTTCGCCGATCAGCGCTTCCATGTGCTCACATCTCTGCATGCTCTCCATAGCTCTGGAAAGAGAACGTGTCGAGCACGTGGCCGGATTCAGCCCGATAAAATACCCTTGCTCCCAAGTGCCCATGGTCACCGTTGTGGTTTTTTTCACACACCCATTCACACGCTCGCCCTAAACGCCTCTTTTCTCCCCACGATCTTCTCCCTGCCCGCCTCTCCGAGCGGCCCCTCGGCAATTCTCGGTGTTTTCCGTGGCCGGTAGAAAAAGTCCTGACGGTGCTCTGAGCTGGAGCCCGTGCCCAGACTCCTCTCTCTGCAGATTGCTGGTTTTTCAGTATCTGAACCTCTCCAAGACAAAGGGCAGCCCCTGAATATGAGAAGTTCAGTGTAGACTGAACTGAGAACAGTCTAGACTGTTCCTAGATTGCATGACAGGCTTCTTCAAAGCTGTTCTCAGGCAGATCTCGCTGCTTCGCATCTTTTATGCAGTTAGAACTGCCACTGGGTGAAGGGTTCAACATGTAATCACAAACGTTGGAGGTATTATCCTCCAGAAACAGTGTTGGGGAGTCTCTTGTAGGAATTTTCATAGGTAGCTGTTTTGTGTATCTGTTTTTGTTAGTGATCCAGCAAAGAGCAGCTGATCTGTGTCTTCTCAGCTCCTGATGCTTATTGCTCAGAGATAACAAGCTGAGATGATGGTTAGCAATTATGCCAGACTGCTATGCCTAACATCTTTGGAGAAGAGGCAGGAGGCCCTTAGTGTTTAAACCCTTAGGAAAAACTTGGACATTTAGTGCATGCCGATGTAGCAGATGGTCTCCCATCTAGCTGAAAGTAAATCCACATAAATCCCAATAATTAGAAGTTTGTGGCTGGAAGACTCCCTAGAGGTGGTTTGCACAGCATGCAGCTCCCGGAGCAGGTGCTTTGACCTGTGCTACCCTCTTCATTCAAAAGCCCCCAAATTCTGTCATGTTTGCCTTGCTGCATCCCCCTTATCTCCCCGGCAGCAGCTGGCTGTCCCATGGCAGGGGCCAGCCAGGCTGTTGGAGAGATTGAGAGCAGCTCCAGAGGTTGGTCTCTGTGGGGTCAGTGGGGCAGGGACACCCTTTGAAAATGGGGAAGGGAGTGTTGGTGTTGGACTGGGCAGGTGGTTCTGGGCACGAGGAGGTGCGGTATGAAACGGAGAGAAACGAAGCAAGCAGGTGAGTGGGATGTATTTATTGAATGTCAGCCTCTGCTGCTAGAAGAGGGATTTGAATGAGAATTGGAAATTGGTATGACTTACCTGAAAGAAGAGGCAACATGGAAAGTAAATACAGAGGCAAAAATTGGGGAAGAGTGCAAAAAGTCTCCAGCAGCCTGAGAAAAAGGAAGGAAAGGGTTATAGCGAGTGGTTTGTCCAAGGACTGAAGGAGAGGGTGAAGAAGCAGGGGCTGAGAGGAAATAGCGACTCAGAGTGCCTCCAATCTCAGGTTTTAGAGATTTGAGGGGTGATCGCAGGGAAGTTCAGGTCGAAGTGAGGAGAGGGGGAAACCATCCTGTTCCTGCGGGTGGATGGGTTTTGACTTGGTGGTGTGGAAAAACTCCAAACACATCCCTGAGCACAGGCTGAGTGGTGGTACCACACAGGTCTCTTGTCTCAAATTAAGAAAGGCAACATTATACTTTAATCTCATCCTTTATTCAATATTAAACTGTGAGGTTTATGTGGTACGGAATTTGCCCAGAAGCCATTGTTTCTGAGGAGGAATCCAGCACAGCCTGGTGTTAGTGCCACGGGACACTTAGTGCACCGAGTGGTGAATCCTGAAGGTGACAAGGCAAAAAATCCCACTATGATCTTCATGCAGCTTCCCTTGCCCTGTGACAGGACTAACTGGAATGAACTTTGTAGAATTTGTTTTCAAGTCAAAATGTATTAGCCTGGGAAATTTGAAAGATTGTGTTGTTCCTAAAACTGTGTGTTTGAACATGTCCCTTCGGTGGGGTGAACATACGACTATCTGAGCTTCTACAGCCCATATCATGTTAGTCTCCTTCCATGGGTGACATCTTCTACCTACATTTATCATTTAAAGTCATGTTTCGGCTCTGTGGGTTGACTGTAGACTTCTCAGAGTTTTAAGAATTTCTTTCCAAATCATCATCCAGCTTTCCTTCTCTAACTCATTTCTTATGTTAGTTTTGCCCACAGAGCAAAAGGCTGTCAAATGGGAATCCCATCTAATCCAACCATAAAATCCGTATCGTATGATGAATTTCAAGATCCAGCAAACTCATATAATTAATTTTGACCTTACTGGAAAGATGATGATGCCCATGCAAGTGCAGCTCTATTTGGATTTATCTACCAAGTTGGGGTACATTGCTGCACCTTTTTCTAGATTACTGTGCAGCCTCTGGAAGTTGTCATCCCTCCTCTGCTCAGCTCACTGGCTGCTGTTGTCCCAGTGAGTCACTGGTTTGAGTGGCAGGGGAGGTTTGCACTCAAGCTTGTTGGATCATGGTGGGAATTTCTCATTTGAATCATGAAACGTATGAGAAGAGAGAGATTTTGTTTCCCTGAAGTAATTTACTAAATGAGGCTACGGGGCATGTAAGATCACGGGTGGGTTTTACCTGTCAGTTTCCAGCAGACTCGTTAAAGCACCAGATACCCACCAGTGTGGTGTATCAAAATAAAAATGATCATTGGCCATATGCCAATGTGTTTTTCTCCCTGGCTATTAGGAATACTGATTAATATCCTGGTTAGCTCCTGTGTAGCAAATAATTTTAAAACTATCCAAATAACTGGGAAAAACACAGTGGTGAAGTTTTGACAATTTCTGACAATTACAGCTTAATGCAACTCCTTGTGCATTTGTCACGCACCCAAATAAACTTCTCATTCCAGATCCGAGAGAAACCTCAGTTTCTAGAGTAAACCTTACCAATGCAAACTGCTGCTCAAGTGTAGAAGTGGTGAAGCCCAGATCATCTCCACACTGAACCCTGAGGTGCTTAGGCTGTGAGGGGGGACAAGCACTGGAGGAGGTGTTTTCCAGCAGTGTCATTTACTGTAAATCCAAACTGTTACACAAACAAGAAGCACTTGTACTTCATAGGATGTAAAACCACAGTATTGCACAAGACTAAGGATTTTTGAGCTACGTCTATATTTAGCTATTTCTGCTTTCCTGTCACAGTACAAGCATGGATAAGCTCTTTCCTGTCTCTGGGAAAGGGTCACGTGTCAGGAGCTTTAGAGGCCGAACACCCCAGCTCTTCATTGAGACTCTCCAGTGCCGGAGTACTCAATTTATGGCATGGAATTAACTTTGACAAAACTACCCCCACATAACTTTCAAAATGTTAAGCAAGAAGGGAAGCAGTATGACTTTTTCAAGCACTAAAACCAGAAATTTGTGGCTGCAGTTGTCACTGTTATTGAGCACTTTCTCCTGTCATCATTGGCAGCAATAGATACTGCACATCATGCAAAATTCTATAAAACACAACCTGAGGCAGCAGGTCTGACGTACATCCAGACACACAGGGTGTGTTCAAGTGTGAGAAAATTCCTACAAGAGACTCCCCAACACTGTTTCTGGAGGATAATACCTCCAACGTTTGTGATTAGATTTTGAACCCTTCACCCAGTGGCAGTTCTAACTGCATAAAAGATGCGAAGCAGCGAGATCTGCCTGAGAACAGCTTTGAAGAAGCCTGTCATGCAATCTAGGAACAGTCTAGACTGTTCTCAGTTCAGTCTACACTGAACTTCTCATATTCAGGGGCTGCCCTTTGTCTTGGAGAGGTTCAGATACTGAAAAACCAGCAATCTGCAGAGAGAGGAGTCTGGGCACGGGCTCCAGCTCAGAGCACCGTCAGGACTTTTTCTACCGGCCACGGAAAACACCGAGAATTGCCGAGGGGCCGCTCGGAGAGGCGGGCAGGGAGAAGATCGTGGGGAGAAAAGAGGCGTTTAGGGCGAGCGTGTGAACGGGTGTGTGAAAAAAACCACAACGGTGACCATGGGCACTTGGGAGCAAGGGTATTTTATCGGGCTGAATCCGGCCACGTGCTCGACACGTTCTCTTTCCAGAGCTATGGAGAGCATGCAGAGATGTGAGCACATGGAAGCGCTGATCGGCGAAAGGAAAAGAAGCTGCATTCGCCACAAAGGGGCCTTTGGTGCCGTAGAAGGAGGTTGCCAGGAGTTGGCTCGAGGAGCTGCGTCCGGCAGAAGGAGCCGGTCCCAGCTCACGGTCATCACAGGCCTGAAAGTAGAAAGAGCCACCGTCAGGGGTGCGGGTCACTGCTGTTTGCTGGCAACTCCTTGATTAACACAACAGCGTTAGGAACAGCCCGGGGAGACCTTTTACCTGGTGCTTTCACGTGTGCATCCCCGCCTGTCTCTCTACCGTACGTACAGCCCACGTGTGTGTGCGTGTGCACGCACACGCTGGGTGCCAGTGCACACGCACGTCATATGTAACGTCCCTCGGTCCAGCCATCCCTGCTAAACGCCGTCTCCCCCGGGTAGTAAGCTCTGCTCGGTGCATCCACCGAGGGCCGCTGACCCTGTGAACTCAGCACGCGGCCACGCCAGCCCTTGTGTGTCTGACTCCAGCTGCTGAGGCGGTTCCAAGCCCCTGACTGTGCAGCGCACACAGGGGCAGGACTGTGCACACCCGCGCCACCAACACGCCCGTGTCTGTTTGCACAGTGAGCTGCCTCTTGGCTTCTGTGCTGCACGGGAGCCCCCCGCGTTCTCTCCTTGCGCTGGGTGAGGGAGGGCAGCGCCCGCCTTCACGTGGCGCGGGGCTGTCCCTCCTCCCACGGGGGTTTTGCTCCGCGATGTCCCTGAGCGCCCGTCACGGCCCCTTCCCGCTCCGGCCCCCTCAGAGGCGACGCCGGCGCCAACGTCCCAAGGGCCGAGTGTCCCTGAGGCACCTCCTGGAGCAGGACCCTCCGTCTGCCCCCTCCTGCCTGCGGGGCCGCCTGCCCTGACGCCCCTGACCCCTTTCCTGCCAGAGGCCGAGGGCTTGGGACTTCCAGAAAGACACGAGTCTCTCCTTGCCCCTTCCCAGCACCTGCCCCTCGGTGCGGGGGGGACCAGAGGCTGGTGCAGCACCCGCCTCGTCCTGCTGCTCCCTCCAGAGCTGCTGCTCTGCTCGCTCAGGCCATGGCTCCCTTCCCTGCCTCTGGTGGCACAACCTGCTCGGGTCCCGCCGGTGGCCCTGCTGGGAGCACAGAGCTGGACGGGAGCCCCCGGAGCTCTCCCCCCCGCACCCGTCCCGTGCCTCTCCTCTCCTGGTCCCTTCCCTCGTCACGCCGTGAAGCGATTGCCAAGCGCGTGGAAGGAGCAAACCTGGGACCAGAGGCTGGTTCGGGTGGGCAAGGTCTGCTCCCCCCTCTGCAGGAACCGGTGCACCCCATGTCCTGAGCATCTGCCTGCAGGCCAGCGTCTGGGCTACCTTAAGCCATTGGTCAGTGGCCTCCTTGTTTCGCAGTGACCTTTTTTCATACTGAATTTGCAGATGACTCTTTCCCAAGCTCCGGGTTGCCCAGGCTTTGCTGAAGGTGGGGCTTTGGGGAGCGTGAACCCGGCACAGGCCGTTGGTGACTGAGGTAGCTCTGGTGTCTGGTTCTGCTCCACCTGGCGGGCACCGAGCCCTGGGAGCCCCTTCAGGGGCACCTGCGAGCCCAGGGCCCTAAGCCGCCTTGGCCCGGGCGCTGAAGGGCTCTTCCCTGCCCTGTTTGTTTTAGAGCAGCAGGCTCTAACAAAAGAATAAAAGAAAGAAATGTCGCGGAGCCGATGCATCTTGTCTAGATCCCAGGCAAAGCTCCCACTCTGGTGCTGTGTCCTGGCACAGCACACGGCTCCATCAAGTCCTGCCTCGCTCTTAGAAGTGCTCGCATTTGCCGTGACTGGTGAAAAAGTGTTTCTGTCGGGCAGAACCTGCCCCGGACTTACTGTGCAGGGCCCCGATCTGCTGCAGCCTGCAGGGCAGCCTGTAGCAAATGTTCTGCAGTTCGAAAAATCCCCCGATGCAGTGTCTCCCGATGAACACGCACACCCGGACAGAAACAACACCGCGGGTTGATCGCTGGAGCTGGGCTGCCGCCGGCAAAGCAGGGTGAGAGGATTTGTCTGGCGAGCAGACGCCGCACCGAGGAGTCCGTGATTGACAAAATCCATCCTGCTTGCCCCCAGCCTCCCGCCTGCTGCGAGAGAAGGGGGCAGGGAACTCTCTGCACTTTGCCGAGGCTGCGGGAGGATGAGACCACAGGTCAGCACAGGCCGTGCCCGTGGCAGGTCCCCGGGCACGGGAAGCTCCCAGGCGGGACGTGCTGCCGGCCCCGATGGCCACCGGCACCGCCAGGGTCACTTGGCACAGCAGACTTATGTTTCGCACAAGCCCTTCTCAAGTGCCCTTTTCTGGGCCTTTTGGCCCCCTCCTTCACAGCCCTGACCATCTGCTATTTTCCTGCCTACAATGGTCCCTTTGCCTGCCCATCTCGTGATCGCTGCCAGGCAGAAAGACAAGCGGCAGCCAGTGCAGAGCCAAATCAATAAAATTTTGAAAATACAAACCCAAAAAATATAAAATCATCCCTCTTCTGAAACCCAGGAACAATTACTGAGCCTCAACTTCTGAGACCTTCCCCAGGCATGTGTGTGTCACTCCTTGCAGAGGAAAGTGAAAATCACTGCTGAGCTGGGAACAGGCAGCCCGGCTAAAGTCACTGAAGGAAAAAAATATGAAAAAGGAGGCAGAAGTGAAATCACTGAGATGGGAATAGGCCAAGGGCTGAAGACAAAGGCACGGGAAGAGCAGCATAACGCCGTAAGGGGAGCAGCGGACGGTGGGAGACAGCGCCTGGGAAAGCCTCTCCCCGGCCCCTGGGCGGCCACGGGCAGGTGTGACTGCGGGAGGGGGACACCCCCACCCCGAGGAGGGTCCCCTCTCCCCAGGAGCTCCCGCTGCCTCCCCTGACACCCGAGTGAGCGCCCAGCAGTGCCCCGCAGGGTCCCCCCTCGCCCATGCGATGCGCCCATGGCCCGCGAGCGAGCTGGCGTGGGCAGCGCCGGGGACACGGACCCCGGTGCTGGATGCTGGGGGAGCGGAGAGGAGAGAGCTCTGCAGGGGGCACCGAGAAGTCCGCTCTGCCCCCGGCATGGCCACCTCGGCCGCCAACGCGTTCCCGGCACCGAAAATCCCCCAAAGCCCCGGCAGCTCCGAGGCAATTCCTCCGCTGACCCCCGGCCCGGCTGCGCTCGCCGGCCCTTTGTCCCCCTTGGTGCCCCCCCCATTCCGCTGCTGCCGGGAAATCACCGCCCGCTGCCCCGAAGGGGCTTCTCTGCCTGGCAAAGCTCACGCCGCCCCGCTCCAGCCTGGGATCTGCCGCCGCTTCCTGCGGCTGCTCTCCCCGCTGCTCCTCTCAAGGCCCCTCCTGCGGGGAAATCAGTTTCTGCTTTCGGTCAGTTGTGTCAGACCCGCACTCGCAGCCTCTCCCGCCCTCCCGAATTCCCCCGCTGCTGGGTGAACTCTGTTCCTTCGGGGGTCAGCCAGCAGGTGCCCGCCCCGCTCCGCGCTCCGATCCCGGGGACGCTCCGCCGTGGGGCGCCGGGGCCCCGCAGGGACGGTGCCGGCACGCGGCAGCGCCTCGCCAAGGGGCGGCCGGCGGCTGGGGGCCGGGGAAGGCCTGACGGGATGGACGAGGCTTTCCTCCCTGGCCAGGGCGACGGCAGGCCGGGCCGGTGGGGACAAACGCAAACGGCCTGTGCTGGCCGCCGGTGCGCAAAGAGGGTGTCGGGGCGCTGCTGCAGCCCAGGGCTGGGCTTCAGGGCGCGGGGGTCGGGGGCTCTCGCCAAGAGCCGAGCGAGACCCCGGGGCCGGCCCGTGCGGCACGTGGGGCACGGCCACGGCTGCCAAGGGATCATCAAGGAGCTCGGGCGGGCTCAGGGCAACCTGCGCTGGGTGAAGGTGACCCTGCCCGAGGCGGGCTTGGACCGGAGGCCTCGAACGGCCCCTCCCCACCCAAACCGCCCCGCGACGCTGCCAAGCTACAAACGGGATTTCCAACGGGACGCTCAAACCTTCTGACGCGCTTGGGTAAAGCATCCCACGAGACTGACGGAGAAGGGGTTTTATTTTGTATCAAAATTTTACATATTCACTCCAAGAACATTCGGTCTGGGTGTGTTCAAAGGAAAACATGCAGGAGTTTCAGCACATGCCTCAAAAAAAACCTTCTCTTCCTCCTAACAGTTTCTGTCCAGATCAGGCAGGCCAAGGCCCAAAGGAGGATGCAAGGGTTGCTGACTCTCCTGTGGAAAGCGGCGTTAGAGCACAAAGCTTTTGCTCTCAGTCCCGGGAAAGCTCTGTGCTGGCTCGGGACAAGCATAGAGGGACTAGGCAGTGTGATCCGTGACTGAAGAAACTGCCTTCTAAAAGTGGGTTTTGAGAGTTAGCTCTCGTGAAGGGCTCAGGAGACAAAACTCCACTTAAACCCACGCCTGGAAGCGAAATGTCAGACCCTCTAAGTCCCGCCTAAGGGCACTTGAATTTGCCACCAGACCCCTTCTTCCAGCCCGAGGCTGCCGCTGCCCCGGGAGTTCAGGAGATGCTGGCACCAGCAAAAACCTTCCTCCTCACACATTTTACTTTTTTCAAAACCACTTCCTTAAAGAACCTTTTCTTCAGCTGGTTCCTGGCTTTTGCTCTAAACCATAGTGCAAAGAGGCTTTTTATAGCACAGCAATTTTTCCTTGCTACCAGACCAAGTTGTTCAGAAACACCAAACTCAGCACTGCCCAAACTCATGGCTGGGCTGTCCGTGATGGATGCGGCCCTGAAGCCCCCACCAAAAAAACCTGCCGACAGCATCTCACCCAGCATCACAATCGACTTCAGTCTCGTTTCTGAATGCTAATGTGTCGTTTCCAAAACCAGTTCTAAGATAACTACATTTCTACTGAAAATCATCCTACAGAAAAAGAGTTTATAGTCACAATTCTTGTAAGAGTTTCAGCTGGTCAGATGATCCACGCCTGCAAGGACAGCACATTATGGGATGCCCAGTACAATGGAAAGATCTGTGACAAAAGAACAAATATTTTCTCACAGCCTGGCATCTCTGTATAAAACCTGCCGTTACCACTGACTACAACAGAGAATAACAAAATATTTCTCTTGGTTGGATGGGAAGTGTTTGTACTTCCATTAAGCCTGTATTTAAATGCTTATAAAACGTTTACAGAACGTTAAAAATAGTTTGTTGTTATGTGTCATCTCTACTTAGATTATTAGGAACAGACTAACTGGTGGCAAAAAACCCGAGAAAGGGGCCAAGTACTAAAACTTCAGGAGTACGTGCAGGGCAGAGGAACAGTGACACAACTTGTGTATTGGGTCTGTACACGCGGTCAGGAGGACACACACCCCGCCCGCTCGCGGTGACGGGGCTGGCTGCTGGCGGGAGCGCGGGCGGTGACCCAGGCTGCTCCCGGGCGTCCGGGCAAGCTGCACTTCGGCTCCACCTTGCTCCTTGTTCAGGCCTTGATGCCTCTGAAAGCTCCAAGTTGTATTCGTAGCCCTCCAGTTAGCTTATACTTACCATTTTTCATTTCTGCCCTAACGACAGGGAATCAGCTTTTTTTACATTTCATTTCCACACATGCTACTTTGCCATTCGTTTTTTAACATTTTCAGGTTTCGTTAGTGATCCTGAAGAAGCAGCGTAACGCTCTGGATTTCAGGCTCCTTATTTGTGAGGTGTAGCTAAGTACATCTCATCCTTTAAAGAACTTTGGGATCTCCAGGTTATGAAAAAGAAAAGCAATTATCATTCTTACTAACCTTGGAAATTGGAGCCTGCAGCAGCCAGCTGATTCACAAGCTCTTTTTTTGAAATTTTTTGTGTGTCCCCTACTACAGGAAAAGAAATACCCTCGCAACCTCTGCAAAATGTCACCAGAAAAAACCCAAACAAACAGTAAAATCCCTGTGACTCTAGCACGGAATTTGAAAAGAACGGTTTGCCTATAAAACTGTATTGGAATATGAAAGCAGAGGGGAAAAAAAAAAAATTAATCTGCAGCAATTTGCTGTTCCGCCTGCATCTCACAGCTGCTCTGTCCGGCCCGTTGGGGATGGCCGCTGGGACACCATGGAAACACGGAATAATCTTTTCCAGTGTCTCTTCTCTGTCTCTCTGGGCTCAGACTCCATGCCAAAACCCAAGGCAGCTGGCAAAGCAGGATCCAAAGTCCGAGAACGACGATAACGAAGCCTTTAGCTCCTTGCTCAGATGTCACTGGCAGAAAAGCACCTTTGCTTGGGTAGGTCCCCTTAGACAAGGCGGGTTCATCTGGCCGTTACTGTCACTACACACACACGGGTCAGGGGCTCCGCCAGCAGATGACGTAGGTCAGGAAAACTCTCCCCAGGGTCTGCAAGGGCCGTCCTCGTCACGGTGCGCTGGGGCTCCGTGTTCTCTCTGGGAAGGGTCCGGCAGCCAGGGAAGATAATCGGGTTTGTCTGACGGGGGGCAGCTCAAGAGCACGTGGGGATAACCCAGTTCAAACTGGGCCCCGGGGCAGGGCCGAGCGCAGGGCCCCGTCACAAAAGCCGCGGCCCCTGGCGGGACGGGCGAACCCGTGGGGTCACCCCTCGCACCAGCGGCCGACACCCAGGCTCTCGGCTGCCGGGGGGCCGTGGAGTGTGAGACCCCCTCGGCTGCCCAGCCCCTTCCCTCTGCCCCAGGCCCTCCCGCCCCGGGTGGGTTTGCTCCGAGTGCACCGAGTTCCCCCGACCCTTTCCTCAAGGGCAGAAACACAACACGGCCACTCTGACAAAGTTGTCTCTCGCGTTAGTCGAGCAGACTTTCTGCTCCCGCCTCCCGGGAGGAAAAATTATTTCAATGTTCAGATATTTGGAGGCACTAGAGAGTACAGCGCTGCACAGGCATTCCCCTGGGGTTCAGACGTCTGCTTGCACAGCTGTCAGGCTCTCACTAAAGGAACTGCAGGCCTAACTCGAAGTCCAAAATGAAGCGTCACTCGGATGCTTATTAAGCCTGCCCTTTGTTTTGCAATCCAACAGACGCTGCAGAAGACGTTTGCATTCTGAAATAAAGAATTTATTAGTTGGCTTCCCAGCTTCCCTGCACTGCTACGCCGCTCCTATTGTACGGGATTTACCAAAAGTTCTCTTTTCAGCAGATGCTGGTTTAGCAGCCAGAAACAGCCACGAGACACAATAAAATATCCAGCAGAGGAATCACAAGGGGGAACACAAGGGGGTGACCCTCACGGCACTGCCCCATACGACGCTTTATCCCCACGGGCGTGACACCCTTGTGTTTGAAAGAAACCTCAGATCTATCTCTCAATGCTTTCAGGAAAAATCCGCGCGGTTTGGTCCCAAATGACGGAACATTAGCGAGCGCTCTGCAGCGGGGCACCGTGCTCCCGGGGGGCTCAGCCGCTGGTTTTGACGTTCGTGCTCCGTGCAAGCCCCTGGCTGAGGCTCCCCAGGCGAGACGCCCTGTGCGCCTGCTCGGTCCTTACATGACCGCGCAGTGGCACTTCTGGGAGTGGACGTAGTTCCTGTACTCGGCGAGCTGCTTCAGGTACACGTTGGAAGGCCACCGGTGCCTCTCGACGAAGCGGCGCTCCTCCGCTAAATGGGGCGATAAAGGGTTAAATGCAACAGCCAAACACCGGTGCGCGGGCTGCCAAACCTCTTTGGACGCCGGTTAGAAAACCTTAGGGCTGCAAAGGCAACCCCAGACGCAGAGATGAGAGCTGCCCCTTGGCTGAGACCTTACCCTAGTGCAGACCTAAGAGCTGCCACGGGATGGTCCCTCGCTACTGAGTCAGCAATAAATAAGTTACTTCATAAAATCAGTCCCACGGTCGTGAAAGAGAGCAGAGAGGTCGTCCTAACGAGGGTCGTTATCCTTGGCCATAACAGACACGTGCTAATCAAGGGCGAGGACGTTCCTGTGCTGCAGCACTATCAGGAGGGTGTTTTGTGCCCCGGCAAGGTGGGACAGGACAGTTGTACCCCTCTCTTCTATTTATTGGTATAACATCCATTTTTAAAATGGTAAAAAAGCAAAACCCGTGGAACTACAGGCCAGTCAGTCTCCCCTCTGTGACTGGTAAGAGCATGGAGTGGATCCTCCTGGAAACTCTGCTGGGGCACAAGGACAATAAGGAGGAGACTGGTGGCAGCCAACATGGCTTCAGTCAGGGCAAGTCCTGCCTGATGGATGTGGCGGCCTTCGACAAGGGGGTCACAGCGCTGGTGGGTGAGGGAAGAGCCACTGACGTCGTCTGCCTGGACTTGTGCAAAGATCTGACACTGTCCTGCACGACATCCTCACCTCTGGACTGGAGAGACGTGGGTTTGATGGATGGACCCCGCGGGGCCTCAGGAACTGGCTGGGTGGTCGCACCCAAAGAGTTGTGGTCAACAGCTCCGTGTCCGAGTGGAGAGTGATAGATTTAGATTAGATATCAGAAAGAAATCCTTCCTTGTGCGGGGGGTGAGGCCCTGGCACAGGCTGCCCAGAGCAGCTGTGGCTGCCCCCTCCCTGGAAGGGTTCAAGGCCAGGCTGGACGGGGCTTTGGGCAACCTGGGCTAGGGGAAGGGGGCCCTGCCCAGGGCAGGGGGGTGCAACTGGATTGGCTTTAAGTTCCCTCCCAACCCAAACCAGTCTGTGGTTCTATGACTCAGAGGGAGGAGAAAAGCAAAGGACAGGCTGCCAGATGTGCAGACACCGTATCTCAAAGGACACCAATCCACTGCCATGTTACCCTCTTCCTTCAAGCCAACAGGTACTTGGCTCCAAATCAGCCAGCCAGGTATCAGCCGCCCCCTGGAGATTTCAGAAATCTCCGACTGCCAACAGCTTTAGTACGGCACTGCATCAACCCTGGATCCTCCACGAGTGGTGGAAGCAGAGGAGAAACTCCAGGTGATGGCAGTGCAAAGCTGTGGCGTGGTGATGCTCTCCAGCTCATCCCCACGTTATTCGGGTGCTGTCAGAGCACAAGCTGACACGTGATGATAAGTGGTGCTTATCAGAAGCATCACTGCATAAATTTCACAACAGGCTCATAGGCAGCCCCATATCCATCGGGATAATGGTGACATGGATACAGAAGCGCTGTTATTATTACTTTGCACAGGAAAAAAAAAAAAAAATCCGACCAAAAAAACCACAATAAAACATTTAATAATCTATACTGATAAATTGATATCCCACTGGGGAACTGGAAGATGGGTAAGTAGATGTGCCTAGTCTGACCCCAAGTCAGAGGGGTCTGTGCTCTCCTGCCTCACCAAGGGGAAGCCAAAGGCAGCTCCCACCTTCACCGGAGGGGACAACCCGATTCCTGCAGCTTCAGCAGAACCTCAGGGTGGTTGAGACCGAAGCCCTGTTGCGAGCAAGATGCCACAAGGTAGTTCCAAACACACTCTGTCACCTGAAGCAGCAGGAAGAGAAGCAAAGCAGGTCCGCTGTGGATCGAAACCACTGGCGGGTGACACTCGCCAGCACAGGGGCCCTGCTCTCCCATGTTTAACCCAGATCTGGCTATACAAAGTGGACGTTTCAGAAGATGTGCAGATGGGCCACTGGAAGACAAATTCCAAGTCCAAACCAAGAAGGGAGGATCTAGCTCTCCTTCCTTTGCTCCTTACAGTTAAAAAGTCTGTCATCACACGTACATATTGCAAATGAGGAAAGAGGACCTTCAGTACTTTGGACCAGACAGAGCCTTGCCTCACTGATAAGAAAAATCCCCTTCTGGAACACACCAGCCCCCTAGCAACGGTCTGAACACAAACCCCAGGTCAAAGAGATGCACCTGTTGCCATCACCTTCATCAGGGTATGAAAAATCCTGTAGGTAATGAGGAAAACTTCCTAGAGTTACGTGTCAGGAAACAAATACAGTCTTTGGGAAAATAAGTATCAGTTCCCTGGAAGAACCTGGGTTTATTTACTTGAATGGACATCAGTTGTTTGATTTCAAGGGATCTGCTACAGCTTCAAAGAAAACCCCAACCCTGAAAGGGCAGGGAAATGAAGTGACTCATTACCTGGATTCAAACGTACAAACTAAATGAAATGATACACATATGGTGGAGGGGCTGATATATGATGACCCAACTATCCCTGCCGGTTCAATTATGGGTGGGAACCTGGCCATCAGTACAGAAACCAAAAGCCAAGGGGACACGGTTGCTGTCTACGCTCACTTCACGTGTCACGTGCTGGTCCCACAGCAGGGTGGTGAACCATCCGGCTCCAACGGACTCCGGACTGGACTAGACTCCATAGCCTAAAGCAGCCCTAAGTGTCTTCTCATGCAGTTTTTTCCCCAACATTATACATTTTTAAGATTCAGCTGGACGGGGTGCTGGGGCATCTTGTCTAGACCATGCTTTTGCCAAGGAAATTTGCACAAGATGATCCTTGAGGTCCCTTCCAAACTGGGATTCTATGATTCTGTGAAGTAGCATTATCCAGTACCCTGCCTCTGATCTAAGCGGAACTGAAAAATACTTCTTGTTTTAAAAGTAATTGATAAATTACCTGAAAGATCTTGAAATTCAGGCTTTTGACTGAAGATGAGGTAGTTAGTGGCAATAAAATGAAGAAGCCAAGTTGAAAGGCAATCGGAATTGTGAAACTGTATGAAGGAAGGAAACACAAACAACACTTAATGCTACCATGCCTAAAACACACCCACACCTCACATGTCAAAATATTCTGGGTTTTCACTGTCAACGTAGCAGTTTACTAAATAGTGTTTTGACTGGAGGAGGTAACAAAGGAAAAGTCATTGATGGAAATATGTAAACAGATGGAGACTCAAGAACGAAGGGTAAAACTCCCTCCCCCAGAGGTGTGATCTAACCCCTGGGGCTCCTTTGGTCACGAATCTTGGAAATTTTTGTCTTCTGCACAGCAGAGCTTCAGAAAAAAAAAGAAGGTAAGAAGTGTGGCATGTTGGTTTTGTTGTCTCTTTTCTCCATAAAATCCTGTTTAATTAAGACAATATCCTGCCTGACACTTGTAAACAATTAATTTCTTATTTTTCTCTTCTGTTTTCCAAATCTGTCTTTACCGTCTCTCTCTCTTTTTTTCCAGCTTCTAATGCTTTCTTTTCAAGCTTTTTACAAATTTCACTCAATATTATATCAGGATAGATCTCCTTTGCCACTTGCAGATCATACAATTTTCTTTTTGGCTCAGAGAGGAAGTAGTGCACCTTTACTTACCTAAAAGACATCTTTTCTGGAAGAAGATGCAATTAAGCTGAATTACTACGATGCGTCCTTGATGAAGGAAATGGCAGAGATTATGGTATGACTGCACATTCTGCACTAAAAGGCTGAAGTCCTTATTTTAGCCAACCTTGTGCCAAATATCCCTAAATAACAGAGCGTACATCCATGCTTGTCCTTGGGAATGGAAATTATTCAGATCTTTAAAATCTTAACAATTAAACAACCCCCACTAATTAGAGTCCACATCTTATCTGATACACACCACACGTACCTTAGCTTTTTTGAGCAAGCTGACAATGCTGAGGCTTGTGGATGCCAGTTCCCTGCTGGGCATGCTCTGAAGCTGAGTGATAATGTAAAGCTCACAAATATGCTGGAGTCTCATTACTTGGTACATCTCCGCACACACCAAGAGAGACATAGCTTGGAGAATGCTGGCTGAAAAACAAAAAAACACGTTACGTGTGTTTTAGCTTTCTGGCCAGAGGATCAAAGCCACTTTGCACCAAGTCATCTTCTATTCACCTAACCATGAACACAAAATCAAGCTACTGTTGACCACAATCTTTTATTTTTCATTATTATCATTGTAAGTTTGCTACATCACGCTCTTTTTTCCAGATAAACTACTTAATTAACAGGAAAAGAGTAGTTAGTACTTCTTAGAAGCTAAGTGTAATAAACAGTTGCCAATATTCTATATATTGGAGATGCTGAGTCAAGTGCTGCTGGTCTATTTAAAGTAAGCGATGATTAATAAGAGGATTCAGCTTTCCAACTTCTCTTTCCAAAAATAATCTCTATGATACATGCACAAGAAAATGTAGTAAAAAGGCCAAAACCAACTGCAGAAACGCAACTGCATTTTTAAAAAAAATATGGCGTGGTGGTTGCACATTTAAACTGAAAGACAAGGAAATGTTAGATGGACTGAAAAGAGAAACATACGGAAAACCTGAGAATAAGGTAGAATTATTTGAAAAGACAATAAAAACAAACCCACATATCACAACATTATTAAATCATTCATTTTCAAAGGAAAATTATCTGTACTTAAATCATGTTTCATATTTAGCATGTAGATTTTCTTCTCATTAAAAAAGACAAGGTTAAGACACATAGAATACTCTAGCTCAATTTTTCTTGCCAAATACTTCCGATGATGTACGATTTTTCTGGGTTTATAACATATCCATCTGTATAAATAAGATATTCTTGTAAAATAACCTTGCTCATATTAAACTTAACAAAATAGATGCTAAACAAAATGACAACTTTGAAGTAAAACCCAGAATTAAGATTAGAAAGCAGTATTACTGTTATGTAGGAAGAAAATTCAAAATATTCTAATGGACCAGAAATGAAATTTCACCGTTTTTTGAGCCTTGCTGTGTAAGCACAAAACAAATACAGCATTTTGTGAGCGATGTTTGTTCTGTATGCAGTTGATTTTACTTGAGTAAGGCTGTTTTCTTTTTTTATTGCACAATATGAACAAGTTCTATTTCTTGAGACATTACACATCAAAATATTGGCGTTTTTTAATGAAAGAAGTGTTTCTACATTACTCTCTATTAATACCCCACCACAGGAAAACTGGTAACAGATATAAGTGTATTTTAAAATTTTCTCACCTGGGCAGCAGGAGTCGGTGTAAAGATACTCTAGAAAGGAGAGGAAAGTGTCTTTGGAAACCCCGTACACCGGAACCAGAATACTATTTGCTTCTAGATAATTACCATTAAACATAGCTGCCATTACCTCACAGCGAGCTACCAGAATAGCTCTGTGGGCTGGTACAGTGGCATCTGCAGGACACAAGACAAAAATCTGTGATCATTTTATATAGACAGAAAGGTCTTGATTTTAAAGCTCCTATTTCCACATAAGGCTTTCCGTTCATCGAACACGATGAATGTGCTTAAAATTAACAACATCCCATTGATAACTAATAACACACTCTCTAAATACCAGTTAATAGTTTTACATCTGCCTAGTAGCCACGGGCAAACAAAAAGAAACACCATTCTTTTCTATAACACCGTGCTCCCAACACGGCAAATTTTTATCCGTAGAAACCAGCTTTCAGCTAGAAAAATCTGACACCACCGTAGTTGCACCATTTTACACCAGTTGAACCTCTGGCCCATTACATAAATAGGCAGTGCTGTGAAGCCCATTACATAAATAGGCAGTGCTGTGAATTATTATTATTATGCAGATTAGTAATTTGTGTTCATCAGCAATCGCACTGGCAATGGATGTGTGTTCCAGAAGTCAAACTTTCACACAGCCACACAAAGCAAAGGCAAATTATCCCAGATGAAGTTCCATTAAATCCATTAAGCACGAGTTTAACCAGATTAAGCATTTTGCCTAAGTGAATTTCCTGATGGCTGTTTTAAGAAAATAATGCTGTTAAATTTCTCCAGAATTTTTTTCCATTTTGTAATATGTGGAAGCAAATCGTTTACTTTACTACAGCGTGTAAGGTTAACAGCTCGGGGTGCAGAGGTCTTACAGGCCCGTGATGATGAGCGTGAGAGCCTGACGGGCCAGAATTCTGCAGAGTCCAGCTGAACTCAACAGTCCTGAGTGCAAGAGAGTGGCAGACAAGTGCCAGGCAGAACAGCAACCAAAGGCAGAAAGAGATGTAAATTATTTAATCAAAATTACAATAAACAGATCAACTGACATGAAAGATAAATGTAAATACTTAGATAGAAACTACTGACTTAATTTCCTCCTTAACCACAGCCCTGCCACCTACTTAATCCCTTGAAGACTTCCAGCACTTTTTCATTTTTGCTCTTTTTCTATTCACCTGTGCTTCTACTTCCAAGCCATCTAATCTGCATACAAAATGTATATATATTTTTATAGAGAGAGAGCACATGTAAATAATGTTATATATTTACACGTGTAACATGAGCAATACACGATGCAGACGTGATGTAAGATGTGCACGCAGTTTTTTATGGGCACGTAATTGGATATTTACCTCCTAATTAGGAGGTTCAATCACATTATGAGTCTTTACACAGACATAATAGGCTCCCGTTTTCAATGGCTCCCAAGCAGTTTTGTAAGCTAGCAAGCTCAAAGCTACTCCCAATATTCAAGGAATTTGCTGAAGGCTTAAAAATGTTATTTGCCCGATCAAGACTAAAGCTTTCAGTTTCTCTTAGTAATTAATTAATTTTTATACTATTATTGTGGGTGATGAACTAGGGGAAAAGGCTTGGAAGATTTATCAAACATTAGGAAAAACAGCTGACTTTGTCAGTGGATAAACACACTTTTTTTAAAACACATGTCAACCCATCTGACAGTGGCATTTTTTCCGAGGTGTATAGCGGTGGTATCTCATCAACTTCCCACAAAGCCTCTCTCAGGAGTGGGACACTGAGAGAAATTATTCATGTCATTAAACTCAGCATCAGAATTTTGTTCTCATTTTCAAAGATTTTTTTTTTTTCTGCATGTTACAGAGAACATTGAGAAAGAATCTGCTTGTCCTCATGTGCTTACTTTTGAGGGATTAATGCTTCATATTTGGCTCCGAGATTTAAAGCTGAAAATAATTAAACAATTGTCTAATCCTAAAAGACTATTTCTGCACGTAGGATGAACATGCACAACTTGAGAAAACCATCTGCAGTTAAAAACTGTCTCACTCTTACTCTCACAATAGCACGCAACACTTTTTCCCCTCTGTGTTTTTATTTTTAAGGGCTGAGCGCATTTAATTTTCAGAAAAAAACACCGGTGACACTGCACCTTGCTGGTGCACACAAGCAGTTTCTTTGCAGGGAAAAAGGGAATGGACTGGACCTTGGTGAGCAGACCCACGTAACGCCACCAACCACCTTTGCCACTTCAGTCTCCTACAAGACAAACCAGCACGGAAAGCCAGCCTCTGCTCCCCCACATCTTTTTAATGCTGGCCTCAAAGAGGACTAGATAGTTACCATCATCTCAAGAGACTTTTTTTTTTAAAAAAAAAAAACAAAACCACACATTAATTTAGATGTTTCTTTTCACACACGTAGGGTTAAGCAACGGGCAGGTCTAACTTAGGCACCTACAAGGCTGGAGGTTGATTTCATAAGGAGTCACCTATCACACAGAAGTCCCAGAAACCTGTGACAGAAACATGACGATCAACGTGGGAGCATCTCGGGGTGGGAACATTGGAAGGGCAGGAAAACACAGGAGGTGTTGATGGCACCTAGATTAGCAGGTCATCAAAACCTCAGCGCATCTGCTAGGAATGCCACCAGTGAATAAAGCCTAAGGAGACACAGAAGTGGGACAGAAGTCCCTGTCAGATTCCAGAGGGTGGAGAAAGGCACATCCACAGTCAGTGTCAGAGGGAGGGAAGGTGTCAAGAGTCAGCAACCATCACCTCTGGTCTTTTCACTGAGGGTTAGGAGTGCAGATGTGGCCCGAGGAGCCCCAGCCTCTCCCACGTTTGATGCTGGGCAGAGCCCCTGGTTACGTCTGGGTGCTCGTGCAGGTGGCAAAAGGAGTGAGGTAAATAAGGTTTAAAATAAAATCATTATCCCCTGAGATGCAATCCCCAGTTTAGCCTTGCTGCCTGGGTGCCATGCTGTTGCAGGAGCCATTTCTGCAGCACACCCCTCAGGTTTTTTGCTGAGTCCCCAAGGCGTGCACGTGAATCCGAGGGGCACAAAGTCTGTCACAAAGGCTGTTTGCACAGCCGCGGCCCTCACAAACCATGGAAAGCATCCACAGGGACGAGTGTTAGTTCTAAGAAGAAACCTGCTTTCCACAGTGACAGCAAAGCATCTGTAATTTCTTAGTTTTGACGCGGCAGACAACACAGTGGCCTCCATCCCCCACTGTCCTGCAGGGAGGGCAGATGCTGGAGGCACAGCGGTGCCCACGTCAACAGGCGCAGAGGTGCTGTACCTTGTATTTTGAAGATTACATCAGCCAGGACAGGAGTATTAAAGAACAGCCTGAGAGAATTATTATACAGCCGTTTTATCTGGTGAGATTTGCAGTCCTTTACGGTGCTTATCTGCAAAATAAATGATTAATAAAACACTGTCATCTCTGGTTGCCCACAGAATAAAAGATGACATCATTTACATGGGGAAAATAAAAACCAGCCTTTTGCTTTCCACTTCATGTTCTTTTTCCAGGTGCTACTCAGCACGTTCAATCTTCTGCAATCATCCTCACTGTTTATTTTCCTGTCTCCCACAGTGCAGCAGCTCCAAGTGTCTCTGTCTCCTACAGTCACACCCCAGCCCTGGCTTCGGGACTCTCTGACCTGTGGCAAAACCCCCTCCAGCACCTCGGGGCAGGTTGGACTGCATCACGAGTTTTCTGGGCTCCAAACTCTCATACACACCCTGCTCGGACCCGAGAGGGCTCTGGGGGGAGCACTGATGGGGGACACATCCACCCCCGGCGTGATGCTGCATAAAGATGAACATGAGCTAAAAGTTGTGTCTTTCCTGACACAACTGGCCTGGCGTTGCCTCCACAGAGGCAGAGGGAGCTCGCAGGCTGAAGTGCAGACTTCTCTCCCAATAATTTGCTGTTGTCAAGACCGTCCAAAACCCAGCACTTCCATGTAGTTTTGAGTTTTGTTTTTATTACTTTAAAAATGGAACCTGAAGCTACCAAAAGGAACAACAACCAAATCATATCGCTAGATTGTGATAAGTGAAATTCAGATGAGGTTGAATTTATGGTTAAAATCTTACCTAATCTATTAATGAATTTTTAATTTTATCAAGAAAAATCACAGTTTGTTTCTATGCCTTTGAAGAAAACCTTTTAAATGTGAAATAAGAGTACCACATTTAAAAAAGAAAAAAAAGAAAAAAAAAAGAAAAAAAAAAAAGAAAACAAACAAACAAACAAAAACCACACCAAAACCCAACTCAGGCTCAGTATCTTAGTATCCTGAAAGTTTTCAAGACTTTCTCAGTGCAATCTCATGAATGTTTTATCTGTGGACGCTCAGGACTGGCAAGCCTACAACCGAGCAGTCAGAAGCATTAAACAGCTAAGTAAATTTTGATCTTTGTATTATGTTATCTTAAGACGGTCCAAGGTGATTTCACATTTAAATTGACACAGATAGTTTGTGCAAGTGCTGTAGCATCAGGGAACGTATAAACTCTAGCAGCAAACGGCTGTTAAAATTAATTCTACACTGTAACTTTTTATTAACAGAATAATGTGACATACATCACATTTTACTGTGAAGTCACCTGCTGAATTAAATACACTGAGTTACAGACAGCTTTCCACATCACAGCATTTGTAAGAGAAACCACCTGTCCTGATGTACTGCAGAAGCATCACTTTTGGCCCCCACTCAGGAAAGCAAAGCTTTCCCGGGCAGCCTGAATTACACGACAATTAGCAACGCGTAATCTTATCATTAGACAATGCGCAAACCCGTGGATAGAGGCAGTCCTTTTAGGATGCTGACCCGTGTGCTTTTTACCGATGACATTGACTCTGCACATCCCATCAGCATGGCTGTGTCTCCGTGCTGTACCTGCCTGTGAACATCCCACTGATAAAGTGGTAAAAGCTGCGTAAGCCAAAGTGAGTTTAACACAAAAACTGACAAGGAAACCTTGCCTACAAAACGATTTCCCAAGAAGTAACTAAAACTAAGTTACCCCAAGAGAGTTAGATTTACCTTCCCTGGAGTTTTCAGGATACATTTAACTTTCTCAAGCACATGTTCGGTTTTTTCTGGATCCTTCAACTTCTTTTTTGTATCCTCTTCTAGTTGTTCCCACTGGAAAGCACCTGTCACAAGATCAGGTAAAGCTGGATTAAATATTCAACAAGGCACAGGCCTCAGCAGGCAGAGAAAAGGTAGCATCAGTGCTAAACACATCTTGCAGAAACTATTTTTGGAACATAAATCAGCCAGGGTTCCCTTGCTTAGGAAGGGCAAGATGCAATTCGTGCACAAGAAAATTTCCATGATACTTTACAAGAATGCAGTCAAGTACAGACAGATCTGGACGTCTCCCTGGGTCTCAAAAGCAGTATCTGAATTCCTCCCAGTTCAATCACTGCCTACTGCAGGTAGACATTCAGAAAAAGAAATCCTGAATATTTGTGGAAGATCTTTAGCTTCTGCTGACACTTATGGTTGCATGGCTTTGTAGGTGCCTGAACCAGAAATGTCTCACGCACAGTTATATTCTGAGTACTGGCAGATTAAAAAAAAAAAAAAAAAAAAAAGCGTGCAGTGGAACAGCTATTTTTCTTGTTTTCATAGTCAAAGCCTTGGTGTTCTCTCAGGTGTCACAATGGCTTTCTTGGAAAAATGAAAAGTGTTGACCAGTGTTAGCAATAAGTACGTAATTATAATAATAGTGATAAACAGTATTTATCTTAATACTCTTTGCTGGAGTAAGTCTCAAAGACACCATGGGGAGTCTTGGTAACTCTCAGCTCTGATCCCCGGGGCAAGGAAGAGTCAAAGAGAGAGAGGAAGCTCAGGGTAGAGCTGAACTCAGCCCCGACACAGCCCTGCTGCAGCCGAGGGCGTCCTCGTCTCCGTCAGCCCCCGTGGGCACCGCAGGGATGGCGAGTGCCTACAGCCTCGTGGGCATCGTGTTCGCAGTCCTGAAAAGCTGAAGACAAGGACGCTCCTCACGCTCTGATCTCCTCCCAGCCCGTGCCTCAGGTGTCGTCGTGACACCTCGTCACCTCTCGGAGGCACCGAGCGGTGCAGTTTTTCAGGACTTTTTTCAGGCTGGGAGCTGTGGCTTAGGGCAGAGCTTCGCCTGCAGCCGTCCAGTTTCCCACCTCTCTGGTTGGCATAAACAAAAGTAAAAGGTAAAGTCGTTGCACAAAAGGCAGCAGACACAGGTCATAAATGGCAGCAGATGAAGACACTGCACTTATCTATCACCTGCTGAAGCTTCGGCTTTAAGTCACCAATAAATAATTTTTAAAATAATCAATTCAAACTGAAAAAACTCTGTATCTGCTCTTTATGCTTGACAGTGGTTTGGAAAGAACTGAAAGGGATGTTTTCGATGTACAAACTCTAACTGAAAGCTGAAAGAGTTTCCCTTTTATCTTCACAAGCCAGTGTTCATGTCTCAGCTGCCAAGGCAGAAACCCTCTTCGCATTTCAGGCAGGTGTCAGTCTACATGTATTGACTAAGCTACTTTATAGATGCAGCTCTAACATTATAATTATTTGTGGCTTTTTTGTTACAGTTAAAATCAGAATGCATCATTAAATCCCCTGCTAACTCTTTCAACAAACATAAATTATATATTCTTATGCACCGACAGCTTGTAAAATATTTTATAAAGAGCAAAGAGGTATCAGGTGCTTCCTCGGGGAAAAAAAAAAAAAAAAAAAATCTCTTTCACCTGAAGATTCCTAAGCAATATTTGAAAATTCAGAAAAATGTCAGTGCCATCTTCATAGAGAGCTGGCATTAGGTGGGGGAGGCCACTGCCTGAGTTGGTAGCAAAACTCATGCAACGCGTCAGAGCTCCCTGTACCCCAACGAGTCGTTAGTGTTTTCATCAGCAGCACGCCCAGAAGAGAAACCACCTGAGATTCCTTAAGTAACCCTGCACTCTTGTCAATGTTTTGGAACATGCAACCGTTTTAAATATTTTAAGAGCCCCAAATCTGAAGCTGTCTCAAACACTAGATATTTTTGGCAGCGCTTCTGAGCAGTATTCATGTCGGCTTACGGACTTTGTGCAGTAAAATATCGTGCTCAGTTCATTAGATTTGGGGTGGCAACTAATTTAATTTGTATTAAATCTAGGCGAAGGGCTTTTTTCATATAGACATTGTTTGTGACGATCACAGGGGATAAAATAGATGTGGCCACACGGCATCTCCCATCACCGAAGGCGTGTTCCTCCGCCTGACGCACGCGCTCCTTCGCGAGACATCAGCTGTAGGAGGAACGCGTAGCCGGGCCCGTTGTGGGGAGGGTACCTGAATAGATGAAGTGGAGGATGTCTGGGAGACAAGAGAAGAAGACGGAGTCCTTCACCACCACCCTCACTGGCGGGACGCAGGCCGGGACGCCGTGGGGGTCTGGGGGCAGGGCCGCCCCCGCCTCCACCGCGAAGAGGGTGTGCGCTGTCTGCACGATGGAGGCGTCGCGGATGTCGGCCGGGCTCTTAACCCCAAAAAGCAGCATGAAGAGGTGGCTGGCGGAGCAGAGGATGATCTTGTGAGCCTCCACCACCGTGCTGAGGTCTTCGGGGTAGAACGCCACGTCCGCGCACTGGCAGCGGCAGAGCAGGTTGTGCAGGTCCGCGTCGTAGTGCGAGGCTTCGCCCTTTAAGATCGGCATTTTTTCTGCCAAAGACAAACAGTCGGGCTGTAGAACTGAAGCAAGTATTAACCACAGGACAACTCTAATCCCAGAGACCTGATCAAATGGAGGACAATTTCTGAAAGAAGTATTCAATGAGACAATTTCTTATATGCCATTTGAATATGTTTAGTAAAACACTCTAAAAATGGAAATACTTGCCATAGTAAAATAAGAAATATAACAAATACTTAGCTTAGTAAAAAGTGGCCATCCTTTCATGACACCTCTTTAGGCACTTGCATTTGAAAGAAACCTTGCCTGTGAATCCCAAACCTAAGGGATCTGAATGAATATCTAGTGCGTGTGGTAAAAGACAACTACATACTTAGAGGCAACTACTTGTCAATAATTATTTCACTGAACAAATGCATCAGATTTGCAGAAATCACATGCAGGAACTCACGTGCAGGAGCCTACACCTCTGTTTTATTTGGAGCAAATTATTTTTTTTTACAGTAAATAAAAATATCACTTGTTTTATTTGCAGCAAATAAAAACATAACTTGATATTGTGGAGTAATAAAGAACAATGTAATGACTTTCTTTTATAATTTGTCTGTGACGCTTGTATGTAAAGCTTTTATTAATTAACCTTTGCATTGTTTCATCAAGTGCACCAGAAAAAACACTCATTTTTTGTCTAAAATAAATTAGATGCCCATTGTAACATTACATATTGCTATGCAATTCTCCACAAATTAATTTAACCATCACTAAAAGATGATGCAACGGGAGCAACGTCACCAGAATAGCTGATGATAGATAGCACAGCTTACAGAAACGGTTACAAAACGTTACTGGAGCAAAGAACACGGCACACATAACAAAGGAGACTGGAGACCAGACTTGGTGAGCACCTGGCTGTTCAAGCTGAGGCGGTTGGACTCGATGGCACTTCTGCATCTTTTTCCTTGTCTTCATTTTCTCAGAGGACTTCTGATTCAAACTTTGGATCATAAAATACTCCAGCTAAAACATAAAATGCATTTTTAAAAAATCCTAGCTATTTAAGAACAACCTGGGTGTCAAACCTAGGAGAACGAGGGGATGCTGTAGGCAGGACTGAGGCTCCTGCCACGCTGAACGGTCATCCAGGAGAGTCCCAGCACCCCTTTGCCAGCAGCAGGTACCAAACGTAGTTGGAATTAACACAATTTAAAGGTCTATTTATTCAAATGACGGTGGTTAATTCTCTGGTATTTAATCCTCCTAGAAATGACAGGCACAAGGATATTCAATTTACCAACTTCCACAGATGCTAATTACAGGATTACAGAGAAGAGTAAGACTTGATGGATAATGATCAGGTGCAAGTGATGGAGATAACAAGATCATAAATGATCTCTTCAGCTTGCAGCTCACCACCACCACCACCCAACGCTACCGTGTCCCCTGAAAAAGCCGTATCACGGGGTGATCTTTGCAGGCAGGGTTTGTTCCACCGGGACAGACTACAAGCGTTATCGCTGCAATAAAAAATGTACCCGAGGGGAATCGATCCCTTTTACAGGAATGAAGAGGCACGAACGGTCGTTCAGTTCAAAGTTAATGCATGTCTTAAAAGCTTTTATCCCCCAAAGTATTACTGCAGCCCATATAGTGCTTTACAGAAACTAGAAAAATACTCTGGCTGGACCAGCTGTTGAGTGGCTTTCTCCTTTTTAACTGGGAATGAAGAGACACAATAAAAACTGTCTGACTGTTGTGACAGATATTCCAAGTCACTATCAAATCCCATGGAAACATGCTGTACTTATACCCCAGGGACAACAGCACAGACCATGTGAAATTACTGTGCTGAAATAACTGCATTTTTTTTTGTGCAAGTCCAGATGCCACTGCGAAAGTAACCAAAAAGGTCCAAAAAAAGGGGGCTGAGCTTAAAGCGCCTCATAAAACTGAAAATGAAGCATCAGTGTGAAATAATTTTGTGGAGAAGACAAATAAATCTGAAAGACTATTTAGAAATCGCTCAGTGGGCTTCCCTGTCTTCAGGAGAGTGGAAAAATAATAAGCTCATTAGAGGTGGGACATTATTAAAAGCTTCTCAGCTTCTGCCTTGCTTAGCTTCACTGCAGCTGACCCCAGGCTCTGCTCGGGATTGCAAACTGCATCACGACTGTGAACCGAGCAACCACAAGAATACGCTAAAAAAAACCCTAGGCAATTTACCAATCTTACCTGTCTTGCTTTGCAAGTAGAGCAGCTGTGGGAGTTGGAGCAATTAAAATTTAAAATACTGAAATATTATGGAATAATCCAGCTTGGAAGGGACCTGTGGAGGTCACCCACTCAGGGCACCTGCTCAAAACAAGACTCGTCCTCAAAGTGGGATGGGGTTGTTGAGTGCCTTGTCCAGCTGGGTTTTGGTTATCCCATCCCAGCAAGACAAAAGGGCAGGAATAGAGCAGGAAAAATTCTAGAAGGTAATTAAAACTAGAGTAACCTCAGTACTGCCACTTTGGCTAGAATCGTAGAACCACAGAATTCCAGGATGGGTTGGGTGGGGAGGTAACTTAAAGCCCACCCAGTGCCACCCCCTGCCCCGGGCAGGGCCACCTTCCCCCAGCCCAGGTTGCCCAAAGCCCCGTCCAGCCTGGCCTTGAACCCTTCCAGGGAGGGGGCAGCCACAGCTGCTCTGGGCAGCCTGTGCCAGGGCCTCACCCCCCGCACAGGGAAGGATTTCTGCCTTAGATCTCATCTAAAACTAGCTTGGAGGGGACTTGCCCTCAGTGGGAGGGCTCGTGGTGAGCCTCCCCTCACGCTCCAAAGCCCTGACATCACCATGCGCCTCCTGCGCACATCACCCTGCTTTCACCCCAGGGGTTTCTCACTCACCACTCCTCCAAAGTAATTCTGTATGTAGAAATCATTAAGAGCGTGCAGTTCGAGGTACGTGGCTTCTAGTTCCTTGGCAAGCTGAACTCCCTCGGCGGTGGTGACACATCTCCTCCTGTCTGAAGTGCACAGGGGGCAGGTGCAAGGCACTCCTGGGGTAATAAGTCATGGAAAAAAGCCTTTTTTGTCAAATAATCCAAATGCCCGAAGCTCAGCGTACATTACACTGGTGCTACTTTACATTCAGTTTCCCTGAGGTGGAAAAGTCAAGCAGGACTTGACTTCCAGGAGCCAGCTTTGGCTTAGGGCCACGGCATCCTTATATGCACAGGTGCTGTACAAGTCTGCAGGTGTTATCACTCATTAATGTCAGCCTTCAACTTGTTTAATTATTGCGGCCCATGTGTGCAGGAACCATGGACAATAACAAAGGGAAAAATTTCCACTGCAGTCCCGGCTGTTATGGGCACGTACATACAGCAGAATATGAATCAATTATATATATTTTGCATACAATTTTTAAGCCAAAACAGGTATTTTTAGGATTATGCTGGTTAACTGATAAAAATCTGTTAGCCATGCCAGCTCAACTTTGCTTAGGCCAGTAAGAACTGCCAGCCGCGGATGTGCTTTCAAACACGCCACGCATGCTCCACGTTAATTTCCTCTGCTCAGACCTATGGATAACATGTAATAACACAGCTTTTTTTTTTTTTATTATTTCTTTTGGCAGCACCATTTGCTACTACAGAGGATTAAGATCTTAGTAATTTGTGTGAGCAAACTGCTGTGTTCACAAATACCTCCTAGAAACAAAAGGGTTCTGTGTGTGCACAGCAGTCTGCTCCGGCAGGTCCCAAAGCGAAACCGCGGCTGCAGAGCCTGACTTCTCCCACGGTCACATTGTTTAGGGAGGAAGAAAAGAAAAGCAAAAAAAAAAAAAAAAAGAAGTGGAAAAGAGAAATGCCAGTAGTGGGGTCACTCAGATTCGCGGTATCGTGTGCTTAAATAAAAAGTGTAAGAAACGGTGTTGGGGAAGACAAACATTAGTTTAGCAAGACCTTGCCCTTAGAATGGCAGATTTATTACCCCTGTATAAATCAGAGCCTAAAAACATCTGATCATTATCAATTAATTACTAAAGAGAATAAAATAAAGGTTTAATTCTTAGGGTTCTTTAGCAGTCCTTCCTCAATCACCAAGCAAAAAGACATAGAATTAGACCCTGGCAAAACTGAGCATTATGTCCACAGATGAGACACTATTCACAGTATATTAAACTATATCTTTGTACATTATAAAATAAATGTCTACATCTGTCATGTCCCTTACAGCAGGATGGATGCTCAGAACCACATGTTTCTCTCAAACCCGTTAAGTAAAAGATGACACCCAGGCTCAAATTTTGTATTCACTGTCTTAGGAAAATAAATGTTTAAAAATTCAGGCTCCATGATGAAAAAGCCCACGAGAATCAAGAAAAGCACAACGCAAACCAGTTGGAAATGCAGAATAAAGTCTGTATCTCTATTGGTGTCTGTACTGCTCTTTCTGAACGTTATTTCCCTGGCGTGAACAGACAGGAGCGACCGCTCTCTACCCAGACTGTGGCTGTGTTCTCAGCAGCGCTGCCCTCGCTGGCTGCTTGACACTTGTAAATCCACTCGGTCCTTCCACAGTCGTGCAACTTCGATTTTCTTGTTGAATAGACAGCAACAACTTTTGTGCTAGCTAAAAATTCCATGTAAAATCAATTTGCACTGTTCTCACAGCAGACTACTGACAGCCATCAGGTGTACCACAGCTACACCCTATCGACACCCTACCCACACCCCAGCCATACCCTAGCCACTCTGCCGCGGCAGGTCACCTCTGCTGACGTGGCAGCATGTGGCACTTCGTGGTACCCAAAGGGCTGGTGTGTCCGTTCGACATCCTTGAGAATTTTGAGGCATTTTCCACCCCCTCTCCAGCTGATGACTTTGTTCTGATCCCCCAATGCACTGGAGATATTTTATACCTGAGACATGACCAGAGGGACCTCATAACCCCAGGGTTCACCTCTTACACTCAAATGTACGCTGCTTAATCCAGAACACTGGATTTAATCTCCGTGTGGGATGGCTCCGCAAGAAGAGCCCTTGCAGAGGTCAAAGCAGGATAGGATGCCTTTCATCTCCAGGGTTAATTAAGCATAATATTCTTGCCAATACTCCAGACTACAGGACCATAATACATGCACATATTACTGTCATCCTGACAGACTAATTGTTTCTGTTAACAGCTTGGAAGAACGATCAGCTTCTACTGAAATTACAGCATCTCCTAACTTTCAAGTGAGGTTTAACTATTCCTACAGAAGACTGGATACATACCGTTTTTTCTTGCCCCAATCGCAGAAATTATTACGGGAACAGAACAGAGGTTTAACGCTTTTTTTATCATCGGGACATAATTATCCTTTAGTTCTTGAAATGAAGTCCTGTCATTGATGGAGTATTTAATCACAATAATATCAGCTCCTCCAATGAGACTGCGAGAGGTGTACCAGTCACTGTCAAATATATCCTAAACAGGAAAAACACTGATCAGAGATTTCCTGTCTACAAAGGAAAAGGTGAACTATTCAACAGTCTCAATGCAAAACCTCACAGAAGTATTTTTAACTGATAAATTAATCTCTTATTTGAAGACATACAGCAAAGAGGAGAATTCATGCTTTGTAATTACCTTGTGTGGAGAACAAGTTGCTGATTATAATAAACAGTAAATCTCTTTTATGAATTCAGGAATTCTTCAGGAAGAAAAAAAATAGCGTGTATCTAGGAATATACTTTGCAGGAAGAAACTTTACTGGTTTAATTACTTCACTTTCACATGTGTTCATTAAGCAAACAAAAGAGTTTTAGTAGTAGAGGTTTGCAGCAATTCATACAAAACCATTATTTATCACAATATTTCAGGGAAAGGGTTGTACAGAACTATGCTATGTACCCAAGAACCTTTAAACACAAGTTTCACCAGCTGGGTGTGATTTTTATCTGCTTCACAAGGGCTTCCATGAGGCCTTAACAAGTTTTAATGTCTTCAGCATAAGGCCTTTAATCACATAACTAAACTTTCTTTTCTGACTTCACATTGAATTTGTCATTGTTCTGTGCTACAAGCGTAGGACTTACAAAATAATTTTAGAGTGTATCCCGTTAATTTACAACTGTGCTGTATCCACATGTAATATACAGTTATTACCTGTATATTAGTCATGAGAGCTATAATTTTACAATTTCTGTTTTGCCTAAAGGTAGCTCATAAAGCCATGGTTTGCACATACGCTCAAGTGAAAATTCTTGACAGAAATCTGGAACTGGTCCAGAGAACTGAAAGTCAACTTGAAAAACTAAAATATTATGATGTCTTGGAACAGAGACCTTATTGCAGCTTTTCAATACTTAAAAATGGCTTTTAAGAAAGATGGAGAGAGACTTTTTACTAGTGGCTGCAGGGAAATAATAAGGCACAACCGTTCTAAACTGAAAAAGGGTAAGTTTAGATGAGATCTGAGGCAGAAATCCTTCCCTGTGCGGGGGGTGAGGCCCTGGCACAGGCTGCCCAGAGCAGCTGTGGCTGCCCCCTCCCTGGAAGGGTTCAAGGCCAGGCTGGACGGGGCTTTGGGCAACCTGGGCTGGGGGAAGGTGGCCCTGCTCATGGCAGGGGGTGGCACTGGGTGGGTTTAAGGTCCCTCCCAACCCAAACCGATCTGTGGTTCTGTAAGTCCTGCACAACATGTGGCAAAGCCAGAAGAACTTGGGATCCTGAGAAAAAAATGGAAACAAGCAATGATGAAATAAAGTTGTGGAAGAGAGGATGAAGTGAGCACAGAAGAAGTGACGAAAGGGACACAAATTTTGGTTGGGGATGGTCAGTGTGATTTTGAAGAACAGGTCACAGAATAAAAGCATTGCAGGTGGGAACCAGAGAAACATGTGAAATATTGTTAATATCAACAAGTGGATGCATTGTCAGTGTGATTATTTCTGATCACTTCAAAAGAAGTGTTGTTTCAAATCTATGGTGCGGTGGCTGCAGCACTCTTAAGGACAAGAGGTAGCATGAGCTTGACAGAAGTGTATTAGCAAATATTTGCCTAGATTGTCAGTGCACATCACACCCAATTTAGGGTTTGTCTTTACAAAGAAACAAATCAGGAAATAAAGTATGATAGGTATTCCTGTTAATTTCTTTAATGTATGTTCTTGTTCTGTAATAAGAAAAGCACAGACAATTAAAAAATTATCAATAGTCGTTCTATGATTCATCAAGTTGACAAGAGCTTTAAGAGCACTGCTCTTGGTATTTGTGTTTTCAGCCAACTGTAATCCCAAGCAAAGGGAAATCTCCACCAGCATTTAGCAGAATCGTTTGGGCTGTGTTAAGAATATAAACACGTAGACACGCATTTAGCTCCTCCAGCAGTAGGGCTGCCAGCTACAGTGCCTTGAGACAGGCAGCTAGATGGACATTTGCAGAACCTGATCACACAGTCAGGCAAAAATTGAGAATTTTATATAAATTCTATGAGATAAAGGGACAGCTTTCATACATTTTAATCTGATGACGACATCCACAGAGAATTTTTAGTGAGGTTGTACACATTTAACACAAAAGACTTGTCACGGCAAAATTGAATACAAACCAAAAATTAACACATTTAGTTGTCCTATGCTGTCAGACTGAAAGCATGCCTGTTGCTTTGCAATTTCTTTCTAGCTGCCCGGCTTCAAGCTCAGCCCAGGTTTGCACATACCCACCTCTCCAAGCTCAGTGATAACCAGCAGTATCACCAGCAAGGTCTAGAGGACAGGCACACAAATGCAAAAGAACTCTGCCAGAACTTTAAGAATTAATGATAAAAAACGTTTATAGGAGCTTCTTACGGAAGTGGGGATTTTTATGTGATTTTTCTTAACACGTAGCGATATGTTTGTATGTGGTTTATAGCTCCCTCCATTTTACAGTGGAGCTAAATCTCGAGTGCATCGTGACACCGTTTCACGTTACCAAACAGACAGATTTTGATAGGATTTCTAAGTTTTTACTCAATATGACCACAGCCATGCCCAAGGAAAGAACCAACTCTGACCCTCGTGCTCAGCTTCAGCATAAACCTAGTCCTGATCTAGAGCAGAGGACAGATCTTCTAGACACCAAAGTGCCCAGAGCTGTGGCTCCATCCTGCACCAGCCCCCCCAGCAGCAGAGGACAGCACACCAGGTATCAGGTGCACTCCCAGACACACACTCTGCCTCATCCTGGCTCTCGGAGAGCATCGTCCAGCAAGGCACCAGCCTGGGAGACCCTCCGTGCCCTACCCTCAACCAGCGGCAGCTCTAATGCTCTTCTTGTTGATGGGAATCTCAACGCAGCATGACTTGTGGTTGTCTGCATGTGCCTCCTCATGCACATAACAGTGTCTCAAGAGGTCAATATCATACAGCAAAAAACACATAAAGGCTTTTTTTTTTCCTCCCTTAATGAAAATAATGCTAATTAGAAAAACACTTATATTTTGAAAAACAAACAACAAAAAGAAAACATGGCCATTACTTCATATGAATCCCCTCCCTTTTTTGTACTTAGCCCAACTCCCCACGTTCCATCTCTGCAGGTGTGGGGGGAACCAGCAAAATCCTCACTGAAAACAGCCTCACAGGTGTGCAAATACAGCTCCTTGTTTAACTGACAGGGGAAAGAAATCCTGTATGGAAAGTTGGCGCAGGCTGTAACAGCATCCCAGGTGTGTGCGGTGGGTTTGGGGAGGTCTGTGCTTTCTGCCACTGCCCCGTGCCACCACTGTGTGTCTCCCTTAATCCTATCAGGAAGGATCTTACCCAAGTTCATAAAGTTCTGGAGGGGATGGACCCCACTTGCCCGGGGTAAGGGCCGGCCCTGCCTACGTCAAGAAGCGAAAAATGCAGAATGCACCAACCCAACGTCTCCCAACACCTGGGTTTTGTTACCGTTGGGCAGTTTCCCTGTACCCTCATTTATTTGATTTAACAGCCCTGAAAGCCCATTATTGAGGATGGATGTCATGTTTAAAAACACAGAGGGGAAGGACATGTTTCCAGAGGTCTCATTGCCATTATTTTCATTTTGCATCAAGACTAGCATAGACTGCTCAGATTGCTGCTCTGTGCTGGGAAAATCCTCCAAAAACATCCCCGACAACAAAGGGTTATTTGCCCAAGGCACCACTGAGACAGAGCATCTGGAGCCTCCTTGACTATCGCTTTTAGGGAAGCTTTCATGCAGAAATGACAGAGGGAATTTCTTTAGACGATGAACACCGGTTCAGACCCAGGAATCACGTTAATTCCAGGCTCCATCTATGAAATTTATGTGGCAGCTACTCCTGATTGCGCTTCCTGCTCTTGTCATTTCCCAAGACAGCCATTGACAAAAGGAAAAAGTAACTTGCATAGCTAAGGTTATTATAATATGACCTTAGTAATTATAATTATACTCTTGTCGCTATTCCTCTCAGGACTTATTAGAAAAAAAGCTTTATTCTTGCCTTGCGTGTCTCCATTGTACACGTCTCATAATATATTCTTCCCATTAGTAAATCATACTTCTCAAGCATTAACGTTGAAAATAAAGCCTTCAGAGGCAATGAAGACCCGATTTTCCTAGAAAATCACATGACCCCTCGTGAGGACAATACTTGCTTTGTTAAAAATAATTTATGAATGCCTTTATGGAACGGCAGTGAAATCCACTGTGCCCTTGCAATGCCCACACTCTCTCTAAAAGCTGCTTGCAAATGTCCCCACGTCCACCTAGCCCAGCCCTTGATCTGGGGCAGCAAACGCTCTCCGGGGGGACAAGGGAGCTTGGCCACCCCCAGGGACCATTCCCCTGGCATCCCCCCAGGATCCAAGAGGCTGCACTGGGAGTATTAGAGTTCATCTCTCTGTAGGATCCATTTACAGACCCATTCTCCATGAACAGAGCCCTCTTTCCAGAGATGCTTTCCACGCCACATACCAGAGCTTTCCCTATTTTTTTTTTTCTTTGCAATTTCTAACCAGTCAGGTCCAGAGCAGAACAAATTTTGCAGGTGTACCCTCCATAACTTACCAGATCCCTGAACTTGCTCAGCTAAGTAACACGCAGCACAGAAGGAAGTATTTTCTTCAGAAATCGAGGAAATTCAGACCACGACCCTGGAATGCCACATTTGTTTTTCACTCGAGGCTTTCCAAAAGAGCTTTAACTGTTTGAGCTGATCCAGAAACAAAATTAATGAAGGCTAGCATTGTCCTGTGTTATACTTTCATAAAGTAACTTAATAATATTGGTAAAAAGAACAATAAATAACACAGTAGGGAAAAAATTTTACTAGGATACTATCGCTTGTTGTAAACTGCCAACTTCAGACAGCCAAGCGTAAAAAGGAGAAAGGATGACATACTAAAAAATTAAAAGTTGCAAGCTATGGTTTTGTACTGAGGTAGTAATATGACTGGATTAATAAAAGTAATAAATAAAATTGAAAAGTGGATCAAACTCCTTTACATTTAGACATTTAAGAGCCAGTACAAGGAGCACAAGGATGCTGCTACACGGAAAAACCCAGATAACTAGATCATGGATAGAACCATGGAGATAAGAAAGCTCACAGAGTTCAAGGAACTGGTACTTCTGGTGGAAAGAAAACCCAAACAAACACAGAAAAAAACCCCAGACAGAAAAACAAGAATACACTTATGGAAAGAGACCGTTGAACGGAAGAATTTGAAAAACATAATTCACAGAACGCCTTTTCAACGTCACAGTTAATGTATGTGGGGGAGAGCGAGTCCCTGCGGCTCTGTGCGAGCCCCTCAGCAGCCACAAACACGGGCACGGGCCCCCCCCAGCACCGGGCACTCTCCAAAACACAGATGCTCTGCCTTCTCCTTTGGAGTCATGGAATCACAGACTGGTTTAGGTTGGGAGGGACCTTAAACATCACCCAGGGCCACCTTCCCCCAGCCCAGGTTGCCCAAAGCCCCGTCCAGCCTGGCCTTGAGCCCTTCCAGGGAGGGGGCAGCCACAGCTGCTCTGGGCAGCCTGTGCCAGGGCCTCACCCCCCGCACAGGGAAGGATTTCTGCCTTAGATCTCATCTAAATCTCCCCTCTGTCAGTTTAAACCCATGACCCCCCGTCCTATCCCTCCCCCTGATGACGAGTCCCCCCCCTTTCCCGCAGCCCCTTTCAGCCCTGGGGGGCCGCTCTAAGGTCTCCCCGGAGCCTTCTCTCCTCCAGCTGAACCCCCCAGCTGTCTCAGCTTGTCTTTTGTAACATTTCTGCTACTAGGAACATGATGATGTCAGTGATTCTCTAGAAACTGGGCAGTTTTTATAAACTAGGGGAAAACAAAAAAATTTTTGGAGGTGTTGTTCCCTGGGGGAAAAAAAAAAACAAAAAAAAACAAAAAAACAAACAACACAACAACAAAACCACCACCAACCACACAAAAAAACCCCAAGCAAACAAAAAACCCCAATCAGGTGGCTCACAGAGGAAAAAAAATTAAAAGGGACAGCAAGACCCCCAGCCCAGGACTGAAACACTCTCGTATCATTATAGTCCTGCTCCAAGAGAGGAAAGAACAAGAGAAAGAAACAACAACGCAGGTAGGGAACACTCATACTGAAATTTTCATTCTGCCATTTTTTTTTCCAGCATCACAAGTAAATGAATCAAAATACAAATTATAGCTACTATGCTATTATTCATTCTGAAGTTGAGGAAGGTTCACTTGCCATCCGATATTACAAATCTTGCCTGCACTTTTTCTGCAGTTTTTACTTGTACGTGTGCAGAAACATAACAAAATTCACTGTAAAGTGAAGTTGCCAACTACATGCAAGCCAATGAAATGGCAACTCAGTCCCAAAGACTGTCAGATGTCACACAGAGTGCTAAATAAAGCCACCTTTCCAAAGCCAATCTTAAAATTCATCTTTCAAATTACTCCTTGTACCAGCTCCCACACTGAGTTTTACCCCCCAAAATTAGGAAAACTGGGACTTGGTAGTTCAGCATGCTTTATGAGAGCACAACTCAAGCACGCATGAGGAACTGATCAGCTCTCAAAGAACACAATATTCAGCACAGATGTTAACATATATGCACATTTTTCCTAGTTCTTATCTCCTCTCATCCTGGGTCTGTACTTTTTATCAAAATGCTTTCCAGCCACGTGAACCACTGGGATGTCCTCCCTGCACGTGGCAGGTATCAGTGTGCACCTTTGCAAACGTTGCACAGGACACAGTGACCAACACGGTTTTCAGAACAGTGACATTTTGCCCCCAGATTTTGAAAAGTATGCCCCACCACCACCCCTACAACGCCGTGTTATCTGCGTGGAGGATACCATCCTCCCCAGGTCACGCTGCACCCTGCCACGGGGCAAGGAGCTGCTCACAGCGCGCTGCTGCTGTTCCGCGTGTCAGCAAACACGGATTTATCTTTGTGATTTCCTAAGCGAGCAGCCCAAAGAACACAGTACTGGCACAAACGGTTAAATTATTAATGGAGGCATCATGTGAAAGAGCAGTCCCACAGCAGGTTGGAAACACGTTCCCCTGTGCTTGTCTGTAGCGTTTGATGGGCATTTGTGAGTAGTCATGCCCAGGAAACCTTGCTTCTTATCTCTGCCGTTTGGCAGCCACCTTTGGCCACTCTCGGTGCATAAAACACCGTGCCCTCGTGGCGCTGCTGCTGCCGTTTCGCCGGCCACGTGCCCACCAGGACGATGCCACCACGGCAGCGCTGACCATCTCCTTCTTACTATGTCTCCAGCCCACCAGCGCACAAGCACTTCGGCAGCGGCTGGGAAACCTGGCTGCAGCACTTTCAGAGAGACTGAGAGCACTGAATAAGACACCCAATACCACAATGCCACCAGGAAGGGTTCAACCAGAGACGCTTGAGCTGCTGACTCCTCCTGCAGACTCAGAAGAGCTGAGCAGCATCCTGGGCTGACAAAGACATTGCAGCAGAGAGTCAAAGACCAGCAAGCTCACGCTGTACCACAGTCTATCTGTCTCACAAGAGGCAGACTGGCAGCTGTAGAGGACAAAGAGCTCAAGGGCACCCTTGAGTTTGGAGACTCGCAGCTATCGGCGTACTCAGTCGCCAAGTTTATGTCTAAGACTGGCTTGCCTTAATCACACGGATTTAAGCTAGATGAGATAAAAATCTCAGCTAAAATGCAAACCCTCCTTCGTGCTGCGCTCAGGCGAGGTGTAAATAATGCAAGGCCCAGCACAGCACCACCCCTGCGCTTCGCTAACGTGCAACAGGAATCCCTTCCCATGAGGAATATGACTTGAGGCAACGTCAGCTAACGTTCTGAGTTGTGCTGTACCATTTCCCCAGGCTGCCAGAGGAACCGTCCTGAAAGGGCTGCTGCGACACAGCAAAACCTGAGCATCCAGACTGTGGAAACCAACCCTGTTCTTCTAACCCCAGCAAGGAACCCCCCTCCTCAGAACAAACAACCTGCAGAGTCCACTCCACCTATCTGTCTTCTACTGAGCAAAAGATGCCCATCTTTCCTTATAATTCCCAGTAATAAACCTCCTGCCTCCTTTGTCTGAGAAAGGAAAAAACAAGAGGCCTCAGAAAAGTAATGCTGCAGACAATCACAACCTATCTTTTCAAGAGCAAAAATAAGGTCTCCAGAACCGAAGAACTTTGTTTGGTATGAGAGCAAATCCAAATAAAACAAGACAAAAACACATGAACTGCATCTCCTCTCCAGGTCCTTTCTTCTGCCCTTCTCCAGCTATCACTGCCTGCCTCCCCACCTCCCTCCCCAGCCTCCAATCCTCCAAAACACCCTCTGAAGTCTTAGAGCCTTAATTTATATTCAGGAGATTTTTACTCATTGCTGCGCTCCAGTGACTCCAGCAAACTGCACGTGCAGGTCACATGCAGCCTCAAAGATTAAGAACAGGCTCCCCCCGTCCATCTGAACCAGCGACTGTGCATGCAGCTGACAAAAAAAAAAAAAAAAAAAAAAAAGAGTGAGAAATAGAGAGCAGATTGATAGCTAAAGCGGACCAGTTTTAAGATTACAAACTTCCGTATTTCTGGAATTGTTTGGATTCCTGCAGATTCCAAAACAAGTTGTTTCCCTTACAGGACTGCAAAAAATCAACCTAAGGATAGAATTATGGAGCTGAAACTGATTATTGTTTTAATTTCTAAAAGCTGCTAAGCTTTATTTTTTTTTAATCATTAAGTAGTCATTAAATATGTTTTAATTTAGATTATCAGTATCATTTCTTACATAATCATTGATCTGCTCATACTCATAACTGAATTATCTCACTTACTAACAGAAGTGCTGAATACCTGGAACAGAGCCAAAATCCTTTCCATTTACCTTCAAATAAAGGAAGTAATGTTAAGCTGTGATTATTCATTATAACAAAGTTAAATGACTCCATATACTCTATTTTGCAAAACATCAAATCTTATCATCTGTTGTTTTGCAAAGCTGTAAAACTGAGTGCCTTTTCATTTTCACAGAAAAGTATATGCGTTTTGTTTTATTGCTGACAAATATTTGGAGTGGTTATGATGCAGCGTCACAAAAACACGGTCCTTCTTTTCCTCTGTATTACCTTCAATAAATTTTTTACCCAACAGCACAGTTGAAAATACCACCTTCCTGCAGAGGAGGCGGGCAGTGGCTTGTTAACGAGAAACTTTCTGCAGCACCTTCGAGACTTTGCAGCATTTGCCTGGCTACATTTTATATGCTTTCAGTATGTGCAGTAATTAATATATTAATAAAATTCCACAATATTGGAAATAATTTCAAATTAAGGTGTGTTTTAATTCGATTAAAGCCACTCACACGGTGAAGTGTGGTTAAAAATACTGAGACCAGTCTCTTACCCAGACAGGGCAGTCGCGTACCACCAGTCTGACATTTCCAAACACGCAGGCTTGGTACTCGGTAAAAACTGGGATTCCAACGTGACTGGCAGACAAGCTGTCGATCTGGGAAATGAGAGCGCTTCTCCTGAGATACGTATAGATCAGGCTCGACTGCTGGCTGTCTTCAGAAAACCCATCTCTTTCATTCCCGAAGGCTACAATGTTAACAAACCTAAAATAAAAATAATAAAGGCAGAGCTGTGTTAACAAAGATGAAGGGCAGGGATAAGAGAAAAAAATAAAAAATTAAAATCCCCTTAAATCAAAACTAACATATTAATCCTTCCGAATCCTCTTCCCTCCCCAGATTTCAGCACCCCCCCGCCGTAGGCAACAGCAAAACACATACATGATCTCAAATCCCACAGCAGGACGAGAGCGAAGCGGAAAAGAAACCTGGAAACGCCGCTGGCATTACGAATCCCCAGCTGGCTCGGCTGGGTTTGCAGGTGTCGGTGTCCACGCTCAGCCTCGCCGCCCTGACCTGCGGGGCTCCCGTCGCGTTCCGTCCGCGCTGGCGGATAACTCGGCGCTGCGGGCGGTGGAGCGCGGCCGCACGCGGGGCTGTGGCGGTGGGAGCAGACTGGGAGCAGACTGGGAGCAGACTGGGAGCAGACTGGGAGCAGCCCAGGCGCCGGCGTCCGCCCTGCGCAGCGGCTGTGGGTGAACCGGAGGCGCGGGGCGAGCGGCCGGGCGCTCGGTCACGGCCATCGCATCCTGACGTCAGCCAGCGGGAGCCCCGCACACGCGGCGGGGCAGAGCGAGCTGGCGTCTCCGCGGAGCCCGCGGGCAGGTCGCCCCGGCAGGGGACGGCGACCCCGGGGAGCTGCCCGGCCCCGCCGCGGTGTCTGCAGGGCACCGCGCTGCCGCGGTGGAGAAGGACCAGCATCGCCCCTGCCACGGCCCCGCCGCAGGGACCAGCGCGGCTGGAGGAGGCAGCAGGGTGAAGGAAGATCCTCTGCTAAAGTGTTTAAACCTCTCTCTCTCTCTCTTTTTTTTTTTTCCTTAAAAAGTATCTATCTTTTCAATATAGGGCTGATAATTTCCTGAATGTGACGTTTAAAGCCCTGTTTTCAAAAAGGAGGATCTCTAATTATAATAAAATCGACACGAGCACCTGAAACCAGATCCATTCTAAACCAGCATGTTCCCTGTCAGATACACGCTAGAGCAAGAGAACAGAGCAAAAATACTGTAGGCACACTAAATGCTAAATAAGCACTCACAGCAGTTCATTTATCTGTAGTAGTATCCATATTAGACTATGTGAACATGCTTAATCCCACAGGCAGGAACTCATTCAGCACAGGTTTTCATACAGTCGTCAACAAAATAATTAACAGACCTTTGCCTGAAACCGTCCCTACTCTGACAAAGGCACTGTTCCACTGCTGGCAAATGTGGCTGTCACTGCCAAAGTTTTATACCAATACAGTATTGATTGTCCAGGCCATTTTTAAAAGTCAGAAGCATTAATATTTGTTGTACGCTAATGAAGCCAAATATTATCTATATTTTTATTATAAATTCTACAGGGTCTACTGAAAAAAAAAAAAATCAAAATGAAACCACAACAGATAATTTTTGTTTTCCCATGTTTTATCACATTCCAGCTTCTCCTTTTCAATCTAGCCTTGCTTAGAAAGTTAAAAGACAAATGACAGCTGGAGGTTTTGGGTTTGTTTCCCACTCCCCACCCAAAAAAAAAAAAAAAAAAAAAAAAAAGGATTGAATCAATGCTTCTGAGGGAGTTAAGAAAAGCGGACAAAGGAAGCCACTGATTTTTTTTTCCTCAGGTGATCCTCAGACTGTGATGCATCGTCCTCCTCACCCAAATCCTCAGGAGCGTCCAAACCCCGGGTATAGGAGGTTTGTTTGGTGAGAGCCGACGTGCTCACAGACATCACACTCTTACAGCCACATCTATTAGTGTGCTCTTCAAAGGGCACTGGACATCCCCTGGAACCTTTAAATTTGAACTTGTAGCAGTCTCGATGCTGAAAGTGAGGAAACATTTGAGAGAAAAGTTCTTTGCAACACCGAGCATCACCTAGTGCAGTTAAAAAAATATGCACGCATATAAAAACCACACAAATATGCGTACACATATACATACATTTACATGCATGTATATATAGACATACACGTGCAGACAGGCACACACACAGAGAACCGCACCACCAATTAAAACTGGGCTGGTAAATAAGGCAGCCCTAGTGAGAAGCGCCCCAATTAACCCAAATGCCAATTAGCATAGCTTAGTGGTTGCTGCGGACCCAGGCCTGCCCAAGGGTGCAAAGGGCAGGGGGCCCAGCAGAGACGGAGGGTCACCGAAAAACGTTTGTTTTCCTCTCACTCCTTCCTTGAACCACCTGAGAAACCAATTAGGACTGCCAGGAGCATCAGTTCTGGCAAATTACACAGATGGTGGTGGTGGGATTCATCTCACCTGGTGAACAAGCACTTAAAGCTCACAGATTAAAATAGTGTGCGGTTTTAGTAACACACCGGCTATCGGAAGATTTAAAACAACATTGAAAGAGCAAGCATTAAAATTGGATGAATGTGCTGTCTGTTCCTCTGCAAAAGTAGGTCTGTAAGCCCATTTTTGTCTGCCTTGCTGAGGGACTTGCACAATACATTTCAAACAAACACAGAAAAAACAGAAAAGGGAACGAGTTCACTCTTGCAGGGTAATAAACATCACCAGCGGAGAAGCCGTTTGTCACCCCGATCTCTGATGCATTCTGCAAGTTACGTGGACATGGCGAGGGAAAGCCATAAAGGATTGTCTCACTGAGAGAAGAGGATTTTAGAGGATTGCTTGACTGTTCCCTGCCTGGCAATCTAGAAGCTGAGTATCCGACATTGCAGCCAGCAGGCATTTGCTGTTGCTTCTGACATACAAAGATAAAACTGCAGTAGAGGGACTTTTTGACCGGGTTCAGAAAACAATGGCCTATTTGGTCTTGTGCACTTTACACTGGAACATTATTATTTTGGTTTGAGTTATTTCTGTTGAAGCTTTCCAGTGAGTATCTCAGATAAATCAGTGAAAACAAACACGCAGTCCTTGCTGACAAAAGGGTAATATTGTCCACGGCAAGGAGATAACTGACACCAAGTCAAGGAGAAGGATTTTTATCTTGTGGAACACATAGCCTTGCTTGCACTGATCCACATAGCACTCACTGGCCCGTATTTTCAGCACAGCGAGGGGATTTAACACGCTTGGATTCAAAGTTGCTGCCAAGCACACTAGTTAGCTGAGTCTCCACGCTGCGCAGAGATGATGAGGATGTTCTGAGCAGCTTTAGGTGCACCACGTTGTCCTAGGAGAGGTAAATTCCCAGAGTTTTTTTCAAGGTAACAGATGACTCCAGATGACAGTCATGTTCTTGCCGAATAGAGATGTTTCCTCCTAAAGGTGCAAAATACACCCCGTGACAGGCTCGATTTGATCGGCGCCCGTCCACACCAGAGATGGCTGCTGCAAGATCCGCCGGCCAAGACCTCCTGCGCGGACAAAGCACCAGCAAACAAAAGGAGTTTTTCTGTTGTTGTAGCCATCTGCCACATCCAAACCTACAAAAGCTGCCTGTGTGTGGGAAAGCAAGGGATGAATGGCGGGACAGTGTTAAGGTCCACTAATATTTTTCAGTACAGCCCTGGCAGAAAAATAGTGTAGGGTTGGTCAGGCTTGGAAGCAAATTTTCTTTTCCCCCATGTAGATACTTGAGGCACAGGAGCTCCCAGGCTCCCTCCAGCCCAACACATTTCACCGTTGACTGCTTTCTAGAGGTCACTGGTGGAGACATCAAGAAAAAAACAGCACGAAGGCTTTTGTATCAAGTTGTGGAATGGCCATCTCGGAGGCATTCAGGGTTTCACTGTGAAAGGCCCTTGTGCAATCTGCGGTCATTAGGCGTGCTTGCAGCAGAGGCTGGGTTAGATGACCTCCAGAGGTCCCTTCCGACCTGAATTATTTCCTGACTCCACAAATCCCCTCCCTCCTGGAGAGTGACCACTAAGCCCTGTCCTTCACTTCCTCTTCTTACACCAGCTTTCAACCCCAAAACCAACCTCTCGTCCAATCTTGTGGCAACTTAGTTTCTTTGCAAAGTTTAATAAGATTTGCAAAAAGCTTCTCAAGGGCTTTTTGAAAATGTGAGAGGATTATTTTGCCCACACGACCCCCTTTATCACCATACTTACTGCCCTTCCTCCAAATGCCAGCGATGCTGGACTTCACTGCAGCCTCTTCAACGCCTTCCCAGCAGACAACGTTCATCCACATCTCCCTTGATCTCACGCTCTATCACAGTCCGTCTCATCTCACCAGGAATGGCAGCGTCCCCATCGCTCTGGCATTCCCCAGAACCCACTAAAGCAGTTTTTGAACATATTGGCAGCCTCTGATGGATCCTCCAATGATACACAGACCCCAGACCCACTTCCATGGTTTCTTATCTGAATTTCTGAGGAATGCACTCATAAATCTGATCTACTCCTGGCCACTTGTTAACATCTAACTCTTTTTTTCTACTATAACTGTATCAGATCACGTAATGTACTATCAGCCCAATATTGAATCAAGAGTATGAAGGGGATGGAAAGTGATCTGATGGGAGTAGAAAGAAAAATGACACTTTTAAAATTTAAACCAGATCCTGTCTGTAGCAGAACGGAGCTGTGAAGGCAACTGCTGCGCTGTGGAGAGCTGCTAACACTCTGCGGGTGAGCTGTGGATTACCAGAAGCCAGCTCTGCGAATGCAAACGTCCAGACAAGGACTGTCCTCCAGGCTCACTGCCTCCAGCCGTGGAGGGAACAAGGTCCCGTATCATGAGGAGGGGACCCACCTGGTGCCTACGTGCCCCAACCTGCTGCAGAGGTGGAGGGCTGTAATTATTACGTGCTACAGAAGAAGACAACCCGTCCGCAGTGGTAAGAATCCCCAACTGCAGATGTACAGCTGCACGCTGTAATTTAACTTAACAAGTGTTATGAATTGCTTTAGAATGCAGGTCAAAGGATGAAAAAAAAGTAGTTTTTCTGATAATTCTGCTGTTTTAGAAACCAAAGCCATCTCCCCGCAGTGGATACAGACCATCACGGGATGTGGAGGAGCATCATCCCCACCCAACTGCCCTGGCTCTCCTTGCCAAGGCCTGTTGCTTGGCCGAGCTGCAGGGAGGGGCGGCCATGGGGAAAGCACAGAGGGGACTGGGGAAGGGGTAGGTGCTCCCCACCAGAGAGGAGGGGGGGAAGGTCTCTTCTGGGGTGGCCTGGACAGATGTGCTGATCAAACCACCCCACAGGTCTTGCTGGCTGTGTGTCCCCCTCAGGGGGTGCTCTGGGCACATGGGACCACCTCGGCAGGAGATGCTGCTGTAGTCTGGGGGCAGGGAAGGGATGGCATACGCTCAGCATGTTCTGAAATTTCTGGACTATTTTCACAGAATCCCAGAATCACCCAGGTTGGAAAGGACCTTGCAGCTCCTCCAGCCCCACCATGACCCTCCCCCTGACCGTTCCCAACTCCCCCAGATCCCTCAGCGCTGGCTCAGCCCGACTCTTCAACCCCCCCAGGGATCCCGGGGACTCCCCCCTGCCCTGGGCAGCCCATTCCAACGCCCAACAGCCCCTTCTGCACAGAAATCCTTCCTCAGAGCCAGCCTGACCCTGCCCTGGGCAGCTTGAGGCCATTCCCTCGGGGCCTGGCGCTGGGGCCTTGGCTCCAGAGACTCATCCCCCCTCTCTGCCCCCTCCTGGCAGGGAGTTGCAGAGGGCCAGGAGGTCTCCCCTCAGCCTCCTCTTCTCCAGACTGAACCCCCCCAGTTCCCCCAGCCGCTCCCCAGCAGACCTGTGCTCCAGACCCTGCCCCAGCTCCGTTGCCCTTCTCTGGCCACGCTCGAGTCATTCAATGGCCTTTTTGGGGTGAGGGGCCCAACACTGAACCCAGGAATCGAGGTGCAGCCAAAGTGGATTTTAATCCACTTTACGATCCCCTGGATAAGCGCTTAAGACCCAGTGACCCAGCGCGTGAATTCTAGAGGGAGAAGTGCCTCAAAGTACTTAACACGCTCCTGCAGAAGCTCTGCCCTTTGCCTGCCCACAGTTTTGTTCACTAATGTATAAAGTTTCTAGTTTTTCTTGCTAAAAGTACATCACAGGAGTGTAGATAGCATTCATCACATCAGGTAAATAAAAACGATCTAATAATGTCAGCTAAACATATGAGTTAATGTGCATTTTAAGAAAATTAAAGAACAAATAATTTACTTAGATATACAGATATTTACCAAATAGTATATGTGCATAATAAAAGCAGTTATTCCCCTATCAAAGCTCTAAATTCTCAATGAGTCATAAATAAAACTTCATTGGGAGTAAGTTTCCTGTTTAAAGTGGCCTCTTAACCCTTTTTATAAAACTCCAGAATTAAAAGACAGACCACATTGTTAATTAGCTTTCCTTATAGAGATGTTAAGCATCTTCAAAGTGGTCACTGGATGGACATTTCATATCTAAAAAAAGTAACTCTGGTTTCCAAAAGTCCAAAGATCTGGTTCAGAGCTAGACTTTAAATCATATTTATTTTTTTATTATTTAGTTATTTTTCTGATTTCTGCTTTCCTAGCTTCCCTTCTGCCATGATTTCACTATTTAATACTCCTTCCAGTTCTCAGCCTCCTCTGCTGCCCACATACCTCTAACGATGGAGGCAGGTATCAAGGCAGCAAGCGAGGATGATCTGTGTGTGGCAACCGAGTGTTTTTCATGGATTTGAATGTCAACCTCACTGCTTTCGCTGTAACAGTAAATCACTTAATTTCAGATTCATAGACTCTCGTGTTCTTATATTACTTATTCCAGAGCAGGCAGCCCACTCCCAGCAGGTATTTGGCTGCTCAGGAGCCTTTGCTGGTGTGAGAAACAGCACATGGTGAAATGATAGCGTCTTTATAAATTGATTATTTTTAAGAACAGAAGCCAGTGAATGGCTATTTTCCTGCCTCAGACCCTGGGTATATAATGTATAGTCACAGAAGTGTTCTGGTTTTGGCTGTTGTCCCCAAAGGAGTGTTAACTGAGGTCTTGCTACTGAACTAGCCTGTTTTTGCAAAACTAATTGGAATTAAGTATCTTCAAGGCTTTTCCACAATCACATTATAGCCAAAGTTTACTCCTGAGGGCTGATGGATGGGTGGAATGGACAACGTGACTCTCCAAGCATTGCTCCTCTGGAAAGCAGCCTGGCAATCGTCTGAAGAGGAGGGAGATGGAAATTCACAGAACTGTGTCATGTTTTGTTTTCTCAATACTCTCTTGGAATTTTTACTGTTGTTGTTTTGGGGCTTGGTTTCTTGTTTGTTCGTTTGTTTGTTTGTTTGTTTGTTTCAGTTTGAAATGTACATCTGCACTAAATACCTCACCTCTGAAATCGCCGAGGAGGACCAGGACAAATGTGCTAAGTTTTCACATTAAAAGTTTTCAATAAAAACCTGATATTTCTGAATGACAGCTCTCCAAATGGAATAAAACCCCCTTTTTTTAATCCATAAATCAGTATTGTACTTTCATGCTTTACTTCCCCTAAGCTGAGGTAAATAAAAGTAATCACAAATTATCTTGTATTTGTTGTTGATCTAGAGTTTGCACAGGTACAAACTGGCTGATTAGCACTGGACATTTTCTGGTCAGTAGCTTTAGTGTATATTGCTTTATTAATAGCATTGTAGTTGCAAGAAAAATGAGGCCAAAAGGCCAGACTGGACAGCATGAATGACGGTCTGCTCAGAAACAATCAAAATAGGTTAGCATTAAGGGCCTAAATTTTTCATCTGAAAAAAAAAAATCACCTATAGAAAAGAGCAAGAAGAGGAATTTTCCTGTATTATAACAACGTACTATTTGTGATACTACAGAAAAACTAAAAGAATTGCCAAACAGTTTGAAAAAGGAGTTAGCAAGCAATTGCAAAGAGACTTGGTTGAGCTGGATGAAAAGAACACCTGTACAAGTTACGCATTGGGTTTGTTTCCCACTTAGTGTCTATGAAGGTCTAGCAGACACTGCAATCGGTACATTGTCTGAACTTCCTTTTTTACGTCTTCTGTCTCCTTTTTCATGGCAGGTGTGTTGCTTTTCTGATGGTAGTACATGTGTTATAAACTTCCATCTGCTCCTCTTCTAATAAACTCATAATAAAACGTTACGTTTTGTTAATATAAAAGAACACTATTTTGTTTGAATTTCATATTTTTCCTCCTTTCTTACAGCTAACTTTGTCTCTACTGAACCATAAGAAAGAACAAAATTGGCATTGTCTTCAAAAATCATGTTCATAGCCTGCTAAGATCACACTTCCCAGTTTAAAACTGGAGACAGAAGCCACATATGACAAATAGCATCAATTTTATTATGGCAAAAGCTCTATTTTCGCTTTACTTGAAATCATGGAATCCCAGAACCATTCAGGGTGGAAAAGCCCCTCGGGGTCACCGAGTCCAACCCTCAGCCCGACTCTACAAAGTTCTCCCCTACCCCACATCCCCCACAGCTCATCCCAACGGCCCTGAAACCCCCCCAGGGATGGGGACTCCCCCTCCCTGGGCAGCCTGTGCCACTCTCTGACCACTCTGACCCTCCCCTGGGGCAGTTTCCAGCCGTTCCCTCTTGTCCTGTCCCTGATCCCCTGGGAGCAGAGCCCAGCCCCAGCCTCTCTGCAATGTCCTGGCAGGAGCTGCAGAGAGGGATGAGGGCTCCCCTCAGCCTCCTCCTCCTCACACTGAACACTCCCAGCTCCTGCCCTGCCTCCTCACAGGATTGATTCTCCAGCCCTTCCCCAGCCTCGCTGCCCTCCTCTGCCCTCGCTCCAGCCCCTCCAGATCTCTCTGGGATTGAGGTGCCCAAACCTGGACACAACCTCCAGGTGTGGCCTCACCAGTGCAGAGCACAGGGGGACTGTCACCTCCCTGCTCCTGCTGGTCACACCGGTGCTGACACAAGCCAGGAGGCCGTTGGCTTTCTTGGCTCCCGGGCACGCTGCTGGCTCCTGCTCAGCTGCTGGTCAGTGAGAACCCCCAGACCCTTCTCCCCCAGACAGCTCCAGCCACCCCTCCCCGAGCCTGTAGCCACGCAGGGGGTTGTGGTGGCCCAAGGGCAGGACCTGGCACTTGCCCTTGTTGAAGCCCGTCCCGTTGATGTTGGCCACCGATCCGATCTATCCAGGTCTCTCTGCAGTCTCCCTGTCCATGCGCAGATTGACCCTCCCACATCACCCGGTGCCACTGTGAACTCACTGATGACACACTCTGTGTCCTTACCAAGATCATCAATGAAGATGTTGAACAGAAATGGTCCCCACACCGAGCCCCGAGGTCACCACTCGTGACCGTCCGCCAGCTGGATTTAGCTCCACCGACCACCCCTCCCTGGGACCGTCCGTCCAGCCCGTGCCTGACCCAGCAGACCCTTCACTCACCCAGGCCATGGGCAGACAGTTTTCCTATGAGAATTCTATGGGGAACTGTGTCGAATGCTTTTCAAAAATCCAGGTAGATGATATCCACAGCTTTTCCCTCGTCCAATAGACGGGTCATTTTGTCATAGGAGATCATGTCTGTCAGGCAGGACCTGCCTTTCATGCTGACTGGGCCTGATCCCCTGGCTGTCCATTATATGACTTGCAATGGCACCCGAGGTGACCTGCTCCATGACCGTCCCTGGCACCGAGGGCACACTGACAGCTCTAGAGTTTCCTGGATCCTCCTTTCTGCCTTTCTAGTGGATGGGTGTCACATTTGCCACCCTCCAGTCCAATGGGACTTCCACTTCAGAGGCACTGGATAAATCTCCACACAACTAAGATGCTCTGACATTTTTACAATGTAAGTATAAACAGTGACTAAAGTCACTACTAAAGACTAAAGTTACTACTAAAGTAACATTTTAGGCACACATTTGACATGTTTTCTTTCTCCTCTGAAATAATTTACAACAAAATTCAGGCTTCTTCTGCCAGAAAAGATTTGGCAGTCCTTTGTCTGGTTGTGGTTATTTTTATATATATTTGAATCGTCTGTAATCTTCACTCAGTTGGCTGCAGGGAGTCTTAAATTACACAGTCATTTTCAGTTACGTATTTGGCAGCAACTTAAGCTACAGTCTTGAATGTAGATTCGTATCTCCAGAAATCTTGCCAGCGTTGCCTAACAATGCTTTTTTGTCTAGCAAAATTAGGAAAGTAGGGGCAAGATGTTCAGAAAAGACCAAGCAGGGCAAAACATTTGGGAGAAAGGTAGAACAAAGTGGAAAACGAGTTATAAAGAACAATATCAATTGTGTTTTCTCTTTAATAGGGGTTTTTCTATAAGCCTCTAGGTTTATAGACTTTCCCATGGATTTTACTAACAGTAGTTTATTCAACAACATCCATACAAGACAGTTTTATTCTCTTCTTGGTCTTGATTTTGACAAAAATGTGACCTGCTGGGACAAAACTGTCTTGTTTTACACTTAGTTTCCCCCTCTGAAAGACAATGTTCAGTGAGTCTGCGTGCAACGATCTATGTAGTTTGTGCTTCTTAAAAAAAAAAAAAAAAAAGTATTTTTAAGTGAGTTAAACAAAATAATATACAGCATCATGACTATACCAAAAATAACTTGAGCTTTAAGTCCAGGAGTGGAGTTACTTAATGACTGCATTTACCTCCTATTTCTTATCCTTTACATGAAAATGTGAAAATTAAAAAGAAAAAACATAAATGTATTTTACTGTAAAAGCTTTGGTCTTCAAGAGCGTTTTCCATTCTCTATCAGTCAAAACATTTGTACTAACCTAAAACTGAGCTGTCAGCAAAGTAATGAGTGAGCGTATAGAAATATTTAATGTGACACACGTCTACAGAGTGCTGAAAGGGGTTAAATTAATTGAGTTTCTATCTTATTTCGGTACGTCCATGGTTTAATGCATACTTCTCTGCTACAGAACCTGTTGTTTTAAAATCCAGTCCTTTCATGATTTTAATTCCTGGCCAAGAGAAGCCTGAAATAACCAGACAGGAAAAACAACAAATCTGATAATATGACCCACAAATTTTCTGAACTCCAAGAAATAATTAGTTCAAGCCAGATATGTACCACAGAAACCTCAGAGGGAGTTAAAGTAAGCTCTTCAAAAACCTTATCCACCTTCTTGCAGCCCATGTCAATGTATGGAGCACATTACGGTAAATGCCTACCCATTAGGCACATCACAGCATAAACATCTCAGGAGCCCCAGAATTTCTAAACAAAGATGAACTTTTCACAAGTGAGTGATCAAGACATTTGCTCATGACGAGAAATGCACGTTTTATGGTTCTGATGTTTTGCATTCTGCATCCACCTGAAATTGTGGCTCACTTGATTTATAGTATACAAGAGGCTGATCGTTGACCTGATTTTGCAATTTCATACTTGACCAGTGAAGACAGGAATAGCTTGGCAGCAGTAAAAGAACTTTTTAAAGCAGGTAATGAAGGAAACTTAAAAGAAAATGGATAGTGCAATATTTTGCCTGTGATTAGACAGCATTTTTCGCAAGGATGAGGATAAGCTCTTCATTGTTAATGATGAAAATTGCTCCACTCGTTTGGGACGGTGAACGTGTGAGCTGGATTGTTGCAGGTGGTGGTCATGCCCAAGTAAACTCTGGGGAGATGGAGGTCCAGTCCCCTGTTCCATAAATTAAGTTTATAGAAACAGTACCAGGCACCCAGCTACTCCCCTGCAAGTGGAAGGTGCCTCAGGTTAGCTCCATGCCCACAAATCTTGGAAATTTTATCGTGTCACCTCATTCTCCTGGTGTTCAAAGCCCTCCCAAGATGTGGTGCAAGGGGAGGGGGTAGACAGACCTCAGTCCTTGCTGCTGCAGGAGGTGTTTTAAAACAGGGGGGGGGGGGCTGTGCCCTGCCACTGCTTTACGGTCTGTACAGAAATTCTGAAACAGACTTTTATGGAGAGTGGATTTTACTGAAGGAGCATCAGAATGCCAACCCTTACTCCCTGGCAAATATCAAAACTGTTGCTATGGATGCAGACAGAACATATACCTTAACACAACAAGCTAGGGACTTAAATCCAAAGACTTCTCATGTGTATGGGTCTTTAACCTCCTATCAGGCAAACTGTGAAGGCTAATGAAGAATTCCTCTCATTCCTAATTGCCAGTCTTTCAATTCTTTGTCCTTGGTCTCATTTCAGTTGCCACGTACACTCTGATGGTAAGACCACCATTTTTGTTATCAATAAAAGAAATTCCCCTCACTAGCCTGCGGAATCTGGACTCATTAACAGTTTGAGACACAAAATAACTGAGGAATGGCATCGGTTTCTGCACCCTTTTAGGGCCTTTTCATACAATAGTACATGAGGGTTAGGCCTGAGCTGGCTCTGCTTGCACAGACCATATGATTCTCTGACTTTATAGAAGGGCCACCATGTACAAGCAAAACCTCAAACTGAGTACAGCAAAGAATGATGAGATAGTAAGAAACTTCAAAAATATCAATTTAAAAGGTGTACACACTTGCATGAAGTGTTGAGAACTAAAGCAAGTTCACAAAGTTATTTCTTATTAGAATATGAAGGTAGGGCAGGCAAACCAATCCGTCTTTACATCTGACTTTAAAAGTAATTAAATTCTAGCTTTATCCTGTCAAAATAAACAACCAGATTGTCACATTCATTTTTTTCTGGTTGCAATCAGCAGAAGTTTCACTTCTCTCGTCTCGCTTTGGGTGATGAGCTACCGCAGCCGTACTCACAGGCTACAAGAAAACGGCGGCTCCTCAGAGGCTTCTCAGGTAAGTGCTGGACTAGAATAAAGTCACGCCAAGACAGTGATCTGTCTGGAAAAACACTCTTGTTTTACAAAAGGG